>NC_138114.1:5000-605000 GCF_964146895.1 Miniopterus schreibersii | reverse complement strand
GGGCTAGGGTTAGAGAGACGGTTAGGGTTAGGATTGGACCTAGGGTTAGGGTTATGTTGAGGGCTAGGGTTAGAAAGACGGTTAGGGTTAGGATTGGACCTAGGGTTAGGCTTATGTTGAGGGCTAGGGTTAGAGAGACAGTTAAGGTTAGGATTGATCCTAGGGTTAGGGTTATGTTCAGGGCTAGAGTTAGAGAGACGGATAGGGTTAGGATTGGACCTAGGGTTAGGGTTATGTTGAGGGCTAAGGTTAGAGCGACGGTTAGGGTTAGGATTGGACCTAGGGTTAGGGTTCTGTTGAGGGCTAGGGTTAGAGGGACGGTTTGGGTTAGGATTGGACCTAGGGTTAGGGTTATGTTGAGGGCTAGGTTTACAGAGACGGTTAGGGTGAGGATTGGTCCTAGGGTTAGTGTTATGTTGAGGGCAAGAGTTAGAGAGTTGGATAGGGTTAGGATTGGACCTATGGTTAGGGTTATGTTGAGGGCTAGGGTCAGAGAGATGGTTAGGGTGAGGTTTGGACCTAGGGTTAGGGTTATGTTGAGGGCTAGGGTTAGAGCGACGGTTAGGGTTAGGATTGGACCTAGGGTTAGGGTTATGTTGAGGGCTAGGGTTAGAGAGACGGTTAAGGTGAGGATTGGACCTAGGGTTAGGGTTATGTTGAGAGCTAGGGTCAGAGAGAGGGTTAGGGTTAGGATTGGACCTAGGGTTAGGGCTTTGTTGAGGACTAGGGTTAGAGAGACGGTTACGGAATGGATTGGACCTAAAGTTAGGGTTATGTTGAGGGCTAGGGTTAGAGAGACGGTATGGGTTAGTATTGGACCTAGGGTTAGGGTTATGTTGAGGGCTAGGGTTAGAGAGACGGTTAGGGTTAGGATTGGACCTAGGGTTAGGGTTAGGTTGAGGGCTAGGTTTAGAGAGACGGTTAGGGTTAGGATTGGACCTAGGGTTAGGGTTATGTTGAGGGCTAGGGTTAGAGAGACGGTTAGGGTGAGGATTGGACCTAGGGTTAGGGTTATGTTTAGGGCTAGGGTTAGAGAGACGGTTAGGGTTAGGATTGGACCTAGGGTTAGGGTGATGTTGAGGGTAGGGTTAGAAAGACGGTTAGGGTTAGGATTGGACCTAGGGTTAGGCTTATGTTGAGGGCTAGGGTTAGAGAGACAGTTAAGGTTAGGATTGATCCTAGGGTTAGGGTTATGTTCAGGGCTAGAGTTAGAGAGACGGATAGGGTTAGGATTGGACCTAGGGTTAGGGTTATGTTGAGGGCTAGGGTGAGAGAGACGGTTAGGGTTAGGATTGGACCTAGGGTTAGGGTTATGTTGAGGGCTAGGGTTAGAGCGACGGTTAGGGTTAGGATTGGACCTAGGGTTAGGGTTCTGTTGAGGGCTACGGTTAGAGGGACGGTTTGGGTTAGGATTGGACCTAGGGTTAGGGTTATGTTGAGGGCTAGGTTTACAGAGACGGTTAGGGTGAGGATTGGACTTAGGGTTAGGGTTATGTTGAGGGCTAGGGTTAGAGAGACGGTTAGGGTGAGGATTGGACCTAGGGTTAGGGTTATGTTGAGGACTAGGGTCAGAGAGACGGTTAGGGTTAGGATTGGACCTAGGGTTAGGGTTAGGTTGAGGGCTAGGCTTGGAGAGACGGTTAGGGTTAGGATTGGACCTAGGGTTAGAGTTATGTTGAGGGCTAGGGTTAGAGAGAAGATTAGGTTAGGATTGGACCTAGTGTTAGGGTTATGTTGAGGGCTAGGGTTAGAGAGATGCTTAGGGTTAGGATTGGACCTAGGGTTAGGGTTAGGTTGAGGTTTAGGGTTAGAGAGACGGTTAGGGTTAGGATTGGACCTAGGGTTAGGGTTAGGTTGCGTGCTAGGGTTAGAGAGAAGGTTAGGGTTAGGATTGGACCTAGGGTTCCGGTTATGTTGAGGGCTAGGGTTAGAGAGACGGTTAGGGTGAGGAATGGACCTAGGGTTAGAGTTATGTTGAGGGCTAGGGTTAGAGAGACTTTTAGGTTACGGTTGGACCTAGAGTTAGGGTTATGTTGAGGGCTAGGTTTAGAGAGACAGTTAGGGTTAAGATTGGACCTAAGGTTAGGGTAATGTTGAGGGCTAGGGTTAGAGAGACGGTTTGGGTTAGGATTGTACTTGGGTAAGGGTTAGGTTGAGGGCTAGGGTTAGAGAGACGGTTAGGGTTAGGATTGGACCTAGGGTTAGGGTTATGCTGAGGGCTAGGGTTAGAGAGACGGTTAGGGTTAGGGTTGGACCTAGGGTTAGGGTTATGTTGAAGGCTAGGGTTAGAGAGGCGGTTAGGGTGAGGATTGGACCTAGGGTTAGCGTTATGTTGAGGGCTAGGGTCAGAGAGACGGTTAGGGTTAGGATTGGACCTAGGGTTAGGGTTATGGTGAGGGCTAGGGTTAGAGAGACGGTTAGGGTGAGGATTGGACTTAGGGTTAGGTTTATGTTGAGGGCTAGGGTTAGAGAGACGGTTAGGGTGAGGATTGGACCTAGGGTCAGGGTTATGTTGAGGACTAGGGTCAGAGAGACTGTTAGGGTTAGGGTTGGACCTAGGGTTAGGGTTATGTTGAGGGCTAGGGTTAGACAGACAGTTAGGGTTAGGATTGGACCTAGGGTTAGAGTTATGCTGAGGGCTAGGGTCAGAGAGACGGTTACGGTTAGGATTGGACCTAGGGTTAGGGTTAGGTTGAGGGCTAGGGTTAGAGAGACGGTTAGGGTTAGGATTGGACCTAGGGTTAGGGTTAGGTTGAGGGCTAGGGTAAGAGAGACGTTTAGGTTTAGGATTGGACCTAGGGTTAGTGTTATGTTGAGGGCTAGGTTTAGAGAGACGGTTAGGGTTAGGATTGGACCTAGGGTTAGGGCTATGTTGAGGGCTAGGGTCAGAGAGACGGTTAGGGTTAGGATTGGACCTAGGGTTAGGGTTATGTTGAGGGCTAGGGTTAGAGAGACGGTTAGGGTGAGGATTGGACCTAGGGTTAGGGTTATGTTGAGGGCTAGGGTTAGAGAGACGGTTAGGGTGAGGATTGGACCTAGGGTTAGGGTTATGTTGAGGGCTAGGGTCAGAGAGACGGTTAGGGTTAGGATTGGACCTAGGGTTAGGGTTATGTTGAGGGCTAGGGGTAGAGCGACGGTTAGGGTTAGGATTGGACCTAGGGTTAGGGTTCTGTTGAGGGCTACGGTTAGAGGGACGGTTTGGGTTAGGATTGGACCTAGGGTTAGGGTTATGTTGAGGGCTAGGTTTACAGAGACGGTTAGGGTGAGGATTGGACTTAGGGTTAGGGTTATGTTGAGGGCTAGGGTTAGAGAGACGGTTAGGGTGAGGATTGGACCTAGGGTTAGGGTTATGTTGAGGACTAGGGTCAGAGAGACGGTTAGGGTTAGGATTGGACCTAGGGTTAGGGTTAGGTTGAGGGCTAGGCTTGGAGAGACGGTTAGGGTTAGGATTGGACCTAGGGTTAGAGTTATGTTGAGGGCTAGGGTTAGAGAGAAGATTAGGTTAGGATTGGACCTAGTGTTAGGGTTATGTTGAGGGCTAGGGTTAGAGAGATGCTTAGGGTTAGGATTGGACCTAGGGTTAGGGTTAGGTTGAGGTTTAGGGTTAGAGAGACGGTTAGGGTTAGGATTGGACCTAGGGTTAGGGTTAGGTTGCGTGCTAGGGTTAGAGAGAAGGTTAGGGTTAGGATTGGACCTAGGGTTCCGGTTATGTTGAGGGCTAGGGTTAGAGAGACGGTTAGGGTGAGGAATGGACCTAGGGTTAGAGTTATGTTGAGGGCTAGGGTTAGAGAGACTTTTAGGTTACGGTTGGACCTAGAGTTAGGGTTATGTTGAGGGCTAGGTTTAGAGAGACAGTTAGGGTTAAGATTGGACCTAAGGTTAGGGTAATGTTGAGGGCTAGGGTTAGAGAGACGGTTTGGGTTAGGATTGTACTTGGGTAAGGGTTAGGTTGAGGGCTAGGGTTAGAGAGACGGTTAGGGTTAGGATTGGACCTAGGGTTAGGGTTATGCTGAGGGCTAGGGTTAGAGAGACGGTTAGGGTTAGGGTTGGACCTAGGGTTAAGGTTATGTTGAGGGCTAGGGTTAGAGAGGCGGTTAGGGTTAGGATTGGACCTAGGGTTAGGGTTATGTTGAGGGCTAGGGTCAGAGAGACGGTTAGGGTTAGGATTGGACCTAGGGTTAGGGTTAGGTTGAGGGCTAGGGTTAGAGAGACGGTTAGGGTTAGGATTGGACCTAGGGTTAGGGTTATGTTGAGGGCTAGGTTTAGAGAGACAGTTAGGGTTAAGATTGGACCTAAGGTTAGGGTAATGTTGAGGGCTAGGGTTAGAGAGACGGTTTGGGTTAGGATTGTACTTGGGTAAGGGTTAGGTTGAGGGCTAGGGTTAGAGAGACGGTTAGGGTTAGGATTGGACCTAGGGTTAGGGTTATGCTGAGGGCTAGGGTTAGAGAGACGGTTAGGGTTAGGGTTGGACCTAGGGTTAAGGTTATGTTGAGGGCTAGGGTTAGAGAGGCGGTTAGGGTTAGGATTGGACCTAGGGTTAGGGTTATGTTGAGGGCTAGGGTCAGAGAGACGGTTAGGGTTAGGATTGGACCTAGGGTTAGGGTTAGGTTGAGGGCTAGGGTTAGAGAGACGGTTAGGGTTAGGATTGGACCTAGGGTTAGGGTTATGTTGAGGGCTAGGGTTAGAGAGACGGTTAGGGTGAGGATTGGACCTAGGGTTAGCGTTATGTTGAGGGCTAGGGTCAGAGAGACGGTTAGGGTTAGGATTGGACCTAGGGTTAGGGTTATGGTGAGGGCTAGGTTTAGACAGACAGTTAGGGTTAGGATTGGACCTAGGGTTAGGGATATGTTGAGGGCTAGGGTTAGAGAGACGGTTAGGGTGAGGATTGGACATAGGTTTAGTGTTATGTTGAGGGCTAGGGTTAGAGAGACGGGTAGGGTGAGGATTGGACCTAAGGTTAGGGTTATGTTGAGGGCTAGGGTTAGAGAGACGGTTAGGGTGAGGATTGGACCTAGGGTTAGGGTTATGTTGAGGGCTAGGGTTAGAGAGACGGTTAGGGTTAGGATTGGACCTAGGGTTAGGGTTATGTTTAGGGCTAGGGTTAGAGAGACGGTTAGGGTTAGGATTGGACCTAGGGTTAGGGTTATGTTGAGGCCTAGGGTTAGAGAGACGGTTAGGGTTAGGATTGGACCTAGGGTTAGGGTTATGTTGAGGGCTAGGGTTAGAGCGACGGTTAGGGTTAGGATTGTACCTAGGGTTAGGTTTATGTTGAGGGTTAGGGTTAGAGGGACGGTTTGGGTTAGGATTGGACCTAGGGTTAGGGTTATGTTGAGGGCTAGGTTTAGAGAGACGGTTAGGGTGAGGATTGGACTTAGGGTTAGGTTTATGTTGAGGGCTAGGGTTAGAGAGACGGTTAGGGTGAGGATTGGACCTAGGGTCAGGGTTATGTTGAGGACTAGGGTCAGAGAGACTGTTAGGGTTAGGGTTTGACCTAGGGTTAGGGTTATGTTGAGGGCTAGGGTTAGACAGACAGTTAGGGTTAGGATTGGACCTAGGGTTAGAGTTATGCTGAGGGCTAGGGTCAGAGAGACGGTTACGGTTAGGATTGGACCTAGGGTTAGGGTTAGGTTGAGGGCTAGGGTTAGAGAGACGGTTAGGGTTAGGATTGGACCTAGGGTTTGGGTTAGGTTGAGGGCTAGGGTAAGAGAGACGTTTAGGTTTAGGATTGGACCTAGGGTTAGTGTTATGTTGAGGGCTAGGTTTAGAGAGACGGTTAGGGTTAGGATTGGACCTAGGGTTAGGGCTATGTTGAGGGCTAGGGTCAGAGAGACGGTTAGGGTTAGGATTGGACCTAGGGTTAGGGTTATGTTGAGGGCTAGGGTTAGAGAGACGGTTAGGGTGAGGATTGGACCTAGGGTTAGGGTTATGTTGAGGGCTAGGGTTAGAGAGACGGTTAGGGTGAGGATTGGACCTAGGGTTAGGGTTATGTTGAGGGCTAGGGTGAGAGAGACGGTTAGGATTAGGATTGGACCTAGGGTTAGGGTTATGTTGAGGGCTAGGGTTAGAGCGACGGTTAGGGTTAGGATTGGACCTAGGGTTAGGGTTCTGTTGAGGGCTACGGTTAGAGGGACGGTTTGGGTTAGGATTGGACCTAGGGTTAGGGTTATGTTGAGGGCTAGGTTTACAGAGACGGTTAGGGTGAGGATTGGACTTAGGGTTAGGGTTATGTTGAGGGCTAGGGTTAGAGAGACGGTTAGGGTGAGGATTGGACCTAGGGTTAGGGTTATGTTGAGGACTAGGGTCAGAGAGACGGTTAGGGTTAGGATTGGACCTAGGGTTAGGGTTAGGTTGAGGGCTAGGCTTGGAGAGACGGTTAGGGTTAGGATTGGACCTAGGGTTAGAGTTATGTTGAGGGCTAGGGTTAGAGAGAAGATTAGGTTAGGATTGGACCTAGTGTTAGGGTTATGTTGAGGGCTAGGGTTAGAGAGATGCTTAGGGTTAGGATTGGACCTAGGGTTAGGGTTAGGTTGAGGTTTAGGGTTAGAGAGACGGTTAGGGTTAGGATTGGACCTAGGGTTAGGGTTAGGTTGCGTGCTAGGGTTAGAGAGAAGGTTAGGGTTAGGATTGGACCTAGGGTTCCGGTTATGTTGAGGGCTAGGGTTAGAGAGACGGTTAGGGTGAGGAATGGACCTAGGGTTAGAGTTATGTTGAGGGCTAGGGTTAGAGAGACTTTTAGGTTACGGTTGGACCTAGAGTTAGGGTTATGTTGAGGGCTAGGTTTAGAGAGACAGTTAGGGTTAAGATTGGACCTAAGGTTAGGGTAATGTTGAGGGCTAGGGTTAGAGAGACGGTTTGGGTTAGGATTGTACTTGGGTAAGGGTTAGGTTGAGGGCTAGGGTTAGAGAGACGGTTAGGGTTAGGATTGGACCTAGGGTTAGGGTTATGCTGAGGGCTAGGGTTAGAGAGACGGTTAGGGTTAGGGTTGGACCTAGGGTTAGGGTTATGTTGAAGGCTAGGGTTAGAGAGGCGGTTAGGGTGAGGATTGGACCTAGGGTTAGCGTTATGTTGAGGGCTAGGGTCAGAGAGACGGTTAGGGTTAGGATTGGACCTAGGGTTAGGGTTATGGTGAGGGCTAGGGTTAGAGAGACGGTTAGGGTGAGGATTGGACTTAGGGTTAGGTTTATGTTGAGGGCTAGGGTTAGAGAGACGGTTAGGGTGAGGATTGGACCTAGGGTCAGGGTTATGTTGAGGACTAGGGTCAGAGAGACTGTTAGGGTTAGGGTTGGACCTAGGGTTAGGGTTATGTTGAGGGCTAGGGTTAGACAGACAGTTAGGGTTAGGATTGGACCTAGGGTTAGAGTTATGCTGAGGGCTAGGGTCAGAGAGACGGTTACGGTTAGGATTGGACCTAGGGTTAGGGTTAGGTTGAGGGCTAGGGTTAGAGAGACGGTTAGGGTTAGGATTGGACCTAGGGTTAGGGTTAGGTTGAGGGCTAGGGTAAGAGAGACGTTTAGGTTTAGGATTGGACCTAGGGTTAGTGTTATGTTGAGGGCTAGGTTTAGAGAGACGGTTAGGGTTAGGATTGGACCTAGGGTTAGGGCTATGTTGAGGGCTAGGGTCAGAGAGACGGTTAGGGTTAGGATTGGACCTAGGGTTAGGGTTATGTTGAGGGCTAGGGTTAGAGAGACGGTTAGGGTGAGGATTGGACCTAGGGTTAGGGTTATGTTGAGGGCTAGGGTTAGAGAGACGGTTAGGGTGAGGATTGGACCTAGGGTTAGGGTTATGTTGAGGGCTAGGGTCAGAGAGACGGTTAGGGTTAGGATTGGACCTAGGGTTAGGGTTATGTTGAGGGCTAGGGGTAGAGCGACGGTTAGGGTTAGGATTGGACCTAGGGTTAGGGTTCTGTTGAGGGCTACGGTTAGAGGGACGGTTTGGGTTAGGATTGGACCTAGGGTTAGGGTTATGTTGAGGGCTAGGTTTACAGAGACGGTTAGGGTGAGGATTGGACTTAGGGTTAGGGTTATGTTGAGGGCTAGGGTTAGAGAGACGGTTAGGGTGAGGATTGGACCTAGGGTTAGGGTTATGTTGAGGACTAGGGTCAGAGAGACGGTTAGGGTTAGGATTGGACCTAGGGTTAGGGTTAGGTTGAGGGCTAGGCTTGGAGAGACGGTTAGGGTTAGGATTGGACCTAGGGTTAGAGTTATGTTGAGGGCTAGGGTTAGAGAGAAGATTAGGTTAGGATTGGACCTAGTGTTAGGGTTATGTTGAGGGCTAGGGTTAGAGAGATGCTTAGGGTTAGGATTGGACCTAGGGTTAGGGTTAGGTTGAGGTTTAGGGTTAGAGAGACGGTTAGGGTTAGGATTGGACCTAGGGTTAGGGTTAGGTTGCGTGCTAGGGTTAGAGAGAAGGTTAGGGTTAGGATTGGACCTAGGGTTCCGGTTATGTTGAGGGCTAGGGTTAGAGAGACGGTTAGGGTGAGGAATGGACCTAGGGTTAGAGTTATGTTGAGGGCTAGGGTTAGAGAGACTTTTAGGTTACGGTTGGACCTAGAGTTAGGGTTATGTTGAGGGCTAGGTTTAGAGAGACAGTTAGGGTTAAGATTGGACCTAAGGTTAGGGTAATGTTGAGGGCTAGGGTTAGAGAGACGGTTTGGGTTAGGATTGTACTTGGGTAAGGGTTAGGTTGAGGGCTAGGGTTAGAGAGACGGTTAGGGTTAGGATTGGACCTAGGGTTAGGGTTATGCTGAGGGCTAGGGTTAGAGAGACGGTTAGGGTTAGGGTTGGACCTAGGGTTAAGGTTATGTTGAGGGCTAGGGTTAGAGAGGCGGTTAGGGTTAGGATTGGACCTAGGGTTAGGGTTATGTTGAGGGCTAGGGTCAGAGAGACGGTTAGGGTTAGGATTGGACCTAGGGTTAGGGTTAGGTTGAGGGCTAGGGTTAGAGAGACGGTTAGGGTTAGGATTGGACCTAGGGTTAGGGTTATGTTGAGGGCTAGGGTTAGAGAGACGGTTAGGGTGAGGATTGGACCTAGGGTTAGGCTTATGTTGAGGGCTAGGGTTAGAGAGACGGTTAGGGTGAGGATTGGACCTAGGGTTAGCGTTATGTTGAGGGCTAGGGTCAGAGAGACGGTTAGGGTTAGGATTGGACCTAGGGTTAGGGTTATGGTGAGGGCTAGGTTTAGACAGACAGTTAGGGTTAGGATTGGACCTAGGGTTAGGGATATGTTGAGGGCTAGGGTTAGAGAGACGGTTAGGGTGAGGATTGGACATAGGTTTAGTGTTATGTTGAGGGCTAGGGTTAGAGAGACGGGTAGGGTGAGGATTGGACCTAAGGTTAGGGTTATGTTGAGGGCTAGGGTTAGAGAGACGGTTAGGGTGAGGATTGGACCTAGGGTTAGGGTTATGTTGAGGGGTAGGGTTAGAGAGACGGTTAGGGTTAGGATTGGACCTAGGGTTAGGGTTATGTTTAGGGCTAGGGTTAGAGAGACGGTTAGGGTTAGGATTGGACCTAGGGTTAGGGTTATGTTGAGGCCTAGGGTTAGAGAGACGGTTAGGGTTAGGTTTGGACCTAGGGTTAGGGTTATGTTGAGGGCTAGGGTTAGAGCGACGGTTAGGGTTAGGATTGTACCTAGGGTTAGGTTTATGTTGAGGGTTAGGGTTAGAGGGACGGTTTGGGTTAGGATTGGACCTAGGGTTAGGGTTATGTTGAGGGCTAGGTTTAGAGAGACGGTTAGGGTGAGGATTGGACTTAGGGTTAGGTTTATGTTGAGGGCTAGGGTTAGAGAGACGGTTAGGGTGAGGATTGGACCTAGGGTCAGGGTTATGTTGAGGACTAGGGTCAGAGAGACTGTTAGGGTTAGGGTTTGACCTAGGGTTAGGGTTATGTTGAGGGCTAGGGTTAGACAGACTGTTAGGGTTAGGATTGGACCTAGGGTTAGAGTTATGCTGAGGGCTAGGGTCAGAGAGACGGTTACGGTTAGGATTGGACCTAGGGTTAGGGTTAGGTTGAGGGCTAGGGTTAGAGAGACGGTTAGGGTTAGGATTGGACCTAGGGTTTGGGTTAGGTTGAGGGCTAGGGTAAGAGAGACGTTTAGGTTTAGGATTGGACCTAGGGTTAGTGTTATGTTGAGGGCTAGGTTTAGAGAGACGGTTAGGGTTAGGATTCTACCTAGGGTTAGGGCTATGTTGAGGGCTAGGGTCAGAGAGACGGTTAGGGTTAGGATTGGACCTAGGGTTAGGGTTATGTTGAGGGCTAGGGTTAGAGAGACGGTTAGGGTGAGGATTGGACCTAGGGTTAGGGTTATGTTGAGGGCTAGGGTTAGAGAGACGGTTAGGGTGAGGATTGGACCTAGGGTTAGGGTTATGTTGAGGGCTAGGGTCAGAGAGACGGTTAGGGTTAGGATTGGAGCTAGGGTTAGGGTTATGTTGAGGGATAGGGTTAGACAGACAGTTACGGTTAGGATTGGACCTAGGGTTAGGGTTATGCTGAGGGCTAGGGTCAGAGAGACGGTTAGGGTTAGGATTGGACCTAGGGTTAGGGTTAGGTTGAGGGCTAGGGTTAGAGAGACGGTTAGGGTTAGGATTGGACCTAGGGTTAACGTTATGTTGAGGGCTAGGGTCAGAGAGACGGTTAGGGTTAGGATTGGACCTAGGGTTAGCGTTATGTTGAGGGCTAGGGTCAGAGAGACGGTTAGGGTTAGGATTGGACCTAGGGTTAGCGTTATGTTGAGGGCTAGGGTCAGAGAGACGGTTAGGGTTAGGATTGGACCTAGGGTTAGGGTTATGTTGAGGGCTAGGTTTAGACAGACAGTTAGGGTTAGGATTGGACCTAGGGTTAGGGTTATGCTGAGGGCTAGGGTCAGAGAGACGGTTAGGGTTAGGATTGGACCTAGGGTTAGTGTTAGGTTGAGGGCTACGGTTAGAGAGACGGTTAGGGTTAGGATTGGACCTAGGGTTAGGGCTATGTTGAGGGCTAGGGTTAGAGAGACGGTTAGGGTGAGGATTGGACCTAGGGTTAGTGTTAGGTTGAGGGCTACGGTTAGAGAGACGGTTAGGGTTAGGATTGGACCTAGGGTTAGGGCTATGTTGAGGGCTAGAGTTAGAGAGACGGTTAGGGTTAGGATTGGACCTAGGGATAGGGCTTTGTTGAGGACTAGAGTTAGAGAGATGGTTAGGGCAAGGATTGGACCTAGGGTTAGGGTTATGTTGAGGGCTAGGGTTAGAGAGACGGTATGGGTTAGTATTGGACCTAGGGTTAGGGTTATGTTGAGGGCTAGGGTTAGAGAGACGGTTAGGGTTAGGATTGGACCTAGGGTTAGGGTTATGTTGAGGGCTAGGGTTAGAGAGACGGTTAGGGTGAGGATTGGACCTAGGGTTAGGGTTATGTTTAGGGCTAGGGTTAGGAGACGGTTAGGGTTAGGATTGGACCTAGGGTTAGGGTTATGTTGAGGACTAGGGTTAGAAAGACGGTTAGGGTTAGGATTGGACCTAGGGTTAGGCTTATGTTGAGGGCTAGGGTTAGAGAGACGGATTGGGTTAGGATTGTACTTGGGTAAGGGTTAGGTTGAGGGCTAGGGTTAGAGAGACGGTTAGGGTTAGGATTGGACCTAGGGTTAGGGTTATGCTGAGGGCTAGGGTTAGAGAGACGGTTAGGGTTAGGGTTGGACCTAGGGTTAAGGTTATGTTGAGGGCTAGGGTTAGAGAGGCGGTTAGGGTTAGGATTGGACCTAGGGTTAGGGTTATGTTGAGGGCTAGGGTCAGAGAGACGGTTAGGGTTAGGATTGGACCTAGGGTTAGGGTTAGGTTGAGGGCTAGGGTTAGAGAGACGGTTAGGGTTAGGATTGGACCTAGGGTTAGGGTTATGTTGAGGGCTAGGGTTAGAGAGACGGTTAGGGTGAGGATTGGACCTAGGGTTAGGCTTATGTTGAGGGCTAGGGTTAGAGAGACGGTTAGGGTGAGGATTGGACCTAGGGTTAGCGTTATGTTGAGGGCTAGGGTCAGAGAGACGGTTAGGGTTAGGATTGGACCTAGGGTTAGGGTTATGGTGAGGGCTAGGTTTAGACAGACAGTTAGGGTTAGGATTGGACCTAGGGTTAGGGATATGTTGAGGGCTAGGGTTAGAGAGACGGTTAGGGTGAGGATTGGACTTAGGTTTAGTGTTATGTTGAGGGCTAGGGTTAGAGAGACGGGTAGGGTGAGGATTGGACCTAAGGTTAGGGTTATGTTGAGGGCTAGGGTTAGAGAGACGGTTAGGGTGAGGATTGGACCTAGGGTTAGGGTTATGTTGAGGGCTAGGGTTAGAGAGACGGTTAGGGTTAGGATTGGACCTAGGGTTAGGGTTATGTTTAGGGCTAGGGTTAGAGAGACGGTTAGGGTTAGGATTGGACCTAGGGTTAGGGTTATGTTGAGGCCTAGGGTTAGAGAGATGGTTAGGGTTAGGATTGGACCTAGGGTTAGGGTTATGTTGAGGGCTAGGGTTAGAGCGACGGTTAGGGTTAGGATTGTACCTAGGGTTAGGTTTATGTTGAGGGTTAGGGTTAGAGGGACGGTTTGGGTTAGGATTGGACCTAGGGTTAGGGTTATGTTGAGGGCTAGGTTTAGAGAGACGGTTAGGGTGAGGATTGGACTTAGGGTTAGGTTTATGTTGAGGGCTAGGGTTAGAGAGACGGTTAGGGTGAGGATTGGACCTAGGGTCAGGGTTATGTTGAGGACTAGGGTCAGAGAGACTGTTAGGGTTAGGGTTGGACCTAGGGTTAGGGTTATGTTGAGGGCTAGGGTTAGACAGACAGTTAGGGTTAGGATTGGACCTAGGGTTAGAGTTATGCTGAGGGCTAGGGTCAGAGAGACGGTTACGGTTAGGATTGGACCTAGGGTTAGGGTTAGGTTGAGGGCTAGGGTTAGAGAGACGGTTAGGGTTAGGATTGGACCTAGGGTTAGGGTTAGGTTGAGGGCTAGGGTAAGAGAGACGTTTAGGTTTAGGATTGGACCTAGGGTTAGTGTTATGTTGAGGGCTAGGTTTAGAGAGACGGTTAGGGTTAGGATTGGACCTAGGGTTAGGGCTATGTTGAGGGCTAGGGTCAGAGAGACGGTTAGGGTTAGGATTGGAACTAGGGTTAGGGTTATGTTGAGGGCTAGGGTTAGAGAGACGGTTAGGGTGAGGATTGGACCTAGGGTTAGGGTTATGTTGAGGGCTAGGGTTAGAGAGACGGTTAGGGTGAGGATTGGACCTAGGGTTAGGGTTATGTTGAGGGCTAGGGTCAGAGAGACGGTTAGGGTTAGGATTGGAGCTAGGGTTAGGGTTATGTTGAGGGATAGGGTTAGACAGACAGTTACGGTTAGGATTGGACCTAGGGTTAGGGTTATGCTGAGGGCTAGGGTCAGAGAGACGGTTAGGGTTAGGATTGGACCTAGGGTTAGGGTTAGGTTGAGGGCTAGGGTTAGAGAGACGGTTAGGGTTAGGATTGGACCTAGGGTTAACGTTATGTTGAGGGCTAGGGTCAGAGAGACGGTTAGGGTTAGGATTGGACCTAGGGTTAGCGTTATGTTGAGGGCTAGGGTCAGAGAGACGGTTAGGGTTAGGATTGGACCTAGGGTTAGCGTTATGTTGAGGGCTAGGGTCAGAGAGACGGTTAGGGTTAGGATTGGACCTAGGGTTAGGGTTATGTTGAGGGCTAGGTTTAGACAGACAGTTAGGGTTAGGATTGGACCTAGGGTTAGGGTTATGCTGAGGGCTAGGGTCAGAGAGACGGTTAGGGTTAGGATTGGACCTAGGGTTAGTGTTAGGTTGAGGGCTACGGTTAGAGAGACGGTTAGGGTTAGGATTGGACCTAGGGTTAGGGCTATGTTGAGGGCTAGGGTTAGAGAGACGGTTAGGGTGAGGATTGGACCTAGGGTTAGTGTTAGGTTGAGGGCTACGGTTAGAGAGACGGTTAGGGTTAGGATTGGACCTAGGGTTAGGGCTATGTTGAGGGCTAGAGTTAGAGAGACGGTTAGGGTTAGGATTGGACCTAGGGATAGGGCTTTGTTGAGGACTAGAGTTAGAGAGATGGTTAGGGCAAGGATTGGACCTAGGGTTAGGGTTATGTTGAGGGCTAGGGTTAGAGAGACGGTATGGGTTAGTATTGGACCTAGGGTTGGGGTTATGTTGAGGGCTAGGGTTAGAGAGACGGTTAGGGTTAGGATTGGATCTAGGGTTAGGGTTATGTTGAGGGCTAGGGTTAGAGAGACGGTTAGGGTGAGGATTGGACCTAGGGTTAGGGTTATGTTTAGGGCTAGGGTTAGAGAGACGGTTAGGGTTAGGATTGGACCTAGGGTTAGGGTTATGTTGAGGGCTAGGGTTAGAAAGACGGTTAGGGTTAGGATTGGACCTAGGGTTAGGCTTATGTTGAGGGCTAGGGTTAGAGAGACAGTTAAGGTTAGGATTGATCCTAGGGTTAGGGTTATGTTCAGGGCTAGAGTTAGAGAGACGGATAGGGTTAGGATTGGACCTAGGGTTAGGGTTATGTTGAGGGCTAAGGTTAGAGCGACGGTTAGGGTTAGGATTGGACCTAGGGTTAGGGTTCTGTTGAGGGCTAGGGTTAGAGGGACGGTTTGGGTTAGGATTGGACCTAGGGTTAGGGTTATGTTGAGGGCTAGGTTTACAGAGACGGTTAGGGTGAGGATTGGTCCTAGGGTTAGTGTTATGTTGAGGGCAAGAGTTAGAGAGTTGGATAGGGTTAGGATTGGACCTATGGTTAGGGTTATGTTGAGGGCTAGGGTCAGAGAGATGGTTAGGGTGAGGTTTGGACCTAGGGTTAGGGTTATGTTGAGGGCTAGGGTTAGAGCGACGGTTAGGGTTAGGATTGGACCTAGGGTTAGGGTTATGTTGAGGGCTAGGGTTAGAGAGACGGTTAAGGTGAGGATTGGACCTAGGGTTAGGGTTATGTTGAGAGCTAGGGTCAGAGAGAGGGTTAGGGTTAGGATTGGACCTAGGGTTAGGGCTTTGTTGAGGACTAGGGTTAGAGAGACGGTTACGGAATGGATTGGACCTAAAGTTAGGGTTATGTTGAGGGCTAGGGTTAGAGAGACGGTATGGGTTAGTATTGGACCTAGGGTTAGGGTTATGTTGAGGGCTAGGGTTAGAGAGACGGTTAGGGTTAGGATTGGACCTAGGGTTAGGGTTAGGTTGAGGGCTAGGTTTAGAGAGACGGTTAGGGTTAGGATTGGACCTAGGGTTAGGGTTATGTTGAGGGCTAGGGTTAGAGAGACGGTTAGGGTGAGGATTGGACCTAGGGTTAGGGTTATGTTTAGGGCTAGGGTTAGAGAGACGGTTAGGGTTAGGATTGGACCTAGGGTTAGGGTGATGTTGAGGGTAGGGTTAGAAAGACGGTTAGGGTTAGGATTGGACCTAGGGTTAGGCTTATGTTGAGGGCTAGGGTTAGAGAGACAGTTAAGGTTAGGATTGATCCTAGGGTTAGGGTTATGTTCAGGGCTAGAGTTAGAGAGACGGATAGGGTTAGGATTGGACCTAGGGTTAGGGTTATGTTGAGGGCTAGGGTTAGAGAGACGGTTAAGGTGAGGATTGGACCTAGGGTTAGGGTTATGTTGAGAGCTAGGGTCAGAGAGAGGGTTAGGGTTAGGATTGGACCTAGGGTTAGGGCTTTGTTGAGGACTAGGGTTAGAGAGACGGTTACGGAATGGATTGGACCTAAAGTTAGGGTTATGTTGAGGGCTAGGGTTAGAGAGACGGTATGGGTTAGTATTGGACCTAGGGTTAGGGTTATGTTGAGGGCTAGGGTTAGAGAGACGGTTAGGGTTAGGATTGGACCTAGGGTTAGGGTTAGGTTGAGGGCTAGGTTTAGAGAGACGGTTAGGGTTAGGATTGGACCTAGGGTTAGGGTTATGTTGAGGGCTAGGGTGAGAGAGACGGTTAGGGTTAGGATTGGACCTAGGGTTAGGGTTATGTTGAGGGCTAGGGTTAGAGCGACGGTTAGGGTTAGGATTGGACCTAGGGTTAGGGTTCTGTTGAGGGCTACGGTTAGAGGGACGGTTTGGGTTAGGATTGGACCTAGGGTTAGGGTTATGTTGAGGGCTAGGTTTACAGAGACGGTTAGGGTGAGGATTGGACTTAGGGTTAGGGTTATGTTGAGGGCTAGGGTTAGAGAGACGGTTAGGGTGAGGATTGGACCTAGGGTTAGGGTTATGTTGAGGACTAGGGTCAGAGAGACGGTTAGGGTTAGGATTGGACCTAGGGTTAGGGTTAGGTTGAGGGCTAGGCTTGGAGAGACGGTTAGGGTTAGGATTGGACCTAGGGTTAGAGTTATGTTGAGGGCTAGGGTTAGAGAGAAGATTAGGTTAGGATTGGACCTAGTGTTAGGGTTATGTTGAGGGCTAGGGTTAGAGAGATGCTTAGGGTTAGGATTGGACCTAGGGTTAGGGTTAGGTTGAGGTTTAGGGTTAGAGAGACGGTTAGGGTTAGGATTGGACCTAGGGTTAGGGTTAGGTTGCGTGCTAGGGTTAGAGAGAAGGTTAGGGTTAGGATTGGACCTAGGGTTCCGGTTATGTTGAGGGCTAGGGTTAGAGAGACGGTTAGGGTGAGGAATGGACCTAGGGTTAGAGTTATGTTGAGGGCTAGGGTTAGAGAGACTTTTAGGTTACGGTTGGACCTAGAGTTAGGGTTATGTTGAGGGCTAGGTTTAGAGAGACAGTTAGGGTTAAGATTGGACCTAAGGTTAGGGTAATGTTGAGGGCTAGGGTTAGAGAGACGGTTTGGGTTAGGATTGTACTTGGGTAAGGGTTAGGTTGAGGGCTAGGGTTAGAGAGACGGTTAGGGTTAGGATTGGACCTAGGGTTAGGGTTATGCTGAGGGCTAGGGTTAGAGAGACGGTTAGGGTTAGGGTTGGACCTAGGGTTAGGGTTATGTTGAAGGCTAGGGTTAGAGAGGCGGTTAGGGTGAGGATTGGACCTAGGGTTAGCGTTATGTTGAGGGCTAGGGTCAGAGAGACGGTTAGGGTTAGGATTGGACCTAGGGTTAGGGTTATGGTGAGGGCTAGGGTTAGAGAGACGGTTAGGGTGAGGATTGGACTTAGGGTTAGGTTTATGTTGAGGGCTAGGGTTAGAGAGACGGTTAGGGTGAGGATTGGACCTAGGGTCAGGGTTATGTTGAGGACTAGGGTCAGAGAGACTGTTAGGGTTAGGGTTGGACCTAGGGTTAGGGTTATGTTGAGGGCTAGGGTTAGACAGACAGTTAGGGTTAGGATTGGACCTAGGGTTAGAGTTATGCTGAGGGCTAGGGTCAGAGAGACGGTTACGGTTAGGATTGGACCTAGGGTTAGGGTTAGGTTGAGGGCTAGGGTTAGAGAGACGGTTAGGGTTAGGATTGGACCTAGGGTTAGGGTTAGGTTGAGGGCTAGGGTAAGAGAGACGTTTAGGTTTAGGATTGGACCTAGGGTTAGTGTTATGTTGAGGGCTAGGTTTAGAGAGACGGTTAGGGTTAGGATTGGACCTAGGGTTAGGGCTATGTTGAGGGCTAGGGTCAGAGAGACGGTTAGGGTTAGGATTGGACCTAGGGTTAGGGTTATGTTGAGGGCTAGGGTTAGAGAGACGGTTAGGGTGAGGATTGGACCTAGGGTTAGGGTTATGTTGAGGGCTAGGGTTAGAGAGACGGTTAGGGTGAGGATTGGACCTAGGGTTAGGGTTATGTTGAGGGCTAGGGTCAGAGAGACGGTTAGGGTTAGGATTGGAGCTAGGGTTAGGGTTATGTTGAGGGATAGGGTTAGACAGACAGTTACGGTTAGGATTGGACCTAGGGTTAGGGTTATGCTGAGGCTTAGGGTCAGAGAGACGGTTAGGGTTAGGATTTGACCTAGGGTTAGGGTTAGGTTGAGGGCTAGGGTTAGAGAGACGGTTAGGGTTAGGATTAGACCTAGGGTTAACGTTATGTTGAGGGCTAGGGTCAGAGAGACGGTTAGGGTTAGGATTGGACCTAGGGTTAGCGTTATGTTGAGGGCTAGGGTCAGAGAGACGGTTAGGGTTAGGATTGGACCTAGGGTTAGCGTTATGTTGAGGGCTAGGGTCAGAGAGACGGTTAGGGTTAGGATTGGACCTAGGGTTAGGGTTATGTTGAGGGCTAGGTTTAGACAGACAGTTAGGGTTAGGATTGGACCTAGGGTTAGGGTTATGCTGAGGGCTAGGGTCAGAGAGACGGTTAGGGTTAGGATTGGACCTAGGGTTAGTGTTAGGTTGAGGGCTACGGTTAGAGAGACGGTTAGGGTTAGGATTGGACCTAGGGTTAGGGCTATGTTGAGGGCTAGGGTTAGAGAGACGGTTAGGGTGAGGATTGGACCTAGGGTTAGTGTTAGGTTGAGGGCTACGGTTAGAGAGACGGTTAGGGTTAGGATTGGACCTAGGGTTAGGGCTATGTTGAGGGCTAGAGTTAGAGAGACGGTTAGGGTTAGGATTGGACCTAGGGTTAGGGCTTTGTTGAGGACTAGAGTTAGAGAGATGGTTAGGGCAAGGATTGGACCTAGGGTTAGGGTTATGTTGAGGGCTAGGGTTAGAGAGACGGTATGGGTTAGTATTGGACCTAGGGTTAGGGTTATGTTGAGGGCTAGGGTTAGAGAGACGGTTAGGGTTAGGATTTGACCTAGGGTTAGGGTTATGTTGAGGGCTAGGGTTAGAGAGACGGTTAGGGTGAGGATTGGACCTAGGGTTAGGGTTATGTTTAGGGCTAGGGTTAGAGAGACGGTTAGGGTTAGGATTGGACCTAGGGTTAGGGTTATGTTGAGGGCTAGGGTTAGAAAGACGGTTAGGGTTAGGATTGGACCTAGGGTTAGGCTTATGTTGAGGGCTAGGGTTAGAGAGATAGTTAAGGTTAGGATTGATCCTAGGGTTAGGGTTATGTTCAGGGCTAGAGTTAGAGAGACGGATAGGGTTAGGATTGGACCTAGGGTTAGGGTTATGTTGAGGGCTAGGGTTAGAGCGACGGTTAGGGTTAGGATTGGACCTAGGGTTAGGGTTCTGTTGAGGGCTAGGGTTAGAGGGACGGTTTGGGTTAGGATTGGACGTAGGGTTAGGGTTATGTTGAGGGCTAGGTTTACAGAGACGGTTAGGGTGAGGATTGGTCCTAGGGTTAGTGTTATGTTGAGGGCAAGAGTTAGAGAGATGGATAGGGTTAGGATTGGACCTAGGGTTAGGGTTATGTTGAGGGCTAGGGTCAGAGAGATGGTTAGGGTGAGGTTTGGACCTAGGGTTAGGGTTATGTTGAGGGCTAGGGTTAGAGCGACGGTTAGGGTTAGGATTGGACCTAGGGTTAGGGTTATGTTGAGGGTTAGGGTTAGAGAGACGGTTAAGGTGAGGATTGGACCTAGGGTTAGGGTTATGTTGAGAGCTAGGGTCAGAGAGAGGGTTAGGGTTAGGATTGGACCTAGGGTTAGGGCTTTGTTGAGGACTAGGGTTAGAGAGACGGTTACGGCATGGATTGGACCTAGGGTTAGGGTTATGTTGAGGGCTAGGGTTAGAGAGACGGTATGGGTTAGTATTGGACCTAGGGTTAGGGTTATGTTGAGGGCTAGGGTTAGAGAGACGGTTAGGGTTAGGATTGGACCTAGGGTTAGGGTTAGGTTGAGGGCTAGGGTTAGAGAGACGGTTAGGGTTAGGATTGGACCTAGGGTTAGGGTTATGTTGAGGGCTAGGGTTAGAGAGACGGTTAGGGTGAGGATTGGACCTAGGGTTAGGGTTATGTTTAGGGCTAGGGTTAGAGAGACGGTTAGGGTTAGGATTGGACCTAGGGTTAGGGTTATGTTGAGGGCTAGGGTTAGAAAGACGGTTAGGGTTAGGATTGGACCTAGGGTTAGGCTTATGTTGAGGGCTAGGGTTAGAGAGACAGTTAAGGTTAGGATTGATCCTAGGGTTAGGGTTATGTTCAGGGCTAGAGTTAGAGAGACGGATAGGGTTAGGATTGGACCTAGGGTTAGGGTTATGTTGAGGGCTAGGGTGAGAGAGACGGTTAGGGTTAGGATTGGACCTAGGGTTAGGGTTATGTTGAGGGCTAGGGTTAGAGCGACGGTTAGGGTTAGGATTGGACCTAGGGTTAGGGTTCTGTTGAGGGCTACGGTTAGAGGGACGGTTTGGGTTAGGATTGGACCTAGGGTTAGGGTTATGTTGAGGGCTAGGTTTACAGAGACGGTTAGGGTGAGGATTGGACTTAGGGTTAGGGTTATGTTGAGGGCTAGGGTTAGAGAGACGGTTAGGGTGAGGATTGGACCTAGGGTTAGGGTTATGTTGAGGACTAGGGTCAGAGAGACGGTTAGGGTTAGGATTGGACCTAGGGTTAGGGTTAGGTTGAGGGCTAGGCTTGGAGAGACGGTTAGGGTTAGGATTGGACCTAGGGTTAGAGTTATGTTGAGGGCTAGGGTTAGAGAGAAGATTAGGTTAGGATTGGACCTAGTGTTAGGGTTATGTTGAGGGCTAGGGTTAGAGAGATGCTTAGGGTTAGGATTGGACCTAGGGTTAGGGTTAGGTTGAGGTTTAGGGTTAGAGAGACGGTTAGGGTTAGGATTGGACCTAGGGTTAGGGTTAGGTTGCGTGCTAGGGTTAGAGAGAAGGTTAGGGTTAGGATTGGACCTAGGGTTCCGGTTATGTTGAGGGCTAGGGTTAGAGAGACGGTTAGGGTGAGGAATGGACCTAGGGTTAGAGTTATGTTGAGGGCTAGGGTTAGAGAGACTTTTAGGTTACGGTTGGACCTAGAGTTAGGGTTATGTTGAGGGCTAGGTTTAGAGAGACAGTTAGGGTTAAGATTGGACCTAAGGTTAGGGTAATGTTGAGGGCTAGGGTTAGAGAGACGGTTTGGGTTAGGATTGTACTTGGGTAAGGGTTAGGTTGAGGGCTAGGGTTAGAGAGACGGTTAGGGTTAGGATTGGACCTAGGGTTAGGGTTATGCTGAGGGCTAGGGTTAGAGAGACGGTTAGGGTTAGGGTTGGACCTAGGGTTAGGGTTATGTTGAGGGCTAGGGTTAGAGAGGCGGTTAGGGTTAGGATTGGACCTAGGGTTAGGGTTATGTTGAGGGCTAGGGTCAGAGAGACGGTTAGGGTTAGGATTGGACCTAGGGTTAGGGTTAGGTTGAGGGCTAGGGTTAGAGAGACGGTTAGGGTTAGGATTGGACCTAGGGTTAGGGTTATGTTGAGGGCTAGGGTTAGAGAGACGGTTAGGGTGAGGATTGGACCTAGGGTTAGGCTTATGTTGAGGGCTAGGGTTAGAGAGACGGTTAGGGTGAGGATTGGACCTAGGGTTAGCGTTATGTTGAGGGCTAGGGTCAGAGAGACGGTTAGGGTTAGGATTGGACCTAGGGTTAGGGTTATGGTGAGGGCTAGGTTTAGACAGACAGTTAGGGTTAGGATTGGACCTAGGGTTAGGGATATCTTGAGGGCTAGGGTTAGAGAGACGGTTAGGGTGAGGATTGGACATAGGTTTAGTGTTATGTTGAGGGCTAGGGTTAGAGAGACGGGTAGGGTGAGGATTGGACCTAAGGTTAGGGTTATGTTGAAGGCTAGGGTTAGAGAGACGGTTAGGGTGAGGATTGGACCTAGGGTTAGGGTTATGATGAGGGCTAGGGTTAGAGAGACGGTTAGGGTGAGGATTGGACCTAGGGTTAGGGTAATGTTGAGAGCTAGGGTCAGAGAGACGGTTAGGGTTAGGATTGGACCTAGGGTTAGGGTTATGTTGAGGGCTAGGGTTAGAGAGACGGTTAGGGTTAGGATTGGACATAAGGTTAGGTTTATGTTGAGGGCTAGGGTCAGAGAGATGGATAGGGTGAGGATTGGACCTAGGGTTAGGGTTATGTTGAGGGCTAGGTTTAGACAGACAGTTAGGGTTAGGATTGGATCTATGGTTAGGGTTATGCTGAGGGCTAGGATCAGAGAGACGGTTAGGGTTAGGATTGGACCTAGGGTTAGGGTTAGGTTGAGGGCTAGGTTTAGAGAGACGGTTAGGGTTAGGATTGGACCTAGGGTTAGGGTTATGTTGAGGGCTAGGTTTAGACAGACAGTTAGGGTTAGGATTGGATCTATGGTTAGGGTTATGCTGAGGGCTAGGATCAGAGAGACGGTTAGGGTTAGGATTGGACCTAGGGTTAGGGTTAGGTTGAGGGCTAGGTTTAGAGAGACGGTTAGGGTTAGGATTGGACCTAGGGTTAGTGTTAGGTTGAGGGCTAGGGTTAGTGAGACGGTTAGTGTTAGGATTGGACCTAGGGTTAGGGTTATGTTGAGGGCTAGGGTTAGAGAGACGGTTAGGGTTAGGATTGGACCTAGGGTTAGGGCTATATTGAGGGCTAGGGTTAGAGAGACGGTTAGGGTGAGGATTGGTCCTAGGGATAGTGTTATGTTGAGGGCAAGAGTTAGAGAGACGGATAGGGTTAGGATTGGACCTAGGGTTAGGGTTATGTTGAGGGCTAGGGTTAGAGAGACGGTTAGTGTTAGGATTGGACCTAGGGTTAGGGTTATGTTGAGGGCTAAAGTTAGAGAGACGGATAGGGTTAGGATTGGACCTAGGGTTAGGGTTATGATGAGGGCTAGGTTTAGAGAGACGGTTACTGTTAGGATTGGACCTAGGGTTAGGGTTATGTTGAGGGCTAGGGTTAGAGAGACGGTTAGGGTAAGGATTGGACCTAGGGTTAGGGTTATGTTCAGGGCTAGGGTTAGAGAGACGGTTAGGGTTAGTATTGGACCTAGGGTTAGGGTTATGATGAGGGCTATGGTTAGAGAGACGGTTAGTGTTAGGATTGGACCTAGGGTTAGGGTTTTGTTGAGGGCTAGGATTAGAGAGACGGTTAGGGTGAGGATTGGACCTAGGGTTAGGGTTTTGTTGAGGGCTAGGATTAGAGAGACAGTTAGGGTTAGGATTGGACCTAGGGTTAGGATTATGCTGAGGGCTAGGGTCAGAGAGACGGTTAGGGTTAGGATTGGACCTAGGGTTAGGGTTAGGTTGAGGGCTAGGGTCAGACAGACGGTTAGGGTTAGGATGGGGCCTAGGGTTAGGGTTAGGTTGAGGGCTAGGGTTAGAGAGACGGTTAGGGTTAGGATTGGACCTAGGGTTAGGGCTATGTAGAGGGCTAGGGTTAGAGAGACGGTTAGGGTGAGGATTGGACCTAGGGTTAGGGTTACGTTGAGGGCTAGAGTTAGAGAGACGGTTAGGGTTAGGATTGGACCTAGGGTTAGGCTTATACGGAGGGCTAGGGTTAGAGAGACGGTTAGGGTTAGGATTGGACATAAGGTTAGGGTTATGTTGAGGGCTAGGGTCAGAGAGATGGTTAGGGTGAGGTTTGGACCTAGGGTTAGGGTTATGTTGAGGGCTAGGGTTAGAGCGACGGTTAGGGTTAGGATTGGACCTAGGGTTAGGGTTATGTTGAGGGCTAGGGTTAGAGAGACGGTTAAGGTGAGGATTGGACCTAGGGTTAGGGTTATGTTGAGAGCTAGGGTCAGAGAGAGGGTTAGGGTTAGGATTGGACCTAGGGTTAGGGCTTTGTTGAGGACTAGGGTTAGAGAGACGGTTACGGCATGGATTGGACCTAGGGTTAGGGTTATGTTGAGGGCTAGGGTTAGAGAGACGGTATGGGTTAGTATTGGACCTAGGGTTAGGGTTATGTTGAGGGCTAGGGTTAGAGAGACGGTTAGGGTTAGGATTGGACCTAGGGTTAGGGTTAGGTTGAGGGCTAGGGTTAGAGAGACGGTTAGGGTTAGGATTGGACCTAGGGTTAGGGTTATGTTGAGGGCTAGGGTTAGAGAGACGGTTAGGGTGAGGATTGGACCTAGGGTTAGGGTTATGTTTAGGGCTAGGGTTAGAGAGACGGTTAGGGTTAGGATTGGACCTAGGGTTAGGGTTATGTTGAGGGCTAGGGTTAGAGAGACAGTTAAGGTTAGGATTGATCCTAGGGTTAGGGTTATGTTCAGGGCTAGAGTTAGAGAGACGGATAGGGTTAGGATTGGACCTAGGGTTACGGTTATGTTGAGGGCTAGGGTGAGAGAGACGGTTAGGGTTAGGATTGGACCTAGGGTTAGGGTTATGTTGAGGGCTAGGGTTAGAGCGACGGTTAGGGTTAGGATTGGACCTAGGGTTAGGGTTCTGTTGAGGGCTACAGTTAGAGGGACGGTTTGGGTTAGGATTGGACCTAGGGTTAGGGTTATGTTGAGGGCTAGGTTTACAGAGACGGTTAGGGTGAGGATTGGACTTAGGGTTAGGGTTATGTTGAGGGCTAGGGTTAGAGAGACGGTTAGGGTGAGGATTGGACCTAGGGATAGGGTTATGTTGAGGACTAGGGTCAGAGAGACGGTTAGGGTTAGGATTGGACCTAGGGTTAGGGTTAGGTTGAGGGCTAGGCTTGGAGAGACGGTTAGGGTTAGGATTGGACCTAGGGTTAGAGTTATGTTGAGGGCTAGGGTTAGAGAGAAGATTAGGTTAGGATTGGACCTAGTGTTAGGGTTATGTTGAGGGCTAGGGTTAGAGAGATGCTTAGGGTTAGGATTGGACCTAGGGTTAGGGTTAGGTTGAGGTTTAGGGTTAGAGAGACGGTTAGGGTTAGGATTGGACCTAGGGTTAGGGTTAGGTTGCGTGCTAGGGTTAGAGAGAAGGTTAGGGTTAGGATTGGACCTAGGGTTCCGGTTATGTTGAGGGCTAGGGTTAGAGAGACGGTTAGGGTGAGGAATGGACCTAGGGTTAGAGTTATGTTGAGGGCTAGGGTTAGAGAGACTTTTAGGTTACGGTTGGACCTAGAGTTAGGGTTATGTTGAGGGCTAGGTTTAGAGAGACAGTTAGGGTTAAGATTGGACCTAAGGTTAGGGTAATGTTGAGGGCTAGGGTTAGAGAGACGGTTTGGGTTAGGATTGTACTTGGGTAAGGGTTAGGTTGAGGGCTAGGGTTAGAGAGACGGTTAGGGTTAGGATTGGACCTAGGGTTAGGGTTATGCTGAGGGCTAGGGTTAGAGAGACGGTTAGGGTTAGGGTTGGACCTAGGGTTAGGGTTATGTTGAGGGCTAGGGTTAGAGAGGCGGTTAGGGTTAGGATTGGACCTAGGGTTAGGGTTATGTTGAGGGCTAGGGTCAGAGAGACGGTTAGGGTTAGGATTGGACCTAGGGTTAGGGTTAGGTTGAGGGCTAGGGTTAGAGAGACGGTTAGGGTTAGGATTGGACCTAGGGTTAGGGTTATGTTGAGGGCTAGGGTTAGAGAGACGGTTAGGGTGAGGATTGGACCTAGGGTTAGGCTTATGTTGAGGGCTAGGGTTAGAGAGACGGTTAGGGTGAGGATTGGACCTAGGGTTAGCGTTATGTTGAGGGCTAGGGTCAGAGAGACGGTTAGGGTTAGGATTGGACCTAGGGTTAGGGTTATGGTGAGGGCTAGGTTTAGACAGACAGTTAGGGTTAGGATTGGACCTAGGGTTAGGGATATGTTGAGGGCTAGGATTAGAGAGACGGTTAGGGTGAGGATTGGACATAGGTTTAGTGTTATGTTGAGGGCTAGGGTTAGAGAGACGGGTAGGGTGAGGATTGGACCTAAGGTTAGGGTTATGTTGAGGGCTAGGGTTAGAGAGACGGTTAGGGTGAGGATTGGACCTAGGGTTAGGGTTATGATGAGGGCTAGGGTTAGAGAGACGGTTAGGGTGAGGATTGGACCTAGGGTTAGGGTAATGTTGAGAGCTAGGGTCAGAGAGACGGTTAGGGTTAGGATTGGACCTAGGGTTAGGGTTATGTTGAGGGCTAGGGTTAGAGAGACGGTTAGGGTTAGGATTGGACATAAGGTTAGGTTTATGTTGAGGGCTAGGGTCAGAGAGATGGATAGGGTGAGGATTGGACCTAGGGTTAGGGTTATGTTGAGGGCTAGGTTTAGACAGACAGTTAGGGTTAGGATTGGATCTATGGTTAGGGTTATGCTGAGGGCTAGGATCAGAGAGACGGTTAGGGTTAGGATTGGACCTAGGGTTAGGGTTAGGTTGAGGGCTAGGTTTAGAGAGACGGTTAGGGTTAGGATTGGACCTAGGGTTAGGGTTATGTTTAGGGCTAGGTTTAGACAGACAGTTAGGGTTAGGATTGGATCTATGGTTAGGGTTATGCTGAGGGCTAGGATCAGAGAGACGGTTAGGGTTAGGATTGGACCTAGGGTTAGGGTTAGGTTGAGGGCTAGGTTTAGAGAGACGGTTAGGGTTAGGATTGGACCTAGGGTTAGTGTTAGGTTGAGGGCTAGGATTAGTGAGACGGTTAGTGTTAGGATTGGACCTAGGGTTAGGGTTATGTTGAGGGCTAGGGTTAGAGAGACGGTTAGGGTTAGGATTGGACCTAGGGTTAGGGCTATATTGAGGGCTAGGGTTAGAGAGACGGTTAGGGTGAGGATTGGTCCTAGGGATAGTGTTATGTTGAGGGCAAGAGTTAGAGAGACGGATAGGGTTAGGATTGGACCTAGGGTTAGGGTTATGTTGAGGGCTAGGGTTAGAGAGACGGTTAGTGTTAGGATTGGACCTAGGGTTAGGGTTATGTTGAGGGCTAAAGTTAGAGAGACGGATAGGGTTAGGATTGGACCTAGGGTTAGGGTTATGATGAGGGCTAGGTTTAGAGAGACGGTTACTGTTAGGATTGGACCTAGGGTTAGGGTTATGTTGAGGGCTAGGGTTAGAGAGACGGTTAGGGTAAGGATTGGACCTAGGGTTAGGGTTATGTTCAGGGCTAGGGTTAGAGAGACGGTTAGGGTTAGTATTGGACCTAGGGTTAGGGTTATGATGAGGGCTATGGTTAGAGAGACGGTTAGTGTTAGGATTGGACCTAGGGTTAGGGTTATGTTGAGGGCTAGGATTAGAGAGACGGTTAGGGTGAGGATTGGACCTAGGGTTAGGGTTTTGTTGAGGGCTAGGATTAGAGAGACAGTTAGGGTTAGGATTGGACCTAGGGTTAGGATTATGCTGAGGGCTAGGGTCAGAGAGACGGTTAGGGTTAGGATTGGACCTAGGGTTAGGGTTAGGTTGAGGGCTAGGGTCAGACAGACGGTTAGGGATAGGATGGGGCCTAGGGTTAGGGTTAGGTTGAGGGCTAGGGTTAGAGAGACGGTTAGGGTTAGGATTGGACCTAGGGTTAGGGCTATGTAGAGGGCTAGGGTTAGAGAGACGGTTAGGGTGAGGATTGGACCTAGGGTTAGGGTTACGTTGAGGGCTAGAGTTAGAGAGACGGTTAGGGTTAGGATTGGACCTAGGGTTAGGCTTATACGGAGGGCTAGGGTTAGAGAGACGGTTAGGGTTAGGATTGGACATAAGGTTAGGGTTATGTTGAGGGCTAGGGTTAGAGAGACGGTTAGGGTGAGGATTGGACCTAGGGTTAGGGTTATGTTGAGGGCTAGGGTCAGAGAGATGGTTAGGGTGAGGATTGGACCTAGGGTTAGGGTTATGTTGAGGGCTAGAGTTAGAGAGACGGTTAGGGTGAGGATTGGACCTAGGGTTAGGGTTATGTTGAGGGCTAGGGTTAGAGAGACGGTTAGGGTGAGGATTGGACCTAGGGTTAGGGTTATGTTGAGGGCTAGGGTCAGAGAAACGTTTAGGGTTAGGATTGGACCTAGGGTTAGGGTTATGTAGAGGGATAGGGTTAGACAGACAGTTAGGGTTAGGATTGGTCCTAGGGTTAGGGTTATGCTGAGGGCTAGGGTCAGAGAGACGGTTAGAGTTAGGATTGGACCTAGGGTTAGGGTAAGGTTGAGGGCTAGGTTTAGAGAGACGGTTAGGGTTAGGATTGGACCTAGGGTTAGGGTTAGGTTGAGGGCTAGGGTTAGAGAGACGGTTAGGGTTAGTATTGGACCTAGGGTTAGGGTTATGATGAGGGCTATGGTTAGAGAGACGGTTAGTGTTAGGATTGGACCTAGGGTTAGGGTTATGTTGAGGGCTAGGATTAGAGAGACGGTTAGGGTGAGGATTGGACCTAGGGTTAGGGTTTTGTTGAGGGCTAGGATTAGAGAGACAGTTAGGGTTAGGATTGGACCTAGGGTTAGGATTATGCTGAGGGCTAGGGTCAGAGAGACGGTTAGGGTTAGGATTGGACCTAGGGTTAGGGTTAGGTTGAGGGCTAGGGTCAGACAGACGGTTAGGGTTAGGATGGGGCCTAGGGTTAGGGTTAGGTTGAGGGCTAGGGTTAGAGAGACGGTTAGGGTTAGGATTGGACCTAGGGTTAGGGCTATGTAGAGGGGTAGGGTTAGAGAGACGGTTAGGGTGAGGATTGGACCTAGGGTTAGGGTTATGTTGAGGGCTAGGGTTAGAGAGACGGTTAGGGTAAGGATTGGACCTAGGGTTAGGGTTATGTTGAGGGCTAGGGTTAGAGAGACGGTTAGGGTTAGGATTGTACCTAGGGTTAGGGTTATGATGAGGGCTATGGTTTGAGAGACGGTTAGTGTTAGGATTGGACCTAGGGTTTGGGTTATGTTGAGGGCTAGGGTTAGAGAGACGGTTAGGGTGAGGATTGGACCTAAGGTTAGGGTTTTGTTGAGGGCTAGGGTTAGAGAGACAGTTAGGGTTAGGATTCGACCTAGGGTTAGGGTTATGTTGAGGGCTAGGTTTAGACAGAGAGTTAGGGTTAGGATTGGACCTAGGGTTAGGATTATGCTGAGGGCTAGGGTCAGAGAGACGGTTAGGGTTAGGATTGGACCTAGGGTTAGGGTTAGGTTGAGGGCTAGGGTCAGACAGACGGTTAGAGTTAGGATGGGACCTAGGGTTAGGGTTAGGTTGAGGGCTAGGGTTAGAGAGACGATTAGGGTTAGGATTGGACCTAGGGTTAGGGCTATGTAGAGTGCTAGGGTTAGAGAGACGGTTAGGGTGAGGATTGGACCTAGGGTAGGGTTACGTTGAGGGCTAGAGTTAGAGAGACGGTTAGGGTTAGGATTGGACCTAGGGTTAGGCTTATATTGCGGGCTAGGGTTAGAGAGACGGTTAGGGTTAGGATGGGACATAAGGTTAGGGTTATGTTGAGGGCTAGGGTTAGAGAGACGATTAGGGTGAGGATTGGACCTAGGGTTAGGGTTATGTTGAGGGCTAGGGTCAGAGAGATGGTTAGGGTGAGGATTGGACCTAGGGTTAGGGTTATGTTGAGGGCTAGGGTTAGAGCGACGGTTAGGGTTAGGATTGGACCTAGGGTTAGGGTTATGTTGAGGGCTAGGGTTAGAGAGACGGTTAAGGTGAGGATTGGACCTAGGGTTAGGGTTATGTTGAGAGCTAGGGTCAGAGAGACTGTTAGGGTTAGGATTGGACCTAGGCTTAGGGTTATGTTGAGGACTAGGGTTATAGAGACGGTTAGGGTTAGGATTGGACCTAGGGTTAGGGCTATATTGAGGGCTAGGGTTAGAGAGACGGTTAGGGTGAGGATTGGACCTAGGGTTAGTGTTATGTTTAGGGCTAGGGTTAGAGCGACGGTTAGGGTTAGGATTGGTCCTAGGGTTAGTGTTATGTTGAGGACAAGAGTTAGAGAGACGGATAGGGTTAGGATTGGACCTAGGGTTAGGGTTATGTTGAGGGCTAGGGTTAGAGAGACGGTTAGGGTGAGGATTGGACCTAGGGTTAGGGTTATGTTGAGGGCTAGGGTTAGAGAGACGGTTAGGGTTAGGATTGGACCTAGGGTTAGGGTTATGTTGAGGGCTAGGGTTAGAGAGACGGTTAATGTTATGATTGGACCTAGGGTTAGGGTTATGTTGAGGGCTAGGGTTATAGAGACGGTTAGGGTTAGGATTGGACCTAGGGTTAGGGTTATGTTGAGGGCTAGAGTTAGAGAGACGGTTAGGGTGAGGTTTCGACCTAGGGTTAGGGTTATGTTGAGGGCTAGGGTTAGGAGACGGTTAGTGTTAGGATTGGACCTAGGTTTAGGCATATGTTGATGGCTAGGGTTAGAGAGACTGTTAGGGTGAGGATTGGACATAGGGTTAGTGTTATGTTGAGGGCTAGGGTTAGAGAGACGGTTAGGGTGAGGATGGGACCTAGGGTTAGGGTTATGTTGAGGGCTAGGGTTTGAGAGACGGTTAGGGTTAGGATTGGACCTAGGGTTAGGGTTATGTTGAGGGCTACGGTTAGAGCGACGGTTAGGGTTAGGATTGGTCCTAGGGTTAGGGTTATGTTGAGGGCTAAAGTTAGAGAGACGGATAGGGTTAGGATTGGACCTAGGGTTAGGGTTATGATGAGGGCTAGGTTTAGAGAGACGGTTACTGTTAGGATTGGACCTAGGGTTAGGGTTATGTTGAGGGCTAGGGTTAGAGAGACGGTTAGGGTAAGGATTGGACCTAGGGTTAGGGTTATGTTGAGGGCTAGGGTTAGAGAGACGGTTAGGGTTAGGATTGGACCTAGGGTTAGGGTTATGATGAGGGCTATGGTTAGAGAGACGGTTAGTGTTAGGATTGGACCTAGGGTTTGGGTTATGTTGAGGGCTAGGGTTAGAGAGACGGTTAGGGTGAGGATTGGACCTAAGGTTAGGGTTTTGTTGAGGGCTAGGGTTAGAGAGACAGTTAGGGTTAGGATTCGACCTAGCGTTAGGGTTATGTTGAGGGCTAGGGTTAGACAGACAGTTAGGGTTAGGATTGGACCTAGGGTTAGGATTATGCTGAGGGCTAGGGTCAGAGAGACGGTTAGGGTTAGGATTGGACCTAGGGTTAGGGTTAGGTTGAGGGCTAGGGTCAGACAGACGGTTAGAGTTAGGATGGGACCTAGGGTTAGGGTTAGGTTGAGGGCTAGGGTTAGAGAGACGATTAGGGTTAGGATTGGACCTAGGGTTAGGGCTATGTAGAGTGCTAGGGTTAGAGAGACGGTTAGGGTGAGGATTGGACCTAGGGTTAGGGTTACGTTGAGGGCTAGAGTTAGAGAGTCGGTTAGGGTTAGGATTGGACCTAGGGTTAGGCTTATATTGCGGGCTAGGGTTAGAGAGACGGTTAGGGTTAGGATGGGACATAAGGTTAGGGTTATGTTGAGGGCTAGGGTTAGAGAGACGATTAGGGTGAGGATTGGACCTAGGGTTAGGGTCATGTTGAGGGCTAGGTTCAGAGAGATGGTTAGGGTGAGGATTGGACCTAGGGTTAGGGTTATGTTGAGGGCTAGGGTTAGAGCGACGGTTAGGGTTAGGATTGGACCTAGGGTTAGGGCTTTGTTGAGGGCTAGGAATAGAGCGACGGTTAGGGCAAGGATTGGACCTAGGGTTAGGGTTATGTTGAGGGCTAGGGTTAGAGAGACGGTATGGGTTAGGATTGGACCTAGGGTTAGGGTTATGTTGAGGGCTAGGGTTAGAGAGACGGTTAGGGTTAGGATTGGACCTAGGGTTAGGGTTATGTTTAGGGCTAGGGTTAGAGAGACGGTTAGGGTTAGGATTGGACCTAGGGTTAGGGTTATGTTGAGGGCTAGGGTTAGAAAGACGGTTAGGGTTAGGATTGGACCTAGGGTTAGGCTTATGTTGAGGGCTAGGGTTAGAGATACAGTTAGGGTTAGGATTGGTCCTAGGGTTAGGGTTATGTTCAGGGCTAGAGTTAGAGAGACGGATAGGGTTAGGATTGGACCTAGGGTTAGGGTTATGTTGAGGCCTAGGGTTAGAGAGACGGTTAGGGTTAGGATTGGACCTAGGGTTAGGGTTATGATGAGGGCTATGGTTAGAGAGACGGTTAGTGTTAGGATTGGACCTAGGGTTAGGGTTATGTTGAGGGCTAGGGTTAGAGAGACGGTTAGGGTTAGGATTGGACCTAGGGTTAGGGTTATGATGAGGGCTATGGTTAGAGAGACGGTTAGTGTTAGGATTGGACCTAGGGTTTGGGTTATGTTGAGGGCTAGGGTTAGAGAGACGGTTAGGGTGAGGATTGGACCTAAGGTTAGGGTTTTGTTGAGGGCTAGGGTTAGAGAGACAGTTAGGGTTAGGATTCGACCTAGCGTTAGGGTTATGTTGAGGGCTACGGTTAGACAGACAGTTAGGGTTAGGATTGGACCTAGGGTTAGGATTATGCTGAGGGCTAGGGTCAGAGAGACGGTTAGGGTTAGGATTGGACCTAGGGTTAGGGTTAGGTTGAGGGCTAGGGTCAGACAGACGGTTAGAGTTAGGATGGGACCTAGGGTTAGGGTTAGGTTGAGGGCTAGGGTTAGAGAGACGATTAGGGTTAGGATTGGACCTAGGGTTAGGGCTATGTAGAGTGCTAGGGTTAGAGAGACGGTTAGGGTGAGGATTGGACCTAGGGTTAGGGTTACGTTGAGGGCTAGAGTTAGAGAGACGGTTAGGGTTAGGATTGGACCTAGGGTTAGGCTTATATTGCGGGCTAGGGTTAGAGAGACGGTTAGGGTTAGGATGGGACATAAGGTTAGGGTTATGTTGAGGGCTAGGGTTAGAGAGACGATTAGGGTGAGGATTGGACCTAGGGTTAGGGTTATGTTGAGGGCTAGGGTCAGAGAGATGGTTAGGGTGAGGATTGGACCTAGGGTTAGGGTTATGTTGAGGGCTAGGGTTAGAGCGACGGTTAGGGTTAGGATTGGACCTAGGGTTAGGGTTATGTTGAGGGCTAGGGTTAGAGAGACGGTTAAGGTGAGGATTGGACCTAGGGTTAGGGTTATGTTGAGAGCTAGGGTCAGAGAGACGGTTAGGGTTAGGATTGGACCTAGGGTTAGGGCTTTGTTGAGGGCTAGGAATAGAGCGACGGTTAGGGCAAGGATTGGACCTAGGGTTAGGGTTATGTTGAGGGCTAGGGTTAGAGAGACGGTATGGGTTAGGATTGGACCTAGGGTTAGGGTTATGTTGAGGGCTAGGGTTAGAGAGACGGTTAGGGTTAGGATTGGACCTAGGGTTAGGGTTATGTTTAGGGCTAGGGTTAGAGAGACGGTTAGGGTTAGGATTGGACCTAGGGTTAGGGTTATGTTGAGGGCTAGGGTTAGAAAGACGGTTAGGGTTAGGATTGGACCTAGGGTTAGGCTTATGTTGAGGGCTAGGGTTAGAGATACAGTTAGGGTTAGGATTGGTCCTAGGGTTAGGGTTATGTTCAGGGCTAGAGTTAGAGAGACGGATAGGGTTAGGATTGGACCTAGGGTTAGGGTTATGTTGAGGCCTAGGGTTAGAGAGACGGTTAGGGTTAGGATTGGACCTAGGGTTAGGGTTATGTTGAGGGCTAGGGTTAGAGCGACGGTTAGGGTTAGGATTGGACCTAGGGTTAGGGTTATGTTGAGGGCTAGGGTTAGAGGGACGGTTTGGGTTAGGATTGGACCTAGGGTTAGGGTTATGTTGAGGGCTAGGTTTAGAGAGACGGTTAGGGTGAGGATTGGACTTAGGGTTGGGGTTATGTTGAGGGCTAGGGTTAGAGAGACGGTTAGGGTGAGGATTGGACCTAGGGTCAGGGTTATGTGGAGGACTAGGGTCAGAGAGACTGTTAGGGTTAGGGTTGGACCTAGGGTTAGGGTTATGTTGAGTGCTAGGGTTAGACAGACAGTTAGGGTTAGGATTGGACCTAGGGTTAGAGTTATGCTGAGGGCTAGGGTCAGAGAGACGGTTAGGGTTAGGATTGGACCTAGGGTTAGGGTTATGTTGAGGGCTAGGGTTAGAAAGACGGTTAGGGTTAGGATTGGACCTAGGGTTAGGCTTATGTTGAGGGCTAGGGTTAGAGATACAGTTAGGGATAGGATTGGTCCTAGGGTTAGGGTTATGTTCAGGGCTAGAGTTAGAGAGACGGATAGGGTTAGGATTGGACCTAGGGTTAGGGTTATGTTGAGGCCTAGGGTTAGAGAGACGGTTAGGGTTAGGATTGGACCTAGGGTTAGGCTTATATTGAGGGCTAGGGTTAGAGAGACGGTTAGGGTTAGGATTGGACATAAGGTTAGGGTTATGTTGAGGGCTAGGGTTAGAGAGACGGTTAGGGTGAGGATTGGACCTAGGGTTAGGGTTATGTTGAGGGCTAGGGTCAGAGAGATGGTTAGGGTGAGGATTGGACCTAGGGTTAGGGTTATGTTGAGGGCTAGGGTTAGAGAGACGGTTAGGGTTAGGATTGGACCTAGGGTTAGGGTTATGTTGAGGGCTAGGGTTAGAGAGACGGTTAATGTTATGATTGGACCTAGGGTTAGGGTTATGTTGAGGGCTAGGGTTATAGAGACGGTTAGGGTTAGGATTGGACCTAGGGTTAGGGTTATGTTGAGGGCTAGGGTTAGAGAGACGGTTAGGGTGAGGTTTCGACCTAGGGTTAGGGTTATGTTGAGGGCTAGGGTTAGGAGACGGTTAGTGTTAGGATTGGACCTAGGTTTAGGCATATGTTGATGGCTAGGGTTAGAGAGACTGTTAGGGTGAGTATTGGACATAGGGTTAGTGTTATGTTGAGGGCTAGGGTTAGAGAGACGGTTAGGGTGAGGATTGGACCTAGGGTTAGGGTTATGTTGAGCGCTAGAGTTAGAGAGACGGTTAGCGTGAGGATGGGACCTAGGGTTAGGGTTATGTTGAGGGCTAGGGTTTGAGAGACGGTTAGGGTTAGGATTGGACCTAGGGTTAGGGTTATGTTGAGGGCTACGGTTAGAGCGACGGTTAGGGTTAGGATTGGTCCTAGGGTTAGGGTTATGTTGAGGGCTAAAGTTAGAGAGACGGATAGGGTTAGGATTGGACCTAGGGTTAGGGTTATGATGAGGGCTAGGTTTAGAGAGACGGTTACTGTTAGGATTGGACCTAGGGTTAGGGTTATGTTGAGGGCTAGGGTTAGAGAGACGGTTAGGGTAAGGATTGGACCTAGGGTTAGGGTTATGTTGAGGGCTAGGGTTAGAGAGACGGTTAGGGTTAGGATTGGACCTAGGGTTAGGGTTATGATGAGGGCTATGGTTAGAGAGACGGTTAGTGTTAGGATTGGACCTAGGGTTTGGGTTATGTTGAGGGCTAGGGTTAGAGAGACGGTTAGGGTGAGGATTGGACCTAAGGTTAGGGTTTTGTTGAGGGCTAGGGTTAGAGAGACAGTTAGGGTTAGGATTCGACCTAGCGTTAGGGTTATGTTGAGGGCTACGGTTAGACAGACAGTTAGGGTTAGGATTGGACCTAGGGTTAGGATTATGCTGAGGGCTAGGGTCAGAGAGACGGTTAGGGTTAGGATTGGACCTAGGGTTAGGGTTAGGTTGAGGGCTAGGGTCAGACAGACGGTTAGAGTTAGGATGGGACCTAGGGTTAGGGTTAGGTTGAGGGCTAGGGTTAGAGAGACGATTAGGGTTAGGATTGGACCTAGGGTTAGGGCTATGTAGAGTGCTAGGGTTAGAGAGACGGTTAGGGTGAGGATTGGACCTAGGGTTAGGGTTACGTTGAGGGCTAGAGTTAGAGAGACGGTTAGGGTTAGGATTGGACCTAGGGTTAGGCTTATATTGCGGGCTAGGGTTAGAGAGACGGTTAGGGTTAGGATGGGACATAAGGTTAGGGTTATGTTGAGGGCTAGGGTTAGAGAGACGATTAGGGTGAGGATTGGACCTAGGGTTAGGGTTATGTTGAGGGCTAGGGTCAGAGAGATGGTTAGGGTGAGGATTGGACCTAGGGTTAGGGTTATGTTGAGGGCTAGGGTTAGAGCGACGGTTAGGGTTAGGATTGGACCTAGGGTTAGGGTTATGTTGAGGGCTAGGGTTAGAGAGACGGTTAAGGTGAGGATTGGACCTAGGGTTAGGGTTATGTTGAGAGCTAGGGTGAGAGAGACGGTTAGGGTTAGGATTGGACCTAGGGTTAGGGCTTTGTTGAGGGCTAGGAATAGAGCGACGGTTAGGGCAAGGATTGGACCTAGGGTTAGGGTTATGTTGAGGGCTAGGGTTAGAGAGACGGTATGGGTTAGGATTGGACCTAGGGTTAGGGTTATGTTGAGGGCTAGGGTTAGAGAGACGGTTAGGGTTAGGATTGGACCTAGGGTTAGGGTTATGTTTAGGGCTAGGGTTAGAGAGACGGTTAGGGTTAGGATTGGACCTAGGGTTAGGGTTATGTTGAGGGCTAGGGTTAGAAAGACGGTTAGGGTTAGGATTGGACCTAGGGTTAGGCTTATGTTGAGGGCTAGGGTTAGAGATACAGTTAGGGTTAGGATTGGTCCTAGGGTTAGGGTTATGTTCAGGGCTAGAGTTAGAGAGACGGATAGGGTTAGGATTGGACCTAGGGTTAGGGTTATGTTGAGGCCTAGGGTTAGAGAGACGGTTAGGGTTAGGATTGGACCTAGGGTTAGGGTTATGATGAGGGCTATGGTTAGAGAGACGGTTAGTGTTAGGATTGGACCTAGGGTTAGGGTTATGTTGAGGGCTAGGGTTAGAGAGACGGTTAGGGTTAGGATTGGACCTAGGGTTAGGGTTATGATGAGGGCTATGGTTAGAGAGACGGTTAGTGTTAGGATTGGACCTAGGGTTTGGGTTATGTTGAGGGCTAGGGTTAGAGAGACGGTTAGGGTGAGGATTGGACCTAAGGTTAGGGTTTTGTTGAGGGCTAGGGTTAGAGAGACAGTTAGGGTTAGGATTCGACCTAGCGTTAGGGTTATGTTGAGGGCTACGGTTAGACAGACAGTTAGGGTTAGGATTGGACCTAGGGTTAGGATTATGCTGAGGGCTAGGGTCAGAGAGACGGTTAGGGTTAGGATTGGACCTAGGGTTAGGGTTAGGTTGAGGGCTAGGGTCAGACAGACGGTTAGAGTTAGGATGGGACCTAGGGTTAGGGTTAGGTTGAGGGCTAGGGTTAGAGAGACGATTAGGGTTAGGATTGGACCTAGGGTTAGGGCTATGTAGAGTGCTAGGGTTAGAGAGACGGTTAGGGTGAGGATTGGACCTAGGGTTAGGGTTACGTTGAGGGCTAGAGTTAGAGAGACGGTTAGGGTTAGGATTGGACCTAGGGTTAGGCTTATATTGCGGGCTAGGGTTAGAGAGACGGTTAGGGTTAGGATGGGACATAAGGTTAGGGTTATGTTGAGGGCTAGGGTTAGAGAGACGATTAGGGTGAGGATTGGACCTAGGGTTAGGGTTATGTTGAGGGCTAGGGTCAGAGAGATGGTTAGGGTGAGGATTGGACCTAGGGTTAGGGTTATGTTGAGGGCTAGGGTTAGAGCGACGGTTAGGGTTAGGATTGGACCTAGGGTTAGGGTTATGTTGAGGGCTAGGGTTAGAGAGACGGTTAAGGTGAGGATTGGACCTAGGGTTAGGGTTATGTTGAGAGCTAGGGTCAGAGAGACGGTTAGGGTTAGGATTGGACCTAGGGTTAGGGCTTTGTTGAGGGCTAGGAATAGAGCGACGGTTAGGGCAAGGATTGGACCTAGGGTTAGGGTTATGTTGAGGGCTAGGGTTAGAGAGACGGTATGGGTTAGGATTGGACCTAGGGTTAGGGTTATGTTGAGGGCTAGGGTTAGAGAGACGGTTAGGGTTAGGATTGGACCTAGGGTTAGGGTTATGTTTAGGGCTAGGGTTAGAGAGACGGTTAGGGTTAGGATTGGACCTAGGGTTAGGGTTATGTTGAGGGCTAGGGTTAGAAAGACGGTTAGGGTTAGGATTGGACCTAGGGTTAGGCTTATGTTGAGGGCTAGGGTTAGAGATACAGTTAGGGTTAGGATTGGTCCTAGGGTTAGGGTTATGTTCAGGGCTAGAGTTAGAGAGACGGATAGGGTTAGGATTGGACCTAGGGTTAGGGTTATGTTGAGGCCTAGGGTTAGAGAGACGGTTAGGGTTAGGATTGGACCTAGGGTTAGGGTTATGTTGAGGGCTAGGGTTAGAGCGACGGTTAGGGTTAGGATTGGACCTAGGGTTAGGGTTATGTTGAGGGCTAGGGTTAGAGGGACGGTTTGGGTTAGGATTGGACCTAGGGTTAGGGTTATGTTGAGGGCTAGGTTTAGAGAGACGGTTAGGGTGAGGATTGGACTTAGGGTTGGGGTTATGTTGAGGGCTAGGGTTAGAGAGACGGTTAGGGTGAGGATTGGACCTAGGGTCAGGGTTATGTGGAGGACTAGGGTCAGAGAGACTGTTAGGGTTAGGGTTGGACCTAGGGTTAGGGTTATGTTGAGTGCTAGGGTTAGACAGACAGTTAGGGTTAGGATTGGACCTAGGGTTAGAGTTATGCTGAGGGCTAGGGTCAGAGAGACGGTTACGGTTAGGATTGGACCTAGGGTTAGGGTTAGGTTGAGGGCTAGGGTTAGAGAGACGGTTAGGGTTAGGATTGGACCTAGGGTTAGGGCTTTGTTGAGGGCTAGGAATAGAGCGACGGTTAGGGCAAGGATTGGACCTAGGGTTAGGGTTATGTTGAGGGCTAGGGTTAGAGAGACGGTATGGGTTAGGATTGGACCTAGGGTTAGGGTTATGTTGAGGGCTAGGGTTAGAGAGACGGTTAGGGTTAGGATTGGACCTAGGGTTAGGGTTATGTTTAGGGCTAGGGTTAGAGAGACGGTTAGGGTTAGGATTGGACCTAGGGTTAGGGTTATGTTGAGGGCTAGGGTTAGAAAGACGGTTAGGGTTAGGATTGGACCTAGGGTTAGGCTTATGTTGAGGGCTAGGGTTAGAGATACAGTTAGGGATAGGATTGGTCCTAGGGTTAGGGTTATGTTCAGGGCTAGAGTTAGAGAGACGGATAGGGTTAGGATTGGACCTAGGGTTAGGGTTATGTTGAGGCCTAGGGTTAGAGAGACGGTTAGGGTTAGGATTGGACCTAGGGTTAGGCTTATATTGAGGGCTAGGGTTAGAGAGACGGTTAGGGTTAGGATTGGACATAAGGTTAGGGTTATGTTGAGGGCTAGGGTTAGAGAGACGGTTAGGGTGAGGATTGGACCTAGGGTTAGGGTTATGTTGAGGGCTAGGGTTAGAGAGACGGTTAATGTTATGATTGGACCTAGGGTTAGGGTTATGTTGAGGGCTAGGGTTATAGAGACGGTTAGGGTTAGGATTGGACCTAGGGTTAGGGTTATGTTGAGGGCTAGGGTTAGAGAGACGGTTAGGGTGAGGTTTCGACCTAGGGTTAGGGTTATGTTGAGGGCTAGGGTTAGGAGACGGTTAGTGTTAGGATTGGACCTAGGTTTAGGCATATGTTGATGGCTAGGGTTAGAGAGACTGTTAGGGTGAGTATTGGACATAGGGTTAGTGTTATGTTGAGGGCTAGGGTTAGAGAGACGGTTAGGGTGAGGATTGGACCTAGGGTTAGGGTTATGTTGAGCGCTAGAGTTAGAGAGACGGTTAGCGTGAGGATGGGACCTAGGGTTAGGGTTATGTTGAGGGCTAGGGTTTGAGAGACGGTTAGGGTTAGGATTGGACCTAGGGTTAGGGTTATGTTGAGGGCTACGGTTAGAGCGACGGTTAGGGTTAGGATTGGTCCTAGGGTTAGGGTTATGTTGAGGGCTAAAGTTAGAGAGACGGATAGGGTTAGGATTGGACCTAGGGTTAGGGTTATGATGAGGGCTAGGTTTAGAGAGACGGTTACTGTTAGGATTGGACCTAGGGTTAGGGTTATGTTGAGGGCTAGGGTTAGAGAGACGGTTAGGGTAAGGATTGGACCTAGGGTTAGGGTTATGTTGAGGGCTAGGGTTAGAGAGACGGTTAGGGTTAGGATTGGACCTAGGGTTAGGGTTATGATGAGGGCTATGGTTAGAGAGACGGTTAGTGTTAGGATTGGACCTAGGGTTTGGGTTATGTTGAGGGCTAGGGTTAGAGAGACGGTTAGGGTGAGGATTGGACCTAAGGTTAGGGTTTTGTTGAGGGCTAGGGTTAGAGAGACAGTTAGGGTTAGGATTCGACCTAGCGTTAGGGTTATGTTGAGGGCTACGGTTAGACAGACAGTTAGGGTTAGGATTGGACCTAGGGTTAGGATTATGCTGAGGGCTAGGGTCAGAGAGACGGTTAGGGTTAGGATTGGACCTAGGGTTAGGGTTAGGTTGAGGGCTAGGGTCAGACAGACGGTTAGAGTTAGGATGGGACCTAGGGTTAGGGTTAGGTTGAGGGCTAGGGTTAGAGAGACGATTAGGGTTAGGATTGGACCTAGGGTTAGGGCTATGTAGAGTGCTAGGGTTAGAGAGACGGTTAGGGTGAGGATTGGACCTAGGGTTAGGGTTACGTTGAGGGCTAGAGTTAGAGAGACGGTTAGGGTTAGGATTGGACCTAGGGTTAGGCTTATATTGCGGGCTAGGGTTAGAGAGACGGTTAGGGTTAGGATGGGACATAAGGTTAGGGTTATGTTGAGGGCTAGGGTTAGAGAGACGATTAGGGTGAGGATTGGACCTAGGGTTAGGGTTATGTTGAGGGCTAGGGTCAGAGAGATGGTTAGGGTGAGGATTGGACCTAGGGTTAGGGTTATGTTGAGGGCTAGGGTTAGAGCGACGGTTAGGGTTAGGATTGGACCTAGGGTTAGGGTTATGTTGAGGGCTAGGGTTAGAGAGACGGTTAAGGTGAGGATTGGACCTAGGGTTAGGGTTATGTTGAGAGCTAGGGTCAGAGAGACGGTTAGGGTTAGGATTGGACCTAGGGTTAGGGCTTTGTTGAGGGCTATTAATAGAGCGACGGTTAGGGCAAGGATTGGACCTAGGGTTAGGGTTATGTTGAGGGCTAGGGTTAGAGAGACGGTATGGGTTAGGATTGGACCTAGGGTTAGGGTTATGTTGAGGGCTAGGGTTAGAGAGACGGTTAGGGTTAGGATTGGACCTAGGGTTAGGGTTATGTTTAGGGCTAGGGTTAGAGAGACGGTTAGGGTTAGGATTGGACCTAGGGTTAGGGTTATGTTGAGGGCTAGGGTTAGAAAGACGGTTAGGGTTAGGATTGGACCTAGGGTTAGGCTTATGTTGAGGGCTAGGGTTAGAGATACAGTTAGGGTTAGGATTGGTCCTAGGGTTAGGGTTATGTTCAGGGCTAGAGTTAGAGAGACGGATAGGGTTAGGATTGGACCTAGGGTTAGGGTTATGTTGAGGCCTAGGGTTAGAGAGACGGTTAGGGTTAGGATTGGACCTAGGGTTAGGGTTATGTTGAGGGCTAGGGTTAGAGCGACGGTTAGGGTTAGGATTGGACCTAGGGTTAGGGTTATGTTGAGGGCTAGGGTTAGAGGGACGGTTTGGGTTAGGATTGGACCTAGGGTTAGGGTTATGTTGAGGGCTAGGTTTAGAGAGACGGTTAGGGTGAGGATTGGACTTAGGGTTGGGGTTATGTTGAGGGCTAGGGTTAGAGAGACGGTTAGGGTGAGGATTGGACCTAGGGTCAGGGTTATGTTGAGGACTAGGGTCAGAGAGACTGTTAGGGTTAGGGTTGGACCTAGGGTTAGGGTTATGTTGAGTGCTAGGGTTAGACAGACAGTTAGGGTTAGGATTGGACCTAGGGTTAGAGTTATGCTGAGGGCTAGGGTCAGAGAGACGGTTACGGTTAGGATTGGACCTAGGGTTAGGGTTAGGTTGAGGGCTAGGGTTAGAGAGACGGTTAGGGTTAGGATTGAACCTAGGGTTAGGGCTTTGTTGAGGGCTAGGAATAGAGCGACGGTTAGGGCAAGGATTGGACCTAGGGTTAGGGTTATGTTGAGGGCTAGGGTTAGAGAGACGGTATGGGTTAGGATTGGACCTAGGGTTAGGGTTATGTTGAGGGCTAGGGTTAGAGAGACGGTTAGGGTTAGGATTGGACCTAGGGTTAGGGTTATGTTTAGGGCTAGGGTTAGAGAGACGGTTAGGGTTAGGATTGGACCTAGGGTTAGGGTTATGTTGAGGGCTAGGGTTAGAAAGACGGTTAGGGTTAGGATTGGACCTAGGGTTAGGCTTATGTTGAGGGCTAGGGTTAGAGATACAGTTAGGGTTAGGATTGGTCCTAGGGTTAGGGTTATGTTCAGGGCTAGAGTTAGAGAGACGGATAGGGTTAGGATTGGACCTAGGGTTAGGGTTATGTTGAGGCCTAGGGTTAGAGAGACGGTTAGGGTTAGGATTGGACCTAGGGTTAGGGTTATGTTGAGGGCTAGGGTTAGAGCGACGGTTAGGGTTAGGATTGGACCTAGGGTTAGGGTTATGTTGAGGGCTAGGGTTAGAGGGACGGTTTGGGTTAGGATTGGACCTAGGGTTAGGGTTATGTTGAGGGCTAGGTTTAGAGAGACGGTTAGGGTGAGGATTGGACTTAGGGTTAGGGTTATGTTGAGGGCTAGGGTTAGAGAGACGGTTAGGGTGAGGATTGGACCTAGGGTCAGGGTTATTTTGAGGACTAGGGTCAGAGAGACTGTTAGGGTTAGGGTTGGACCTAGGGTTAGGGTTATGTTGAGTGCTAGGGTTAGACAGACAGTTAGGGTTAGGATTGGACCTAGGGTTAGAGTTATGCTGAGGGCTAGGGTCAGAGAGACGGTTACGGTTAGGATTGGACCTAGGGTTAGGGTTAGGTTGAGGGCTAGGGTTAGAGAGACGGTTAGGGTTAGGATGGGACCTAAGGTTAGGGTTAGATTGAGGGCTAGGGTAAGAGAGACGTTTAGGTTTAGGATTGGACCTAGGGTTAGTGTTATGTTGAGGGCTAGGGTTAGAGAGACAGTTAGGGTGAGGATTGGACCTAGGGTTAGGGTTATGATGAGGGCTAGGTTTAGAGAGACGGTTACTGTTAGGATTGGACCTAGGGTTAGGGTTATGTTGAGGGCTAAAGTTAGAGAGACGGATAGGGTTAGGATTGGACCTAGGGTTAGGGTTATGATGAGGGCTAGGTTTAGAGAGACGGTTACTGTTAGGATTGGACCTAGGGTTAGGGTTATGTTGAGGGCTAGGTTTAGAGAGACGGTTAGGGTAAGGATTGGAACTAGGGTTAGGGTTATGTTGAGGGCTAGGGTTAGAGAGACGGTTAGGGTTAGGATTGGACCTAGGGTTAGGGTTATGATGAGGGCTATGGTTAGAGAGACGGTTAGTGTTAGGATTGGACCTAGGGTTAGGGTTATGTTGAGGGCTAGGGTTAGAGAGACGGTTAGGGTGAGGATTGGACCTAGGGTTAGGGTTTTGTTGAGGGCTAGGGTTAGAGAGACAGTTAGGGTTAGGATTCGACCTAGGGTTAGGGTTATGTTGAGGGCTAGGGTTAGACAGACAGTTATGGTTAGGATTGGACCTAGGGTTAGGATTATGCTGAGGGCTAGGGTCAGAGAGACGGTTAGGGTTAGGATTGGACCTAGGGTTAGGGTTAGGTTGAGGGCTAGGGTCAGACAGACGGTTAGGGTTAGGATGGGACCTAGGGTTAGGGTTAGGTTGAGGGCTAGGGTTAGAGAGACGGTTAGGGTTAGGATTGGACCTAGGGTTAGGGCTATGTAGAGGGCTAGGGTTAGAGAGAAGGTTAGGGTGAGGATTGGACCTAGGGTTAGGGTTACGTTGAGGGCTAGAGTTAGAGAGACGGTTAGGGTTAGGATTGGACCTAGGGTTAGGCTTATATTGAGGGCTAGGGTTAGACAGACGGTTAGGGTTAGGATTCGACATAAGGTTAGGGTTATGTTGAGGGCTAGGGTTAGAGAGACGGTTAGGGTGAGGATTGGACCTAGGGTTAGGGTTATGTTGAGGGCTAGGGTCAGAGAGATGGTTAGGGTGAGGATTGGACCTAGGGTTAGGGTTATGTTGAGGGCTAGGGTTAGAGCGACGGTTAGGGTTAGGATTGGACCTAGGGTTAGGGTTATGTTGAGGGCTAGGGTTAGAGAGACGGTTAAGGTGAGGATTGGACCTAGGCTTAGGGTTATGTTGAGAGCTAGGGTCAGAGAGACGGTTAGGGTTAGGATTGGACCTAGGGTTAGGGCTTTGTTGAGGGCTAGGAATAGAGCGACGGTTAGGGCAAGGATTGGACCTAGGGTTAGGGTTATGTTGAGGGCTAGGGTTAGAGAGACGGTATGGGTTAGGATTGGACCTAGGGTTAGGGTTATGTTGAGGGCTAGGGTTAGAGAGACGGTTAGGGTTAGGATTGGACCTAGGGTTAGGGTTATGTTTAGGGCTAGGGTTAGAGAGACGGTTAGGGTTAGGATTGGACCTAGGGTTAGGGTTATGTTGAGGGCTAGGGTTAGAAAGACGGTTAGGGTTAGGATTGGACCTAGGGTTAGGCTTATGTTGAGGGCTAGGGTTAGAGATACAGTTAGGGTTAGGATTGGTCCTAGGGTTAGGGTTATGTTCAGGGTTAGAGTTAGAGAGACGGATAGGGTTAGGATTGGACCTAGGGTTAGGGTTATGTTGAGGCCTAGGGTTAGAGAGACGGTTAGGGTTAGGATTGGACCTAGGGTTAGGGTTATGTTGAGGGCTAGGGTTAGAGCGACGGTTAGGGTTAGGATTGGACCTAGGGTTAGGTTTATGTTGAGGGCTAGGGTTACAGGGACGGTTTGGGTTAGGATTGGACCTAGGGTTAGGGTTATGTTGAGGGCTAGGTTTAGAGAGACGGTTAGGGTGAGGATTGGACTTAGGGTTAGGTTTATGTTGAGGGCTAGGTTTAGAGAGACGGTTAGGGTGAGGATTGGACCTAGGGTCAGGGTTATGTTGAGGACTAGGGTCAGAGAGACTGTTAGTGTTAGGGTTGGACCTAGGGTTAGGGTTATGTTGAGGGCTAGGGTTAGACAGACAGTTAGGGTTAGGTTTGGACCTAGGGTTAGAGTTATGCTGAGGGCTAGGGTCAGAGAGACGGTTACGGTTAGGATTGGACCTAGGGTTAGGGTTATGTTGAGGGATAGGGTTAGACAGACAGTTAGGGTTAGGATTGGACCTAGGGTTAGGGTTATGCTGAGGGCTAGGGTCAGAGAGACGGTTAGGGTTAGGATTGGACCTAGGGTTAGTGTTAGGTTGAGGGCTAGGGTTAGAGAGACGGTTAGGGTTAGGATTGGACCTAGGGTTAACGTTATGTTGAGGGCTAGGGTCAGAGAGACGGTTAGGGTTAGGATTGGACCTAGGGTTAGCGTTATGTTGAGGGCTAGGGTCAGAGAGACGGTTAGGGTTAGGATTGGACCTAGGGTTAGGGCTTTGTTGAGGGCTAGGAATAGAGCGACGGTTAGGGCAAGGATTGGACCTAGGGTTAGGGTTATGTTGAGGGCTAGGTTTAGAGAGACGGTATGGGTTAAGATTGGACCTAGGGTTAGGGTTATGTTGAGGGCTAGGGTTAGAGAGACGGTTAGGGTTAGGATTAGACCTAGGGTTAGGGTTAGGTTGAGGGATAGGGTTAGAGAGATGGTTAGGGTGAGGATTGGACCTAGGGTTAGGGTTATGTTTAGGGCTAGGGTTAGAGAGACGGTTAGGGTTAGGATTGGACCTAGGGTTAGGGTTATGTTGAGGGCTAGGGTTAGAAAGACGGTTAGGGTTAGGATTGGACCTAGGGTTAGGCTTATGTTGAGGGCTAGGGTTAGAGATACAGTTAGGGTTAGGATTGGTCCTAGGGTTAGGGTTATGTTCAGGGCTAGAGTTAGAGAGACGTATAGGGTTAGGATTGGACCTAGGGTTAGGGTTATGTTGAGGCCTAGGTTTAGAGAGACGGTTAGGGTTAGGATTGGACCTAGGGTTAGGCTTATGTTGAGGGCTAGGGTTAGAGCGACGGTTAGGGTTAGGATTGGACCTAGGGTTAGGGTTATGTTGAGGGCTAGGGTTAGAGGGACGGTTTGGGTTAGGATTGGACCTAGGGTTAGGGTTATGTTGAGGGCTAGGTTTAGAGAGACGGTTAGGGTGAGGATTGGACTTAGGGTTAGGGTTATGTTGAGGGCTAGGGTTAGAGAGACGGTTAGGGTGAGGATTGGACCTAGGGTCAGGGTTATGTTGAGGACTAGGGTCAGAGAGACTGTTAGGGTTAGGGTTGGACCTAGGGTTAGGGTTATGTTGAGGGCTAGGGTTAGAGTAACGGTTAGGGTGAGGATTGGACCTAGGGTTAGGGTTATGTTGAGGGCTAGGGTCGGAGAGACGGTTAGGGTTAGGATTGGACCTAGGGTTAGGGTTATGTTGAGGGCTAGGTTTAGACAGACAGTTAGGGTTAGGATTGGATCTATGGTTAGGGTTATGCTGAGGTCTAGGATCAGGGAGACGGTTAGGGTTAGGATTGGACCTAGGGTTAGTGTTAGGTTGAGGGCTAGGGTTAGTGAGACGGTTAGTGTTAGGATTGGACCTAGGGTTAGGGTTATGTTGAGGACTAGGGTTAGAGAGACGGTTAGAGTTAGGATTGGACCTAGGGTTAGGGGTATATTGAGGGCTAGCGTTAGAGAGACGGTTAGGGTGAGGATTGGACCTAGGGTTAGTGTTATGTTTAGGGCTAGGGTTAGAGCGACGGTTAGGGTTAGGATTGGTCCTAGGGTTAGTGTTATGTTGAGGACAAGAGTTAGAGAGACGGATAGGGTTAGGATTGGACCTAGGGTTAGGGTTATGTTGAGGGCTAGGGTTAGAGAGACGGTTAGTGTTAGGATTGGACCTAGGGTTAGGGTAATGTTGAGGGCTAGGATTAGAGAGACGGTTAGGGTGAGGATTGGACCTAGGGTTAGGGTTATTTTGAGGGCTAGGTTTAGGGAGACGGTTAGGGTTAGGATTGGACCTAGGGTTAGGGTTATGTTGAGGGCTAGGTTTAGAGAGACGGTTAGTGTTATGATTGGACCTAGGGTTAGGGTTATGTTGAGGGCTAGGCTTATAGAGACGGTTAGGGTTAGGATTGGACCTAGGGTTAGGGTTATGTTGAGGGCTAGGGTTAGAGAGACGGTTAGGGTGAGGTTTCGACCTAGGGTTAGGGTTATGTTGAGAGCTAGGGTTAGAGAGACGGTTAGTGTTAGGATTGGACCTAGGTTTAGGCATATGTTAATGGCTAGGGTTAGAGAGACTGTTAGGGTTAGGATTGGACATAGGGTTAGTGTTATGTTGAGGGCTAGGGTTAAAGAGACGGTTGAGGTGAGGATTGGACCTAGGGTTAGGGTTATGTTGAGCGCTAGAGTTAGAGAGACGGATAGGGTTAGGATTGGACCTAGGGTTAGGGTTATATTGAGCGCTAGGGTTAGAGAGACGGTTAGGGTGAGGATGGGACCTAGGGTTAGGGTTATGTTGAGGGCTAGGGCTTGAGAGACGGTTAGGGATAGGATTGGACCTAGGGTTAGGGTTATGTTGAGGGCTACGGTTAGAGCGACGGTTTGGGTTAGGATTGGTCCTAGGGTTCGGGTTATGTTGAGGGCTAAAGTTAGAGAGACGGATAGGGTTAGGATTGGACCTAGGGTTAGGGTTATGATGAGGGCTAGGTTTAGAGAGACGGTTACTGTTAGGATTGGACCTAGGGTTAGGGTTATGTTGAGGGCTAGGGTTAGAGAGACGGTTAGGGTTAGGATTGGTCCTAGGGTTAGGGTTATGTTCAGGGTTAGAGTTAGAGAGACGGATAGGGTTAGGATTGGACCTAGGGTTAGGGTTATGTTGAGGCCTAGGGTTAGAGAGACGGTTAGGGTTAGGATTGGACCTAGGGTTAGGGTTATGTTGAGGGCTAGGGTTAGAGCGACGGTTAGGGTTAGGATTGGACCTAGGGTTAGGTTTATGTTGAGGGCTAGGGTTACAGGGACGGTTTGGGTTAGGATTGGACCTAGGGTTAGGGTTATGTTGAGGGCTAGGTTTAGAGAGACGGTTAGGGTGAGGATTGGACTTAGGGTTAGGTTTATGTTGAGGGCTAGGGTTAGAGAGACGGTTAGGGTGAGGATTGGACCTAGGGTCAGGGTTATGTTGAGGACTAGGGTCAGAGAGACTGTTAGTGTTAGGGTTGGACCTAGGGTTAGGGTTATGTTGAGGGCTAGGGTTAGACAGACAGTTAGGGTTAGGTTTGGACCTAGGGTTAGAGTTATGCTGAGGGCTAGGGTCAGAGAGACGGTTACGGTTAGGATTGGACCTAGGGTTAGGGTTATGTTGAGGGATAGGGTTAGACAGACAGTTAGGGTTAGGATTGGACCTAGGGTTAGGGTTATGCTGAGGGCTAGGGTCAGAAAGACGGTTAGGGTTAGGATTGGACCTAGGGTTAGTGTTAGGTTGAGGGCTAGGGTTAGAGAGACGGTTAGGGTTAGGATTGGACCTAGGGTTAACGTTATGTTGAGGGCTAGGGTCAGAGAGACGGTTAGGGTTAGGATTGGACCTAGGGTTAGCGTTATGTTGAGGGCTAGGGTCAGAGAGACGGTTAGGGTTAGGATTGGACCTAGGGTTAGGGCTTTGTTGAGGGCTAGGAATAGAGCGACGGTTAGGGCAAGGATTGGACCTAGGGTTAGGGTTATGTTGAGGGCTAGGTTTAGAGAGACGGTATGGGTTAAGATTGGACCTAGGGTTAGGGTTATGTTGAGGGCTAGGGTTAGAGAGACGGTTAGGGTTAGGATTAGACCTAGGGTTAGGGTTAGGTTGAGGGATAGGGTTAGAGAGACGGTTAGGGTGAGGATTGGACCTAGGGTTAGGGTTATGTTTAGGGCTAGGGTTAGAGAGACGGTTAGGGTTAGGATTGGACCTAGGGTTAGGGTTATGTTGAGGGCTAGGGTTAGAAAGACGGTTAGGGTTAGGATTGGACCTAGGGTTAGGCTTATGTTGAGGGCTAGGGTTAGAGATACAGTTAGGGTTAGGATTGGTCCTAGGGTTAGGGTTATGTTCAGGGCTAGAGTTAGAGAGACGTATAGGGTTAGGATTGGACCTAGGGTTAGGGTTATGTTGAGGCCTAGGTTTAGAGAGACGGTTAGGGTTAGGATTGGACCTAGGGTTAGGCTTATGTTGAGGGCTAGGGTTAGAGCGACGGTTAGGGTTAGGATTGGACCTAGGGTTAGGGTTATGTTGAGGGCTAGGGTTAGAGGGACGGTTTGGGTTAGGATTGGACCTAGGGTTAGGGTTATGTTGAGGGCTAGGTTTAGAGAGACGGTTAGGGTGAGGATTGGACTTAGGGTTAGGGTTATGTTGAGGGCTAGGGTTAGAGAGACGGTTAGGGTGAGGATTGGACCTAGGGTCAGGGTTATGTTGAGGACTAGGGTCAGAGAGACTGTTAGGGTTAGGGTTGGACCTAGGGTTAGGGTTATGTTGAGGGCTAGGGTTAGAGTAACGGTTAGGGTGAGGATTGGACCTAGGGTTAGGGTTATGTTGAGGGCTAGGGTCGGAGAGACGGTTAGGGTTAGGATTGGACCTAGGGTTAGGGTTATGTTGAGGGCTAGGTTTAGACAGACAGTTAGGGTTAGGATTGGATCTATGGTTAGGGTTATGCTGAGGTCTAGGATCAGGGAGACGGTTAGGGTTAGGATTGGACCTAGGGTTAGTGTTAGGTTGAGGGCTAGGGTTAGTGAGACGGTTAGTGTTAGGATTGGACCTAGGGTTAGGGTTATGTTGAGGACTAGGGTTAGAGAGACGGTTAGAGTTAGGATTGGACCTAGGGTTAGGGCTATATTGAGGGCTAGCGTTAGAGAGACGGTTAGGGTGAGGATTGGACCTAGGGTTAGTGTTATGTTTAGGGCTAGGGTTAGAGCGACGGTTAGGGTTAGGATTGGTCCTAGGGTTAGTGTTATGTTGAGGACAAGAGTTAGAGAGACGGATAGGGTTAGGATTGGACCTAGGGTTAGGGTTATGTTGAGGGCTAGGGTTAGAGAGACGGTTAGTGTTAGGATTGGACCTAGGGTTAGGGTAATGTTGAGGGCTAGGATTAGAGAGACGGTTAGGGTGAGGATTGGACCTAGGGTTAGGGTTATTTTGAGGGCTAGGTTTAGGGAGACGGTTAGGGTTAGGATTGGACCTAGGGTTAGGGTTATGTTGAGGGCTAGGTTTAGAGAGACGGTTAGTGTTATGATTGGACCTAGGGTTAGGGTTATGTTGAGGGCTAGGCTTATAGAGACGGTTAGGGTTAGGATTGGACCTAGGGTTAGGGTTATGTTGAGGGCTAGGGTTAGAGAGACGGTTAGGGTGAGGTTTCGACCTAGGGTTAGGGTTATGTTGAGAGCTAGGGTTAGAGAGACGGTTAGTGTTAGGATTGGACCTAGGTTTAGGCATATGTTAATGGCTAGGGTTAGAGAGACTGTTAGGGTTAGGATTGGACATAGGGTTAGTGTTATGTTGAGGGCTAGGGTTAAAGAGACGGTTGAGGTGAGGATTGGACCTAGGGTTAGGGTTATGTTGAGCGCTAGAGTTAGAGAGACGGATAGGGTTAGGATTGGACCTAGGGTTAGGGTTATATTGAGCGCTAGGGTTAGAGAGACGGTTAGGGTGAGGATGGGACCTAGGGTTAGGGTTATGTTGAGGGCTAGGGCTTGAGAGACGGTTAGGGATAGGATTGGACCTAGGGTTAGGGTTATGTTGAGGGCTACGGTTAGAGCGACGGTTTGGGTTAGGATTGGTCCTAGGGTTCGGGTTATGTTGAGGGCTAAAGTTAGAGAGACGGATAGGGTTAGGATTGGACCTAGGGTTAGGGTTATGATGAGGGCTAGGTTTAGAGAGACGGTTACTGTTAGGATTGGACCTAGGGTTAGGGTTATGTTGAGGGCTAGGGTTAGAGAGACGGTTAGGGTGAGGATTGGACCTAGGGTTAGGGTTTTGTTGAGGGCTAGGGTTAGAGAGACGGTTAGGGTTAGGATTCGACCTAGGGTTAGGGTTATGTTGAGGGCTAGGGTTAGACAGACAGTTAGATTTAGGATTGGACCTAGGGTTAGGATTATGCTGAGGGCTAGGGTCAGAGAGACGGTTAGGGTTAGGATTGGACCTAGGGTTAGGGTTAGGTTGAGGGCTAGGGTCAGACAGACGGTTAGGGTTAGGATTGGTCCTAGGGTTAGGGCTATGTAGAGGGCTAGGGTTAGAGAGACGGTTAGGGTGAGGATTGGACCTAGGGTTAGGGTTACGTTGAGGGCTAGAGTTAGAGAGACGGTTAGGGTTAGGATTGGACCTAGGGTTAGGCTTATATTGAGGGCTAGGGTTAGAGAGACGGTTAGGGTTAGGATTGGACATAAGGTTAGGGTTATGTTGAGGGCTAGGGTTAGAGAGACGGTTAGGGTGAGGATTGGACCTAGGGTTAGGGTTATGTTGAGGGCTAGGGTCAGAGAGATGGTTAGGGTGAGGATTGGACCTAGGGTTAGGGTTATGTTGAGGGCTAGGGTTAGAGAGACGGTTAAGGTGAGGATTGGACCTAGGGTTAGGGTTATGTTGAGAGCTAGGGTCAGAGAGACGGTTAGGGTTAGGATTGGACCTAGGGTTAGGGCTTTGTTGAGGGCTAGGAATAGAGCGACGGTTAGGGCAAGGATTGGACCTAGGGTTAGGGTTATGTTGAGGGCTAGGTTTAGAGAGACGGTATGGGTTAAGATTGGACCTAGGGTTAGGGTTATGTTGAGGGCTAGGGTTAGAGAGACGGTTAGGGTTAGGATTAGACCTAGGGTTAGGGTTAGGTTGAGGGATAGGGTTAGAGAGACGGTTAGGGTGAGGATTGGACCTAGGGTTAGGGTTATGTTTAGGGCTAGGGTTAGAGAGACGGTTAGGGTTAGGATTGGACCTAGGGTTAGGGTTATGTTGAGGGCTAGGGTTAGAAAGACGGTTAGGGTTAGGATTGGACCTAGGGTTAGGCTTATGTTGAGGGCTAGGGTTAGAGATACAGTTAGGGTTAGGATTGGTCCTAGGGTTAGGGTTATGTTCAGGGCTAGAGTTAGAGAGACGTATAGGGTTAGGATTGGACCTAGGGTTAGGGTTATGTTGAGGCCTAGGTTTAGAGAGACGGTTAGGGTTAGGATTGGACCTAGGGTTAGGCTTATGTTGAGGGCTAGGGTTAGAGCGACGGTTAGGGTTAGGATTGGACCTAGGGTTAGGGTTATGTTGAGGGCTAGGGTTAGAGGGACGGTTTGGGTTAGGATTGGACCTAGGGTTAGGGTTATGTTGAGGGCTAGGTTTAGAGAGACGGTTAGGGTGAGGATTGGACTTAGGGTTAGGGTTATGTTGAGGGCTAGGGTTAGAGAGACGGTTAGGGTGAGGATTGGACCTAGGGTCAGGGTTATGTTGAGGACTAGGGTCAGAGAGACTGTTAGGGTTAGGGTTGGACCTAGGGTTAGGGTTATGTTGAGGGCTAGGGTTAGACAGACAGTTAGGGTTAGGATTGGACCTAGGGTTAAGTTCTGCTGAGGGATAGGGTCAGAGAGACGGTTACGGTTAGGATTGGACCTAGGGTTAGGGTTAGGTTGAGGGCTAGGGTTAGAGAGACGGTTAGGGTTAGGATTGGACCTAGGGTTAGGGTTAGGTTGAGGGCTAGGGTAAGAGAGACGTTTAGGTTTAGGATTGGACCTAGGGTTAGTGTTATGTTTAGGGCTAGGGTTAGAGAGACGGTTAGGGTTAGGATTGGACCTAGGGTTAGGGCTATGTTGAGGGCTAGGGTCAGAGAGACGGTTAGGGTTAGGATTGGACCTAGGGTTAGGGTTATGTTGAGGGCTAGGGTTAGAGAGACGGTTAGGGTGAGGATTGGACCTAGGGTTAGGGTTATGTTGAGGGCTAGGGTTAGAGAGACGGTTAGGGTGAGAATTGGACCTAGGGTTAGGGTTATGTTGAGGGCTAGGGTCAGAGAGACGGTTAGGGTTAGGATTGGAGCTAGGGTTAGGGTTATGTTGAGGGATAGGGTTAGACAGACAGTTAGGGTTAGGATTGGACCTAGGGTTAGGTTTATGCTGAGGGCTAGGGTCAGAGAGACGGTTAGGGTTAGGATTGGACCTAGGGTTAGGGTTAGGTTGAGGGCTAGGGTTAGAGAGACGGTTAGGGTTAGGATTGGACCTAGGGTTAGTGTTAGGTTGAGGGCTAGGGTTAGAGAGACGGTTAGTGTTAGGATTGGACCTAGGGTTAGGGTTATGTTGAGGGCTAGGGTTAGAGAGACGGTTAGGGTTAGGATTGGACCTAGGGTTAGGGCTATGTTGAGGGCTAGGGTTAGAGAGACGGTTAGGGTGAGGATTGGACCTAGGGTTAGTGTTATGTTGAGGGCTAGGGTTAGAGAGACGGTTAGGGTTAGGATTGGTCCTAGGGTTAGTGTTATGTTGAGGGCAAGAGTTAGAGAGACGGATAGGGTTAGGATTGGACCTAGGGTTAGGGTTATGTTGAGGGCTAGGGTTAGAGAGACGGTTAGTGTTAGGATTGGACCTAGGGTTAGGGTTATGTTGAGGGCTAGGTTTAGAGAGACGGTTAGGGTGAGGATTGGACCTAGGGTTAGGGTTATGTTGAGGGCTATGGTTAGAGAGACGGTTAGGGTTAGGATTGGACCTAGGGTTAGGGTTATGTTGAGGGCTAGGGTTAGAGAGACGGTTAGTGTTATGATTGGACCTAGGGTTAGGGTTATGTTGAGTGCTAGGCTTATAGAGACGGTTAGGGTTAGGATTGGACCTAGGGTTAGGGTTATGTTGAGGGCTAGGGTTAGAGAGATGGTTAGGGTGAGGGTTCGACCTAGGGTTAGGGTTATGTTGAGGGCTAGGGTTAGAGAGACGGTTAGTGTTAGGATTGGACCTAGGTTTAGGCATATGTTGATGGCTAGGGTTAGAGAGAAGGTTAGGGTGAGGATTGGACCTAGGGTTAGGGTTATGTTGAGGGCTAGGGTTAGAGAGACGGTTAGGGTTAGGATTGGACCTAGGGTTAGGGTTATGTTGAGGGCTAGGGTTAGAGAGACGGTTAGGGTGAGGATTGGACCTAGGGTTATAGTTATGTTGTGGGCTAGGGTTAGAGGGACGGTTAGGGTTAGGATTGGTCCTAGGGTTAGGGTTATGTTGAGGGCTAGGGGTAGAGAGACGGTTAGGGTTAGGATTGGGCCTGGGTTAGGGTTATGTTGAGGGCTAGGGTTAGAGAGACGGTTAGGGTTAGAATTGGACCTAGGGTTAGGGTTATGTTGAGGGCTAGGGTTAGAGAGACGGTTAGGGTTAGGATTGGACCTAGGATTAGGGTTATATTGAGGGCTAGGGTTAGAGAGCCGGTTAGGGTTAGGATTGGACCTAGGGCTAGGTCTATGTTGAGGTCAAGGGTTAGAGTGACGGTTAGGGTTAGGAATGGACCTAAGGCTAAGGTTATGTTGAAGGCTAGGGTTAGAGAGACGGTTAGGGTTAGGATTGGGCCTAGGGTTAGGGTTATGTTGAGGGCTAGGGGTAGAGAGACGGTTAGGGTTAGGATTGGACCTAAGGTTAGGGTTATGTTGAGGGCTAGGGTTAGAGAGACGGTTAGAGTTAGGATTGGACCTAGGATTAGGGTTATATTGAGGGCTAGGGTTAGAGAGACGGTTAGGGTTAGGATTGGACCTAGGGTTAGGTTTATGTTAAGGGCTAGGGTTATAGAGACGGTTGGGGTTAGGATTGGACCTAGGTTTAGAGTTATGTTGAGGGCTAGGGTTAGAGAGACGGTTAGGTTAGGATTGGCCTAGGGTTAGAGTTATGTTGAGGGCTAGGGTTAGAGAGACGCTTAGGGTTAGGATTGGACCTAGGGCTAGGTCTATGTTGAGGGCAAGGGTTAGAGAGACGGTTACGGTTAGGATTGGACCTAAGGCTAAGGTTATGTTGAAGGCTAGGGTTAGAGAGACGGTTAGGGTTAGGATTGGACCTAGGGCTAGTGTTATGTTGAGGGCTAGGGTTAGAGAGACGGTTAGGGTTAGGATTGGACCTAGCGTTAGGATTATGTTGAGGGCTAGGTTTAGAGAGACGGTTAGGGTTAGGATTGGACCTAGGGTTAGGGTTATGTTGAGGGCTAGGGTTAGAGAGACGGTTAGGGTTAGGTGTGGAACTAGGGATAGGGTTTTGTTAGGGGCTAGGGTTAGAGAGATGGTTAGGGTTAGGATTGGACCTAGGGATAGGGTTAGGTTCAGGGCTAGGGTTAGAGAGACGGTTCGGGTTAGGATTGGACCTAGGGCTAGTGTTATGTTGAGGGCTAGGGTTAGAGAGACGGTTAGGGTTAGGATTGGACCTAGGGTTAGGGTTATGTTGAGGGCTAGTTTTAGGGAGTCGGTTAGGGTTAGGATGGACCTAGGGTTAGAGTTATGTTGAGGGCTAGGGTTAGAGGGACGGTTAGGGTTAGGATTGGACCTAGGGTTAGGGTTATGTTGAGTGCTAGTGTTAGAGAGACGGTCAGGGTTAGGATTGGACCTAGGGTTAGGGTTATGTTGAGGGCTAGGGTTAGAGGGACGGTTAGGGTTAGGATTGGACTGGGGTTAGGGTTATGTTGAGGGCTAGGGTTAGAGAGATGGTTAGGGTTAGGATTGGACCTAGGGTTAGGGTTATGTTGAGGGCTAGTGTTAGAGAGACGGTCAGGGTTAGGATTGGACCTAGGGTTAGGGTTATGTTGAGGGCTAGGGTTAGAGAGACCGTCATGATTAGGATTGGACCTAGGTTAACGGTTATGTTGACGGCTAGGGTTAGAGAGACGGTTAGGGTTACGATTTGACCTAGGGTTAGGGTTATGTTGAGGGCTAGGTTTGAGAGACGGTTAGGGTTAGGATTGGACCTAGGGTTAGGGTTATGTTGAGGGCTAGGGTTAGAGAGACGGTTAGGGTAAGGATTGGACCTAGGGTTAGGTTTATGTTGAGGGTAGGTTTAGAGAGACGGTTAGGGTTAGGATTGGACCTAGGGTTAGGGTTATGTTGAGGGCTAGGGTTAGAGAGACGGTTAGGGTTAGGTGTGGACCTAGGGATAGGGTTTTGTTAGGGGCTAGGGTTAGAGAGATGGTTAGGGTTAGGATTGGACCTAGGGTTAGGGTTAGGTTGAGGGCTAGGGTTAGAGAGACGGTTAGGGTTAGGACTGGACCTAGGGTTAGGGTTATGTTGAGGGCTAGGGTTAGAGAGACGGTTAGGGTTAGGATTGGACCTAGGGTTAGGGTTATATTGAGGGCTAGGTTTAGAGAGTCGGTTAGGGTTAGGATTGGACTTAGGGTTAGGGTTATGTTGAGTGCTAGGGTTAGAGAGGCAGTTAGGGTTAGGATTGGACCTAGGGTTAGGGTTATGTTGAGGGCTAGTGTTAGAGAGACTGTTAGGGTTAGGATGGGCCTAGGGTTAGAGTTATGTTGAGTGCTAGGGTTAGAGGGACGGTTAGGGTTAGGATTGGACCTAGGGTTAGGGTTATGTTGAGGGCTAGGGTTCGAGAGACGGTTAGGGTTAGGATTGGACCTAGGGTTAGGGTTATGTTGAGGGCTAGTGTTAGAGAGACGGTTAGGGTTAGGATGGACCTAGGGTTAGAGTTATGTTGAGTGCTAGGGTTAGAGGGACGGTTAAGGTTAGGATTGGACCTAGGGTTAGGGTTATGTTGAGGGCTAGTGTTAGAGAGACGGTCAGGGTTAGGATTGGACCTAGGGTTAGGGTTATGTTGAGGGCTAGGGTTAGAGAGACCATCATGATTAGGATTGGACCTAGGTTTAGGGTTATGTTGAGGGCTAGGGTTAGAGGGACGGTTAGGGTTAGGATTGGACGTAGGGTTAGGGTTATGTTGAGGGCTAGGGGTAGAGTGACGGTTAGGGTGAGGATTGGACCTAGGGTTAGGGTTATGTTGAGGGCTAGTGTTAGAGAGACTGTTAGGGTTAGGATTGGACCTAGGGTTATAGTTATGTTGTGGGTTAGGGTTAGAGGGACGGTTAGGGTTAGGATTGGACCTAGGGATAGGGTTATGTTGAGGGCTAGGGGTAGAGAGACGGTTAGGGTTAGGATTGGGCCTAGGGTTAGGGTTATGTTGAGGGCTAGGGTTAGAGAGACGGTTAGGGTTAGAATTGGACCTAGGGTTAGGGTTATGTTGAGGGCTAGGGTTAGAGAGACGGTTAGGGTTAGGATTGGACCTAGGGTTAGGTTTATGTTAAGGGCTAGGGTTATAGAGACGGTTGGGGTTAGGATTGGACCTAGGTTTAGAGTTATGTTGAGGGCTAGGTTTAGCGAGACGGTTAGGTTAGGATTGGCCTAGGGTTAGAGTTATGTTGAGGGCTAGGGTTAGAGAGACGGTTAGGGTTAGGATTGGACCTAGGGCTAGGTCTATGTTGAGGGCAAGGGTTAGAGAGACGTTTAGGGTTAGGATTGGACCTAAGGCTAAGGTTATGTTGAAGGCTAGGGTTAGAGAGACGGTTAGGGTTAGGATTGGGCCTAGGGTTAGGGTTATGTTGAGGGCTAGGGTTAGAGAGACGGTTAGGGTTAGCTTTGGACCTAGGGTTAGGGTTATGTTGAGGGCTAGGGTTAGAGAGACGGTTAGGGTTAGGATTGGACCTAGGATTAGGGTTATATTGAGGGCTAGGGTTAGAGAGACGGTTAGGGGTAGGATTGGACCTAGGGTTAGGTTTATGTTAAGGGCTAGGGTTATAGAGATGGTTGGGGTTAGGATTGGACCTAGGTTTAGAGTTATGGTGAGGGCTAGGGTTAGAGAGACGGTTAGGTTAGGATTGGCCTAGGGTTAGAGTTATGTTGAGGTCTAGGGTTAGAGAGACGGTTAGGGTTAGGATTAGACCTAGGGATAGGGTTAGGTTCAGGGCTAGGGTTAGAGAGACGGTTAGGGTTAGGTTTGGACCTAGGGTGAGATTTATGTTGAGGGCTAGGGTTAGAGAGACGGTTAGGGTTAGGATTGGACCTAGGGTTAGAGTTATGTTGAGGGCTAGGGTTAGAGAGACGGTTAGGGTTAGGATTAGACCTAGGGCTAGGTTTATGTTGAGGGTTAGGTTTAGAGAGAGGGTTAGGGTTAGGATTGGACCTAGGGCTAGTGTTATATTGAGGGCTAGGGTTAGAGAGACGGTTAGGGTTAGGATTGGACCTAGGGTTAGGGTTATGTTGAGGGCTAGTTTTAGGGAGTCGGTTAGGGTTAGGATGGACCGAGGGTTAGAGTTATGTTGAGGGCTAGGGTTAGAGGGACGGTTAGGGTTAGGATTGGAGCTAGGGTTAGAGTTATGTTGAGGGCTAGTGTTAGAGAGACGGTCAGGGTTAGGATTGGACCTAGGGTTAGGGTTATGTTGAGGGCTAGGGTTAGAGGGACGGTTAGGGTTAGGATTGGACTAAGGTTAGGGTTATGTTGAGGGCTAGGGTTAGAGAGATGGTTAGGGTTTGGATTGGACCTAGGGTTAGGGTTATGTTGAGGGCTAGTGTTAGAGAGACGGTCAGGGTTAGGATTGGACCTAGGGTTAGGGTTATGTTGAGGGCTAGGGTTAGAGAGACCGTCATGATTAGGATTGGACCTAGGTTAAGGGTTATGTTGACGGCTAGGGTTAGAGAGACGGTTAGGGTTACGATTTAACCTAGGGTTAGGGTTATGTTGAGGGCTAGGTTTGAGAGACGGTTAGGGTTAGGGTTAGGATTTGACCTAGGGTTAGGGTTATGTTGAGGGCTAGGGTTAGAAAGACGGTTAGGGTAAGGATTGGACCTAGGGTTAGGTTTATGTTGAGGGCTAGGTTTAGAGAGACGGTTAGGGTTAGGATTGGACCTAGGGTTAGGGTTATGTTGAGGGCTAGGGTTAGAGAGACGGTTAGGGTTAGGATTGGACCTAGGGTTAGGGTTATGTTGAGGGCTAGGGTTAGAGAGACGGTTAGGGTGAGGATTGGACCTAGGGTTAGGGTTATGTTGAGGGCTAGTGTTAGAGAGACTGTTAGGGTTAGGATTGGACCTAGGGTTAGAGTTATGTTGAGGGCTAGGCTTAGAGGGACGGTTAGGGTTAGGATTGGACCTAGGGTTAGGGTTATGTTGAGGGCTAGGGTTAGAGAGACGGTTAGGGTTAGGATTGGACCTAGGGTTAGGGTTATGTTGAGGGCTAGGGTTAGAGAGACGGTTAGGGTTAGGATTGGACCTAGGGTTAGGTTTATGTTAAGGGCTAGGGTTAGCGAGACGGTTAGGGTTAGGATTGGACCTAGGGTTAGAGTTATGTTGAGGGCTAGGGTTAGAGAGACGGTTAGGGTTAGGATTGGACCTAGGGTTAGATTTATGTTGAGGGCTAGGGTTAGAGGGACGGTTAGGGTTAGGATTGGACCTAGGGTTAGAGTTATGTTGAGGGCTAGGGTTAGAGAGACGGTTAGGGTTAGGATTGGACCTAGGGCTAGTGTTATGTTGAGGGCTAGGGTTAGAGAGACGGTTAGGGTTAGGATTGGACCTAGGGTTAGGGTTATGTTGAGGGCTAGTTTTAGGGAGTCGGTCAGGGTTAGGATGGACCTAGGGTTAGAGTTATGTTGAGGGCTAGGGTTAGAGGGACGGTTAGGGTTAAGATTGGACCTAGGGTTAGAGTTATGTTGAGGGCTAGTGTTAGAGAGACGGTCAGGGTTAGGATTGGACCTAGGGTTAGGGTTATGTTGAGGGCTAGGGTTAGAGGGACGGTTAGGGTTAGGATTGGACTAAGGTTAGGGTTATGTTTAGGGCTAGGGTTAGAGAGATGGTTAGGGTTAGGATTGGACCTAGGGTTAGGGTTATGTTGAGGGCTAGTGTTAGAGAGACGGTCAGGGTTAGGATTGGACCTAGGGTTAGGGTTATGTTGAGGGCTAGGGTTAGAGAGACCGTCATGATTAGGATTGGACCTAGGTTAAGGGTTATGTTGACGGCTAGGGTTAGAGAGACGGTTAGGGTTACGATTTGACCTAGGGTTAGGGTTATGTTGAGGGCTAGGTTTGAGAGACGGTTAGGGTTAGGATTGGACCTAGGGTTAGGGTTATGTTGAGGGCTAGGGTTAGATAGACGGTTAGGGTAAGGATTGGACCTAGGGTTAGGTTTATGTTGAGGGCTAGGTTTAGAGAGACGGTTAGGGTTAGGATTGGACCTAGGGTTAGGGTTATGTTGAGGGCTAGGGTTAGAGAGACGGTTAGGGTTAGGATTGGACCTAGGGTTAGGGTTATGTTGAGGGCTAGGGTTAGAGAGACGGTTAGGGTGAGAATTGGACCTAGGGTTAGGGTTATGTTGAGGGCTAATGTTAGAGAGACTGTTAGGGTTAGGATTGGACCTAGGGTTAGAGTTATGTTGAGGGCTAGGCTTAGAGGGACGGTTAGGGTTAGGATTGGACCTAGGGTTAGGGTTATGTTGAGGGCTAGGGTTAGAGAGACGGTTAGGGTTAGGATTGGACCTAGGGTTAGGGTTATGTTGAGGGCTAGGGTTAGAGAGACGGTTAGGGTTAGGATTGGACCTAGGGTTAGGGTTATGTTGAGGGCTAGGGTTAGAGAGACGGTTAGGGTTAGGATTGGACCTAGGGTTAGGTTTATGTTAAGGGCTAGGGTTAGCGAGACGGTTAGGGTTAGGATTGGACCTAGGGTTAGAGTTATGTTGAGGGCTAGGGTTAGAGAGACGGTTAGGGTTAGGATTGGACCTAGGGTTAGAGTTATGTTGAGGGCTAGGGTTACAGAGACGGTTAGGGTTAGGATTGGACCTAGGGCTGGGTTTATGTTGAGGGCTAGGGTTAGAGAGACGGTTAGGGTTAGGATTGGACCTAGGGCTAAGGGTATGTTGAAGGCTAGGGTTAGAGAGACAGTTAGGGTTAGGATTGGACCTAGGGTTAGTGTTATGTTGAGGGGTAGGGTTAGAGAGACGATTTGGGTTAGGATTGGACCTAGGGTTAGGGTTAGGTTCAGGGCTAGGGTTAGAGAGACGGTTAGGGTTAGGATTGGACCTAGGGTTAGGGTTATGTTGAGGGCTAGGGACAGAGAGACGGTTAGGGTTAGGATTGGACCTAGGGTTGGGGTTATGTTGAGGGCTAGGGTTAGAGAGACGGTTAGGGTTAGGATTGGACCTAGGGTTAGGGTTAGGTTGAGGGCTAGTGTTAGAGAGACGGTTAGGTTTTGGAGTGGACCTAGGGTTAGGGTTATGTTGAGGGCTAGGGTTAGAGAGACGGTTAGGGTTAGGATTGGACCTAGGGTTAGGGTTATGTTGGGGGCTAGGGTTAGAGAGACGGTTAGGGTTAGGAATGGTCCTAGGGTTACGGTTATGTTGAGGGCTAGTGTTAGAGAGACGGTTTCGGTTAGGATTGGAACTAGGGTTAGGGTTTTATTGAGGGCTAGGGTTAGAGAGACGGTTAGGGTGAAGTTGGACCTAGGGTTAGGGTTATGTTGAGGGCTAGGGTTAGAGAGACGGTTAGGGTGAGGATTGGACCTAGGGTTAGGGTTATGTTGAGGGCTAGGGTTAGAGAGACGGTTAGGGTTAGGATTGGACGAAGGGTTAGAGTTATGTTGAGGGCTAGGTTTAGAGAGACGGTTAGGGTTAGGATTGGACCTAGGGTTAGGGTTATGTAGAAGGCTAGGGCTAGAGAGACGGTTAGGGTTAGGATTGGACCTAGGGCTAGGGTTAGGTTGAGGGCTATGGTTAGAGTGACAGTTAGGGTTAGGTTTGGACCTAGGGTTAGGGTTATGTTGAGAGCTAGGGTTAGAGGGACGGTTAGGGTTAGGATTGGACCTAGGGTTAGGGTTATGTTGAGGGCTAGGTGTAGAGAGACGGTTAGGGTGAGGATTGGACCTAGGGTTAGGGTTATGTTGAGGGCTAGGTGTAGAGAGACTGTTAGGGTTAGGATTGGACCTAGGGTTAGAGTTATGTTGTGGGTTAGGGTTAGAGGGACGGTTAGGGTTAGGATTGGACCTAGGGTTAGGGTTATGTTGAGGGCTAGGGGTAGAGAGACGGTTAGGGATAGGATTGGACCTAGGGTTAGGGTTATGTTGAGGGCTAGGGTTAGAGAGACGGTTAGCGTTAGGATTGGACCTAGGGTTAGGGTTATGTTGAGGGCTAGGGTTAGAGAGACGGTTAGGGTTAGGATTGGACCTAGGGTTAGGGTTATGTTGAGGGCTAGGGTTAGAGAGACGGTTAGGGTGAGGATTGGACCTAGGGTTAGGGTTATGTTGAGGGCTAGGGTTAGAGAGACGGTTAGGGTTAGGATTGGACCTAGGGTTAGGGTTATGTAGAGGGCTAGGGCTGGAGAGACGGTTAGGGTTAGGATTGGTCCTAGGGTTGGGGTTATGTTGAGGGCTAGGGTTAGAGAGACGGTTAGGGTTAGGATTGGACCTAGGGTTAGATTTATGTTGAGGGCTAGGGTTAGAGAGACGGTTAGGGTTAGGATTGGACCTAGGGTTAGAGTTATGTTGAGGGCTAGGGTTAGAGAGACGGTTAGGGTTAGGATTGGACCTAGGGCTAGGTTTATGTTGAGGGTTAGGTTTAGAGAGAGGGTTAGGGTTATGATTGGACCTAGGGCTAGTGTTATGTTGAGGGCTAGGGTTAGAGAGACGGTTAGGGTTAGGATTGGACCTAGGGTTAGGGTTATGTTGAGGGCTAGTTTTAGGGAGTCGGTTAGGGTTAGGATGGACCTAGGGTTAGAGTTATGTTGAGGGCTAGGGTTAGAGGGACGGTGAGGGTTAGGATTGGACCTAGGGTTAGAGTTATGTTGAGGGCTAGTGTTAGAGAGACGGTCAGGGTTAGGATTGGACCTAGGGTTAGGGTTATGTTGAGGGCTAGGGTTAGAGGGACGGTTAGGGTTAGGATTGGACTAAGGTTAGGGTTATGTTGAGGGCTAGGGTTAGAGAGATGGTTAGGGTTAGGATTGGACCTAGGGTTAGGGTTATGTTGAGGGCTAGTGTTAGAGAGACGGTCAGGGTTAGGATTGGACCTAGGGTTAGGGTTATGTTGAGGGCTAGGGTTAGAGAGACCGTCATGATTAGGATTGGACCTAGGTTAAGGGTTATGTTGACGGCTAGGGTTAGAGAGACGGTTAGGGTTACGATTTGACCTAGGGTTAGGGTTATGTTGAGGGCTAGGTTTGAGAGACGGTAAGGGTTAGGATTGGACCTAGGGTTAGGTTTATGTTGAGGGCTAGGTTTAGAGAGACGGTTAGGGTTAGGATTGGACCTAGGGTTAGGGTTATGTTGAGGGCTAGGGTTAGAGAGACGGTTAGGGTTAGGATTGGACCTAGGGTTAGGGTTATGTTGAGGGCTAGGGTTAGAGAGACAGTTAGGGTGAGGATTGGACCTAGGGTTAGGGTTATGTTGAGGGCTAATGTTAGAGAGACTGTTAGGGTTAGGATTGGACCTACGGTTGGAGTTATGTTGAGGGCTAGGCTTAGAGGGACGGTTAGGGTTAGGATTGGACCTAGGGTTAGGGTTATGTTGAGGGCTAGGGTTAGAGAGACGGTTAGGGTTAGGATTGGACCTAGGGTTAGGGTTATGTTGAGGGCTAGGGTTAGAGAGACGGTTAGGGTTAGGATTGGACCTAGGGTTAGGGTTATGTTGAGGGCTAGGGTTAGAGAGACGGTTAGGGTTAGGATTGGACCTAGGGTTAGGTTTATGTTAAGGGCTAGGGTTAGCGAGACGGTTAGGGTTAGGATTGTACCTAGGGTTAGAGTTATGTTGAGGGCTAGGGTTAGAGAGACGGTTAGGGTTAGGATTGGACCTAGGGTTAGAGTTATGTTGAGGGCTAGGGTTACAGAGACGGTTAGGGTTAGGATTGGACCTAGGGCTGGGTTTATGTTGAGGGCTAGGGTTAGAGAGACGGTTAGGGTTAGGATTGGACCTAGGGCTAAGGTTATGTTGAAGGCTAGGGTTAGAGAGACAGTTAGGGTTAGGATTGGACCTAGGGTTAGTGTTATGTTGAGGGGTAGGGTTAGAGAGACGATTTGGGTTAGGATTGGACCTAGGGTTAGGGTTAGGTTCAGGGCTAGGGTTAGAGAGACGGTTAGGGTTAGGATTGGACCGAGGGTTAGGGTTATGTTGAGGGCTAGGGTTAGAGAGACGGTTAGGGTTAGGATTGGACCTAGGGTTGGGGTTATGTTGAGGGCTAGGGTTAGAGAGACGGTTAGGGTTAGGATTGGACCTAGGGTTAGGGTTAGGTTGAGGGCTAGTGTTAGAGAGACGGTTAGGTTTTGGAGTGGACCTAGGGTTAGGGTTTTGTTGAGGGCTAGGGTTAGAGAGACGGTTAGGGTTAGGATTGGACCTAGGGTTAGGGTTATGTTGGGGGCTAGGGTTAGAGAGACGGTTAGGGTTAGGAATGGTCCTAGGGTTACGGTTATGTTGAGGGCTAGTGTTAGAGAGACGGTTTCGGTTAGGATTGGAACTAGGGTTAGGGTTTTATTGAGGGCTAGGGTTAGAGAGACGGTTAGGGTGAGGTTGGACCTAGGGTTAGGGTTATGTTGAGGGCTAGGGTTAGAGAGACGGTTAGGGTGAGAATTGGACCTAGGGTTAGGGTTATGTTGAGGGCTAGGGTTAGAGAGACGGTTAGGGTTAGGATTGGACGAAGGGTTAGAGTTATGTTGAGGGCTAGGTTTAGAGAGACGGTTAGGGTTAGGATTGGACCTAGGGTTAGGGTTATGTAGAGGGCTAGGGCTAGAGAGACGGTTAGGGTTAGGATTGGACCTAGGGCTAGGGTTAGGTTGAGGGCTATGGTTAGAGTGACAGTTAGGGTTAGGTTTGGACCTAGGGTTAGGGTTATGTTGAGGGCTAGGGTTAGAGGGACGGTTAGGGTTAGGATTGGACCTAGGGTTAGGGTTATGTTGAGGGCTAGGTGTAGAGAGACGGTTAGGGTGAGGATTGGACCTAGGGTTAGGGTTATGTTGAGGGCTAGTGTTAGAGAGACTGTTAGGGTTAGGATTGGACCTAGGGTTAGAGTTATGTTGTGGGTTAGGGTTAGAGGGACGGTTAGGGTTAGGATTGGACCTAGGGTTAGGGTTATGTTGAGGGCTAGGGGTAGAGAGACGGTTAGGGTTAGGATTGGACCTAGGGTTAGGGTTATGTTGAGGGCTAGGGTTAGAGAGACGGTTAGCGTTAGGATTGGACCTAGGGTTAGGGTTATGTTGAGGGCTAGGGTTAGAGAGACGGTTAGGGTTAGGATTGGACCTAGGGTTAGGGTTATGTTGAGGGATAGGGTTAGAGAGACGGTTAGGGTGAGGATTGGACCTAGGGTTAGGGTTATGTTGAGGGCTAGTGTTAGAGAGACTGTTAGGGTTAGGATTGGACCTAGGGTTAGGGTTATGTTGAGGGCTAGGGTTAGAGAGACGGTTAGGGTTAGGATTGGACCTAGGGTTAGGGTTATGTAGAGGGGTAGGGCTGGAGAGACGGTTAGGGTTAGGATTGGTCCTAGGGTTGGGGTTATGTTGAGGGCTAGGGTTAGAAAGACGGTTAGCGTTAGGATTGGTCCTAGGGTTGGGGTTATGTTGAGGGCTAGGTTTAGAGAGACGGTTAGGGTTAGGATTGGACCTAGGGTTAGGGTTAGGTTGGGGGCTAGTGTTAGAGAGACGGTTAGGTTTAGGATTGGACCTAGGGTTAGGGTTATGTTGAGGGCTAGGGTGAGAGAGACGGTTAGGGTTAGGATTGGACCTAAGGTTAGGGTTATGTTGAGGGGTATGGTTAGAGAGACGGTTAGGGTTAGGATTGGACCTAGGATTAGAGTTATGTTGTGGGCTAGGGTTAGAGGGACGGTTAGGGTTAGGATTGGACCTAGGGTTAGGGTTATGTTGAGGGCTAGGGTTAGAGGGACGTTTAGGGGTAGGATTGGACGTAGGGTTAGGGTTATGTTGAGGGCTAGGGTTAGAGAGACGGTTAGGGTTAGGATTGGACCTAGGATTAGGGTTATGTTGAGGGCTAGGGATAGAGAGACGGTTAGGGTTAGGATTGGACCTAGGGTTAGGTTTATGTTAAGGGCTAGGGGAATAGAGACGGTTAGGGTTAGGATTGGACCTAGGGTTAGGTTTATGTTAAGGGCTAGGGTTATAGAGACGGTTGGGGTTAGGATTGGACCTAGGTTTAAAGTTATGTTGAGTGCTAGGGTTAGCGAGACGGTTAGGTTAGGATTGGCCTAGGGTTAGAGTTATGTTGAGGGCTAGGGTTAGAGAGACGGTTAGGGTTAGGATTGGACCTAGGGCTAGGTCTATGTTGAGGTCAAGGGTTAGAGAGACGGTTAGGGTTAGGAATGGACCTAAGGCTAAGGTTATGTTGAAGGCTAGGGTTAGAGAGACGGTTAGGGTTAGGATTGGGCCTAGGGTTAGGGTTATGTTGAGGGCTAGGGGTAGAGAGACGGTTAGGGTTAGGATTGGACCTAAGGTTAGGGTTATGTTGAGGGCTAGGGTTAGAGAGACGGTTAGAGTTAGGATTGGACCTAGGATTAGGGTTATATTGAGGGCTAGGGTTAGAGAGACGGTTAGGGTTAGGATTGGACCTAGGGTTAGGTTTATGTTAAGGGCTAGGGTTATAGAGACGGTTGGGGTTAGGATTGGACCTAGGTTTAGAGTTATGTTGAGGGCTAGGGTTAGAGAGACGGTTAGGTTAGGATTGGCCTAGGGTTAGAGTTATGTTGAGGGCTAGGGTTAGAGAGACGGTTAGGGTTAGGATTGGACCTAGGGCTAGGTCTATGTTGAGGGCAAGGGTTAGAGAGACGGTTACGGTTAGGATTGGACCTAAGGCTAAGGTTATGTTGAAGGCTAGGGTTAGAGAGACGTTTAGGGTTAGGATTGGACCTAGGGCTAGTGTTATGTTGAGGGCTAGGGTTAGAGAGACGGTTAGGGTTAGGATTGGACCTAGCGTTAGGATTATGTTGAGGGCTAGTTTTAGGGAGTCGGTTAGGGTTAGGATGGACCTAGGGTTAGAGTTATGTTGAGGGCTAGTGTTAGAGAGACGGTCAGGGTTAGGATTGGACCTAGGGTTAGGGTTATGTTGAGGGCTAGGGTTAGAGGGACGGTTAGGGTTAGGATTGGACTGGGGTTAGGGTTATGTTGAGGGCTAGGGTTAGAGAGATGGTTAGGGTTAGGATTGGACCTAGGGTTAGGGTTATGTTGAGGGCTAGTGTTAGAGAGACGGTCAGGGTTAGGATTGGACCTAGGGTTAGGGTTATGTTGAGGGCTAGGGTTAGAGAGACCGTCATGATTAGGATTGGACCTAGGTTAACGGTTATGTTGACGGCTAGGGTTAGAGAGACGGTTAAGGTTACGATTTGACCTAGGGTTAGGGTTATGTTGAGGGCTAGGTTTGAGAGACGGTTAGGGTTAGGATTGGACCTAGGGTTAGGGTTATGTTGTGGGCTAGGGTTAGAGAGACGGTTAGGGTAAGGATTGGACCTAGGGTTAGGTTTATGTTGAGGGCTAGGTTTAGAGAGACGGTTAGGGTTAGGATTGGACCTAGGGTTAGGGTTATGATGAGGGCTAGGGTTAGAGAGACGGTTAGGGTTAGGTGTGGACCTAGGGATAGGGTTTTGTTAGGGGCTAGGGTTAGAGAGATGGTTAGGGTTATGATTGGACCTAGGGATAGGGTTAGGTTCAGGGCTAGGGTTAGAGAGACGGTTAGGGTTAGGATATGACCTAGGGCTAGGTTTATGTTGAGGGCTAGGGTTAGAGAGACGGTTAGGGTTAGGATTGGACCTAAGGCTATGGCTATGTTGAAGGCTAGGGTTAGAGAGACGGTTAGGGTTAGGATTGGACCTAGGGTTAGGGTTATGTTGAGGGCTAGGGGTAGAGAGACGGTTAGGGTTAGGATTGGGCCTAGGGTTAGGGTTATGTTGAGGGCTAGGGTTAGAGAGACGGTTAGGGTTAGAATTGGACCTAGGGTTAGGGTTATGTTGAGGGCTAGGGTTAGAGAGACGGTTAGGGTTAGGATTGGACCTAGGATTAGGGTTATATTGAGGGCTAGGGTTAGAGAGACGGTTAGGGTTAGGATTGGACCTAGGGTTAGGTTTATGTTAAGGGCTAGGGTTATAGAGACGGTTGGGGTTAGGATTGGATTTAGGTTTAGAGTTATGTTGAGGGCTAGGGTTAGCGAGACGGTTAGGTTAGGATTGGCCTAGGGTTAGAGTTATGTTGAGGGCTAGGCTTAGAGAGACGGTTAGGGTTAGGATTGGACCTAGGGCTAGGTCTATGTTGAGGGCAAAGGTTAGAGAGACGGTTAGGGTTAGGATTGGACCTAAGGCTAAGGTTATGTTGAAGCCTAGGGTTAGAGAGACGGTTAGGGTTAGGATTGGGCCTAGGGTTAGGGTTATGTTGAGGGCTAGGGTTAGAGAGACGGTTAGGGTTAGGATTGGACCTAGGGTTAGGGTTATGTTGAGGGCTAGGGTTAGAGAGACGGTTAGGGTTAGGATTGGACCTAGGATTAGGGTTATATTGAGGGCTAGGGTTAGAGAGACGGTTAGGTTTGGATTGGACCTAGGGTTAGGTTTATGTTAAGGGCTAGGGTTATAGAGACGGTTGGGGTTAGGATTGGACCTAGGTTTAGAGTTATGTTGAGGGCTAGGGTTAGAGAGACGGTTAGGTTAGGATTGGCCTAGGGTTAGAGTTATGTTGAGGGCTAGGGTTAGAGAGACGGTTAGGGTTAGGATTGGACCTAGGGCTAGGTCTATGTTGAGGGCAAGGGTAAGAGAGACGGTTAGGGTTAGGATTGGACCTAAGGCTAAGGTTATGTTGAAGGCTAGGGTTAGAGAGACGGTTAGGGTTAGGATTGGACCTAGGGATAGGGTTAGGTTCAGGGCTAGGGTAAGAGAGACGGTTAGAGTTAGGATTGGACCTAGGGTTAGATTTATGTTGAGGGCTAGGGTTAGAGAGACGGTTAGGGTTAGGATTGGACATAGGGTTAGAGTTATGTTGAGGGCTAGGGTTAGAGAGACGGTTAGGGTTAGGATTGGACCTAGGGCTAGGTTTATGTTGAGGGTTAGGGTTAGAGAGACGGTTAGGGTTAGGATTGGACCTAGGGCTAGTGTTATGTTGAGGGCTAGGGTTAGAGAGACGGTTAGGGTTAGGATTGGACCTAGGGTTAGGGTTATGTTGAGGGCTAGTGTTAGGGAGTCGGTTAGGGTTAGGATGGACCTAGGGTTAGAGTTATGTTGAGGGCTAGGGTTAGAGGGACGGTTAGGGTTAGGATTGGACCTAGGGTTAGGGTTATGTTGAGGGCTAGGGTTAGAGAGACGGTTAGGGTTAGGATTGGACCTAGGGTTAGGGTTAGGTTGAGGGCTAGGGTTAGAGAGACGGTTAGGGTTAGGACTGGACCTAGGATTAGGGTTATGTAGAGGGCTAGGGTTAGAGAGACGGTTAGGGTTAGGATTGGACCTAGGGTTAGGGTTATGTTGAGGGCTAGGTTTAGAGAGTCGGTTAGGGTTAGGATTGGACTTAGGGTTAGGGTTATGTTGAGTGCTAGGGTTAGAGAGACAGTTAGGGTTAGGATTGGACCTAGGGTTAGGGTTATGTTGAGGGCTAGTGTTAGAGAGACTGTTAGGGTTAGGATGGACCTAGGGTTAGAGTTATGTTGAGTGCTAGGGTTAGAGGGACGGTTAGGGTAAGGATTGGACCTAGGGTTAGGGTTATGTTGAGGGCTAGGGTTAGAGAGACGGTTAGGGTTAGGATTGGACCTAGGGTTAGGGTTATGTTGAGGGCTAGTGTTAGAGAGACGGTTAGCGTTAGGATGGACATAGGGTTAGAGTTATGTTGAGTGCTAGGGTTAGAGGGACGGTTAGGGTTAGGATTGGACATAGGGTTAGGGTTATGTGGAGGGCTAGTGTTAGAGAGACGGTCAGGGTTAGGATTGGACCTAGGGTTAGGGTTATGTTGAGGGCTAGGGTTAGAGAGACCGTCATGATTAGGATTGGACCTAGGTTTAGGGTTATGTTGAGGGCTAGGGTTAGAGAGACGGTTAGGGTTACGATTTGACGTAGGGTTAGGGTTATGTTGAGGGCTAGGGTTAGAGAGACGGTTAGGGTGAGGATTGGACCTAGGGTTAGGGTTATGTTGAGGGCAAGTGTTAGAGAGACTGTTAGGGTTAGGATTGGACCTACGGTTAGAGTTATGTTGTGGGCTAGGGTTAGAGGGACGGTTAGGGTTAGGATTGGACCTAGGGTTAGGGTTATGTTGAGGGCTAGGGGTAGAGTGACGGTTAGGGTGAGGATTGGACCTAGGGTTAGGGTTATGTTGAGGCCTAGTGTTAGAGAGACTGTTAGGGTTAGGATTGGACCTAGGGTTATAGTTATGTTGTGGGCTAGGGTTAGAGGGACGGTTAGGGTTAGGATTGGTCCTAGGGTTAGGGTTATGTTGAGGACTAGGGGTAGAGAGACGGTTAGGGTTAGGATTGGGCCTGGGTTAGGGTTATGTTGAGGGCTAGGGTTAGAGAGACGGTTAGGGTTAGAATTGGACCTAGGGTTAGGGTTATGTTGAGGGCTAGGGTTAGAGAGACGGTTAGGGTTAGGATTGGACCTAGGATTAGGGTTATATTGAGGGCTAGGGTTAGAGAGCCGGTTAGGGTTAGGATTGGACCTAGGGTTAGGTTTATGTTAAGGGCTAGGGTTATAGAGACGGTTGGGGTTAGGATTGGACCTAGGTTTAAAGTTATGTTGAGGGCTAGGGTTTGCGAGACGGTTAGGTTAGGATTGGCCTAGGGTTAGAGTTATGTTGAGGGCTAGGGTTAGAGAGACGGTTAGGGTTAGGATTGGACCTAGGGCTAGGTCTATGTTGAGGTCAAGGGTTAGAGAGACGGTTAGGGTTAGGAATGGACCTAAGGCTAAGGTTATGTTGAAGGCTAGGGTTAGAGAGACGGTTAGGGTTAGGATTGGGCCTAGGGTTAGGGTTATGTTGAGGGCTAGGGGTAGAGAGACGGTTAGGGTTAGGATTGGACCTAAGGTTAGGGTTATGTTGAGGGCTAGGGTTAGAGAGACGGTTAGGGTTAGGATTGGACCTAGGATTAGGGTTATATTGAGGGCTAGGGTTAGAGAGACGGTTAGGGTTAGGATTGGACCTAGGGTTAGGTTTATGTTAAGGGCTAGGGTTATAGAGACGGTTGGGGTTAGGATTGGATTTAGGTTTAGAGTTATGTTGAGGGCTAGGGTTAGCGAGACGGTTAGGTTAGGATTGGCCTAGGGTTAGAGTTATGTTGAGGGCTAGGCTTAGAGAGACGGTTAGGGTTAGGATTGGACCTAGGGCTAGGTCTATGTTGAGGGCAAAGGTTAGAGAGACGGTTAGGGTTAGGATTGGACCTAAGGCTAAGGTTATGTTGAAGCCTAGGGTTAGAGAGACGGTTAGGGTTAGGATTGGGCCTAGGGTTAGGGTTATGTTGAGGGCTAGGGTTAGAGAGACGGTTAGGGTTAGGATTGGACCTAGGGTTAGGGTTATGTTGAGGGCTAGGGTTAGAGAGACGGTTAGGGTTAGGATTGGACCTAGGATTAGGGTTATATTGAGGGCTAGGGTTAGAGAGACGGTTAGGTTTGGATTGGACCTAGGGTTAGGTTTATGTTAAGGGCTAGGGTTATAGAGACGGTTGGGGTTAGGATTGGACCTAGGTTTAGAGTTATGTTGAGGGCTAGGGTTAGAGAGACGGTTAGGTTAGGATTGGCCTAGGGTTAGAGTTATGTTGAGGGCTAGGGTTAGAGAGACGGTTAGGGTTAGGATTGGACCTAGGGCTAGGTCTATGTTGAGGGCAAGGGTAAGAGAGACGGTTAGGGTTAGGATTGGACCTAAGGCTAAGGTTATGTTGAAGGCTAGGGTTAGAGAGACGGTTAGGGTTAGGATTGGACCTAGGGATAGGGTTAGGTTCAGGGCTAGGGTTAGAGAGACGGTTAGAGTTAGGATTGGACCTAGGGTTAGATTTATGTTGAGGGCTAGGGTTAGAGAGACGGTTAGGGTTAGGATTGGACATAGGGTTAGAGTTATGTTGAGGGCTAGGGTTAGAGAGACGGTTAGCGTTAGGATTGGACCTAGGGCTAGGTTTATGTTGAGGGTTAGGGTTAGAGAGACGGTTAGGGTTAGGATTGGACCTAGGGCTAGTGTTATGTTGAGGGCTAGGGTTAGAGAGACGGTTAGGGTTAGGATTGGACCTAGGGTTAGGGTTATGTTGAGGGCTAGTGTTAGGGAGTCGGTTAGGGTTAGGATGGACCTAGGGTTAGAGTTATGTTGAGGGCTAGGGTTAGAGGGACGGTTAGGGTTAGGATTGGACCTAGGGTTAGGGTTATGTTGAGGGCTAGGGTTAGAGAGACGGTTAGGGTTAGGATTGGACCTAGGGTTAGGGTTAGGTTGAGGGCTAGGGTTAGAGAGACGGTTAGGGTTAGGACTGGACCTAGGATTAGGGTTATGTAGAGGGCTAGGGTTAGAGAGACGGTTAGGGTTAGGATTGGACCTAGGGTTAGGGTTATGTTGAGGGCTAGGTTTAGAGAGTCGGTTAGGGTTAGGATTGGACTTAGGGTTAGGGTTATGTTGAGTGCTAGGGTTAGAGAGACAGTTAGGGTTAGGATTGGACCTAGGGTTAGGGTTATGTTGAGGGCTAGTGTTAGAGAGACTGTTAGGGTTAGGATGGACCTAGGGTTAGAGTTATGTTGAGTGCTAGGGTTAGAGGGACGGTTAGGGTAAGGATTGGACCTAGGGTTAGGGTTATGTTGAGGGCTAGGGTTAGAGAGACGGTTAGGGTTAGGATTGGACCTAGGGTTAGGGTTATGTTGAGGGCTAGTGTTAGAGAGACGGTTAGCGTTAGGATGGACATAGGGTTAGAGTTATGTTGAGTGCTAGGGTTAGAGGGACGGTTAGGGTTAGGATTGGACATAGGGTTAGGGTTATGTTGAGGGCTAGTGTTAGAGAGACGGTCAGGGTTAGGATTGGACCTAGGGTTAGGGTTATGTTGAGGGCTAGGGTTAGAGAGACCGTCATGATTAGGATTGGACCTAGGTTTAGGGTTATGTTGAGGGCTAGGGTTAGAGAGACGGTTAGGGTTACGATTTGACGTAGGGTTAGGGTTATGTTGAGGGCTAGGGTTAGAGAGACGGTTAGGGTGAGGATTGGACCTAGGGTTAGGGTTATGTTGAGGGCAAGTGTTAGAGAGACTGTTAGGGTTAGGATTGGACCTACGGTTAGAGTTATGTTGTGGGCTAGGGTTAGAGGGACGGTTAGGGTTAGGATTGGACCTAGGGTTAGGGTTATGTTGAGGGCTAGGGGTAGAGTGACGGTTAGGGTGAGGATTGGACCTAGGGTTAGGGTTATGTTGAGGCCTAGTGTTAGAGAGACTGTTAGGGTTAGGATTGGACCTAGGGTTATAGTTATGTTGTGGGCTAGGGTTAGAGGGACGGTTAGGGTTAGGATTGGTCCTAGGGTTAGGGTTATGTTGAGGGCTAGGGGTAGAGAGACGGTTAGGGTTAGGATTGGGCCTGGGTTAGGGTTATGTTGAGGGCTAGGGTTAGAGAGACGGTTAGGGTTAGAATTGGACCTAGGGTTAGGGTTATGTTGAGGGCTAGGGTTAGAGAGACGGTTAGGGTTAGGATTGGACCTAGGATTAGGGTTATATTGAGGGCTAGGGTTAGAGAGCCGGTTAGGGTTAGGATTGGACCTAGGGTTAGGTTTATGTTAAGGGCTAGGGTTATAGAGACGGTTGGGGTTAGGATTGGACCTAGGTTTAAAGTTATGTTGAGGGCTAGGGTTTGCGAGACGGTTAGGTTAGGATTGGGCTAGGGTTAGAGTTATGTTGAGGGCTAGGGTTAGAGAGACGGTTAGGGTTAGGATTGGACCTAGGGCTAGGTCTATGTTGAGGTCAAGGGTTAGAGAGACGGTTAGGGTTAGGAATGGACCTAAGGCTAAGGTTATGTTGAAGGCTAGGGTTAGAGAGACGGTTAGGGTTAGGATTGGGCCTAGGGTTAGGGTTATGTTGAGGGCTAGGGGTAGAGAGACGGTTAGGGTTAGGATTGGACCTAAGGTTAGGGTTATGTTGAGGGCTAGGGTTAGAGAGACGGTTAGAGTTAGGATTGGACCTAGGATTAGGGTTATATTGAGGGCTAGGGTTAGAGAGACGGTTAGGGTTAGGATTGGACCTAGGGTTAGGTTTATGTTAAGGGCTAGGGTTATAGAGACGGTTGGGGTTAGGATTGGACCTAGGTTTAGAGTTATGTTGAGGGCTAGGGTTAGAGAGACGGTTAGGTTAGGATTGGCCTAGGGTTAGAGTTATGTTGAGGGCTAGGGTTAGAGAGACGGTTAGGGTTAGGATTGGATCTAGGGCTAGGTCTATGTTGAGGGCAAGGGTTAGAGAGACGGTTACGGTTAGGATTGGACCTAAGGCTAAGGTTATGTTGAAGGCTAGGGTTAGAGAGACGGTTAGGGTTAGGATTGGACCTAGGGCTAGTGTTATGTTGAGGGCTAGGGTTAGAGAGACGGTTAGGGTTAGGATTGGACCTAGTGTTAGGATTATGTTGAGGGCTAGTTTTAGGGAGTCGGTTAGGGTTAGGATGGACCTAGGGTTAGAGTTATGTTGAGGGCTAGGGTTAGAGGGACGGTTAGGGTTAGGATTGGACCTAGGGTTAGGGTTATGTTGAGGGCTAGTGTTAGAGAGACGGTCAGGGTTAGGATTGGACCTAGGGTTAGGGTTATGTTGAGGGCTAGGATTAGAGGGACGGTTAGGGTTAGGATTGGACTGGGGTTAGGGTAATGTTGAGGGCTAGGGTTAGAGAGATGGTTAGGGTTAGGATTGGACCTAGGGTTAGGGTTATGTTGAGGGCTAGTGTTAGAGAGACGGTCAGGGTTAGGATTGGACCTAGGGTTAGGGTTATGTTGAGGGCTAGGGTTAGAGAGACCGTCATGATTAGGATTGGACCTAGGTTAACGGTTATGTTGACGGCTAGGGTTAGAGAGACGGTTAAGGTTACGATTTGACCTAGGGTTAGGGTTATGTTGAGGGCTAGGTTTGAGAGACGGTTAGGGTTAGGATTGGACCTAGGGTTAGGGTTATGTTGTGGGCTAGGGTTAGAGAGACGGTTAGGGTAAGGATTGGACCTAGGGTTAGGTTTATGTTGAGGGCTAGGTTTAGAGAGACGGTTAGGGTTAGGATTGGACCTAGGGTTAGGGTTATGTTGAGGGCTAGGGTTAGAGAGACGGTTAGGGTTAGGTGTGGACCTAGGGATAGGGTTTTGTTAGGGGCTAGGGTTAGAGAGATGGTTAGGGTTAGGATTGGACCTAGGGATAGGGTTAGGTTCAGGGCTAGGGTTAGAGAGACGGTTAGGGTTAGGATTGGACCTAGGGCTAGTGTTATGTTGAGGGCTAGGGTTAGAGAGACGGTTAGGGTTAGGATTGGACCTAGGGTTAGGGTTATGTTGAGGGCTAGTTTTAGGGAGTCGGTTAGGGTTAGGATGGACCTAGGGTTAGAGTTATGTTGAGGGCTAGGGTTAGAGGGACGGTTAGGGTTAGGATTGGACCTAGGGTTAGGGTTATGTTGAGGGCTAGTGTTAGAGAGACGGTCAGGGTTAGGATTGGACCTAGGGTTAGGGTTATGTTGAGGGCTAGGGTTAGAGGGACGGTTAGGGTTAGGATTGGACTGGGGTTAGGGTTATGTTGAGGGCTAGGGTTAGAGAGATGGTTAGGGTTAGGATTGGACCTAGGGTTAGGGTTATGTTGAGGGCTAGTGTTAGAGAGACGGTCAGGGTTAGGATTGGACCTAGGGTTAGGGTTATGTTGAGGGCTAGGGTTAGAGAGACCGTCATGATTAGGATTGGACCTAGGTTAACGGTTATGTTGACGGCTAGGGTTAGAGAGACGGTTAGGGTTACGATTTGACCTAGTGTTAGGGTTATGTTGAGGGCTAGGTTTGAGAGACGGTTAGGGTTAGGATTGGACCTAGGGTTAGGGTTATGTTGAGGGCTAGGGTTAGAGAGACGGTTAGGGTAGGGATTGGACCTAGGGTTAGGTTTATGTTGAGGGTAGGTTTAGAGAGACGGTTAGGATTAGGATTGGACCTAGGGTTAGGGTTATGTTGAGGGCTAGGGTTAGAGAGACGGTTAGGGTTAGGTGTGGACCTAGGATAGGGTTTTGTTAGGGGCTAGGGTTAGAGAGATGGTTAGGGTTAGGATTGGACCTAGGGTTAGGGTTAGGTTGGGGGCTAGGGTTAGAGAGACGGTTAGGGTTAGGACTGGACCTAGGGTTAGGGTTATGTTGAGGGCTAGGGTTAGAGAGACGGTTAGGGTTAGGATTGGACCTAGGGTTAGGGTTATATTGAGGGCTAGGTTTAGAGAGTCGGTTAGGGTTAGGATTGGACTTAGGGTTAGGGTTATGTTGAGTGCTAGGGTTAGAGAGGCAGTTAGGGTTAGGATTGGACTTAGGGTTAGGGTTATGTTGAGGGCTAGTGTTAGAGAGACTGTTAGGGTTAGGATGGACCTAGGGTTAGAGTTATGTTGAGTGCTAGGGTTAGAGGGACGGTTAGGGTTAGGATTGGACCTAGGGTTAGGGTTATGTTGAGGGCTAGGGTTAGAGAGACGGTCAGGGTTAGGATTGGACCTAGGGTTAGGGTTATGTTGAGGGCTAGTGTTAGAGAGACGGTTAGGGTTAGGATGGACCTAGGGTTAGAGTTATGTTGAGTGCTAGGGTTAGAGGGACGGTTAAGGTTAGGATTGGACCTAGGGTTAGGGTTATGTTGAGGGCTAGTGTTAGAGAGACGGTCAGGGTTAGGATTGGACCTAGGGTTAGGGTTATGTTGAGGGCTAGGGTTAGAGAGACCATCATGATTAGGATTGGACCTAGGTTTAGGGTTATGTTGAGGGCTAGGGTTAGAGGGACGGTTAGGGTTAGGATTGGACCTAGGGTTAGGGTTATGTTGAGGGCTAGGGGTAGAGTGACGGTTAGGGTGAGGATTGGACCTAGGGTTAGGGTTATGTTGAGGGCTAGTGTTAGAGAGACTGTTAGGGTTAGGATTGGACCTAGGGTTATAGTTATGTTGTGGGCTAGGGTTAGAGGGACGGTTAGGGTTAGGATTGGACCTAGGGATAGGGTTATGTTGAGGGCTAGGGGTAGAGAGACGGTTAGGGTTAGGATTGGGCCTAGGGTTAGGGTTATGTTGAGGGCTAGGGTTAGAGAGACGGTTAGGGTTAGAATTGGACCTAGGGTTAGGGTTATGTTGAGGGCTAGGGTTAGAGAGACGGTTAGGGTTAGGATTGGACCTAGGATTAGGGTTATATTGAGGGCTAGGGTTAGAGAGACGGTTAGGGTTAGGATTGGACCTAGGGTTAGGTTTATGTTAAGGGCTAGGGTTATAGAGACGGTTGGGGTTAGGATTGGACCTAGGTTTAGAGTTATGTTGAGGGCTAGGTTTAGCGAGACGGTTAGGTTAGGATTGGCCTAGGGTTAGAGTTATGTTGAGGGCTAGGGTTAGAGAGACGGTTAGGGTTAGGATTGGACCTAGGGCTAGGTCTATGTTGAGGGCAAGGGTTAGAGAGACGTTTAGGGTTAGGATTGGACCTAAGGCTAAGGTTATGTTGAAGGCTAGGGTTAGAGAGACGGTTAGGGTTAGGATTGGGCCTAGGGTTAGGGTTATGTTGAGGGCTAGGGTTAGAGAGACGGTTAGGGTTAGGATTGGACCTAGGGTTAGGGTTATGTTGAGGGCTAGGGTTAGAGAGACGGTTAGGGTTAGGATTGGACCTAGGATTAGGGTTATATTGAGGGCTAGGGTTAGAGAGACGGTTAGGGTTAGGATTGGACCTAGGGTTAGGTTTATGTTAAGGGCTAGGGTTATAGAGATGGTTGGGGTTAGGATTGGACCTAGGTTTAGAGTTATGGTGAGGGCTAGGGTTAGAGAGACGGTTAGGTTAGGATTGGCCTAGGGTTAGAGTTATGTTGAGGTCTAGGGTTAGAGAGACGGTTAGGGTTAGGATTGGACCTAGGGTTAGGGTTATGTTGAGGGCAAGGTTTAGAGAGACGGTTAGGGTTAGGATTGGACCTAAGGCTAAGGTTATGTTGAGGGCAAGGGATAGAGAGACGGTTAGGGTTAGGATTGGACCTAAGGCTAAGGTTATGTTGAAGGCTAGGGTTAGAGAGACGGTTAGGGTTAGGATTGGACCTAGGGATAGGGTTAGGTTCAGGGCTAGGGTTAGAGAGACGGTTAGGGTTAGGATTGGACCTAGGGTTAGATTTATGTTGAGGGCTAGGGTTAGAGAGACGGTTAGGGTTAGGATTGGACCTAGGGTTAGAGTTATGTTGAGGGCTAGGGTTAGAGAGACGGTTAGGGTTAGGATTGGACCTAGGGCTAGGTTTATGTTGAGGGTTAGGTTTAGAGAGAGGGTTAGGGTTAGGATTGGACCTAGGGCTAGTGTTATATTGAGGGCTAGGGTTAGAGAGACGGTTAGGGTTAGGATTGGACCTAGGGTTAGGGTTATGTTGAGGGCTAGTTTTAGGGAGTCGGTTAGGGTTAGGATCGACCGAGGGTTAGAGTTATGTTGAGGGCTAGGGTTAGAGGGACGGTTAGGGTTAGGATTGGAGCTAGGGTTAGAGTTATGTTGAGGGCTAGTGTTAGAGAGACGGTCAGGGTTAGGATTGGACCTAGGGTTAGGGTTATGTTGAGGGCTAGGGTTAGAGGGACGGTTAGGGTTAGGATTGGACTAAGGTTAGGGTTATGTTGAGGGCTAGGGTTAGAGAGATGGTTAGGGTTTGGATTTGACCTAGGGTTAGGGTTATGTTGAGGGCTAGTGTTAGAGAGACGGTCAGGGTTAGGATTGGACCTAGGGTTAGGGTTATGTTGAGGGCTAGGGTTAGAGAGACCGTCATGATTAGGATTGGTCCTAGGTTAAGGGTTATGTTGACGGCTAGGGTTAGAGAGACGGTTAGGGTTACGATTTGACCTAGGGTTAGGGTTATGTTGAGGGCTAGGTTTGAGAGACGGTTAGGGTTAGGATTTGACCTAGGGTTAGGGTTATGTTGAGGGCTAGGGTTAGAGAGACGGTTAGGGTAAGGATTGGACCTAGGGTTAGGTTTATGTTGAGGGCTAGGTTTAGAGAGACGGTTAGGGTTAGGATTGGACCTAGGGTTTGGGTTATGTTGAGGGCTAGGGTTAGAGAGACGGTTAGGGTTAGGATTGGACCTAGGGTTAGGGTTATGTTGAGGGCTAGGGTTAGAGAGACGGTTAGGGTGAGGATTGGACCTAGGGTTAGGGTTATGTTGAGGGCTAGTGTTAGAGAGACTGTTAGGGTTAGGATTGGACCTAGGGTTAGAGTTATGTTGAGGGCTAGGCTTAGAGGGACGGTTAGGGTTAGGATTGGACCTAGGGTTAGGGTTATGTTGAGGGCTAGGGTTAGAGAGACGGTTAGGGTTAGGATTGGACCTAGGGTTAGGGTTATGTTGAGGGCTAGGGTTAGAGAAACGGTTAGGGTTAGGATTGGACCTAGGGTTAGGTTTATGTTAAGGGCTAGGGTTAGCGAGACGGTTAGGGTTAGGATTGGACCTAGGGTTAGAGTTATGTTGAGGGCTAGGGTTAGAGAGACGGTTAGGGTTAGGATTGGACCTAGGGTTAGATTTATGTTGAGGGCTAGGGTTAGAGAGACGGTTAGGGTTAGGATTGGACCTAGGGTTAGAGTTATGTTGAGGGCTAGGGTTAGAGAGACGGTTAGGGTTAGGATTGGACCTAGGGCTAGTGTTATGTTGAGGGCTAGGGTTAGAGAGACGGTTAGGGTTAGGATTGGACCTAGGGTTAGGGTTATGTTGAGGGCTAGTTTTAGGGAGTCGGTGAGGGTTAGGATGTACCTAGGGTTAGAGTTATGTTGAGGGCTAGGGTTAGAGGGACGGTTAGGGTTAGGATTGGACCTAGGGTTAGAGTTATGTTGAGGGCTAGTGTTAGAGAGACGGTCAGGGTTAGGATTGGACCTAGGGTTAGGGTTATGTTGAGGGCTAGGGTTAGAGGGACGGTTAGGGTTAGGATTGGACTAAGGTTAGGATTATGTTGAGGGCTAGGGTTAGAGAGATGGTTAGGGTTAGGATTGGACCTAGGGTTAGGGTTATGTTGAGGGCTAGTGTTAGAGAGACGGTCAGGGTTAGGATTGGACCTAGGGTTAGGGTTATGTTGAGGGCTAGGGTTAGAGAGACCGTCATGATTAGGATTGGACCTAGGTTAAGGGTTATGTTGACGGCTAGGGTTAGAGAGACGGTTAGGGTTACGATTTGATCTAGGGTTAGGGTTATGTTGAGGGCTAGGTTTGAGAGACGGTTAGGGTTAGCATTGGACCTAGGGTTAGGGTTATGTTGAGGGCTAGGGTTAGATAGACGGTTAGGGTAAGGATTGGACCTAGGGTTAGGTTTATGTTGAGGGCTAGGTTTAGAGAGACGGTTAGGGTTAGGATTGGACCTAGGCTTAGGGTTATGTTGAGGGCTAGGGTTAGAGAGACGGTTAGGGTTAGGATTGGACCTAGGGTTAGGGTTATGTTGAGGGCTAGGGTTAGAGAGACGGTTAGGGTGAGAATTGGACCTAGGGTTAGGGTTATGTTGAGGGCTAATGTTAGAGAGACTGTTAGGGTTAGGATTGGACCTAGGGTTAGAGTTATGTTGAGGGCTAGGCTTAGAGGGACGGTTAGGGTTAGGATTGGACCTAGGGTTAGGGTTATGTTGAGGGCTAGGGTTAGAGAGACGGTTAGGGTTAGGATTGGACCTAGGGTTAGGGTTATGTTGAGGGCTAGGGTTAGAGAGACGGTTAGGGTTAGGATTGGACCTAGGGTTAGGGTTATGTTGAGGGCTAGGGTTAGAGAGACGGTTAGGGTTAGGATTGGACCTAGGGTTAGGTTTATGTTAAGGGCTAGGGTTAGCGCGACGGTTAGGGTTAGGATTGGACCTAGGGTTAGAGTTATGTTGAGGGCTAGGGTTAGAGAGACGGTTAGGGTTAGGATTGGACCTAGGGTTAGAGTTATGTTGAGGGCTAGGGTTAGAGAGACGGTTAGGGTTAGGATTGGACCTAGGGCTGGGTTTATGTTGAGGGCTAGGGTTAGAGAGACGGTTAGGGTTAGGATTGGACCTAGGGCTAAGGTTATGTTGAAGGCTAGGGTTAGAGAGACAGTTAGGGTTAGGATTGGACCTAGGGTTAGTGTTATGTTGAGGGGTAGGGTTAGAGAGACGATTTGGGTTAGGATTGGACCTAGGGTTAGGGTTAGGTTCAGGGCTAGGGTTAGAGAGACGGTTAGGGTTAGGATTGGACCTAGGGTTAGGGTTATGTTGAGGGCTAGGGATAGAGAGACGGTTAGGGTTAGGATTGGACCTAGGGTTGGGGTTATGTTGAGGGCTAGGGTTAGAGAGACGGTTAGGGTTAGGATTGGACCTAGGGTTAGGGTTAGGTTGAGGGCTAGTGTTAGAGAGACGGTTAGGTTTTGGAGTGGACCTAGGGTTAGGGTTATGTTGAGGGCTAGGGTTAGAGAGACGGTTAGGGTTAGGATTGGACCTAGGGTTAGGGTTATGTTGGGGGCTAGGGTTAGAGAGACGGTTAGGGTTAGGAATGGTCCTAGGGTTACGGTTATGTTGAGGGCTAGTGTTAGAGAGACGGTTTCGGTTAGGATTGGAACTAGGGTTAGGGTTTTATTGAGGGCTAGGGTTAGAGAGACGGTTAGGGTGAGGTTGGACCTAGGGTTAGGGTTATGTTGAGGGCTAGGGTTAGAGAGACGGTTAGGGTGAGGAATGGACCTAGGGTTAGGGTTATGTTGAGGGCTAGGGTTAGAGAGACGGTTAGGGTTAGGATTGGACGAAGGGTTAGAGTTATGTTGAGGGCTAGGTTTAGAGAGACGGTTAGGGTTAGGATTGGACCTAGGGTTAGGGTTATGTAGAAGGCTAGGGCTAGAGAGACGGTTAGGGTTAGGATTGGACCTAGGGCTAGGGTTAGGTTGAGGGCTATGGTTAGAGTGACAGTTAGGGTTAGGTTTGGACCTAGGGTTAGGGTTATGTTGAGAGCTAGGGTTAGAGGGACGGTTAGGGTTAGGATTGGACCTAGGGTTAGGGTTATGTTGAGGGCTAGGTGTAGAGAGACGGTTAGGGTGAGGATTGGACCTAGGGTTAGGGTTATGTTGAGGGCTAGGTGTAGAGAGACTGTTAGGGTTAGGATTGGACCTAGGGTTAGAGTTATGTTGTGGGTTAGGGTTAGAGGGACGGTTAGGGTTAGGATTGGACCTAGGGTTAGGGTTATGTTGAGGGCTAGGGGTAGAGAGACGGTTAGGGATAGGATTGGACCTAGGGTTAGGGTTATGTTGAGGGCTAGGGTTAGAGAGACGGTTAGCGTTAGGATTGGACCTAGGGTTAGGGTTATGTTGAGGGCTAGGGTTAGAGAGACGGTTAGGGTTAGGATTGGACCTAGGGTTAGGGTTATGTTGAGGGCTAGGGTTAGAGAGACGGTTAGGGTGAGGATTGGACCTAGGGTTAGCGTTATGTTGAGGGCTAGTGTTAGAGAGACTGTTAGGGTTAGGATTGGACCTAGGGTTAGGGTTATGTTGAGGGCTAGGGTTAGAGAGACGGTTAGGGTTAGGATTGGACCTAGGGTTAGGGTTATGTAGAGGGCTAGGGCTGGAGAGACGGTTAGGGTTAGGATAGGTCCTAGGGTTGGGGTTATGTTGAGGGCTAGGGTTAGAGAGACGGTTAGGGTTAGGATTGGACTTAGGGTTAGATTTATGTTGAGGGCTAGGGTTAGAGAGACGGTTAGGGTTAGGATTGGACCTAGGGTTAGAGTTATGTTGAGGGCTAGGGTTAGAGAGACGGTTAGGGTTAGGATTGGACCTAGGGCTAGGTTTATGTTGAGGGTTAGGTTTAGAGAGAGGGTTAGGGTTATGATTGGACCTAGGGCTAGTGTTATGTTGAGGGCTAGGGTTAGAGAGACGGTTAGGGTTAGGATTGGACCTAGGGTTAGGGTTATGTTGAGGGCTAGTTTTAGGGAGTCGGTTAGGGTTAGGATGGACCTAGGGTTAGAGTTATGTTGAGGGCTAGGGTTAGAGGGACGGTTAGGGTTAGGATTGGACCTAGGGTTAGAGTTATGTTGAGGGCTAGTGTTAGAGAGACGGTCAGGGTTAGGATTGGACCTAGGGTTAGGGTTATGTTGAGGGCTAGGGTTAGAGGGACGGTTAGGGTTAGGATTGGACTAAGGTTAGGGTTATGTTGAGGGCTAGGGTTAGAGAGATGGTTAGGGTTAGGATTGGACCTAGGGTTAGGGTTATGTTGAGGGCTAGTGTTAGAGAGACGGTCAGGGTTAGGATTGGACCTAGGGTTAGGGTTATGTTGAGGGCTAGGGTTAGAGAGTCCGTCATGATTAGGATTGGACCTAGGTTAAGGGTTATGTTGACGGCTAGGGTTAGAGAGACGGTTAGGGTTACGATTTGACCTAGGGTTAGGGTTATGTTGAGGGCTAGGTTTGAGAGACGGTTAGGGTTAGGATTGGACCTAGGGTTAGGGTTATGTTGAGGGCTAGGGTTAGAGAGACGGTTAGGGTAAGGATTGGACCTAGGGTTAGGTTTATGTTGAGGGCTAGGTTTAGAGAGACGGTTAGGGTTAGGATTGGACCTAGGGTTAGGGTTATGTTGAGGGCTAGGGTTAGAGAGACGGTTAGGGTTAGGATTGGACCTAGGGTTAGGGTTATGTTGAGGGCTAGGGTTAGAGAGACAGTTAGGGTGAGGATTGGACCTAGGGTTAGGGTTATGTTGAGGGCTAATATTAGAGAGACTGTTAGGGTTAGGATTGGACCTACGGTTAGAGTTATGTTGAGGGCTAGGCTTAGAGGGACGGTTAGGGTTAGGATTGGACCTAGGGTTAGGGTTATGTTGAGGGCTAGGGTTAGAGAGACGGTTAGGGTTAGGATTGGACCTAGGGTTAGGGTTATGTTGAGGGCTAGGGTTAGAGAGACGGTTAGGGTTAGGATTGGACCTAGGGTTAGGGTTATGTTGAGGGCTAGGGTTAGAGAGACGGTTAGGGTTAGGATTGGACCTAGGGTTAGGTTTATGTTAAGGGCTAGGGTTAGCGAGACGGTTAGGGTTAGGATTGGACCTAGGGTTAGAGTTATGTTGAGGGCTAGGGTTAGAGAGACGGTTAGGGTTAAGATTGGACCTAGGGTTAGAGTTATGTTGAGGGCTAGGGTTACAGAGACGGTTAGGGTTAGGATTGGACCTAAGGCTGGGTTTATGTTGAGGGCTAGGGTTAGAGAGACGGTTAGGGTTAGGATTGGACCTAGGGCTAAGGTTATGTTGAAGGCTAGGGTTAGAGAGACAGTTAGGGTTAGGATTGGACCTAGGGTTAGTGTTATGTTGAGGGGTAGGGTTAGAGAGACGATTTGGGTTAGGATTGGACCTAGGGTTAGGGTTAGGTTCAGGGCTAGGGTTAGAGAGACGGTTAGGGTTAGGATTGGACCTAGGGTTAGGGTTATGTTGAGGGCTAGGGTTAGAGAGACGGTTAGGGTTAGGATTGGACCTAGGGTTGGGGTTATGTTGAGGGCTAGGGTTAGAGAGACGGTTAGGGTTAGGATTGGACCTAGGGTTAGGGTTAGGTTGAGGGCTAGTGTTAGAGAGACGGTTAGGTTTTGGAGTGGACCTAGGGTTAGGGTTTTGTTGAGGGCTAGGGTTAGAGAGACGGTTAGGGTTAGGATTGGACCTAGGGTTAGGGTTATGTTGGGGGCTAGGGTTAGAGAGACGGTTAGGGTTAGGAATGGTCCTAGGGTTACGGTTATGTTGAGGGCTAGTGTTAGAGAGACGGTTTCGGTTAGGATTGGAACTAGGGTTAGGGTTTTATTGAGGGCTAGGGTTAGAGAGACGGTTAGGGTGAGGTTGGACCTAGGGTTAGGGTTATGTTGAGGGCTAGGGTTAGAGAGACGGTTAGGGTGAGAATTGGACCTAGGGTTAGGGTTATGTTGAGGGCTAGGGTTAGAGAGACGGTTAGGGTTAGGATTGGACGAAGGGTTAGAGTTATGTTGAGGGCTAGGTTTAGAGAGACGGTTAGGGTTAGGATTGGACCTAGGGTTAGGGTTATGTAGAGGGCTAGGGCTAGAGAGACGGTTAGGGTTAGGATTGGACCTAGGGCTAGGGTTAGGTTGAGGGCTATGGTTAGAGTGACAGTTAGGGTTAGGTTTGGACCTAGGGTTAGGGTTATGTTGAGGGCTAGGGTTAGAGGGACGGTTAGGGTTAGGATTGGACCTAGGGTTAGGGTTATGTTGAGGGCTAGGTGTAGAGAGACGGTTAGGGTGAGGATTGGACCTAGGGTTAGGGTTATGTTGAGGGCTAGTGTTAGAGAGACTGTTAGGGTTAGGATTGGACCTAGGGTTAGAGTTATGTTGTGGGTTAGGGTTAGAGGGACGGTTAGGGTTAGGATTGGACCTAGGGTTAGGGTTATGTTGAGGGCTAGGGGTAGAGAGACGGTTAGGGTTAGGATTGGACCTAGGGTTAGGGTTATGTTGAGGGCTAGGGTTAGAGAGACGGTTAGCGTTAGGATTGGACCTAGGGTTAGGGTTATGTTGAGGGCTAGGGTTAGAGAGACGGTTAGGGTTAGGATTGGACCTAGGGTTAGGGTTATGTTGAGGGCTAGGGTTAGAGAGACGGTTAGGGTGAGGATTGGACCTAGGGTTAGGGTTATGTTGAGGGCTAGTGTTAGAGAGACTGTTAGGGTTAGGATTGGACCTAGGGTTAGGGTTATGTTGAGGGCTAGGGTTAGAGAGACGGTTAGGGTTAGGATTGGACCTAGGGTTAGGGTTATGTAGTGGGCTAGGGCTGGAGAGACGGTTAGGGTTAGGATTGGTCCTAGGGTTGGGGTTATGTTGAGGGCTAGGGTTAGAAAGACGGTTAGCGTTAGGATTGGTCCTAGGGTTGGGGTTATGTTGAGGGCTAGGTTTAGAGAGACGGTTAGGGTTAGGATTGGACCTAGGGTTAGGGTTAGGTTGGGGGCTAGTGTTAGAGAGACGGTTAGGTTTAGGATTGGACCTAGGGTTAGGGTTATGTTGAGGGCAAGGGTTAGAGAGACGGTTAGGGTTAGGATTGGACCTAAGGTTAGGGTTATGTTGAGGGGTATGGTTAGAGAGACGGTTAGGGTTAGGATTGGACCTAGGATTAGAGTTATGTTGTGGGCTAGGGTTAGAGGGACGGTTAGGGTTAGGATTGGACCTAGGGTTAGGGTTATGTTGAGGGCTAGGGTTAGAGGGACGTTTAGGGGTAGGATTGGACGTAGGGTTAGGGTTATGTTGAGGGCTAGGGTTAGAGAGACGGTTAGGGTTAGGATTGGACCTAGGATTAGGGTTATGTTGAGGGCTAGGGATAGAGAGACGGTTAGGGTTAGGATTGGACCTAGGGCTAGGTTTATGTTGAGGGCTAGGGTTAGAGAGACGGTTAGGGTTAGGATTGGACCTAAGGCTATGGCTATGTTGAAGGCTAGGGTTAGAGAGACGGTTAGGGTTAGTATTGGACCTAGGGTTAGGGTTATGTTGAGGGCTAGGGTTAGAGAGACGGTTAGGGTTAGGATTGGACCTAGGGATAGGGTTAGGTTCAGGGCTAGGGTTAGAGAGACGGTTAGGGTTAGGATTGGACCTAGGGTTAGGGTTATGTTGAGGGCTAGGGTTAGAAAGATGGTTAGCGTTAGGATTGGACCTAGGGTTGGGGTTATGTTGAGGGCTAGGGTTAGAGAGACGGTTAGGGTTAGGATTGGACCTAGGGTTGGGGTTATGTTGAGGGCTAGGGTTAGAGAGACGGTTAGGGTTAGGATTGGACCTAGGTTTAGGGTTAGGTTGAGGGCTAGTGTTAGAGAGACGGTTAGGTTTAGGATTGGACCTAGGGTTAGGGTTATGTTGAGGGCAAGGATTAGAGAGACGGTTAGGGTTAGGATTGGACCTAGCGTTAGGTTTATGTTAATGGCTAGGTTTATAGAGACGGTTAGGGTTAGGATTGGACCTAGGGCTAGAGTTATGTTGAGGGCTAGGGTTAGAGAGACGGTTAGGGTTAGGATTGGACCTAAGGCTAAGGTTATGTTGAAGGCTAGGGTTAGAGAAACGGTTAGGGTTAGGATTGGACCTAGGGATAGGGTTATGTTGAGGGATAGGGTTAGAGAGACGGTTAGGGTTAGGATTGGACCTAGGGATAGGTTTAGGTTCAGGGCTAGGGTTAGAGAGACGGTTAGGGTTAGGATTGGACCTAGGGTTAGGGTTATGTTGAGGGCTAGGTTTAGAAAGACGGTTATCGTTAGGATTGGGCCTACGGTTGGGGTTATGTTGAGGGCTAGGGTTAGAGAGACGGTTAGGGTTAGGATTGGACCTAGGGTTAGGGTTAGGTTGAGGGCTAGTGTTAGAGAGACGGTTAGGTTTTGGAGTGGACCTAGGGTTAGGGTTTTGTTGAGGGCTAGGGTTAGAGAGACGGTTAGGGTTAGGATTGGACCTAGGGTTAGGGTTATGTTGGGGGCTAGGGTTAGAGAGACGGTTAGGGTTAGGAATGGTCCTAGGGTTACGGTTATGTTGAGGGCTAGGGCTAGAGAGACGGTTAGGGTTAGGATTGGACCTAGGGCTAGGGTTAGGTTGAGGGCTAGGTTTAGAGAGACGGTTAGGGTTAGGATTGGACCTAGGGTTAGGGTTATGTAGAGGGCTAGGGCTAGAGAGACGGTTAGGGTTAGGATTGGACCTAGGGCTAGGGTTAGGTTGAGGGCTATGGTTAGAGTGACAGTTAGGGTTAGGTTTGGACCTAGGGTTAAGGTTATGTTGAGGGCTAGGGTTAGAGGGACGGTTAGGGTTAGGATTGGACCTAGGGTTAGGGTTATGTTGAGGGCTAGGTGTAGAGAGACGGTTAGGGTGAGGATTGGACCTAGGGTTAGGGTTATGTTGAGGGCTAGTGTTAGAGAGACTGTTAGGGTTAGGATTGGACCTAGGGTTAGAGTTATGTTGTGGGTTAGGGTTAGAGGGACGGTTAGGGTTAGGATTGGACCTAGGGTTAGGGTTATGTTGAGGGCTAGGGGTAGAGAGACGGTTAGGGTTAGGATTGGACCTAGGGTTAGGGTTATGTTGAGGGCTAGGGTTAGAGAGACGGTTAGCGTTAGGATTGGACCTAGGGTTAGGGTTATGTTGAGGGCTAGGGTTAGAGAGACGGTTAGGGTTAGGATTGGACATAGGGTTAGGGTTATGTTGAGGGCTAGGGTTAGAGAGACGGTTAGGGTGAGGATTGGACCTAGGGTTAGGGTTATGTTGAGGGCTAGTGTTAGAGAGACTGTTAGGGTTAGGATTGGACCTAGGGTTAGGGTTATGTTGAGGGCTAGGGTTAGAGAGACGGTTAGGGTTAGGATTGGACCTAGGGTTAGGGTTATGTAGAGGGCTAGGGCTGGAGAGACGGTTAGGGTTAGGATTGGTCCTAGGGTTGGGGTTATGTTGAGGGCTAGGGTTAGAAAGACGGTTAGCGTTAGGATTGGTCCTAGGGTTGGGGTTATGTTGAGGGCTAGGTTTAGAGAGACGGTTAGGGTTAGGATTGGACCTAGGGTTAGGGTTAGGTTGGGGGCTAGTGTTAGAGAGACGGTTAGGTTTAGGATTGGACCTAGGGTTAGGGTTATGTTGAGGGCTAGGGTTAGAGAGACGGTTAGGGTTAGGATTGGACCTAAGGTTAGGGTTATGTTGAGGGGTATGGTTAGAGAGACGGTTAGGGTTAGGATTGGACCTAGGATTAGAGTTATGTTGTGGGCAAGGGTTAGAGGGACGGTTAGGGTTAGGATTGGACCTAGGGTTAGGGTTATGTTGAGGGCTAGGGTTAGAGGGACGTTTAGGGGTAGGATTGGACCTAGGGTTAGGGTTATGTTGAGGGCTAGGGTTAGAGAGACGGTTAGGGTTAGGATTGGACCTAGGATTAGGGTTATGTTGAGGGCTAGGGATAGAGAGACGGTTAGGGTTAGGATTGGACCTAGGGTTAGGTTTATGTTAAGGGCTAGGGGAATAGAGACGGTTAGGGTTAGGATTGGACCTAGGGTTAGAGTTATGTTGAGGGCTAGGGTTAGAGAGACGGTTAGGTTAGGATTGGACCTAGGGTTAGAGTTATGTTGAGGGCTAGGGTTAGAGAGACGGTTAGGGTTAGGATATGACCTAGGGCTAGGTTTATGTTGAGGGCTAGGGTTAGAGAGACGGTTAGGGTTAGGATTGGACCTAAGGCTATGGCTATGTTGAAGGCTAGGGTTAGAGAGACGGTTAGGGTTAGGATTGGACCTAGGGTTAGGGTTATGTTGAGGGCTAGGGTTAGAGAGACGGTTAGGGTTAGGATTGGACCTAGGGATAGGGTTAGGTTCAGGGCTAGGTTTAGAGAGACGGTTAGGGTTAGGATTGGACCTAGGGTTAGGGTTATGTTGAGGGCTAGGGTTAGAAAGATGGTTAGCCTTAGGATTGGACCTAGGCTTGGGGTTATGTTGAGGGCTAGGGTTAGAGAGACGGTTAGGGTTAGGATTGGACCTAGGGTTGGGGTTATGTTGAGGGCTAGGGTTAGAGAGACGGTTAGGGTTAGGATTGGACCTAGGTTTAGGGTTAGGTTGAGGGCTAGTGTTAGAGAGACGGTTAGGTTTAGGATTGGACCTAGGGTTAGGGTTATGTTGAGGGCTAGGATTAGAGAGACGGTTAGGGTTAGGATTGGACCTAGCGTTAGGTTTATGTTAATGGCTAGGTTTATAGAGACGGTTAGGGTTAGGATTGGACCTAAGGCTAAGGTTATGTTGAAGGCTAGGGTTAGGGAGACGGTTAGGGTTAGGATTGGACCTAGGGTTAGGGTTATGTTGATGGCTAGGGTTAGAGAGACGGTTGGGGTTAGGATTGGACCTAGGACTAGGTTTATGTTGAGGGTTAGGGTTAGAGAGACGGTTAGGGTTAGGATTGGACCTAGGGTTAGAGTTATGTTGAGGGCTAGGGTTAGAGAGACGGTTGGGGTTAGGATTGGACCTAGGGCTAGGTTTATGTTGAGGGTTAGGGTTAGAGAGACGGTTAGGGTTAGGATTGGACCTAGGGCTAGGGTTATGTTGAGGGCTAGGTTTAGAGAGACGGTTAGGGTTAGGATTGGACCTAGGGTTAGGGTTATGTTGAGGGCTAGTGTTAGAGAAACGGTTAGGGTTAGGATGGACCTAGGGTTAGAGTTATGTTGAGGGCTAGGGTTAGAGGGACGGTTAGGGTTAGGATTGGACCTAGGGTTAGGGTTATGTTGAGGGCTAGGTATAGAGAGACGGTGAGGGTTTGGATTGGACCTAGGGTTAGGGTTATGTTGAGGGCTAGTGTTAGAGAGACGGTCAGGGTTAGACTTGGACCTAGGGTTAGGGTAATGTTGAGGGCTAGGGTTAGAGAGACCGTCATGATTAGGATTGGACCTAGGTTTAGGGTTATGTTGACGGCTAGGGTTAGAGAGACGGTTAGGGTTATGATTTCACCTAGGGTTAGGGTTATGTTGAGGGCTAGTGTTAGATAGACCGTCATGATTAGGATTGGACCTAGGTTTAGGGTTATGTTGACGGCTAGGGTTAGAGAGACGGTTAGGGTTACGATTGGACCTAGGGTTAGGGTTATGTTGAGGACTAGGTTTGAGAGACGGTTAGGGTTAGGATTGGACCTTGGGTTAGGGTTATGTTGAGGGCTAGGGTTAGAAAGAAGGTTAGGGTTAGGATTGGACCTAGGGTTAGGGTTATGTTGACGGCTAGGGTTAGAGAGACGGTTAGGGTTAGGATTCGACCTAGGGTTAGGGTAATGTTGAGGGCTAGGGTTAGAGAGACGGTTAGGTTTAGGATTGGACCTAGGGTTAGGGTTATGTTGAGGGCTAGGGATAGAGAGACGGTTAGGGTGAGGATTGGACCTAGGGTTAGGGTTATGTTGAGGGCTAGTGTTAGAGAGACTGTTAGGGTTAGGATTGGGCCTAGGGTTAGAGTTATGTTGAGGGCTAGGGTTAGAGGGACGGTTAGGGTTAGGATTGGACCTCGGGTTAGGGTTATGTTGATGGCTAGGGTTAGAGAGACGGTTGGGGTTAGGATTGGACCTAGGGCTAGGTTTATGTTGAGGGTTAGGGTTAGAGAGACGGTTAGGGTTAGGATTGGACCTAGGGTTAGAGTTATGTTGAGGGCTAGGGTTAGAGAGACGGTTGGGGTTAGGATTGGACCTAGGGCTAGGTTTATGTTGAGGGTTAGGGTTAGAGAGACGGTTAGGGTTAGGATTGGACCTAGGGCTAGGGTTATGTTGAGGGCTAGGTTTAGAGAGACGGTTAGGGTTAGGATTGGACCTAGGGTTAGGGTTATGTTGAGGGCTAGTGTTAGAGAAACGGTTAGGGTTAGGATGGACCTAGGGTTAGAGTTATGTTGAGGGCTAGGGTTAGAGGGACGGTTAGGGTTAGGATTGGACCTAGGGTTAGGGTTATGTTGAGGGCTAGGGTTAGAGAGACGGTGAGGGTTTGGATTGGACCTAGGGTTAGGGTTATGTTGAGGGCTAGTGTTAGAGAGACGGTCAGGGTTAGGATTGGACCTAGGGTTAGGGTAATGTTGAGGGCTAGGGTTAGAGAGACCGTCATGATTAGGATTGGACCTAGGTTTAGGGTTATGTTGACGGCTAGGGTTAGAGAGACGGTTAGGGTTATGATTTCACCTAGGGTTAGGGTTATGTTGAGGGCTAGTGTTAGATAGACCGTCATGATTAGGATTGGACCTAGGTTTAGGGTTATGTTGACGGCTAGGGTTAGAGAGACGGTTAGGGTTACGATTGGACCTAGGGTTAGGGTTATGTTGAGGACTAGGTTTGAGAGACGGTTAGGGTTAGGATTGGACCTTGGGTTAGGGTTATGTTGAGGGCTAGGGTTAGAAAGAAGGTTAGGGTTAGGATTGGACCTAGGGTTAGGGTTATGTTGACGGCTAGGGTTAGAGAGACGGTTAGGGTTAGGATTCGACCTAGGGTTAGGGTAATGTTGAGGGCTAGGGTTAGAGAGACGGTTAGGTTTAGGATTGGACCTAGGGTTAGGGTTATGTTGAGGGCTAGGGATAGAGAGACGGTTAGGGTGAGGATTGGACCTAGGGTTAGGGTTATGTTGAGGGCTAGTGTTAGAGAGACTGTTAGGGTTAGGATTGGGCCTAGGGTTAGAGTTATGTTGAGGGCTAGGGTTAGAGGGACGGTTAGGGTTAGGATTGGACCTCGGGTTTGGGTTATGTTGAGGGCTAGGGTTAGAGAGACGGTTAGGGTTAGGATTGGGCCTAGGGTTAGGGTTATGTTGAGGGCTAGGGTTAGAGAGACGGTTAGGGTTAGGATTGGACCTAGGGTTAGGGTTATGTTGAGGGCTAGGGTTAGAGAGGCGGTTAGGGTTAGGATTGGACCTAGGATTAGGGTTATGTTGAGGGCTAGGGTTAGAGAGACGGTTAGGGTTAGGATTGGACCTAGGGTTAAGGTTATGTTGAGGGCTAGGGTTAGAGAGACCGTCATGATTAGGATTGGACCTAGGTTTAGGGTTATGTTGAGGGCTAGGGGTAGAGAGACGGTTAGTGTTAGGATTGGACCTAGGGTTAGAGTTATGTTGAAGGCTAGGGTTAGAGAGACGGTTAGGGTTTGGATTGTACCTAGGGCTAGGTTTATGTTGAGGGCTAGGGTTAGAGAGACTGTTAGGGTTAGGATTGGACCTAGGGCTAGGGTTATGTTGAGGACTAGGGTTAGAGAGACGGTTAGGGTGAGGGTTGGACCTAGGGTTAGGGTTATGTTGAGGGCTAGTGTTAGAGAGACGGTTAGGGTTAGGATTGGACTTGGGGTTAGAGTTATGTTGAGGGTTAGGGTTAGAGGGACGGTTAGGGTTAGGATTAGACCTAGTGTAAGGGTTATGTTGAGGGCTAGGTTTAGAGAGACGGTTAGGGTTAGGAATGGACCTAGGGTTAGGGTTATGTTGAGGGCTAAGGTTAGAGAGACGGTTAGGGTTAGGATTGGACCTAGGGTTAGGGTTATGTTGAGGGCTAGGGTTAGAGAGACGGTTAGGGTGAGGATTGGACCTAGGGTTAGGGTTATGTTGAGGGCTAGTGTTAGAGAGACTGTTACGGTTAGGATTGGACCTAGGGTTAGGGTTATGTTTAGGGCTAGGGTTATTGGGACGGTTAGGGTTAGGACTGGACCTAGGGTTAGGGTTATGTTAAGGGCTAGGGTTAGAGAGACGGTAAGGGTTAGGATTGGACATAGGGCTAGGGTTAGGTTGAGGGCTAGGGTTAGAGTGACGGTTAGGGTTAGGATTGGACCTAGGGTTAGGGTTATGTTGAGGGCTAGGGTTAGAGAGACGGTTAGGGTTAGAATTGGACCTAGGGTTAGGGTTAGTTTGAGGGCTAGGGTTACAGAGACGGTTAGGGTTAGGATTGGACCTAGGGTTAGGGTTATGTTGAGGGCTAGGGTTAGAAAGACGGTTAGGGTTAAGATTGGCCCTAGGGTTATGGTTATGTTGAGGGCTAGGGTTAGAGAGACGGTTAGGGTGAGGATTGGACCTAGGGTTAGGGTTATGTTGAGGGCTAGGGTTAGAGAGACGGTTAGGGTTAGGATTGGACCTAGGGTTAAGTTTATGTTAGGGCTAGGGTTAGAGAGACGGTTAGGTTTAGGATTGGACCTAGGGTTAGGGTTATGTTGAGGGCTAGGGTTAGAGAGACGGTTAGGTTTAGGATTGGACCTAGGGTTAGGGTTATGTTGAGGGCTAGTGTTAGAGAGATGTTTAGGGTTAGGATTGGACCTAGGGTTAGAGTTATTTTGAGGGCTAGGGTTAGAGGGACGGTTAGGGTTAGGTTTGGACTTAGGGTTAGGGTTATGTTGAGGGCTAGTGTTAGAGAAACGGTAGGGTTAGGATGGACCTAGGGTTAGAGTTATGTTGAGGGCTAGGGTTAGAGGGACGGTTAGGGTTAGGATTGGACCTAGGGTTAGGGTTATGTTGAGGGCTAAGGTTAGAGAGACGGTTAGGATTAGGATTGGACCTAGGGTTAGGGTTATTTTGAGGGCTAGTGTTAGAGAGACGGTCAGGGTTAGGATTGAACCTAGGGTTATGGTTAGGTTGAGGGCTAGGGTTACAGAGACGGTTAGGGTTAGGATTGGACCTAGGATTAGTGTTATGTTGAGGGCTATGGTTAGAAAGACGGTTAGGGTAAGATTGGCCCTAGGGTTAGGGTTATGTTGAGGGCTAGGGTTAGAGAGACGGTTAGGGTGAGGATTGGACCTAGGGTTAGGGTTATGTTGAGGGTAGGGTTAGAGAGACGGTTAGGGTTAGGATTGGACCTAGGGTTAGGGTTATGTTGATGGCTAGGGATAGAGAGACAGTTAGGGTTAGGATTGGACCTAGGGTTAGGGTTATGTTGAGGGCTAGGGTTAGAGAGACGGTTAGGGTTAGGATTGGACCTAGGGTTAGGGTTATGTTGAGGGCTAGGGTTAGAGAGACGGTTAGGGTTAGGATTGGACTTAGGGTTAGGGTTAGGTTGAGGGCTAGGGTTAGAGAGACGGTTAGGGTTAGGATTGGACCTAGGGTTAGAGTTATGTTGAGGGCTAGGGTTAGAGAGACGGTTAGCGTTAGGATTGGACCTAGGGTTAGGGTTATGGTGATGGCTAGGGTTAGAGAGACAGTTAGGGTTAGGATTGGACCTAGGGTTAGGGTTATGTTGAGGACTAGGGTTGAGAGACGGTTAGGGTTAGGATTGGACCTAGGGTGAGGGTTATGTTGAGGGCTAGGGTTAGAAAGACGGTTAGGGTTAGGATTGGACCTAGGGTTAGATTTATGTTGAGGGCTAGGGTTAGAGAGACGGTTAGGGTTAGGATTGGACCTAGGGTTAGAGTTATGTTGAGGGCTAGGGTTAGAGAGACGGTTGGGGTTAGGATTGGACCTAGGGCTAGGTTTATGTTGAGGGTTAGGGTTAGAGAGACGTTTAGGGTTAGGTTTGGACCTAGCGCTAGGGTTATGTTGAGGGCTAGGTTTAGAGAGACGGTTAGGGTTAGGATTGGACCTAGGGTTAGGGTTATGTTGAGGGCTAGTGTTAGAGAAACGGTTAGGGTTAGGATGGACCTAGGGTTAGAGTTATGTTGAGGGCTAGGGTTAGAGGGACGGTTAGGGTTAGGATTGGACCTAGGGTTAGGGTTATGTTGAGGGCTAGGGTTAGCGAGACGGTTAGGGTTAGGATTGGACCTAGGGTTAGCGTTATGTTGAGGGCTAGTGTTAGAGAGACGGTCAGGGTTAGGATTGGACCTAGGGTTAGGGTTATGTTGAGGGCTAGGGTTAGAGAGACGGTTAGGGTTAGGATTGGACTTAGGGTTAGGGTTAGGTTGAGGGCTAGGGTTAGAGAGACGGTTAGGGTTAGGATTGGACCTAGGGTTAGAGTTATGTTGAGGGCTAGGGTTAGAGAGACGGTTAGGGTTAGGATTGGACCTAGGGTTAGGGTTATGGTGATGGCTATGGTTAGAGAGACAGTTAGGGTTAGGATTGGACCTAGGGTTAGGGTTATGTTGAGGACTAGGGTTGAGAGACGGTTAGGGTTAGGATTGGACCTAGGGTGAGGGTTATGTTGAGGGCTAGGGTTAGAGAGACGGTTAGGGTTAGGATTGGACCTAGGGTTAGAGTTATGTTGAGGGCTAGGGTTAGAGAGACGGTTGGGGTTAGGATTGGACCTAGGGCTAGGTTTATGTTGAGGGTTAGGGTTAGAGAGACGTTTAGGGTTAGGATTGGACCTAGGGCTAGGGTTATGTTGAGGGCTAGGTTTAGAGAGACGGTTAGGGTTAGGATTGGACCTAGGGTTAGGGTTATGTTGAGGGCTAGTGTTAGAGAAACGGTTAGGGTTAGGATGGACCTAGGGTTAGAGTTATGTTGAGGGCTAGGATTAGAGGGACGGTTAGCGTTAGATTGGACCTAGGGTTAGGGTTATGTTGAGGGCTAGGGTTAGAGAGACGGTGAGGGTTTGGATTGGACCTAGGGTTAGGGTTATGTTGAGGGCTAGTGTTAGAGAGACGGTCAGGGTTAGGATTGGACCTAGGGTTAGGGTAATGTTGAGGGCTAGGGTTAGAGAGACCGTCATGATTAGGATTGGACCTAGGTTTAGGGTTATGTTGACGGCTAGGGTTAGAGAGACGGTTAGGGTTATGATTTCACCTAGGGTTAGGGTTATGTTGAGGGCTAGTGTTAGATAGACCGTCATGATTAGGATTGGACCTAGGTTTAGGGTTATGTTGACGGCTAGGGTTAGAGAGACGGTTAGGGTTACGATTGGACCTAGGGTTAGGGTTATGTTGAGGACTAGGTTTGAGAGACGGTTAGGGTTAGGATTGGACCTTGGGTTAGGGTTATGTTGAGGGCTAGGGTTAGAAAGAAGGTTAGGGTTAGGATTGGACCTAGGGTTAGGGTTATGTTGACGGCTAGGGTTAGAGAGACGGTTAGGGTTAGGATTCGACCTAGGGTTAGGGTAATGTTGAGGGCTAGGGTTAGAGAGACGGTTAGGTTTAGGATTGGACCTAGGGTTAGGGTTATGTTGAGGGCTAGGGATAGAGAGACGGTTAGGGTGAGGATTGGACCTAGGGTTAGGGTTATGTTGAGGGCTAGTGTTAGAGAGACTGTTAGGGTTAGGATTGGGCCTAGGGTTAGAGTTATGTTGAGGGCTAGGGTTAGAGGGACGGTTAGGGTTAGGATTGGACCTCGGGTTTGGGTTATGTTGAGGGCTAGGGTTAGAGAGACGGTTAGGGTTAGGATTGGGCCTAGGGTTAGGGTTATGTTGAGGGCTAGGGTTAGAGAGACGGTTAGGGTTAGGATTGGACCTAGGGTTAGGGTTATGTTGAGGGCTAGGGTTAGAGAGGCGGTTAGGGTTAGGATTGGACCTAGGATTAGGGTTATGTTGAGGGCTAGGGTTAGAGAGACGGTTAGGGTTAGGATTGGACCTAGGGTTAGGGTTATGTTGAGGGCTAGGGTTAGAGAGACCGTCATGATTAGGATTGGACCTAGGTTTAGGGTTATGTTGAGGGCTAGGGGTAGAGAGACGGTTAGTGTTAGGATTGGACCTAGGGTTAGAGTTATGTTGAAGGCTAGGGTTAGAGAGACGGTTAGGGTTAGGATTGTACCTAGGGCTAGGTTTATGTTGAGGGCTAGGGTTAGAGAGACTGTTAGGGTTAGGATTGGACCTAGGGCTAGGGTTATGTTGAGGACTAGGGTTAGAGAGACGGTTAGGGTGAGGGTTGGACCTAGGGTTAGGGTTATGTTGAGGGCTAGTGTTAGAGAGACGGTTAGGGTTAGGATTGGACTTGGGGTTAGAGTTATGTTGAGGGTTAGGGTTAGAGGGACGGTTAGGGTTAGGATTAGACCTAGGGTAAGGGTTATGTTGAGGGCTAGGTTTAGAGAGACGGTTAGGGTTAGGAATGGACCTAGGGTTAGGGTTATGTTGAGGGCTAAGGTTAGAGAGACGGTTAGGGTTAGGATTGGACCTAGGGTTAGGGTTATGTTGAGGGCTAGGGTTAGAGAGACGGTTAGGGTGAGGATTGGACCTAGGGTTAGGGTTATGTTGAGGGCTAGTGTTAGAGAGACTGTTACGGTTAGGATTGGACCTAGGGTTAGGGTTATGTTGAGGGCTAGGGTTATTGGGACGGTTAGGGTTAGGACTGGACCTAGGGTTAGGGTTATGTTAAGGGCTAGGGTTAGAGAGACGGTAAGGGTTAGGATTGGACATAGGGCTAGGGTTAGGTTGAGGGCTAGGGTTAGAGTGACGGTTAGGGTTAGGATTGGACCTAGGGTTAGGGTTATGTTGAGGGCTAGGGTTAGAGAGACGGTTAGGGTTAGAATTGGACCTAGGGTTAGGGTTAGTTTGAGGGCTAGGGTTACAGAGACGGTTAGGGTTAGGATTGGACCTAGGGTTAGGGTTATGTTGAGGGCTAGGGTTAGAAAGACGGTTAGGGTTAAGATTGGCCCTAGGGTTATGGTTATGTTGAGGGCTAGGGTTAGAGAGACGGTTAGGGTGAGGATTGGACCTAGGGTTAGGGTTATGTTGAGGGCTAGGGTTAGAGAGACGGTTAGGGTTAGGATTGGACCTAGGGTTAAGTTTATGTTGAGGGCTAGGGTTAGAGAGACGGTTAGGTTTAGGATTGGACCTAGGGTTAGGGTTATGTTGAGGGGTAGGGTTAGAGAGACGGTTAGGTTTAGGATTGGACCTAGGGTTAGGGTTATGTTGAGGGCTAGTGTTAGAGAGACGTTTAGGGTTAGGATTGGACCTAGGGTTAGAGTTATTTTGAGGGCTAGGGTTAGAGGGACGGTTAGGGTTAGGTTTGGACTTAGGGTTAGGGTTATGTTGAGGGCTAGTGTTAGAGAAACGGTAGGGTTAGGATGGACCTAGGGTTAGAGTTATGTTGAGGGCTAGGGTTAGAGGGACGGTTAGGGTTAGGATTGGACCTAGGGTTAGGGTTATGTTGAGGGCTAAGGTTAGAGAGACGGTTAGGATTAGGATTGGACCTAGGGTTAGGGTTATTTTGAGGGCTAGTGTTAGAGAGACGGTCAGGGTTAGGATTGAACCTAGGGTTATGGTTAGGTTGAGGGCTAGGGTTACAGAGACGGTTAGGGTTAGGATTGGACCTAGGGTTAGTGTTATGTTGAGGGCTATGGTTAGAAAGACGGTTAGGGTAAGATTGGCCCTAGGGTTAGGGTTATGTTGAGGGCTAGGGTTAGAGAGACGGTTAGGGTGAGGATTGGACCTAGGGTTAGGGTTATGTTGAGGGTAGGGTTAGAGAGACGGTTAGGGTTAGGATTGGACCTAGGGTTAGGGTTATGTTGATGGCTAGGGATAGAGAGACAGTTAGGGTTAGGATTGGACCTAGGGTTAGGGTTATGTTGAGGGCTAGGGTTAGAGAGACGGTTAGGGTTAGGATTGGACCTAGGGTTAGGGTTATGTTGAGGGCTAGGGTTAGAGAGACGGTTAGGGTTAGGATTGGACTTAGGGTTAGGGTTAGGTTGAGGGCTAGGGTTAGGGAGACGGTTAGGGTTAGGATTGGACCTAGGGTTAGAGTTATGTTGAGGGCTAGGGTTAGAGAGACGGTTAGGGTTAGGATTGGACCTAGGGTTAGGGTTATGGTGATGGCTAGGGTTAGAGAGACAGTTAGGGTTAGGATTGGACCTAGGGTTAGGGTTATGTTGAGGACTAGGGTTGAGAGACGGTTAGGGTTAGGATTGGACCTAGGGTGAGGGTTATGTTGAGGGCTAGGGTTAGAAAGACGGTTAGGGTTAGGATTGGACCTAGGGTTAGATTTATGTTGAGGGCTAGGGTTAGAGAGACGGTTAGGGTTAGGATTGGACCTAGGGTTAGAGTTATGTTGAGGGCTAGGGTTAGAGAGACGGTTGGGGTTAGGATTGGACCTAGGGCTAGGTTTATGTTGAGGGTTACGGTTAGAGAGACGTTTAGGGTTAGGATTGGACCTAGGGCTAGGGTTATGTTGAGGGCTAGGTTTAGAGAGACGGTTAGGGTTAGGATTGGACCTAGGGTTAGGGTTATGTTGAGGGCTAGTGTTAGAGAAACGGTTAGGGTTAGGATGGACCTAGGGTTAGAGTTATGTTGAGGGCTAGGGTTAGAGGGACGGTTAGGGTTAGGATTGGACCTAGGGTTAGGGTTATGTTGAGGGCTAGGGTTAGCGAGACGGTTAGGGTTAGGATTGGACCTAGGGTTAGGGTTATGTTGAGGGCTAGTGTTAGAGAGACGGTCAGGGTTAGGATTGGACCTAGGGTTAGGGTAATGTTGAGGGCTAGGGTTAGAGAGACCGTCAGGATTAGGATTGGACCTAGGTTTAGGGTTATGTTGACGGCTAGGGTTAGAGAGACGGTTAGGGTTATGATTTCACCTAGGGTTAGGGTTATGTTGAGGGCTAGTGTTAGATAGACCGTCATGATTAGGATTGGACCTAGGTTTAGGGTTATGTTGACGGCTAGGGTTAGAGAGACGGTTAGGGTTACGATTTGACCTAGGGTTAGGGTTATGTTGAGGACTAGGTTTGAGAGACGGTTAGGGTTAGGATTGGACCTAGGGTTAGGGTTATGTTGAGGGCTAGGGTTAGAAAAACGGTTAGGGTTAGGATTGGACCTAGGGTTAGGGTTATGTTGACGGCTAGGGTTAGAGAGACTGTTAGGGTTAGGATTCGACCTAGGGTTAGGGTTATGTTGAGGGCTAGGGTTAGAGAGACGGTTAGGTTTAGGATTGGACCTAGGGTTAGGGTTATGTTGAGGGCTAGTGTTAGAGAGACTGTTAGGGTTAGGATTGGGCCTAGGGTTAGAGTTATGTTGAGGGCTAGGGTTCGAGGGACGGTTAGGGTTAGGATTGGACCTCGGGTTAGGGTTATGTTGAGGGCTAGGGTTAGAGAGACGGTTAGGGTTAGGATTGGGCCTAGGGTTAGGGTTATGTTGAGGGCTAGGGTTAGAGAGACGGTTAGGGTTAGGATTGGACCTAGGGTTAGGGTTATGTTGAGGGCTAGGGTTAGAGAGACGGTTAGTTTGAGGATTGGACCTAGGGGTAGGGTTATGTTGAGGGCTAGGTTTAGAGAGACGGTTAGGGTTAGGATTGGACCTAGGGTTAGGGTTATGTTGAGGGCTAGGGTTAGAGAAACGGTAGGGTTAGGATGGACCTAGGGTTAGAGTTATGTTGAGGGCTAGGGTAGAGGGACGGTTAGGGTTAGGATTGGACCTAGGGTTAGGGTTATGTTGAGGGCTAGGGTTAGAGAGACGGTTAGGATTAGGATTGGACCTAGGGTTAGGGTTATTTTGAGGGCTAGTGTTAGAGAGACGGTCAGGGTTAGGATTGAACCTAGGGTTAGGGTTAGGTTGAGGGCTAGGGTTACAGAGACGGTTAGGGTTAGGATTGGACCTAGGGTTAGTGTCATGTTGAGGGCTAGGGTTAGAAAGACGGTTAGGGTAAGATTGGCCCTAGGGTTAGGGTTATGTTGAGGGCTAGGGTTAGAGAGACGGTTAGGGTGAGGATTGGACCTAGGGTTAGGGTTATGTTGAGGGTAGGGTTAGAGAGACGGTTAGGGTTAGGATTGGACCTAGGGTTAGGGTTATGTTGATGGCTAGGGATAGAGAGACAGTTAGGGTTAGGATTGGACCTAGGTTTAGGGTTATGTTGAGGGCTAGGGTTAGAGAGACGGTTAGGGTTAGGATTGGACCTAGGGTTAGGGTTATGTTGAGGGCTAGGGTTAGAGAGACGGTTAGGGTTAGGATTGGACTTAGGGTTAGGGTTAGATTGAGGGCTAGGGTTAGAGAGACGGTTAGGGTTAGGATTGGACCTAGGGTTAGAGTTATGTTGAGGGCTAGGGTTAGAGAGACGGTTAGGGTTAGGATTGGACCTAGGGTTAGGGTTATGTTGATGGCTAGGGTTAGAGAGACAGTTAGGGTTAGGATTGGACCTAGGGTTAGGGTTATGTTGAGGACTAGGGTTAGAGAGACGGTTAGGGTTAGGATTGGACCTACGGTTAGGGTTATGTTGAGGGCTAGGGTTAGAGAGACGGTTAGGGTTATGATTGGACCTAGGGTGAGGGTTATGTTGAGGGCTAGGGTTAGAAAGACGGTTAGGGTTAGGATTGGACCTAGGGTTAGATTTATGTTGAGGGCTAGGTTTAGAGAGACGGTTAGGGTTAGGATTGGACCTAGGGTTAGAGTTATGTTGAGGGCTAGGGTTAGAGAGACGGTTGGGGTTAGGATTGGACCTAGGGCTAGGTTTATGTTGAGGGTTAGGGTTAGAGAGACGGTTAGGGTTAGGATTGGACCTAGGGCTAGGGTTATGTTGAGGGCTAGGTTTAGAGAGACGGTTAGGGTTAGGATTGGACCTAGGGTTAGGGTTATGTTGAGGGCTAGTGTTAGAGAAACGGTTAGGGTTAGGATGGACCTAGGGTTAGAGTTATGTTGAGGGCTAGGGTTAGAGAGACGGTTAGGGTGAGGATTGGACCTAGGGATAGGGTTATGTTGAGGGCTAGTGTTAGAGAGACTGTTACGGTTAGGATTGGACCTAGGCTTAGGGTTATGTTGAGGGCTAGGGTTAGTGGGACTGTTAGGGTTAGGACTGGACCTAGGGTTAGGGTTATGTTGAGGGCTAGTGTTAGAGAGACGGTCAGGGTTAGGATTGGAACTAGGGTTAGGGTAATGTTGAGGGCTAGGGTTATAGAGACCGTCATGATTAGGATTGGACCTAGGTTTAGGGTTATGTTGACGGCTAGGGTTAGAGAGACGGTTAGGGTTATGATTTCACCTAGGGTTAGGGTTATGTTGAGGGCTAGTGTTAGATAGACCGTCATGATTAGGATTGGACCTAGGTTTAGGGTTATGTTGACGGCTAGGGTTAGAGAGACGGTTAGGGTTACGATTTGACCTAGGGTTAGGGTTATGTTGAGGACTAGCTTTGAGAGACGGTTAGGGTTAGGATTGGACCTAGGGTTAGGGTTATGTTGAGGGCTAGGGTTAGAAAGAAGGTTAGGGTTAGGATTGGACCTAGGGTTAGGGTTATGTTGACGGCTAGGGTTAGAGAGACGGTTAGGGTTAGGATTCGACCTAGGGTTAGGGTTATGTTGAGGGCTAGGGTTAGAGAGACGGTTAGGTTTAGGATTGGACCTAGGGTTAGGGTTATGTTGAGGGCTAGGGATAGAGAGACGGTTAGGGTGAGGATTGGACATAAGGTTAGGGTTATGTTGAGGGCTAGTGTTAGAGAGACTGTTAGGGTTAGGATTGGGCCTAGGGTTAGAGTTATGTTGAGGGCTAGGGTTAGAGGGACGGTTAGGGTTAGGATTGGACCTCGGGTTTGGGTTATGTTGAGGGCTAGGGTTAGAGAGACGGTTAGGGTTAGGATTGGGCCTAGGGTTAGGGTTATGTTGAGGGCTAGGGTTAGAGAGACGGTTAGGGTTAGGATTGGACCTAGGGTTAGGGTTATGTTGAGGGCTAGGGTTAGAGAGACGGTTAGGGTTAGGATTGGACCTAGGATTAGGGTTATGTTGAGGGCTAGGGTTAGAGAGACGGTTAGGGTTAGGATTGGACCTAGGGTTAGGGTTATGTTGAGGGCTAGGGTTAGAGAGACCGTCATGATTAGGATTGGACCTAGGTTTAGGGTTATGTTGAGGGCTAGGGGTAGAGAGACGGTTAGTGTTAGGATTGGACCTAGGGTTAGATTTATGTTGAGGGCTAGGGTTAGAGAGACGGTTAGGGTTAGGATTGTACCTAGGGCTAGGTTTATGTTGAGGGCTAGGGTTAGAGAGACTGTTAGGGTTAGGATTGGACCTAGGGCTAAGGTTATGTTAAGGGCTAGGGTTAGAGAGACGGTTAGGGTGAGGGTTCGACCTAGGGTTAGGGTTATGTTGAGGGCTAGTGTTAGAGAGACGGTTAGGGTTAGGATTGGACTTGGGGTTAGAGTTATGTTGAGGGTTAGGGTTAGAGGGACGGTTAAGGTTAGGATTGGACCTAGGGTTAGGGTTATGTTGAGGGCTAGGTTTAGAGAGACGGTTAGGGTTAGGAATGGACCTAGGGTTAGGGTTATGTTGAGGGCTAAGGTTAGAGAGACGGTTAGGGTTAGGATTGGAGCTAGGGTTAGGGTTATGTTGAGGGCTAGGGTTAGAGAGACGGTTAGGGTGAGGATTGGACCTAGGGTTAGGGTTATGTTGAGGGCTAGTGTTAGAGAGACTGTTACGGTTAGGATTGGACCTAGGGTTAGGGTTATGTTGAGGGCTAGGGTTAGTGGGACGGTTAGGGTTAGGACTGGACCTAGGGTTAGGGTTATGTTAAGGGCTAGGGTTAGAGAGACGGTAAGGGTTAGGATTGGACATAGGGCTAGGGTTAGGTTGAGGGCTAGGGTTAGAGTGACGGTTAGGGTTAGGATTGGACATAGGGTTAGGGTTATGTTGAGGGCTAGGGTTAGAGAGACGGTTAGGGTTAGAATTGGACCTAGGGTTAGGGTTAGGTTGAGGGCTAGGGTTACAGAGACGGTTAGGGTTAGGATTGGACCTAGGGTTAGTGTTATGTTGAGGGCTAGGGTTAGAAAGACGGTTAGGGTAAGATTGGCCCTAGGGTTAGGGTTATGTTGAGGGCTAGGGTTAGAGAGACGGTTAGGGTGAGGATTGGACCTAGGGTTAGGGTTATGTTGAGGGTAGGGTTAGAGAACGGTTAGGGTTAGGATTGTACCTAGGGTTAGGGTTATGTTGATGGCTAGGGATAGAGAGACAGTTAGGGTTAGGATTGGACCTAGGGTTAGGGTTATGTTGAGGGCTAGGGTTAGAGAGACGGTTAGGGTTAGGATTGGACCTAGGGTTAGGGTTATGTTGAGGGCTAGGGTTAGAGAGACGGTTAGGGTTAGGATTGGACCTAGGGTTAGGGTTATGTTGAGGGCTAGGGTTAGAGAGACGGTTAGGGTTAGAATTGGACCTAGGGTTAGGGTTAGTTTGAGGGCTAGGGCTACAGAGACGGTTAGGGTTAGGATTGTACCTAGGGTTAGGGTTATGTTGAGGGCTAGGGTTAGAAAGACTGTTAGGGTTAAGATTGGCCCTAGGGTTATGGTTATGTTGAGGGCTAGGGTTAGAGAGACGGTTAGGGTGAGGATTGGACCTAGGGTTAGGGTTATGTTGAGGGCTAGGGTTAGAGAGACGGTTAGGGTTAGGATTGGACCTAGGGTTAAGTTTATGTTGAGGGCTAGGGTTAGAGAGACGGTTAGGTTTAGGATTGGACCTAGGGTTAGGGTTATGTTGAGGGCTAGGGTTAGAGAGACGGTTAGGTTTAGGATTGGACCTAGGGTTAGGGTTATGTTGAGGGCTAGTTTTAGAGAGACGTTTAGGGTTAGGATTGGACCTAGGGTTAGAGTTATTTTGAGGGCTAGGGTTAGAGGGACGGTTAGGGTTAGGTTTGGACTTAGGGTTAGGGTTATGTTGAGGGCTAGTGTTAGAGAAACGGTAGGGTTAGGATGGACCTAGGGTTAGAGATATGTTGAGGGCTAGGGTTAGAGGGACGGTTAGGGTTAGGATTGGACCTAGGGTTAGGGTTATGTTGAGGGCTAGGGTTAGAGAGACGGTTAGGATTAAGATTGGACCTAGGGTTAGGGTTATTTTGAGGGCTAGTGTTAGAGAGACGGTCAGGGTTAGGATTGAACCTAGGGTTAGGGTTAGGTTGAGGGCTAGGGTTACAGAGACGGTTAGGGTTAGGATTGGACCTAGGGTTAGTGTTATGTTGAGGGCTATGGTTAGAAAGACGGTTAGGGTAAGATTGGCCCTAGGGTTAGGGTTATGTTGAGGGCTAGGGTTAGAGAGACGGTTAGGGTGAGGATTGGACCTAGGGTTAGGGTTATGTTGAGGGTAGGGTTAGAGAGACGGTTAGGGTTAGGATTGGACCTAGGGTTAGGGTTATGTTGATGGCTAGGGATAGAGAGACAGTTAGGGTTAGGATTGGACCTAGGGTTAGGGTTATGTTGAGGGCTAGGGTTAGAGAGACGGTTAGGGTTAGGATTGGACCTAGGGTTAGGGTTATGTTGAGGGCTAGGGTTAGAGAGACGGTTAGGGTTAGGATTGGACTTAGGGTTAGGGTTAGGTTGAGGGCTAGGGTTAGAGAGACGGTTAGGGTTAGGATTGGACCTAGGGTTAGAGTTATGTTGAGGGCTAGGGTTAGAGAGACGGTTAGGGTTAGGATTGGACCTAGGGTTAGGGTTATGTTGATGGCTAGGGTTAGAGAGACAGTTAGGGTTAGGATTGGACCTAGGGTTAGGGTTATGTTGAGGACTAGGGTTGAGAGACGGTTAGGGTTAGGATTGGACCTAGGGTGAGGGTTATGTTGAGGGCTAGAGTTAGAAAGACGGTTAGGGTTAGGATTGGACCTAGGGTTAGATTTATGTTGAGGGCTAGGGTTAGAGAGACGGTTAGGGTTAGGATTGGACCTAGGGTTAGAGTTATGTTGAGGGCTAGGGTTAGAGAGACGGTTGGGGTTAGGATTGGACCTAGGGCTAGGTTTATGTTGAGGGTTAGGGTTAGAGAGACGTTTAGGGTTAGGATTGGACCTAGGGCTAGGGTTATGTTGAGGGCTAGGTTTAGAGAGACGGTTAGGGTTAGGATTGGACCTAGGGTTAGGGTTATGTTGAGGGCTAGTGTTAGAGAAACGGTTAGGGTTAGGATGGACCTAGGGTTAGAGTTATGTTGAGGGCTAGGGTTAGAGGGACGGTTAGGGTTAGGATTGGACCTAGGGTTAGGGTTATGTTGAGGGCTAGGGTTAGAGAGACGGTTAGGGTTAGGATTGGACCTAGGGTTAGGGTTATGTTGAGGGCTAGTGTTAGAGAGACGGTCAGGGTTAGGATTGGACCTAGGGTTAGGGTAATGTTGAGGGCTAGGGTTAGAGAGACCGTCATGATTAGGATTGGACCTAGGTTTAGGGTTATGTTGACGGCTAGGGTTAGAGAGACGGTTAGGGTTATGATTTCACCTAGGGTTAGGGTTATGTTGAGGGCTAGTGTTAGATAGACCGTCATGATTAGGATTGGACCTAGGTTTAGGGTTATGTTGACGGCTAGGGTTGGAGAGACGGTTAGGGTTAGGATTGGACCTAGGGTTAGGGTTATGTTGAGGGCTAGGGTTAGAGAGACGGTTAGGGTGAGGATTGGACCTAGGGGTAGGGTTATGTTGAGGGCTAGGTTTAGAGAGACGGTTAGGGTTAGGAATGGACCTAGGGTTAGGGTTATGTTGAGGGCTAAGGTTAGAGAGACGGTTAGGGTTAGGATTGGAGCTAGGGTTAGGGTTATGTTGAGGGCTAGGGTTAGAGAGACGGTTAGGGTGAGGATTGGACCTAGGGTTAGGGTTATGTTGAGGGCTAGTGTTAGAGAGACTGTTACGGTTAGGATTGGACCTAGGGTTAGGGTTATGTTGAGGGCTAGGGTTAGTGGGACGGTTAGGGTTAGGACTGGACCTAGGGTTAGGGTTATGTTAAGGGCTAGGGTTAGAGAGACGGTAAGGGTTAGGATTGGACATAGGGCTAGGGTTAGGTTGAGGGCTAGGGTTAGAGAGACGGTTAGGGTTATGATTTCACCTAGGGTTAGGGTTATGTTGAGGGCTAGTGTTAGATAGACCGTCATGATTAGGATTGGACCTAGGTTTAGGGTTATGTTGACGGCTAGGGTTAGAGAGAAGGTTAGGGTTACGATTTGACCTAGGGTTAGGGTTATGTTGAGGACTAGGTTTGAGAGACGGTTAGGGTTAGGATTGGACCTAGGGTTAGGGTTATGTTGAGGGCTAGGGTTAGAAAGAAGGTTAGGGTTAGGATTGGACCTAGGGTTAGGGTTATGTTGACGGCTAGGGTTAGAGAGACGGTTAGGGTTAGGATTCGACCTAGGGTTAGGGTTATGTTGAGGGCTAGGGTTAGAGAGACGGTTAGGGTTAGGATTGGACCTAGGGTTAGGGTTATGTTGAGGGCTAGGGTTAGAGAGACGGTTAGGGTTAGGATTGGACCTAGGGTTAGGGTTATGTTGAGGGCTAGGGTTAGAGAGACCGTCATGATTAGGATTGGACCTAGGTTTAGGGTTATGTTGAGGGCTAGGGGTAGAGAGACGGTTAGTGTTAGGATTGGACCTAGGGTTAGAGTTATGTTGAGGGCTAGGGTTAGAGAGACGGTTAGGGTTAGGATTGTACCTAGGGCTAGGTTTATGTTGAGGGCTAGGGTTAGAGAGACTGTTAGGGTTAGGATTGGACCTAGGGCTAGGGTTATGTTGAGGGCTAGGGTTAGAGAGACGGTTAGGGTGAGGGTTCGACCTAGGGTTAGGGTTATGTTGAGGGCTAGTGTTAGAGAGACGGTTAGGGTTAGGATTGGACTTGGGGTTAGAGTTATGTTGAGGGTTAGGGTTAGAGGGACGGTTAGGGTTAGGATTGGACCTAGGGTTAGGGTTATGTTGAGGGCTAGGTTTAGAGAGACGGTTAGGGTTAGGAATGGACCTAGGGTTAGGGTTATGTTGAGGGCTAAGGTTAGAGAGACGGTTAGGGTTAGGATTGGACCTAGGGTTAGGGTTATGTTGAGGGCTAGGGTTAGAGAGACGGTTAGGGTGAGGATTGGACCTAGGGTTAGGGTTATGTTGAGGGCTAGGGTTAGAGAGACGGTTAGGGTTAGGATTGGACCTAGGGTTAGTGTTATGTTGAGGGCTAGGGTTAGAGAGACGGGTAGGGTGAGGATTGGACCTAAGGTTAGGGTTATGTTGAGGGCTAGGGTTAGAGAGACGGTTAGGGTGAGGATTGGACCTAGGGTTAGGGTTATGTTGAGGGCTAGGGTTAGAGAGACGGTTAGGGTTAGGATTGGACCTAGGGTTAGGGTTATGTTTAGGGCTAGGGTTAGAGAGACGGTTAGGGTTAGGATTGGACCTAGGGTTAGGGTTATGTTGAGGCCTAGGGTTAGAGAGACGGTTAGGGTTAGGATTGGACCTAGGGTTAGGGTTATGTTGAGGGCTAGGGTTAGAGCGACGGTTAGGGTTAGGATTGTACCTAGGGTTAGGTTTATGTTGAGGGTTAGGGTTAGAGGGACGGTTTGGGTTAGGATTGGACCTAGGGTTAGGGTTATGTTGAGGGCTAGGTTTAGAGAGACGGTTAGGGTGAGGATTGGACTTAGGGTTAGGTTTATGTTGAGGGCTAGGGTTAGAGAGACGGTTAGGGTGAGGATTGGACCTAGGGTCAGGGTTATGTTGAGGACTAGGGTCAGAGAGACTGTTAGGGTTAGGGTTTGACCTAGGGTTAGGGTTATGTTGAGGGCTAGGGTTAGACAGACAGTTAGGGTTAGGATTGGACCTAGGGTTAGAGTTATGCTGAGGGCTAGGGTCAGAGAGACGGTTACGGTTAGGATTGGACCTAGGGTTAGGGTTAGGTTGAGGGCTAGGGTTAGAGAGACGGTTAGGGTTAGGATTGGACCTAGGGTTTGGGTTAGGTTGAGGGCTAGGGTAAGAGAGACGTTTAGGTTTAGGATTGGACCTAGGGTTAGTGTTATGTTGAGGGCTAGGTTTAGAGAGACGGTTAGGGTTAGGATTGGACCTAGGGTTAGGGCTATGTTGAGGGCTAGGGTCAGAGAGACGGTTAGGGTTAGGATTGGACCTAGGGTTAGGGTTATGTTGAGGGCTAGGGTTAGAGAGACGGTTAGGGTGAGGATTGGACCTAGGGTTAGGGTTATGTTGAGGGCTAGGGTTAGAGAGACGGTTAGGGTGAGGATTGGACCTAGGGTTAGGGTTATGTTGAGGGCTAGGGTGAGAGAGACGGTTAGGATTAGGATTGGACCTAGGGTTAGGGTTATGTTGAGGGCTAGGGTTAGAGCGACGGTTAGGGTTAGGATTGGACCTAGGGTTAGGGTTCTGTTGAGGGCTACGGTTAGAGGGACGGTTTGGGTTAGGATTGGACCTAGGGTTAGGGTTATGTTGAGGGCTAGGTTTACAGAGACGGTTAGGGTGAGGATTGGACTTAGGGTTAGGGTTATGTTGAGGGCTAGGGTTAGAGAGACGGTTAGGGTGAGGATTGGACCTAGGGTTAGGGTTATGTTGAGGACTAGGGTCAGAGAGACGGTTAGGGTTAGGATTGGACCTAGGGTTAGGGTTAGGTTGAGGGCTAGGCTTGGAGAGACGGTTAGGGTTAGGATTGGACCTAGGGTTAGAGTTATGTTGAGGGCTAGGGTTAGAGAGAAGATTAGGTTAGGATTGGACCTAGTGTTAGGGTTATGTTGAGGGCTAGGGTTAGAGAGATGCTTAGGGTTAGGATTGGACCTAGGGTTAGGGTTAGGTTGAGGTTTAGGGTTAGAGAGACGGTTAGGGTTAGGATTGGACCTAGGGTTAGGGTAAGGTTGCGTGCTAGGGTTAGAGAGAAGGTTAGGGTTAGGATTGGACCTAGGGTTCCGGTTATGTTGAGGGCTAGGGTTAGAGAGACGGTTAGGGTGAGGAATGGACCTAGGGTTAGAGTTATGTTGAGGGCTAGGGTTAGAGAGACTTTTAGGTTACGGTTGGACCTAGAGTTAGGGTTATGTTGAGGGCTAGGTTTAGAGAGACAGTTAGGGTTAAGATTGGACCTAAGGTTAGGGTAATGTTGAGGGCTAGGGTTAGAGAGACGGTTTGGGTTAGGATTGTACTTGGGTAAGGGTTAGGTTGAGGGCTAGGGTTAGAGAGACGGTTAGGGTTAGGATTGGACCTAGGGTTAGGGTTATGCTGAGGGCTAGGGTTAGAGAGACGGTTAGGGTTAGGGTTGGACCTAGGGTTAGGGTTATGTTGAAGGCTAGGGTTAGAGAGGCGGTTAGGGTGAGGATTGGACCTAGGGTTAGCGTTATGTTGAGGGCTAGGGTCAGAGAGACGGTTAGGGTTAGGATTGGACCTAGGGTTAGGGTTATGGTGAGGGCTAGGGTTAGAGAGACGGTTAGGGTGAGGATTGGACTTAGGGTTAGGTTTATGTTGAGGGCTAGGGTTAGAGAGACGGTTAGGGTGAGGATTGGACCTAGGGTCAGGGTTATGTTGAGGACTAGGGTCAGAGAGACTGTTAGGGTTAGGGTTGGACCTAGGGTTAGGGTTATGTTGAGGGCTAGGGTTAGACAGACAGTTAGGGTTAGGATTGGACCTAGGGTTAGAGTTATGCTGAGGGCTAGGGTCAGAGAGACGGTTACGGTTAGGATTGGACCTAGGGTTAGGGTTAGGTTGAGGGCTAGGGTTAGAGAGACGGTTAGGGTTAGGATTGGACCTAGGGTTAGGGTTAGGTTGAGGGCTAGGGTAAGAGAGACGTTTAGGTTTAGGATTGGACCTAGGGTTAGTGTTATGTTGAGGGCTAGGTTTAGAGAGACGGTTAGGGTTAGGATTGGACCTAGGGTTAGGGCTATGTTGAGGGCTAGGGTCAGAGAGACGGTTAGGGTTAGGATTGGACCTAGGGTTAGGGTTATGTTGAGGGCTAGGGTTAGAGAGACGGTTAGGGTGAGGATTGGACCTAGGGTTAGGGTTATGTTGAGGGCTAGGGTTAGAGAGACGGTTAGGGTGAGGATTGGACCTAGGGTTAGGGTTATGTTGAGGGCTAGGGTCAGAGAGACGGTTAGGGTTAGGATTGGACCTAGGGTTAGGGTTATGTTGAGGGCTAGGGGTAGAGCGACGGTTAGGGTTAGGATTGGACCTAGGGTTAGGGTTCTGTTGAGGGCTACGGTTAGAGGGACGGTTTGGGTTAGGATTGGACCTAGGGTTAGGGTTATGTTGAGGGCTAGGTTTACAGAGACGGTTAGGGTGAGGATTGGACTTAGGGTTAGGGTTATGTTGAGGGCTAGGGTTAGAGAGACGGTTAGGGTGAGGATTGGACCTAGGGTTAGGGTTATGTTGAGGACTAGGGTCAGAGAGACGGTTAGGGTTAGGATTGGACCTAGGGTTAGGGTTAGGTTGAGGGCTAGGCTTGGAGAGACGGTTAGGGTTAGGATTGGACCTAGGGTTAGAGTTATGTTGAGGGCTAGGGTTAGAGAGAAGATTAGGTTAGGATTGGACCTAGTGTTAGGGTTATGTTGAGGGCTAGGGTTAGAGAGATGCTTAGGGTTAGGATTGGACCTAGGGTTAGGGTTAGGTTGAGGTTTAGGGTTAGAGAGACGGTTAGGGTTAGGATTGGACCTAGGGTTAGGGTTAGGTTGCGTGCTAGGGTTAGAGAGAAGGTTAGGGTTAGGATTGGACCTAGGGTTCCGGTTATGTTGAGGGCTAGGGTTAGAGAGACGGTTAGGGTGAGGAATGGACCTAGGGTTAGAGTTATGTTGAGGGCTAGGGTTAGAGAGACTTTTAGGTTACGGTTGGACCTAGAGTTAGGGTTATGTTGAGGGCTAGGTTTAGAGAGACAGTTAGGGTTAAGATTGGACCTAAGGTTAGGGTAATGTTGAGGGCTAGGGTTAGAGAGACGGTTTGGGTTAGGATTGTACTTGGGTAAGGGTTAGGTTGAGGGCTAGGGTTAGAGAGACGGTTAGGGTTAGGATTGGACCTAGGGTTAGGGTTATGCTGAGGGCTAGGGTTAGAGAGACGGTTAGGGTTAGGGTTGGACCTAGGGTTAAGGTTATGTTGAGGGCTAGGGTTAGAGAGGCGGTTAGGGTTAGGATTGGACCTAGGGTTAGGGTTATGTTGAGGGCTAGGGTCAGAGAGACGGTTAGGGTTAGGATTGGACCTAGGGTTAGGGTTAGGTTGAGGGCTAGGGTTAGAGAGACGGTTAGGGTTAGGATTGGACCTAGGGTTAGGGTTATGTTGAGGGCTAGGGTTAGAGAGACGGTTAGGGTGAGGATTGGACCTAGGGTTAGGCTTATGTTGAGGGCTAGGGTTAGAGAGACGGTTAGGGTGAGGATTGGACCTAGGGTTAGCGTTATGTTGAGGGCTAGGGTCAGAGAGACGGTTAGGGTTAGGATTGGACCTAGGGTTAGGGTTATGTTGAGGCCTAGGGTTAGAGAGACGGTTAGGGTTAGGATTGGACCTAGGGTTAGGGTTATGTTGAGGGCTAGGGTTAGAGCGACGGTTAGGGTTAGGATTGTACCTAGGGTTAGGTTTATGTTGAGGGTTAGGGTTAGAGGGACGGTTTGGGTTAGGATTGGACCTAGGGTTAGGGTTATGTTGAGGGCTAGGTTTAGAGAGACGGTTAGGGTGAGGATTGGACTTAGGGTTAGGTTTATGTTGAGGGCTAGGGTTAGAGAGACGGTTAGGGTGAGGATTGGACCTAGGGTCAGGGTTATGTTGAGGACTAGGGTCAGAGAGACTGTTAGGGTTAGGGTTTGACCTAGGGTTAGGGTTATGTTGAGGGCTAGGGTTAGACAGACAGTTAGGGTTAGGATTGGACCTAGGGTTAGAGTTATGCTGAGGGCTAGGGTCAGAGAGACGGTTACGGTTAGGATTGGACCTAGGGTTAGGGTTAGGTTGAGGGCTAGGGTTAGAGAGACGGTTAGGGTTAGGATTGGACCTAGGGTTTGGGTTAGGTTGAGGGCTAGGGTAAGAGAGACGTTTAGGTTTAGGATTGGACCTAGGGTTAGTGTTATGTTGAGGGCTAGGTTTAGAGAGACGGTTAGGGTTAGGATTGGACCTAGGGTTAGGGCTATGTTGAGGGCTAGGGTCAGAGAGACGGTTAGGGTTAGGATTGGACCTAGGGTTAGGGTTATGTTGAGGGCTAGGGTTAGAGAGACGGTTAGGGTGAGGATTGGACCTAGGGTTAGGGTTATGTTGAGGGCTAGGGTTAGAGAGACGGTTAGGGTGAGGATTGGACCTAGGGTTAGGGTTATGTTGAGGGCTAGGGTCAGAGAGACGGTTAGGGTTAGGATTGGAGCTAGGGTTAGGGTTATGTTGAGGGATAGGGTTAGACAGACAGTTACGGTTAGGATTGGACCTAGGGTTAGGGTTATGCTGAGGGCTAGGGTCAGAGAGACGGTTAGGGTTAGGATTGGACCTAGGGTTAGGGTTAGGTTGAGGGCTAGGGTTAGAGAGACGGTTAGGGTTAGGATTGGACCTAGGGTTAACGTTATGTTGAGGGCTAGGGTCAGAGAGACGGTTAGGGTTAGGATTGGACCTAGGGTTAGCGTTATGTTGAGGGCTAGGGTCAGAGAGACGGTTAGGGTTAGGATTGGACCTAGGGTTAGCGTTATGTTGAGGGCTAGGGTCAGAGAGACGGTTAGGGTTAGGATTGGACCTAGGGTTAGGGTTATGTTGAGGGCTAGGTTTAGACAGACAGTTAGGGTTAGGATTGGACCTAGGGTTAGGGTTATGCTGAGGGCTAGGGTCAGAGAGACGGTTAGGGTTAGGATTGGACCTAGGGTTAGTGTTAGGTTGAGGGCTACGGTTAGAGAGACGGTTAGGGTTAGGATTGGACCTAGGGTTAGGGCTATGTTGAGGGCTAGGGTTAGAGAGACGGTTAGGGTGAGGATTGGACCTAGGGTTAGTGTTAGGTTGAGGGCTACGGTTAGAGAGACGGTTAGGGTTAGGATTGGACCTAGGGTTAGGGCTATGTTGAGGGCTAGAGTTAGAGAGACGGTTAGGGTTAGGATTGGACCTAGGGATAGGGCTTTGTTGAGGACTAGAGTTAGAGAGATGGTTAGGGCAAGGATTGGACCTAGGGTTAGGGTTATGTTGAGGGCTAGGGTTAGAGAGACGGTATGGGTTAGTATTGGACCTAGGGTTAGGGTTATGTTGAGGGCTAGGGTTAGAGAGACGGTTAGGGTTAGGATTGGACCTAGGGTTAGGGTTATGTTGAGGGCTAGGGTTAGAGAGACGGTTAGGGTGAGGATTGGACCTAGGGTTAGGGTTATGTTTAGGGCTAGGGTTAGGAGACGGTTAGGGTTAGGATTGGACCTAGGGTTAGGGTTATGTTGAGGACTAGGGTTAGAAAGACGGTTAGGGTTAGGATTGGACCTAGGGTTAGGCTTATGTTGAGGGCTAGGGTTAGAGAGACGGATTGGGTTAGGATTGTACTTGGGTAAGGGTTAGGTTGAGGGCTAGGGTTAGAGAGACGGTTAGGGTTAGGATTGGACCTAGGGTTAGGGTTATGCTGAGGGCTAGGGTTAGAGAGACGGTTAGGGTTAGGGTTGGACCTAGGGTTAAGGTTATGTTGAGGGCTAGGGTTAGAGAGGCGGTTAGGGTTAGGATTGGACCTAGGGTTAGGGTTATGTTGAGGGCTAGGGTCAGAGAGACGGTTAGGGTTAGGATTGGACCTAGGGTTAGGGTTAGGTTGAGGGCTAGGGTTAGAGAGACGGTTAGGGTTAGGATTGGACCTAGGGTTAGGGTTATGTTGAGGGCTAGGGTTAGAGAGACGGTTAGGGTGAGGATTGGACCTAGGGTTAGGCTTATGTTGAGGGCTAGGGTTAGAGAGACGGTTAGGGTGAGGATTGGACCTAGGGTTAGCGTTATGTTGAGGGCTAGGGTCAGAGAGACGGTTAGGGTTAGGATTGGACCTAGGGTTAGGGTTATGGTGAGGGCTAGGTTTAGACAGACAGTTAGGGTTAGGATTGGACCTAGGGTTAGGGATATGTTGAGGGCTAGGGTTAGAGAGACGGTTAGGGTGAGGATTGGACTTAGGTTTAGTGTTATGTTGAGGGCTAGGGTTAGAGAGACGGGTAGGGTGAGGATTGGACCTAAGGTTAGGGTTATGTTGAGGGCTAGGGTTAGAGAGACGGTTAGGGTGAGGATTGGACCTAGGGTTAGGGTTATGTTGAGGGCTAGGGTTAGAGAGACGGTTAGGGTTAGGATTGGACCTAGGGTTAGGGTTATGTTTAGGGCTAGGGTTAGAGAGACGGTTAGGGTTAGGATTGGACCTAGGGTTAGGGTTATGTTGAGGCCTAGGGTTAGAGAGATGGTTAGGGTTAGGATTGGACCTAGGGTTAGGGTTATGTTGAGGGCTAGGGTTAGAGCGACGGTTAGGGTTAGGATTGTACCTAGGGTTAGGTTTATGTTGAGGGTTAGGGTTAGAGGGACGGTTTGGGTTAGGATTGGACCTAGGGTTAGGGTTATGTTGAGGGCTAGGTTTAGAGAGACGGTTAGGGTGAGGATTGGACTTAGGGTTAGGTTTATGTTGAGGGCTAGGGTTAGAGAGACGGTTAGGGTGAGGATTGGACCTAGGGTCAGGGTTATGTTGAGGACTAGGGTCAGAGAGACTGTTAGGGTTAGGGTTGGACCTAGGGTTAGGGTTATGTTGAGGGCTAGGGTTAGACAGACAGTTAGGGTTAGGATTGGACCTAGGGTTAGAGTTATGCTGAGGGCTAGGGTCAGAGAGACGGTTACGGTTAGGATTGGACCTAGGGTTAGGGTTAGGTTGAGGGCTAGGGTTAGAGAGACGGTTAGGGTTAGGATTGGACCTAGGGTTAGGGTTAGGTTGAGGGCTAGGGTAAGAGAGACGTTTAGGTTTAGGATTGGACCTAGGGTTAGTGTTATGTTGAGGGCTAGGTTTAGAGAGACGGTTAGGGTTAGGATTGGACCTAGGGTTAGGGCTATGTTGAGGGCTAGGGTCAGAGAGACGGTTAGGGTTAGGATTGGAACTAGGGTTAGGGTTATGTTGAGGGCTAGGGTTAGAGAGACGGTTAGGGTGAGGATTGGACCTAGGGTTAGGGTTATGTTGAGGGCTAGGGTTAGAGAGACGGTTAGGGTGAGGATTGGACCTAGGGTTAGGGTTATGTTGAGGGCTAGGGTCAGAGAGACGGTTAGGGTTAGGATTGGAGCTAGGGTTAGGGTTATGTTGAGGGATAGGGTTAGACAGACAGTTACGGTTAGGATTGGACCTAGGGTTAGGGTTATGCTGAGGGCTAGGGTCAGAGAGACGGTTAGGGTTAGGATTGGACCTAGGGTTAGGGTTAGGTTGAGGGCTAGGGTTAGAGAGAGGGTTAGGGTTAGGATTGGACCTAGGGTTAACGTTATGTTGAGGGCTAGGGTCAGAGAGACGGTTAGGGTTAGGATTGGACCTAGGGTTAGCGTTATGTTGAGGGCTAGGGTCAGAGAGACGGTTAGGGTTAGGATTGGACCTAGGGTTAGCGTTATGTTGAGGGCTAGGGTCAGAGAGACGGTTAGGGTTAGGATTGGACCTAGGGTTAGGGTTATGTTGAGGGCTAGGTTTAGACAGACAGTTAGGGTTAGGATTGGACCTAGGGTTAGGGTTATGCTGAGGGCTAGGGTCAGAGAGACGGTTAGGGTTAGGATTGGACCTAGGGTTAGTGTTAGGTTGAGGGCTACGGTTAGAGAGACGGTTAGGGTTAGGATTGGACCTAGGGTTAGGGCTATGTTGAGGGCTAGGGTTAGAGAGACGGTTAGGGTGAGGATTGGACCTAGGGTTAGTGTTAGGTTGAGGGCTACGGTTAGAGAGACGGTTAGGGTTAGGATTGGACCTCGGGTTAGGGCTATGTTGAGGGCTAGAGTTAGAGAGACGGTTAGGGTTAGGATTGGACCTAGGGATAGGGCTTTGTTGAGGACTAGAGTTAGAGAGATGGTTAGGGCAAGGATTGGACCTAGGGTTAGGGTTATGTTGAGGGCTAGGGTTAGAGAGACGGTATGGGTTAGTATTGGACCTAGGGTTGGGGTTATGTTGAGGGCTAGGGTTAGAGAGACGGTTAGGGTTAGGATTGGATCTAGGGTTAGGGTTATGTTGAGGGCTAGGGTTAGAGAGACGGTTAGGGTGAGGATTGGACCTAGGGTTAGGGTTATGTTTAGGGCTAGGGTTAGAGAGACGGTTAGGGTTAGGATTGGACCTAGGGTTAGGGTTATGTTGAGGGCTAGGGTTAGAAAGACGGTTAGGGTTAGGATTGGACCTAGGGTTAGGCTTATGTTGAGGGCTAGGGTTAGAGAGACAGTTAAGGTTAGGATTGATCCTAGGGTTAGGGTTATGTTCAGGGCTAGAGTTAGAGAGACGGATAGGGTTAGGATTGGACCTAGGGTTAGGGTTATGTTGAGGGCTAAGGTTAGAGCGACGGTTAGGGTTAGGATTGGACCTAGGGTTAGGGTTCTGTTGAGGGCTAGGGTTAGAGGGACGGTTTGGGTTAGGATTGGACCTAGGGTTAGGGTTATGTTGAGGGCTAGGTTTACAGAGACGGTTAGGGTGAGGATTGGTCCTAGGGTTAGTGTTATGTTGAGGGCAAGAGTTAGAGAGTTGGATAGGGTTAGGATTGGACCTATGGTTAGGGTTATGTTGAGGGCTAGGGTCAGAGAGATGGTTAGGGTGAGGTTTGGACCTAGGGTTAGGGTTATGTTGAGGGCTAGGGTTAGAGCGACGGTTAGGGTTAGGATTGGACCTAGGGTTAGGGTTATGTTGAGGGCTAGGGTTAGAGAGACGGTTAAGGTGAGGATTGGACCTAGGGTTAGGGTTATGTTGAGAGCTAGGGTCAGAGAGAGGGTTAGGGTTAGGATTGGACCTAGGGTTAGGGCTTTGTTGAGGACTAGGGTTAGAGAGACGGTTACGGAATGGATTGGACCTAAAGTTAGGGTTATGTTGAGGGCTAGGGTTAGAGAGACGGTTAGGGTTAGGATTGGACCTAGGGTTAGGGTTAGGTTGAGGGCTAGGTTTAGAGAGACGGTTAGGGTTAGGATTGGACCTAGGGTTAGGGTTATGTTGAGGGCTAGGGTTAGAGAGACGGTTAGGGTGAGGATTGGACCTAGGGTTAGGGTTATGTTTAGGGCTAGGGTTAGAGAGACGGTTAGGGTTAGGATTGGACCTAGGGTTAGGGTGATGTTGAGGGTAGGGTTAGAAAGACGGTTAGGGTTAGGATTGGACCTAGGGTTAGGCTTATGTTGAGGGCTAGGGTTAGAGAGACAGTTAAGGTTAGGATTGATCCTAGGGTTAGGGTTATGTTCAGGGCTAGAGTTAGAGAGACGGATAGGGTTAGGATTGGACCTAGGGTTAGGGTTATGTTGAGGGCTAGGGTTAGAGAGACGGTTAAGGTGAGGATTGGACCTAGGGTTAGGGTTATGTTGAGAGCTAGGGTCAGAGAGAGGGTTAGGGTTAGGATTGGACCTAGGGTTAGGGCTTTGTTGAGGACTAGGGTTAGAGAGACGGTTACGGAATGGATTGGACCTAAAGTTAGGGTTATGTTGAGGGCTAGGGTTAGAGAGACGGTATGGGTTAGTATTGGACCTAGGGTTAGGGTTATGTTGAGGGCTAGGGTGAGAGAGACGGTTAGGGTTAGGATTGGACCTAGGGTTAGGGTTATGTTGAGGGCTAGGGTTAGAGCGACGGTTAGGGTTAGGATTGGACCTAGGGTTAGGGTTCTGTTGAGGGCTACGGTTAGAGGGACGGTTTGGGTTAGGATTGGACCTAGGGTTAGGGTTATGTTGAGGGCTAGGTTTACAGAGACGGTTAGGGTGAGGATTGGACTTAGGGTTAGGGTTATGTTGAGGGCTAGGGTTAGAGAGACGGTTAGGGTGAGGATTGGACCTAGGGTTAGGGTTATGTTGAGGACTAGGGTCAGAGAGACGGTTAGGGTTAGGATTGGACCTAGGGTTAGGGTTAGGTTGAGGGCTAGGCTTGGAGAGACGGTTAGGGTTAGGATTGGACCTAGGGTTAGAGTTATGTTGAGGGCTAGGGTTAGAGAGAAGATTAGGTTAGGATTGGACCTAGTGTTAGGGTTATGTTGAGGGCTAGGGTTAGAGAGATGCTTAGGGTTAGGATTGGACCTAGGGTTAGGGTTAGGTTGAGGTTTAGGGTTAGAGAGACGGTTAGGGTTAGGATTGGACCTAGGGTTAGGGTTAGGTTGCGTGCTAGGGTTAGAGAGAAGGTTAGGGTTAGGATTGGACCTAGGGTTCCGGTTATGTTGAGGGCTAGGGTTAGAGAGACGGTTAGGGTGAGGAATGGACCTAGGGTTAGAGTTATGTTGAGGGCTAGGGTTAGAGAGACTTTTAGGTTACGGTTGGACCTAGAGTTAGGGTTATGTTGAGGGCTAGGTTTAGAGAGACAGTTAGGGTTAAGATTGGACCTAAGGTTAGGGTAATGTTGAGGGCTAGGGTTAGAGAGACGGTTTGGGTTAGGATTGTACTTGGGTAAGGGTTAGGTTGAGGGCTAGGGTTAGAGAGACGGTTAGGGTTAGGATTGGACCTAGGGTTAGGGTTATGCTGAGGGCTAGGGTTAGAGAGACGGTTAGGGTTAGGGTTGGACCTAGGGTTAGGGTTATGTTGAAGGCTAGGGTTAGAGAGGCGGTTAGGGTGAGGATTGGACCTAGGGTTAGCGTTATGTTGAGGGCTAGGGTCAGAGAGACGGTTAGGGTTAGGATTGGACCTAGGGTTAGGGTTATGGTGAGGGCTAGGGTTAGAGAGACGGTTAGGGTGAGGATTGGACTTAGGGTTAGGTTTATGTTGAGGGCTAGGGTTAGAGAGACGGTTAGGGTGAGGATTGGACCTAGGGTCAGGGTTATGTTGAGGACTAGGGTCAGAGAGACTGTTAGGGTTAGGGTTGGACCTAGGGTTAGGGTTATGTTGAGGGCTAGGGTTAGACAGACAGTTAGGGTTAGGATTGGACCTAGGGTTAGAGTTATGCTGAGGGCTAGGGTCAGAGAGACGGTTACGGTTAGGATTGGACCTAGGGTTAGGGTTAGGTTGAGGGCTAGGGTTAGAGAGACGGTTAGGGTTAGGATTGGACCTAGGGTTAGGGTTAGGTTGAGGGCTAGGGTAAGAGAGACGTTTAGGTTTAGGATTGGACCTAGGGTTAGTGTTATGTTGAGGGCTAGGTTTAGAGAGACGGTTAGGGTTAGGATTGGACCTAGGGTTAGGGCTATGTTGAGGGCTAGGGTCAGAGAGACGGTTAGGGTTAGGATTGGACCTAGGGTTAGGGTTATGTTGAGGGCTAGGGTTAGAGAGACGGTTAGGGTGAGGATTGGACCTAGGGTTAGGGTTATGTTGAGGGCTAGGGTTAGAGAGACGGTTAGGGTGAGGATTGGACCTAGGGTTAGGGTTATGTTGAGGGCTAGGGTCAGAGAGACGGTTAGGGTTAGGATTGGAGCTAGGGTTAGGGTTATGTTGAGGGATAGGGTTAGACAGACAGTTACGGTTAGGATTGGACCTAGGGTTAGGGTTATGCTGAGGCTTAGGGTCAGAGAGACGGTTAGGGTTAGGATTTGACCTAGGGTTAGGGTTAGGTTGAGGGCTAGGGTTAGAGAGACGGTTAGGGTTAGGATTAGACCTAGGGTTAACGTTATGTTGAGGGCTAGGGTCAGAGAGACGGTTAGGGTTAGGATTGGACCTAGGGTTAGCGTTATGTTGAGGGCTAGGGTCAGAGAGACGGTTAGGGTTAGGATTGGACCTAGGGTTAGCGTTATGTTGAGGGCTAGGGTCAGAGAGACGGTTAGGGTTAGGATTGGACCTAGGGTTAGGGTTATGTTGAGGGCTAGGTTTAGACAGACAGTTAGGGTTAGGATTGGACCTAGGGTTAGGGTTATGCTGAGGGCTAGGGTCAGAGAGACGGTTAGGGTTAGGATTGGACCTAGGGTTAGTGTTAGGTTGAGGGCTACGGTTAGAGAGACGGTTAGGGTTAGGATTGGACCTAGGGTTAGGGCTATGTTGAGGGCTAGGGTTAGAGAGACGGTTAGGGTGAGGATTGGACCTAGGGTTAGTGTTAGGTTGAGGGCTACGGTTAGAGAGACGGTTAGGGTTAGGATTGGACCTAGGGTTAGGGCTATGTTGAGGGCTAGAGTTAGAGAGACGGTTAGGGTTAGGATTGGACCTAGGGTTAGGGCTTTGTTGAGGACTAGAGTTAGAGAGATGGTTAGGGCAAGGATTGGACCTAGGGTTAGGGTTATGTTGAGGGCTAGGGTTAGAGAGACGGTATGGGTTAGTATTGGACCTAGGGTTAGGGTTATGTTGAGGGCTAGGGTTAGAGAGACGGTTAGGGTTAGGATTTGACCTAGGGTTAGGGTTATGTTGAGGGCTAGGGTTAGAGAGACGGTTAGGGTGAGGATTGGACCTAGGGTTAGGGTTATGTTTAGGGCTAGGGTTAGAGAGACGGTTAGGGTTAGGATTGGACCTAGGGTTAGGGTTATGTTGAGGGCTAGGGTTAGAAAGACGGTTAGGGTTAGGATTGGACCTAGGGTTAGGCTTATGTTGAGGGCTAGGGTTAGAGAGATAGTTAAGGTTAGGATTGATCCTAGGGTTAGGGTTATGTTCAGGGCTAGAGTTAGAGAGACGGATAGGGTTAGGATTGGACCTAGGGTTAGGGTTATGTTGAGGGCTAGGGTTAGAGCGACGGTTAGGGTTAGGATTGGACCTAGGGTTAGGGTTCTGTTGAGGGCTAGGGTTAGAGGGACGGTTTGGGTTAGGATTGGACGTAGGGTTAGGGTTATGTTGAGGGCTAGGTTTACAGAGACGGTTAGGGTGAGGATTGGTCCTAGGGTTAGTGTTATGTTGAGGGCAAGAGTTAGAGAGATGGATAGGGTTAGGATTGGACCTAGGGTTAGGGTTATGTTGAGGGCTAGGGTCAGAGAGATGGTTAGGGTGAGGTTTGGACCTAGGGTTAGGGTTATGTTGAGGGCTAGGGTTAGAGCGACGGTTAGGGTTAGGATTGGACCTAGGGTTAGGGTTATGTTGAGGGTTAGGGTTAGAGAGACGGTTAAGGTGAGGATTGGACCTAGGGTTAGGGTTATGTTGAGAGCTAGGGTCAGAGAGAGGGTTAGGGTTAGGATTGGACCTAGGGTTAGGGCTTTGTTGAGGACTAGGGTTAGAGAGACGGTTACGGCATGGATTGGACCTAGGGTTAGGGTTATGTTGAGGGCTAGGGTTAGAGAGACGGTATGGGTTAGTATTGGACCTAGGGTTAGGGTTATGTTGAGGGCTAGGGTTAGAGAGACGGTTAGGGTTAGGATTGGACCTAGGGTTAGGGTTAGGTTGAGGGCTAGGGTTAGAGAGACGGTTAGGGTTAGGATTGGACCTAGGGTTAGGGTTATGTTGAGGGCTAGGGTTAGAGAGACGGTTAGGGTGAGGATTGGACCTAGGGTTAGGGTTATGTTTAGGGCTAGGGTTAGAGAGACGGTTAGGGTTAGGATTGGACCTAGGGTTAGGGTTATGTTGAGGGCTAGGGTTAGAAAGACGGTTAGGGTTAGGATTGGACCTAGGGTTAGGCTTATGTTGAGGGCTAGGGTTAGAGAGACAGTTAAGGTTAGGATTGATCCTAGGGTTAGGGTTATGTTCAGGGCTAGAGTTAGAGAGACGGATAGGGTTAGGATTGGACCTAGGGTTAGGGTTATGTTGAGGGCTAGGGTGAGAGAGACGGTTAGGGTTAGGATTGGACCTAGGGTTAGGGTTATGTTGAGGGCTAGGGTTAGAGCGACGGTTAGGGTTAGGATTGGACCTAGGGTTAGGGTTCTGTTGAGGGCTACGGTTAGAGGGACGGTTTGGGTTAGGATTGGACCTAGGGTTAGGGTTATGTTGAGGGCTAGGTTTACAGAGACGGTTAGGGTGAGGATTGGACTTAGGGTTAGGGTTATGTTGAGGGCTAGGGTTAGAGAGACGGTTAGGGTGAGGATTGGACCTAGGGTTAGGGTTATGTTGAGGACTAGGGTCAGAGAGACGGTTAGGGTTAGGATTGGACCTAGGGTTAGGGTTAGGTTGAGGGCTAGGCTTGGAGAGACGGTTAGGGTTAGGATTGGACCTAGGGTTAGAGTTATGTTGAGGGCTAGGGTTAGAGAGAAGATTAGGTTAGGATTGGACCTAGTGTTAGGGTTATGTTGAGGGCTAGGGTTAGAGAGATGCTTAGGGTTAGGATTGGACCTAGGGTTAGGGTTAGGTTGAGGTTTAGGGTTAGAGAGACGGTTAGGGTTAGGATTGGACCTAGGGTTAGGGTTAGGTTGCGTGCTAGGGTTAGAGAGAAGGTTAGGGTTAGGATTGGACCTAGGGTTCCGGTTATGTTGAGGGCTAGGGTTAGAGAGACGGTTAGGGTGAGGAATGGACCTAGGGTTAGAGTTATGTTGAGGGCTAGGGTTAGAGAGACTTTTAGGTTACGGTTGGACCTAGAGTTAGGGTTATGTTGAGGGCTAGGTTTAGAGAGACAGTTAGGGTTAAGATTGGACCTAAGGTTAGGGTAATGTTGAGGGCTAGGGTTAGAGAGACGGTTTGGGTCAGGATTGTACTTGGGTAAGGGTTAGGTTGAGGGCTAGGGTTAGAGAGACGGTTAGGGTTAGGATTGGACCTAGGGTTAGGGTTATGCTGAGGGCTAGGGTTAGAGAGACGGTTAGGGTTAGGGTTGGACCTAGGGTTAGGGTTATGTTGAGGGCTAGGGTTAGAGAGGCGGTTAGGGTTAGGATTGGACCTAGGGTTAGGGTTATGTTGAGGGCTAGGGTCAGAGAGACGGTTAGGGTTAGGATTGGACCTAGGGTTAGGGTTAGGTTGAGGGCTAGGGTTAGAGAGACGGTTAGGGTTAGGATTGGACCTAGGGTTAGGGTTATGTTGAGGGCTAGGGTTAGAGAGACGGTTAGGGTGAGGATTGGACCTAGGGTTAGGCTTATGTTGAGGGCTAGGGTTAGAGAGACGGTTAGGGTGAGGATTGGACCTAGGGTTAGCGTTATGTTGAGGGCTAGGGTCAGAGAGACGGTTAGGGTTAGGATTGGACCTAGGGTTAGGGTTATGGTGAGGGCTAGGTTTAGACAGACAGTTAGGGTTAGGATTGGACCTAGGGTTAGGGATATCTTGAGGGCTAGGGTTAGAGAGACGGTTAGGGTGAGGATTGGACATAGGTTTAGTGTTATGTTGAGGGCTAGGGTTAGAGAGACGGGTAGGGTGAGGATTGGACCTAAGGTTAGGGTTATGTTGAAGGCTAGGGTTAGAGAGACGGTTAGGGTGAGGATTGGACCTAGGGTTAGGGTTATGATGAGGGCTAGGGTTAGAGAGACGGTTAGGGTGAGGATTGGACCTAGGGTTAGGGTAATGTTGAGAGCTAGGGTCAGAGAGACGGTTAGGGTTAGGATTGGACCTAGGGTTAGGGTTATGTTGAGGGCTAGGGTTAGAGAGACGGTTAGGGTTAGGATTGGACATAAGGTTAGGTTTATGTTGAGGGCTAGGGTCAGAGAGATGGATAGGGTGAGGATTGGACCTAGGGTTAGGGTTATGTTGAGGGCTAGGTTTAGACAGACAGTTAGGGTTAGGATTGGATCTATGGTTAGGGTTATGCTGAGGGCTAGGATCAGAGAGACGGTTAGGGTTAGGATTGGACCTAGGGTTAGGGTTAGGTTGAGGGCTAGGTTTAGAGAGACGGTTAGGGTTAGGATTGGACCTAGGGTTAGGGTTATGTTGAGGGCTAGGTTTAGACAGACAGTTAGGGTTAGGATTGGATCTATGGTTAGGGTTATGCTGAGGGCTAGGATCAGAGAGACGGTTAGGGTTAGGATTGGACCTAGGGTTAGGGTTAGGTTGAGGGCTAGGTTTAGAGAGACGGTTAGGGTTAGGATTGGACCTAGGGTTAGTGTTAGGTTGAGGGCTAGGGTTAGTGAGACGGTTAGTGTTAGGATTGGACCTAGGGTTAGGGTTATGTTGAGGGCTAGGGTTAGAGAGACGGTTAGGGTTAGGATTGGACCTAGGGTTAGGGCTATATTGAGGGCTAGGGTTAGAGAGACGGTTAGGGTGAGGATTGGTCCTAGGGATAGTGTTATGTTGAGGGCAAGAGTTAGAGAGACGGATAGGGTTAGGATTGGACCTAGGGTTAGGGTTATGTTGAGGGCTAGGGTTAGAGAGACGGTTAGTGTTAGGATTGGACCTAGGGTTAGGGTTATGTTGAGGGCTAAAGTTAGAGAGACGGATAGGGTTAGGATTGGACCTAGGGTTAGGGTTATGATGAGGGCTAGGTTTAGAGAGACGGTTACTGTTAGGATTGGACCTAGGGTTAGGGTTATGTTGAGGGCTAGGGTTAGAGAGACGGTTAGGGTAAGGATTGGACCTAGGGTTAGGGTTATGTTCAGGGCTAGGGTTAGAGAGACGGTTAGGGTTAGTATTGGACCTAGGGTTAGGGTTATGATGAGGGCTATGGTTAGAGAGACGGTTAGTGTTAGGATTGGACCTAGGGTTAGGGTTATGTTGAGGGCTAGGATTAGAGAGACGGTTAGGGTGAGGATTGGACCTAGGGTTAGGGTTTTGTTGAGGGCTAGGATTAGAGAGACAGTTAGGGTTAGGATTGGACCTAGGGTTAGGATTATGCTGAGGGCTAGGGTCAGAGAGACGGTTAGGGTTAGGATTGGACCTAGGGTTAGGGTTAGGTTGAGGGCTAGGGTCAGACAGACGGTTAGGGTTAGGATGGGGCCTAGGGTTAGGGTTAGGTTGAGGGCTAGGGTTAGAGAGACGGTTAGGGTTAGGATTGGACCTAGGGTTAGGGCTATGTAGAGGGCTAGGGTTAGAGAGACGGTTAGGGTGAGGATTGGACCTAGGGTTAGGGTTACGTTGAGGGCTAGAGTTAGAGAGACGGTTAGGGTTAGGATTGGACCTAGGGTTAGGCTTATACGGAGGGCTAGGGTTAGAGAGACGGTTAGGGTTAGGATTGGACATAAGGTTAGGGTTATGTTGAGGGCTAGGGTCAGAGAGATGGTTAGGGTGAGGTTTGGACCTAGGGTTAGGGTTATGTTGAGGGCTAGGGTTAGAGCGACGGTTAGGGTTAGGATTGGACCTAGGGTTAGGGTTATGTTGAGGGCTAGGGTTAGAGAGACGGTTAAGGTGAGGATTGGACCTAGGGTTAGGGTTATGTTGAGAGCTAGGGTCAGAGAGAGGGTTAGGGTTAGGATTGGACCTAGGGTTAGGGCTTTGTTGAGGACTAGGGTTAGAGAGACGGTTACGGCATGGATTGGACCTAGGGTTAGGGTTATGTTGAGGGCTAGGGTTAGAGAGACGGTATGGGTTAGTATTGGACCTAGGGTTAGGGTTATGTTGAGGGCTAGGGTTAGAGAGACGGTTAGGGTTAGGATTGGACCTAGGGTTAGGGTTAGGTTGAGGGCTAGGGTTAGAGAGACGGTTAGGGTTAGGATTGGACCTAGGGTTAGGGTTATGTTGAGGGCTAGGGTTAGAGAGACGGTTAGGGTGAGGATTGGACCTAGGGTTAGGGTTATGTTTAGGGCTAGGGTTAGAGAGACGGTTAGGGTTAGGATTGGACCTAGGGTTAGGGTTATGTTGAGGGCTAGGGTTAGAAAGACGGTTAGGGTTAGGATTGGACCTAGGGTTAGGCTTATGTTGAGGGCTAGGGTTAGAGAGACAGTTAAGGTTAGGATTGATCCTAGGGTTAGGGTTATGTTCAGGGCTAGAGTTAGAGAGACGGATAGGGTTAGGATTGGACCTAGGGTTAGGGTTATGTTGAGGGCTAGGGTGAGAGAGACGGTTAGGGTTAGGATTGGACCTAGGGTTAGGGTTATGTTGAGGGCTAGGGTTAGAGCGACGGTTAGGGTTAGGATTGGACCTAGGGTTAGGGTTCTGTTGAGGGCTACAGTTAGAGGGACGGTTTGGGTTAGGATTGGACCTAGGGTTAGGGTTATGTTGAGGGCTAGGTTTACAGAGACGGTTAGGGTGAGGATTGGACTTAGGGTTAGGGTTATGTTGAGGGCTAGGGTTAGAGAGACGGTTAGGGTGAGGATTGGACCTAGGGATAGGGTTATGTTGAGGACTAGGGTCAGAGAGACGGTTAGGGTTAGGATTGGACCTAGGGTTAGGGTTAGGTTGAGGGCTAGGCTTGGAGAGACGGTTAGGGTTAGGATTGGACCTAGGGTTAGAGTTATGTTGAGGGCTAGGGTTAGAGAGAAGATTAGGTTAGGATTGGACCTAGTGTTAGGGTTATGTTGAGGGCTAGGGTTAGAGAGATGCTTAGGGTTAGGATTGGACCTAGGGTTAGGGTTAGGTTGAGGTTTAGGGTTAGAGAGACGGTTAGGGTTAGGATTGGACCTATGGTTAGGGTTAGGTTGCGTGCTAGGGTTAGAGAGAAGGTTAGGGTTAGGATTGGACCTAGGGTTCCGGTTATGTTGAGGGCTAGGGTTAGAGAGACGGTTAGGGTGAGGAATGGACCTAGGGTTAGAGTTATGTTGAGGGCTAGGGTTAGAGAGACTTTTAGGTTACGGTTGGACCTAGAGTTAGGGTTATGTTGAGGGCTAGGTTTAGAGAGACAGTTAGGGTTAAGATTGGACCTAAGGTTAGGGTAATGTTGAGGGCTAGGGTTAGAGAGACGGTTTGGGTTAGGATTGTACTTGGGTAAGGGTTAGGTTGAGGGCTAGGGTTAGAGAGACGGTTAGGGTTAGGATTGGACCTAGGGTTAGGGTTATGCTGAGGGCTAGGGTTAGAGAGACGGTTAGGGTTAGGGTTGGACCTAGGGTTAGGGTTATGTTGAGGGCTAGGGTTAGAGAGGCGGTTAGGGTTAGGATTGGACCTAGGGTTAGGGTTATGTTGAGGGCTAGGGTCAGAGAGACGGTTAGGGTTAGGATTGGACCTAGGGTTAGGGTTAGGTTGAGGGCTAGGGTTAGAGAGACGGTTAGGGTTAGGATTGGACCTAGGGTTAGGGTTATGTTGAGGGCTAGGGTTAGAGAGACGGTTAGGGTGAGGATTGGACCTAGGGTTAGGCTTATGTTGAGGGCTAGGGTTAGAGAGACGGTTAGGGTGAGGATTGGACCTAGGGTTAGCGTTATGTTGAGGGCTAGGGTCAGAGAGACGGTTAGGGTTAGGATTGGACCTAGGGTTAGGGTTATGGTGAGGGCTAGGTTTAGACAGACAGTTAGGGTTAGGATTGGACCTAGGGTTAGGGATATGTTGAGGGCTAGGATTAGAGAGACGGTTAGGGTGAGGATTGGACATAGGTTTAGTGTTATGTTGAGGGCTAGGGTTAGAGAGACGGGTAGGGTGAGGATTGGACCTAAGGTTAGGGTTATGTTGAGGGCTAGGGTTAGAGAGACGGTTAGGGTGAGGATTGGACCTAGGGTTAGGGTTATGATGAGGGCTAGGGTTAGAGAGACGGTTAGGGTGAGGATTGGACCTAGGGTTAGGGTAATGTTGAGAGCTAGGGTCAGAGAGACGGTTAGGGTTAGGATTGGACCTAGGGTTAGGGTTATGTTGAGGGCTAGGGTTAGAGAGACGGTTAGGGTTAGGATTGGACATAAGGTTAGGTTTATGTTGAGGGCTAGGGTCAGAGAGATGGATAGGGTGAGGATTGGACCTAGGGTTAGGGTTATGTTGAGGGCTAGGTTTAGACAGACAGTTAGGGTTAGGATTGGATCTATGGTTAGGGTTATGCTGAGGGCTAGGATCAGAGAGACGGTTAGGGTTAGGATTGGACCTAGGGTTAGGGTTAGGTTGAGGGCTAGGTTTAGAGAGACGGTTAGGGTTAGGATTGGACCTAGGGTTAGGGTTATGTTTAGGGCTAGGTTTAGACAGACAGTTAGGGTTAGGATTGGATCTATGGTTAGGGTTATGCTGAGGGCTAGGATCAGAGAGACGGTTAGGGTTAGGATTGGACCTAGGGTTAGGGTTAGGTTGAGGGCTAGGTTTAGAGAGACGGTTAGGGTTAGGATTGGACCTAGGGTTAGTGTTAGGTTGAGGGCTAGGATTAGTGAGACGGTTAGTGTTAGGATTGGACCTAGGGTTAGGGTTATGTTGAGGGCTAGGGTTAGAGAGACGGTTAGGGTTAGGATTGGACCTAGGGTTAGGGCTATATTGAGGGCTAGGGTTAGAGAGACGGTTAGGGTGAGGATTGGTCCTAGGGATAGTGTTATGTTGAGGGCAAGAGTTAGAGAGACGGATAGGGTTAGGATTGGACCTAGGGTTAGGGTTATGTTGAGGGCTAGGGTTAGAGAGACGGTTAGTGTTAGGATTGGACCTAGGGTTAGGGTTATGTTGAGGGCTAAAGTTAGAGAGACGGATAGGGTTAGGATTGGACCTAGGGTTAGGGTTATGATGAGGGCTAGGTTTAGAGAGACGGTTACTGTTAGGATTGGACCTAGGGTTAGGGTTATGTTGAGGGCTAGGGTTAGAGAGACGGTTAGGGTAAGGATTGGACCTAGGGTTAGGGTTATGTTCAGGGCTAGGGTTAGAGAGACGGTTAGGGTTAGTATTGGACCTAGGGTTAGGGTTATGATGAGGGCTATGGTTAGAGAGACGGTTAGTGTTAGGATTGGACCTAGGGTTAGGGTTATGTTGAGGGCTAGGATTAGAGAGACGGTTAGGGTGAGGATTGGACCTAGGGTTAGGGTTTTGTTGAGGGCTAGGATTAGAGAGACAGTTAGGGTTAGGATTGGACCTAGGGTTAGGATTATGCTGAGGGCTAGGGTCAGAGAGACGGTTAGGGTTAGGATTGGACCTAGGGTTAGGGTTAGGTTGAGGGCTAGGGTCAGACAGACGGTTAGGGATAGGATGGGGCCTAGGGTTAGGGTTAGGTTGAGGGCTAGGGTTAGAGAGACGGTTAGGGTTAGGATTGGACCTAGGGTTAGGGCTATGTAGAGGGCTAGGGTTAGAGAGACGGTTAGGGTGAGGATTGGACCTAGGGTTAGGGTTACGTTGAGGGCTAGAGTTAGAGAGACGGTTAGGGTTAGGATTGGACCTAGGGTTAGGCTTATACGGAGGGCTAGGGTTAGAGAGACGGTTAGGGTTAGGATTGGACATAAGGTTAGGGTTATGTTGAGGGCTAGGGTTAGAGAGACGGTTAGGGTGAGGATTGGACCTAGGGTTAGGGTTATGTTGAGGGCTAGGGTCAGAGAGATGGTTAGGGTGAGGATTGGACCTAGGGTTAGGGTTATGTTGAGGGCTAGAGTTAGAGAGACGGTTAGGGTGAGGATTGGACCTAGGGTTAGGGTTATGTTGAGGGCTAGGGTTAGAGAGACGGTTAGGGTGAGGATTGGACCTAGGGTTAGGGTTATGTTGAGGGCTAGGGTCAGAGAAACGTTTAGGGTTAGGATTGGACCTAGGGTTAGGGTTATGTAGAGGGATAGGGTTAGACAGACAGTTAGGGTTAGGATTGGTCCTAGGGTTAGGGTTATGCTGAGGGCTAGGGTCAGAGAGACGGTTAGAGTTAGGATTGGACCTAGGGTTAGGGTAAGGTTGAGGGCTAGGTTTAGAGAGACGGTTAGGGTTAGGATTGGACCTAGGGTTAGGGTTAGGTTGAGGGCTAGGGTTAGAGAGACGGTTAGGGTTAGTATTGGACCTAGGGTTAGGGTTATGATGAGGGCTATGGTTAGAGAGACGGTTAGTGTTAGGATTGGACCTAGGGTTAGGGTTATGTTGAGGGCTAGGATTAGAGAGACGGTTAGGGTGAGGATTGGACCTAGGGTTAGGGTTTTGTTGAGGGCTAGGATTAGAGAGACAGTTAGGGTTAGGATTGGACCTAGGGTTAGGATTATGCTGAGGGCTAGGGTCAGAGAGACGGTTAGGGTTAGGATTGGACCTAGGGTTAGGGTTAGGTTGAGGGCTAGGGTCAGACAGACGGTTAGGGTTAGGATGGGGCCTAGGGTTAGGGTTAGGTTGAGGGCTAGGGTTAGAGAGACGGTTAGGGTTAGGATTGGACCTAGGGTTAGGGCTATGTAGAGGGGTAGGGTTAGAGAGACGGTTAGGGTGAGGATTGGACCTAGGGTTAGGGTTATGTTGAGGGCTAGGGTTAGAGAGACGGTTAGGGTAAGGATTGGACCTAGGGTTAGGGTTATGTTGAGGGCTAGGGTTAGAGAGACGGTTAGGGTTAGGATTGTACCTAGGGTTAGGGTTATGATGAGGGCTATGGTTTGAGAGACGGTTAGTGTTAGGATTGGACCTAGGGTTTGGGTTATGTTGAGGGCTAGGGTTAGAGAGACGGTTAGGGTGAGGATTGGACCTAAGGTTAGGGTTTTGTTGAGGGCTAGGGTTAGAGAGACAGTTAGGGTTAGGATTCGACCTAGGGTTAGGGTTATGTTGAGGGCTAGGTTTAGACAGAGAGTTAGGGTTAGGATTGGACCTAGGGTTAGGATTATGCTGAGGGCTAGGGTCAGAGAGACGGTTAGGGTTAGGATTGGACCTAGGGTTAGGGTTAGGTTGAGGGCTAGGGTCAGACAGACGGTTAGAGTTAGGATGGGACCTAGGGTTAGGGTTAGGTTGAGGGCTAGGGTTAGAGAGACGATTAGGGTTAGGATTGGACCTAGGGTTAGGGCTATGTAGAGTGCTAGGGTTAGAGAGACGGTTAGGGTGAGGATTGGACCTAGGGTAGGGTTACGTTGAGGGCTAGAGTTAGAGAGACGGTTAGGGTTAGGATTGGACCTAGGGTTAGGCTTATATTGCGGGCTAGGGTTAGAGAGACGGTTAGGGTTAGGATGGGACATAAGGTTAGGGTTATGTTGAGGGCTAGGGTTAGAGAGACGATTAGGGTGAGGATTGGACCTAGGGTTAGGGTTATGTTGAGGGCTAGGGTCAGAGAGATGGTTAGGGTGAGGATTGGACCTAGGGTTAGGGTTATGTTGAGGGCTAGGGTTAGAGCGACGGTTAGGGTTAGGATTGGACCTAGGGTTAGGGTTATGTTGAGGGCTAGGGTTAGAGAGAAGGTTAAGGTGAGGATTGGACCTAGGGTTAGGGTTATGTTGAGGGCTAGGGTTAGAGAGACGGTTAGGGTGAGGATTGGACCTAGGGTTAGGGTTATGTTGAGGGCTAGGGTTAGAGAGACGGTTAGGGTTAGGATTGGACCTAGGGTTAGGGTTATGTTGAGGGCTAGGGTTAGAGAGACGGTTAATGTTATGATTGGACCTAGGGTTAGGGTTATGTTGAGGGCTAGGGTTATAGAGACGGTTAGGGTTAGGATTGGACCTAGGGTTAGGGTTATGTTGAGGGCTAGAGTTAGAGAGACGGTTAGGGTGAGGTTTCGACCTAGGGTTAGGGTTATGTTGAGGGCTAGGGTTAGGAGACGGTTAGTGTTAGGATTGGACCTAGGTTTAGGCATATGTTGATGGCTAGGGTTAGAGAGACTGTTAGGGTGAGGATTGGACATAGGGTTAGTGTTATGTTGAGGGCTAGGGTTAGAGAGACGGTTAGGGTGAGGATGGGACCTAGGGTTAGGGTTATGTTGAGGGCTAGGGTTTGAGAGACGGTTAGGGTTAGGATTGGACCTAGGGTTAGGGTTATGTTGAGGGCTACGGTTAGAGCGACGGTTAGGGTTAGGATTGGTCCTAGGGTTAGGGTTATGTTGAGGGCTAAAGTTAGAGAGACGGATAGGGTTAGGATTGGACCTAGGGTTAGGGTTATGATGAGGGCTAGGTTTAGAGAGACGGTTACTGTTAGGATTGGACCTAGGGTTAGGGTTATGTTGAGGGCTAGGGTTAGAGAGACGGTTAGGGTAAGGATTGGACCTAGGGTTAGGGTTATGTTGAGGGCTAGGGTTAGAGAGACGGTTAGGGTTAGGATTGGACCTAGGGTTAGGGTTATGATGAGGGCTATGGTTAGAGAGACGGTTAGTGTTAGGATTGGACCTAGGGTTTGGGTTATGTTGAGGGCTAGGGTTAGAGAGACGGTTAGGGTGAGGATTGGACCTAAGGTTAGGGTTTTGTTGAGGGCTAGGGTTAGAGAGACAGTTAGGGTTAGGATTCGACCTAGCGTTAGGGTTATGTTGAGGGCTAGGGTTAGACAGACAGTTAGGGTTAGGATTGGACCTAGGGTTAGGATTATGCTGAGGGCTAGGGTCAGAGAGACGGTTAGGGTTAGGATTGGACCTAGGGTTAGGGTTAGGTTGAGGGCTAGGGTCAGACAGACGGTTAGAGTTAGGATGGGACCTAGGGTTAGGGTTAGGTTGAGGGCTAGGGTTAGAGAGACGATTAGGGTTAGGATTGGACCTAGGGTTAGGGCTATGTAGAGTGCTAGGGTTAGAGAGACGGTTAGGGTGAGGATTGGACCTAGGGTTAGGGTTACGTTGAGGGCTAGAGTTAGAGAGTCGGTTAGGGTTAGGATTGGACCTAGGGTTAGGCTTATATTGCGGGCTAGGGTTAGAGAGACGGTTAGGGTTAGGATGGGACATAAGGTTAGGGTTATGTTGAGGGCTAGGGTTAGAGAGACGATTAGGGTGAGGATTGGACCTAGGGTTAGGGTCATGTTGAGGGCTAGGTTCAGAGAGATGGTTAGGGTGAGGATTGGACCTAGGGTTAGGGTTATGTTGAGGGCTAGGGTTAGAGCGACGGTTAGGGTTAGGATTGGACCTAGGGTTAGGGCTTTGTTGAGGGCTAGGAATAGAGCGACGGTTAGGGCAAGGATTGGACCTAGGGTTAGGGTTATGTTGAGGGCTAGGGTTAGAGAGACGGTATGGGTTAGGATTGGACCTAGGGTTAGGGTTATGTTGAGGGCTAGGGTTAGAGAGACGGTTAGGGTTAGGATTGGACCTAGGGTTAGGGTTATGTTTAGGGCTAGGGTTAGAGAGACGGTTAGGGTTAGGATTGGACCTAGGGTTAGGGTTATGTTGAGGGCTAGGGTTAGAAAGACGGTTAGGGTTAGGATTGGACCTAGGGTTAGGCTTATGTTGAGGGCTAGGGTTAGAGATACAGTTAGGGTTAGGATTGGTCCTAGGGTTAGGGTTATGTTCAGGGCTAGAGTTAGAGAGACGGATAGGGTTAGGATTGGACCTAGGGTTAGGGTTATGTTGAGGCCTAGGGTTAGAGAGACGGTTAGGGTTAGGATTGGACCTAGGGTTAGGGTTATGATGAGGGCTATGGTTAGAGAGACGGTTAGTGTTAGGATTGGACCTAGGGTTAGGGTTATGTTGAGGGCTAGGGTTAGAGAGACGGTTAGGGTTAGGATTGGACCTAGGGTTAGGGTTATGATGAGGGCTATGGTTAGAGAGACGGTTAGTGTTAGGATTGGACCTAGGGTTTGGGTTATGTTGAGGGCTAGGGTTAGAGAGACGGTTAGGGTGAGGATTGGACCTAAGGTTAGGGTTTTGTTGAGGGCTAGGGTTAGAGAGACAGTTAGGGTTAGGATTCGACCTAGCGTTAGGGTTATGTTGAGGGCTACGGTTAGACAGACAGTTAGGGTTAGGATTGGACCTAGGGTTAGGATTATGCTGAGGGCTAGGGTCAGAGAGACGGTTAGGGTTAGGATTGGACCTAGGGTTAGGGTTAGGTTGAGGGCTAGGGTCAGACAGACGGTTAGAGTTAGGATGGGACCTAGGGTTAGGGTTAGGTTGAGGGCTAGGGTTAGAGAGACGATTAGGGTTAGGATTGGACCTAGGGTTAGGGCTATGTAGAGTGCTAGGGTTAGAGAGACGGTTAGGGTGAGGATTGGACCTAGGGTTAGGGTTACGTTGAGGGCTAGAGTTAGAGAGACGGTTAGGGTTAGGATTGGACCTAGGGTTAGGCTTATATTGCGGGCTAGGGTTAGAGAGACGGTTAGGGTTAGGATGGGACATAAGGTTAGGGTTATGTTGAGGGCTAGGGTTAGAGAGACGATTAGGGTGAGGATTGGACCTAGGGTTAGGGTTATGTTGAGGGCTAGGGTCAGAGAGATGGTTAGGGTGAGGATTGGACCTAGGGTTAGGGTTATGTTGAGGGCTAGGGTTAGAGCGACGGTTAGGGTTAGGATTGGACCTAGGGTTAGGGTTATGTTGAGGGCTAGGGTTAGAGAGACGGTTAAGGTGAGGATTGGACCTAGGGTTAGGGTTATGTTGAGAGCTAGGGTCAGAGAGACGGTTAGGGTTAGGATTGGACCTAGGGTTAGGGCTTTGTTGAGGGCTAGGAATAGAGCGACGGTTAGGGCAAGGATTGGACCTAGGGTTAGGGTTATGTTGAGGGCTAGGGTTAGAGAGACGGTATGGGTTAGGATTGGACCTAGGGTTAGGGTTATGTTGAGGGCTAGGGTTAGAGAGACGGTTAGGGTTAGGATTGGACCTAGGGTTAGGGTTATGTTTAGGGCTAGGGTTAGAGAGACGGTTAGGGTTAGGATTGGACCTAGGGTTAGGGTTATGTTGAGGGCTAGGGTTAGAAAGACGGTTAGGGTTAGGATTGGACCTAGGGTTAGGCTTATGTTGAGGGCTAGGGTTAGAGATACAGTTAGGGTTAGGATTGGTCCTAGGGTTAGGGTTATGTTCAGGGCTAGAGTTAGAGAGACGGATAGGGTTAGGATTGGACCTAGGGTTAGGGTTATGTTGAGGCCTAGGGTTAGAGAGACGGTTAGGGTTAGGATTGGACCTAGGGTTAGGGTTATGTTGAGGGCTAGGGTTAGAGCGACGGTTAGGGTTAGGATTGGACCTAGGGTTAGGGTTATGTTGAGGGCTAGGGTTAGAGGGACGGTTTGGGTTAGGATTGGACCTAGGGTTAGGGTTATGTTGAGGGCTAGGTTTAGAGAGACGGTTAGGGTGAGGATTGGACTTAGGGTTGGGGTTATGTTGAGGGCTAGGGTTAGAGAGACGGTTAGGGTGAGGATTGGACCTAGGGTCAGGGTTATGTGGAGGACTAGGGTCAGAGAGACTGTTAGGGTTAGGGTTGGACCTAGGGTTAGGGTTATGTTGAGTGCTAGGGTTAGACAGACAGTTAGGGTTAGGATTGGACCTAGGGTTAGAGTTATGCTGAGGGCTAGGGTCAGAGAGACGGTTACGGTTAGGATTGGACCTAGGGTTAGGGTTAGGTTGAGGGCTAGGGTTAGAGAGACGGTTAGGGTTAGGATTGGACCTAGGGTTAGGGCTTTGTTGAGGGCTAGGAATAGAGCGACGGTTAGGGCAAGGATTGGACCTAGGGTTAGGGTTATGTTGAGGGCTAGGGTTAGAGAGACGGTATGGGTTAGGATTGGACCTAGGGTTAGGGTTATGTTGAGGGCTAGGGTTAGAGAGACGGTTAGGGTTAGGATTGGACCTAGGGTTAGGGTTATGTTTAGGGCTAGGGTTAGAGAGACGGTTAGGGTTAGGATTGGACCTAGGGTTAGGGTTATGTTGAGGGCTAGGGTTAGAAAGACGGTTAGGGTTAGGATTGGACCTAGGGTTAGGCTTATGTTGAGGGCTAGGGTTAGAGATACAGTTAGGGATAGGATTGGTCCTAGGGTTAGGGTTATGTTCAGGGCTAGAGTTAGAGAGACGGATAGGGTTAGGATTGGACCTAGGGTTAGGGTTATGTTGAGGCCTAGGGTTAGAGAGACGGTTAGGGTTAGGATTGGACCTAGGGTTAGGCTTATATTGAGGGCTAGGGTTAGAGAGACGGTTAGGGTTAGGATTGGACATAAGGTTAGGGTTATGTTGAGGGCTAGGGTTAGAGAGACGGTTAGGGTGAGGATTGGACCTAGGGTTAGGGTTATGTTGAGGGCTAGGGTCAGAGAGATGGTTAGGGTGAGGATTGGACCTAGGGTTAGGGTTATGTTGAGGGCTAGGGTTAGAGAGACGGTTAGGGTTAGGATTGGACCTAGGGTTAGGGTTATGTTGAGGGCTAGGGTTAGAGAGACGGTTAATGTTATGATTGGACCTAGGGTTAGGGTTATGTTGAGGGCTAGGGTTATAGAGACGGTTAGGGTTAGGATTGGACCTAGGGTTAGGGTTATGTTGAGGGCTAGGGTTAGAGAGACGGTTAGGGTGAGGTTTCGACCTAGGGTTAGGGTTATGTTGAGGGCTAGGGTTAGGAGACGGTTAGTGTTAGGATTGGACCTAGGTTTAGGCATATGTTGATGGCTAGGGTTAGAGAGACTGTTAGGGTGAGTATTGGACATAGGGTTAGTGTTATGTTGAGGGCTAGGGTTAGAGAGACGGTTAGGGTGAGGATTGGACCTAGGGTTAGGGTTATGTTGAGCGCTAGAGTTAGAGAGACGGTTAGCGTGAGGATGGGACCTAGGGTTAGGGTTATGTTGAGGGCTAGGGTTTGAGAGACGGTTAGGGTTAGGATTGGACCTAGGGTTAGGGTTATGTTGAGGGCTACGGTTAGAGCGACGGTTAGGGTTAGGATTGGTCCTAGGGTTAGGGTTATGTTGAGGGCTAAAGTTAGAGAGACGGATAGGGTTAGGATTGGACCTAGGGTTAGGGTTATGATGAGGGCTAGGTTTAGAGAGACGGTTACTGTTAGGATTGGACCTAGGGTTAGGGTTATGTTGAGGGCTAGGGTTAGAGACACGGTTAGGGTAAGGATTGGACCTAGGGTTAGGGTTATGTTGAGGGCTAGGGTTAGAGAGACGGTTAGGGTTAGGATTGGACCTAGGGTTAGGGTTATGATGAGGGCTATGGTTAGAGAGACGGTTAGTGTTAGGATTGGACCTAGGGTTTGGGTTATGTTGAGGGCTAGGGTTAGAGAGACGGTTAGGGTGAGGATTGGACCTAAGGTTAGGGTTTTGTTGAGGGCTAGGGTTAGAGAGACAGTTAGGGTTAGGATTCGACCTAGCGTTAGGGTTATGTTGAGGGCTACGGTTAGACAGACAGTTAGGGTTAGGATTGGACCTAGGGTTAGGATTATGCTGAGGGCTAGGGTCAGAGAGACGGTTAGGGTTAGGATTGGACCTAGGGTTAGGGTTAGGTTGAGGGCTAGGGTCAGACAGACGGTTAGAGTTAGGATGGGACCTAGGGTTAGGGTTAGGTTGAGGGCTAGGGTTAGAGAGACGATTAGGGTTAGGATTGGACCTAGGGTTAGGGCTATGTAGAGTGCTAGGGTTAGAGAGACGGTTAGGGTGAGGATTGGACCTAGGGTTAGGGTTACGTTGAGGGCTAGAGTTAGAGAGACGGTTAGGGTTAGGATTGGACCTAGGGTTAGGCTTATATTGCGGGCTAGGGTTAGAGAGACGGTTAGGGTTAGGATGGGACATAAGGTTAGGGTTATGTTGAGGGCTAGGGTTAGAGAGACGATTAGGGTGAGGATTGGACCTAGGGTTAGGGTTATGTTGAGGGCTAGGGTCAGAGAGATGGTTAGGGTGAGGATTGGACCTAGGGTTAGGGTTATGTTGAGGGCTAGGGTTAGAGCGACGGTTAGGGTTAGGATTGGACCTAGGGTTAGGGTTATGTTGAGGGCTAGGGTTAGAGAGACGGTTAAGGTGAGGATTGGACCTAGGGTTAGGGTTATGTTGAGAGCTAGGGTCAGAGAGACGGTTAGGGTTAGGATTGGACCTAGGGTTAGGGCTTTGTTGAGGGCTAGGAATAGAGCGACGGTTAGGGCAAGGATTGGACCTAGGGTTAGGGTTATGTTGAGGGCTAGGGTTAGAGAGACGGTATGGGTTAGGATTGGACCTAGGGTTAGGGTTATGTTGAGGGCTAGGGTTAGAGAGACGGTTAGGGTTAGGATTGGACCTAGGGTTAGGGTTATGTTTAGGGCTAGGGTTAGAGAGACGGTTAGGGTTAGGATTGGACCTAGGGTTAGGGTTATGTTGAGGGCTAGGGTTAGAAAGACGGTTAGGGTTAGGATTGGACCTAGGGTTAGGCTTATGTTGAGGGCTAGGGTTAGAGATACAGTTAGGGTTAGGATTGGTCCTAGGGTTAGGGTTATGTTCAGGGCTAGAGTTAGAGAGACGGATAGGGTTAGGATTGGACCTAGGGTTAGGGTTATGTTGAGGCCTAGGGTTAGAGAGACGGTTAGGGTTAGGATTGGACCTAGGGTTAGGGTTATGATGAGGGCTATGGTTAGAGAGACGGTTAGTGTTAGGATTGGACCTAGGGTTAGGGTTATGTTGAGGGCTAGGGTTAGAGAGACGGTTAGGGTTAGGATTGGACCTAGGGTTAGGGTTATGATGAGGGCTATGGTTAGAGAGACGGTTAGTGTTAGGATTGGACCTAGGGTTTGGGTTATGTTGAGGGCTAGGGTTAGAGAGACGGTTAGGGTGAGGATTGGACCTAAGGTTAGGGTTTTGTTGAGGGCTAGGGTTAGAGAGACAGTTAGGGTTAGGATTCGACCTAGCGTTAGGGTTATGTTGAGGGCTACGGTTAGACAGACAGTTAGGGTTAGGATTGGACCTAGGGTTAGGATTATGCTGAGGGCTAGGGTCAGAGAGACGGTTAGGGTTAGGATTGGACCTAGGGTTAGGGTTAGGTTGAGGGCTAGGGTCAGACAGACGGTTAGAGTTAGGATGGGACCTAGGGTTAGGGTTAGGTTGAGGGCTAGGGTTAGAGAGACGATTAGGGTTAGGATTGGACCTAGGGTTAGGGCTATGTAGAGTGCTAGGGTTAGAGAGACGGTTAGGGTGAGGATTGGACCTAGGGTTAGGGTTACGTTGAGGGCTAGAGTTAGAGAGACGGTTAGGGTTAGGATTGGACCTAGGGTTAGGCTTATATTGCGGGCTAGGGTTAGAGAGACGGTTAGGGTTAGGATGGGACATAAGGTTAGGGTTATGATGAGGGCTAGGGTTAGAGAGACGATTAGGGTGAGGATTGGACCTAGGGTTAGGGTTATGTTGAGGGCTAGGGTCAGAGAGATGGTTAGGGTGAGGATTGGACCTAGGGTTAGGGTTATGTTGAGGGCTAGGGTTAGAGCGACGGTTAGGGTTAGGATTGGACCTAGGGTTAGGGTTATGTTGAGGGCTAGGGTTAGAGAGACGGTTAAGGTGAGGATTGGACCTAGGGTTAGGGTTATGTTGAGAGCTAGGGTCAGAGAGACGGTTAGGGTTAGGATTGGACCTAGGGTTAGGGCTTTGTTGAGGGCTAGGAATAGAGCGACGGTTAGGGCAAGGATTGGACCTAGGGTTAGGGTTATGTTGAGGGCTAGGGTTAGAGAGACGGTATGGGTTAGGATTGGACCTAGGGTTAGGGTTATGTTGAGGGCTAGGGTTAGAGAGACGGTTAGGGTTAGGATTGGACCTAGGGTTAGGGTTATGTTTAGGGCTAGGGTTAGAGAGACGGTTAGGGTTAGGATTGGACCTAGGGTTAGGGTTATGTTGAGGGCTAGGGTTAGAAAGACGGTTAGGGTTAGGATTGGACCTAGGGTTAGGCTTATGTTGAGGGCTAGGGTTAGAGATACAGTTAGGGTTAGGATTGGTCCTAGGGTTAGGGTTATGTTCAGGGCTAGAGTTAGAGAGACGGATAGGGTTAGGATTGGACCTAGGGTTAGGGTTATGTTGAGGCCTAGGGTTAGAGAGACGGTTAGGGTTAGGATTGGACCTAGGGTTAGGGTTATGTTGAGGGCTAGGGTTAGAGCGACGGTTAGGGTTAGGATTGGACCTAGGGTTAGGGTTATGTTGAGGGCTAGGGTTAGAGGGACGGTTTGGGTTAGGATTGGACCTAGGGTTAGGGTTATGTTGAGGGCTAGGTTTAGAGAGACGGTTAGGGTGAGGATTGGACTTAGGGTTGGGGTTATGTTGAGGGCTAGGGTTAGAGAGACGGTTAGGGTGAGGATTGGACCTAGGGTCAGGGTTATGTGGAGGACTAGGGTCAGAGAGACTGTTAGGGTTAGGGTTGGACCTAGGGTTAGGGTTATGTTGAGTGCTAGGGTTAGACAGACAGTTAGGGTTAGGATTGGACCTAGGGTTAGAGTTATGCTGAGGGCTAGGGTCAGAGAGACGGTTACGGTTAGGATTGGACCTAGGGTTAGGGTTAGGTTGAGGGCTAGGGTTAGAGAGACGGTTAGGGTTAGGATTGGACCTAGGGTTAGGGCTTTGTTGAGGGCTAGGAATAGAGCGACGGTTAGGGCAAGGATTGGACCTAGGGTTAGGGTTATGTTGAGGGCTAGGGTTAGAGAGACGGTATGGGTTAGGATTGGACCTAGGGTTAGGGTTATGTTGAGGGCTAGGGTTAGAGAGACGGTTAGGGTTAGGATTGGACCTAGGGTTAGGGTTATGTTTAGGGCTAGGGTTAGAGAGACGGTTAGGGTTAGGATTGGACCTAGGGTTAGGGTTATGTTGAGGGCTAGGGTTAGAAAGACGGTTAGGGTTAGGATTGGACCTAGGGTTAGGCTTATGTTGAGGGCTAGGGTTAGAGATACAGTTAGGGATAGGATTGGTCCTAGGGTTAGGGTTATGTTCAGGGCTAGAGTTAGAGAGACGGATAGGGTTAGGATTGGACCTAGGGTTAGGGTTATGTTGAGGCCTAGGGTTAGAGAGACGGTTAGGGTTAGGATTGGACCTAGGGTTAGGCTTATATTGAGGGCTAGGGTTAGAGAGACGGTTAGGGTTAGGATTGGACATAAGGTTAGGGTTATGTTGAGGGCTAGGGTTAGAGAGACGGTTAGGGTGAGGATTGGACCTAGGGTTAGGGTTATGTTGAGGGCTAGGGTTAGAGAGACGGTTAATGTTATGATTGGACCTAGGGTTAGGGTTATGTTGAGGGCTAGGGTTATAGAGACGGTTAGGGTTAGGATTGGACCTAGGGTTAGGGTTATGTTGAGGGCTAGGGTTAGAGAGACGGTTAGGGTGAGGTTTCGACCTAGGGTTAGGGTTATGTTGAGGGCTAGGGTTAGGAGACGGTTAGTGTTAGGATTGGACCTAGGTTTAGGCATATGTTGATGGCTAGGGTTAGAGAGACTGTTAGGGTGAGTATTGGACATAGGGTTAGTGTTATGTTGAGGGCTAGGGTTAGAGAGACGGTTAGGGTGAGGATTGGACCTAGGGTTAGGGTTATGTTGAGCGCTAGAGTTAGAGAGACGGTTAGCGTGAGGATGGGACCTAGGGTTAGGGTTATGTTGAGGGCTAGGGTTTGAGAGACGGTTAGGGTTAGGATTGGACCTAGGGTTAGGGTTATGTTGAGGGCTACGGTTAGAGCGACGGTTAGGGTTAGGATTGGTCCTAGGGTTAGGGTTATGTTGAGGGCTAAAGTTAGAGAGACGGATAGGGTTAGGATTGGACCTAGGGTTAGGGTTATGATGAGGGCTAGGTTTAGAGAGACGGTTACTGTTAGGATTGGACCTAGGGTTAGGGTTATGTTGAGGGCTAGGGTTAGAGAGACGGTTAGGGTAAGGATTGGACCTAGGGTTAGGGTTATGTTGAGGGCTAGGGTTAGAGAGACGGTTAGGGTTAGGATTGGACCTAGGGTTAGGGTTATGATGAGGGCTATGGTTAGAGAGACGGTTAGTGTTAGGATTGGACCTAGGGTTTGGGTTATGTTGAGGGCTAGGGTTAGAGAGACGGTTAGGGTGAGGATTGGACCTAAGGTTAGGGTTTTGTTGAGGGCTAGGGTTAGAGAGACAGTTAGGGTTAGGATTCGACCTAGCGTTAGGGTTATGTTGAGGGCTACGGTTAGACAGACAGTTAGGGTTAGGATTGGACCTAGGGTTAGGATTATGCTGAGGGCTAGGGTCAGAGAGACGGTTAGGGTTAGGATTGGACCTAGGGTTAGGGTTAGGTTGAGGGCTAGGGTCAGACAGACGGTTAGAGTTAGGATGGGACCTAGGGTTAGGGTTAGGTTGAGGGCTAGGGTTAGAGAGACGATTAGGGTTAGGATTGGACCTAGGGTTAGGGCTATGTAGAGTGCTAGGGTTAGAGAGACGGTTAGGGTGAGGATTGGACCTAGGGTTAGGGTTATATTGCGGGCTAGGGTTAGAGAGACGGTTAGGGTTAGGATGGGACATAAGGTTAGGGTTATGTTGAGGGCTAGGGTTAGAGAGACGATTAGGGTGAGGATTGGACCTAGGGTTAGGGTTATGTTGAGGGCTAGGGTCAGAGAGATGGTTAGGGTGAGGATTGGACCTAGGGTTAGGGTTATGTTGAGGGCTAGGGTTAGAGCGACGGTTAGGGTTAGGATTGGACCTAGGGTTAGGGTTATGTTGAGGGCTAGGGTTAGAGAGACGGTTAAGGTGAGGATTGGACCTAGGGTTAGGGTTATGTTGAGAGCTAGGGTCAGAGAGACGGTTAGGGTTAGGATTGGACCTAGGGTTAGGGCTTTGTTGAGGGCTAGGAATAGAGCGACGGTTAGGGCAAGGATTGGACCTAGGGTTAGGGTTATGTTGAGGGCTAGGGTTAGAGAGACGGTATGGGTTAGGATTGGACCTAGGGTTAGGGTTATGTTGAGGGCTAGGGTTAGAGAGACGGTTAGGGTTAGGATTGGACCTAGGGTTAGGGTTATGTTTAGGGCTAGGGTTAGAGAGACGGTTAGGGTTAGGATTGGACCTAGGGTTAGGGTTATGTTGAGGGCTAGGGTTAGAAAGACGGTTAGGGTTAGGATTGGACCTAGGGTTAGGCTTATGTTGAGGGCTAGGGTTAGAGATACAGTTAGGGTTAGGATTGGTCCTAGGGTTAGGGTTATGTTCAGGGCTAGAGTTAGAGAGACGGATAGGGTTAGGATTGGACCTAGGGTTAGGGTTATGTTGAGGCCTAGGGTTAGAGAGACGGTTAGGGTTAGGATTGGACCTAGGGTTAGGGTTATGTTGAGGGCTAGGGTTAGAGCGACGGTTAGGGTTAGGATTGGACCTAGGGTTAGGGTTATGTTGAGGGCTAGGGTTAGAGGGACGGTTTGGGTTAGGATTGGACCTAGGGTTAGGGTTATGTTGAGGGCTAGGTTTAGAGAGACGGTTAGGGTGAGGATTGGACTTAGGGTTGGGGTTATGTTGAGGGCTAGGGTTAGAGAGACGGTTAGGGTGAGGATTGGACCTAGGGTCAGGGTTATGTTGAGGACTAGGGTCAGAGAGACTGTTAGGGTTAGGGTTGGACCTAGGGTTAGGGTTATGTTGAGTGCTAGGGTTAGACAGACAGTTAGGGTTAGGATTGGACCTAGGGTTAGAGTTATGCTGAGGGCTAGGGTCAGAGAGACGGTTACGGTTAGGATTGGACCTAGGGTTAGGGTTAGGTTGAGGGCTAGGGTTAGAGAGACGGTTAGGGTTAGGATTGAACCTAGGGTTAGGGCTTTGTTGAGGGCTAGGAATAGAGCGACGGTTAGGGCAAGGATTGGACCTAGGGTTAGGGTTATGTTGAGGGCTAGGGTTAGAGAGACAGTATGGGTTAGGATTGGACCTAGGGTTAGGGTTATGTTGAGGGCTAGGGTTAGAGAGACGGTTAGGGTTAGGATTGGACCTAGGGTTAGGGTTATGTTTAGGGCTAGGGTTAGAGAGACGGTTAGGGTTAGGATTGGACCTAGGGTTAGGGTTATGTTGAGGGCTAGGGTTAGAAAGACGGTTAGGGTTAGGATTGGACCTAGGGTTAGGCTTATGTTGAGGGCTAGGGTTAGAGATACAGTTAGGGTTAGGATTGGTCCTAGGGTTAGGGTTATGTTCAGGGCTAGAGTTAGAGAGACGGATAGGGTTAGGATTGGACCTAGGGTTAGGGTTATGTTGAGGCCTAGGGTTAGAGAGACGGTTAGGGTTAGGATTGGACCTAGGGTTAGGGTTATGTTGAGGGCTAGGGTTAGAGCGACGGTTAGGGTTAGGATTGGACCTAGGGTTAGGGTTATGTTGAGGGCTAGGGTTAGAGGGACGGTTTGGGTTAGGATTGGACCTAGGGTTAGGGTTATGTTGAGGGCTAGGTTTAGAGAGACGGTTAGGGTGAGGATTGGACTTAGGGTTAGGGTTATGTTGAGGGCTAGGGTTAGAGAGACGGTTAGGGTGAGGATTGGACCTAGGGTCAGGGTTATTTTGAGGACTAGGGTCAGAGAGACTGTTAGGGTTAGGGTTGGACCTAGGGTTAGGGTTATGTTGAGTGCTAGGGTTAGACAGACAGTTAGGGTTAGGATTGGACCTAGGGTTAGAGTTATGCTGAGGGCTAGGGTCAGAGAGACGGTTACGGTTAGGATTGGACCTAGGGTTAGGGTTAGGTTGAGGGCTAGGGTTAGAGAGACGGTTAGGGTTAGGATGGGACCTAAGGTTAGGGTTAGATTGAGGGCTAGGGTAAGAGAGACGTTTAGGTTTAGGATTGGACCTAGGGTTAGTGTTATGTTGAGGGCTAGGGTTAGAGAGACAGTTAGGGTGAGGATTGGACCTAGGGTTAGGGTTATGATGAGGGCTAGGTTTAGAGAGACGGTTACTGTTAGGATTGGACCTAGGGTTAGGGTTATGTTGAGGGCTAAAGTTAGAGAGACGGATAGGGTTAGGATTGGACCTAGGGTTAGGGTTATGATGAGGGCTAGGTTTAGAGAGACGGTTACTGTTAGGATTGGACCTAGGGTTAGGGTTATGTTGAGGGCTAGGTTTAGAGAGACGGTTAGGGTAAGGATTGGAACTAGGGTTAGGGTTATGTTGAGGGCTAGGGTTAGAGAGACGGTTAGGGTTAGGATTGGACCTAGGGTTAGGGTTATGATGAGGGCTATGGTTAGAGAGACGGTTAGTGTTAGGATTGGACCTAGGGTTAGGGTTATGTTGAGGGCTAGGGTTAGAGAGACGGTTAGGGTGAGGATTGGACCTAGGGTTAGGGTTTTGTTGAGGGCTAGGGTTAGAGAGACAGTTAGGGTTAGGATTCGACCTAGGGTTAGGGTTATGTTGAGGGCTAGGGTTAGACAGACAGTTATGGTTAGGATTGGACCTAGGGTTAGGATTATGCTGAGGGCTAGGGTCAGAGAGACGGTTAGGGTTAGGATTGGACCTAGGGTTAGGGTTAGGTTGAGGGCTAGGGTCAGACAGACGGTTAGGGTTAGGATGGGACCTAGGGTTAGGGTTAGGTTGAGGGCTAGGGTTAGAGAGACGGTTAGGGTTAGGATTGGACCTAGGGTTAGGGCTATGTAGAGGGCTAGGGTTAGAGAGAAGGTTAGGGTGAGGATTGGACCTAGGGTTAGGGTTACGTTGAGGGCTAGAGTTAGAGAGACGGTTAGGGTTAGGATTGGACCTAGGGTTAGGCTTATATTGAGGGCTAGGGTTAGACAGACGGTTAGGGTTAGGATTCGACATAAGGTTAGGGTTATGTTGAGGGCTAGGGTTAGAGAGACGGTTAGGGTGAGGATTGGACCTAGGGTTAGGGTTATGTTGAGGGCTAGGGTCAGAGAGATGGTTAGGGTGAGGATTGGACCTAGGGTTAGGGTTATGTTGAGGGCTAGGGTTAGAGCGACGGTTAGGGTTAGGATTGGACCTAGGGTTAGGGTTATGTTGAGGGCTAGGGTTAGAGAGACGGTTAAGGTGAGGATTGGACCTAGGCTTAGGGTTATGTTGAGAGCTAGGGTCAGAGAGACGGTTAGGGTTAGGATTGGACCTAGGGTTAGGGCTTTGTTGAGGGCTAGGAATAGAGCGACGGTTAGGGCAAGGATTGGACCTAGGGTTAGGGTTATGTTGAGGGCTAGGGTTAGAGAGACGGTATGGGTTAGGATTGGACCTAGGGTTAGGGTTATGTTGAGGGCTAGGGTTAGAGAGACGGTTAGGGTTAGGATTGGACCTAGGGTTAGGGTTATGTTTAGGGCTAGGGTTAGAGAGACGGTTAGGGTTAGGATTGGACCTAGGGTTAGGGTTATGTTGAGGGCTAGGGTTAGAAAGACGGTTAGGGTTAGGATTGGACCTAGGGTTAGGCTTATGTTGAGGGCTAGGGTTAGAGATACAGTTAGGGTTAGGATTGGTCCTAGGGTTAGGGTTATGTTCAGGGTTAGAGTTAGAGAGACGGATAGGGTTAGGATTGGACCTAGGGTTAGGGTTATGTTGAGGCCTAGGGTTAGAGAGACGGTTAGGGTTAGGATTGGACCTAGGGTTAGGGTTATGTTGAGGGCTAGGGTTAGAGCGACGGTTAGGGTTAGGATTGGACCTAGGGTTAGGTTTATGTTGAGGGCTAGGGTTACAGGGACGGTTTGGGTTAGGATTGGACCTAGGGTTAGGGTTATGTTGAGGGCTAGGTTTAGAGAGACGGTTAGGGTGAGGATTGGACTTAGGGTTAGGTTTATGTTGAGGGCTAGGTTTAGAGAGACGGTTAGGGTGAGGATTGGACCTAGGGTCAGGGTTATGTTGAGGACTAGGGTCAGAGAGACTGTTAGTGTTAGGGTTGGACCTAGGGTTAGGGTTATGTTGAGGGCTAGGGTTAGACAGACAGTTAGGGTTAGGTTTGGACCTAGGGTTAGAGTTATGCTGAGGGCTAGGGTCAGAGAGACGGTTACGGTTAGGATTGGACCTAGGGTTAGGGTTATGTTGAGGGATAGGGTTAGACAGACAGTTAGGGTTAGGATTGGACCTAGGGTTAGGGTTATGCTGAGGGCTAGGGTCAGAGAGACGGTTAGGGTTAGGATTGGACCTAGGGTTAGTGTTAGGTTGAGGGCTAGGGTTAGAGAGACGGTTAGGGTTAGGATTGGACCTAGGGTTAACGTTATGTTGAGGGCTAGGGTCAGAGAGACGGTTAGGGTTAGGATTGGACCTAGGGTTAGCGTTATGTTGAGGGCTAGGGTCAGAGAGACGGTTAGGGTTAGGATTGGACCTAGGGTTAGGGCTTTGTTGAGGGCTAGGAATAGAGCGACGGTTAGGGCAAGGATTGGACCTAGGGTTAGGGTTATGTTGAGGGCTAGGTTTAGAGAGACGGTATGGGTTAAGATTGGACCTAGGGTTAGGGTTATGTTGAGGGCTAGGGTTAGAGAGACGGTTAGGGTTAGGATTAGACCTAGGGTTAGGGTTAGGTTGAGGGATAGGGTTAGAGAGACGGTTAGGGTGAGGATTGGACCTAGGGTTAGGGTTATGTTTAGGGCTAGGGTTAGAGAGACGGTTAGGGTTAGGATTGGACCTAGGGTTAGGGTTATGTTGAGGGCTAGGGTTAGAAAGACGGTTAGGGTTAGGATTGGACCTAGGGTTAGGCTTATGTTGAGGGCTAGGGTTAGAGATACAGTTAGGGTTAGGATTGGTCCTAGGGTTAGGGTTATGTTCAGGGCTAGAGTTAGAGAGACGTATAGGGTTAGGATTGGACCTAGGGTTAGGGTTATGTTGAGGCCTAGGTTTAGAGAGACGGTTAGGGTTAGGATTGGACCTAGGGTTAGGCTTATGTTGAGGGCTAGGGTTAGAGCGACGGTTAGGGTTAGGATTGGACCTAGGGTTAGGGTTATGTTGAGGGCTAGGGTTAGAGGGACGGTTTGGGTTAGGATTGGACCTAGGGTTAGGGTTATGTTGAGGGCTAGGTTTAGAGAGACGGTTAGGGTGAGGATTGGACTTAGGGTTAGGGTTATGTTGAGGGCTAGGGTTAGAGAGACGGTTAGGGTGAGGATTGGACCTAGGGTCAGGGTTATGTTGAGGACTAGGGTCAGAGAGACTGTTAGGGTTAGGGTTGGACCTAGGGTTAGGGTTATGTTGAGGGCTAGGGTTAGAGTAACGGTTAGGGTGAGGATTGGACCTAGGGTTAGGGTTATGTTGAGGGCTAGGGTCGGAGAGACGGTTAGGGTTAGGATTGGACCTAGGGTTAGGGTTATGTTGAGGGCTAGGTTTAGACAGACAGTTAGGGTTAGGATTGGATCTATGGTTAGGGTTATGCTGAGGTCTAGGATCAGGGAGACGGTTAGGGTTAGGATTGGACCTAGGGTTAGTGTTAGGTTGAGGGCTAGGGTTAGTGAGACGGTTAGTGTTAGGATTGGACCTAGGGTTAGGGTTATGTTGAGGACTAGGGTTAGAGAGACGGTTAGAGTTAGGATTGGACCTAGGGTTAGGGGTATATTGAGGGCTAGCGTTAGAGAGACGGTTAGGGTGAGGATTGGACCTAGGGTTAGTGTTATGTTTAGGGCTAGGGTTAGAGCGACGGTTAGGGTTAGGATTGGTCCTAGGGTTAGTGTTATGTTGAGGACAAGAGTTAGAGAGACGGATAGGGTTAGGATTGGACCTAGGGTTAGGGTTATGTTGAGGGCTAGGGTTAGAGAGACGGTTAGTGTTAGGATTGGACCTAGGGTTAGGGTAATGTTGAGGGCTAGGATTAGAGAGACGGTTAGGGTGAGGATTGGACCTAGGGTTAGGGTTATTTTGAGGGCTAGGTTTAGGGAGACGGTTAGGGTTAGGATTGGACCTAGGGTTAGGGTTATGTTGAGGGCTAGGTTTAGAGAGACGGTTAGTGTTATGATTGGACCTAGGGTTAGGGTTATGTTGAGGGCTAGGCTTATAGAGACGGTTAGGGTTAGGATTGGACCTAGGGTTAGGGTTATGTTGAGGGCTAGGGTTAGAGAGACGGTTAGGGTGAGGTTTCGACCTAGGGTTAGGGTTATGTTGAGAGCTAGGGTTAGAGAGACGGTTAGTGTTAGGATTGGACCTAGGTTTAGGCATATGTTAATGGCTAGGGTTAGAGAGACTGTTAGGGTTAGGATTGGACATAGGGTTAGTGTTATGTTGAGGGCTAGGGTTAAAGAGACGGTTGAGGTGAGGATTGGACCTAGGGTTAGGGTTATGTTGAGCGCTAGAGTTAGAGAGACGGATAGGGTTAGGATTGGACCTAGGGTTAGGGTTATATTGAGCGCTAGGGTTAGAGAGACGGTTAGGGTGAGGATGGGACGTAGGGTTAGGGTTATGTTGAGGGCTAGGGCTTGAGAGACGGTTAGGGATAGGATTGGACCTAGGGTTAGGGTTATGTTGAGGGCTACGGTTAGAGCGACGGTTTGGGTTAGGATTGGTCCTAGGGTTCGGGTTATGTTGAGGGCTAAAGTTAGAGAGACGGATAGGGTTAGGATTGGACCTAGGGTTAGGGTTATGATGAGGGCTAGGTTTAGAGAGACGGTTACTGTTAGGATTGGACCTAGGGTTAGGGTTATGTTGAGGGCTAGGGTTAGAGAGACGGTTAGGGTTAGGATTGGTCCTAGGGTTAGGGTTATGTTCAGGGTTAGAGTTAGAGAGACGGATAGGGTTAGGATTGGACCTAGGGTTAGGGTTATGTTGAGGCCTAGGGTTAGAGAGACGGTTAGGGTTAGGATTGGACCTAGGGTTAGGGTTATGTTGAGGGCTAGGGTTAGAGCGACGGTTAGGGTTAGGATTGGACCTAGGGTTAGGTTTATAATGAGGGCTAGGGTTACAGGGACGGTTTGGGTTAGGATTGGACCTAGGGTTAGGGTTATGTTGAGGGCTAGGTTTAGAGAGACGGTTAGGGTGAGGATTGGACTTAGGGTTAGGTTTATGTTGAGGGCTAGGGTTAGAGAGACGGTTAGGGTGAGGATTGGACCTAGGGTCAGGGTTATGTTGAGGACTAGGGTCAGAGAGACTGTTAGTGTTAGGGTTGGACCTAGGGTTAGGGTTATGTTGAGGGCTAGGGTTAGACAGACAGTTAGGGTTAGGTTTGGACCTAGGGTTAGAGTTATGCTGAGGGCTAGGGTCAGAGAGACGGTTACGGTTAGGATTGGACCTAGGGTTAGGGTTATGTTGAGGGATAGGGTTAGACAGACAGTTAGGGTTAGGATTGGACCTAGGGTTAGGGTTATGCTGAGGGCTAGGGTCAGAAAGACGGTTAGGGTTAGGATTGGACCTAGGGTTAGTGTTAGGTTGAGGGCTAGGGTTAGAGAGACGGTTAGGGTTAGGATTGGACCTAGGGTTAACGTTATGTTGAGGGCTAGGGTCAGAGAGACGGTTAGGGTTAGGATTGGACCTAGGGTTAGCGTTATGTTGAGGGCTAGGGTCAGAGAGACGGTTAGGGTTAGGATTGGACCTAGGGTTAGGGCTTTGTTGAGGGCTAGGAATAGAGCGACGGTTAGGGCAAGGATTGGACCTAGGGTTAGGGTTATGTTGAGGGCTAGGTTTAGAGAGACGGTATGGGTTAAGATTGGACCTAGGGTTAGGGTTATGTTGAGGGCTAGGGTTAGAGAGACGGTTAGGGTTAGGATTAGACCTAGGGTTAGGGTTAGGTTGAGGGATAGGGTTAGAGAGACGGTTAGGGTGAGGATTGGACCTAGGGTTAGGGTTATGTTTAGGGCTAGGGTTAGAGAGACGGTTAGGGTTAGGATTGGACCTAGGGTTAGGGTTATGTTGAGGGCTAGGGTTAGAAAGACGGTTAGGGTTAGGATTGGACCTAGGGTTAGGCTTATGTTGAGGGCTAGGGTTAGAGATACAGTTAGGGTTAGGATTGGTCCTAGGGTTAGGGTTATGTTCAGGGCTAGAGTTAGAGAGACGTATAGGGTTAGGATTGGACCTAGGGTTAGGGTTATGTTGAGGCCTAGGTTTAGAGAGACGGTTAGGGTTAGGATTGGACCTAGGGTTAGGCTTATGTTGAGGGCTAGGGTTAGAGCGACGGTTAGGGTTAGGATTGGACCTAGGGTTAGGGTTATGTTGAGGGCTAGGGTTAGAGGGACGGTTTGGGTTAGGATTGGACCTAGGGTTAGGGTTATGTTGAGGGCTAGGTTTAGAGAGACGGTTAGGGTGAGGATTGGACTTAGGGTTAGGGTTATGTTGAGGGCTAGGGTTAGAGAGACGGTTAGGGTGAGGATTGGACCTAGGGTCAGGGTTATGTTGAGGACTAGGGTCAGAGAGACTGTTAGGGTTAGGGTTGGACCTAGGGTTAGGGTTATGTTGAGGGCTAGGGTTAGAGTAACGGTTAGGGTGAGGATTGGACCTAGGGTTAGGGTTATGTTGAGGGCTAGGGTCGGAGAGACGGTTAGGGTTAGGATTGGACCTAGGGTTAGGGTTATGTTGAGGGCTAGGTTTAGACAGACAGTTAGGGTTAGGATTGGATCTATGGTTAGGGTTATGCTGAGGTCTAGGATCAGGGAGACGGTTAGGGTTAGGATTGGACCTAGGGTTAGTGTTAGGTTGAGGGCTAGGGTTAGTGAGACGGTTAGTGTTAGGATTGGACCTAGGGTTAGGGTTATGTTGAGGACTAGGGTTAGAGAGACGGTTAGAGTTAGGATTGGACCTAGGGTTAGGGCTATATTGAGGGCTAGCGTTAGAGAGACGGTTAGGGTGAGGATTGGACCTAGGGTTAGTGTTATGTTTAGGGCTAGGGTTAGAGCGACGGTTAGGGTTAGGATTGGTCCTAGGGTTAGTGTTATGTTGAGGACAAGAGTTAGAGAGACGGATAGGGTTAGGATTGGACCTAGGGTTAGGGTTATGTTGAGGGCTAGGGTTAGAGAGACGGTTAGTGTTAGGATTGGACCTAGGGTTAGGGTAATGTTGAGGGCTAGGATTAGAGAGACGGTTAGGGTGAGGATTGGACCTAGGGTTAGGGTTATTTTGAGGGCTAGGTTTAGGGAGACGGTTAGGGTTAGGATTGGACCTAGGGTTAGGGTTATGTTGAGGGCTAGGTTTAGAGAGACGGTTAGTGTTATGATTGGACCTAGGGTTAGGGTTATGTTGAGGGCTAGGCTTATAGAGACGGTTAGGGTTAGGATTGGACCTAGGGTTAGGGTTATGTTGAGGGCTAGGGTTAGAGAGACGGTTAGGGTGAGGTTTCGACCTAGGGTTAGGGTTATGTTGAGAGCTAGGGTTAGAGAGACGGTTAGTGTTAGGATTGGACCTAGGTTTAGGCATATGTTAATGGCTAGGGTTAGAGAGACTGTTAGGGTTAGGATTGGACATAGGGTTAGTGTTATGTTGAGGGCTAGGGTTAAAGAGACGGTTGAGGTGAGGATTGGACCTAGGGTTAGGGTTATGTTGAGCGCTAGAGTTAGAGAGACGGATAGGGTTAGGATTGGACCTAGGGTTAGGGTTATATTGAGCGCTAGGGTTAGAGAGACGGTTAGGGTGAGGATGGGACCTAGGGTTAGGGTTATGTTGAGGGCTAGGGCTTGAGAGACGGTTAGGGATAGGATTGGACCTAGGGTTAGGGTTATGTTGAGGGCTACGGTTAGAGCGACGGTTTGGGTTAGGATTGGTCCTAGGGTTCGGGTTATGTTGAGGGCTAAAGTTAGAGAGACGGATAGGGTTAGGATTGGACCTAGGGTTAGGGTTATGATGAGGGCTAGGTTTAGAGAGACGGTTACTGTTAGGATTGGACCTAGGGTTAGGGTTATGTTGAGGGCTAGGGTTAGAGAGACGGTTAGGGTGAGGATTGGACCTAGGGTTAGGGTTTTGTTGAGGGCTAGGGTTAGAGAGACGGTTAGGGTTAGGATTCGACCTAGGGTTAGGGTTATGTTGAGGGCTAGGGTTAGACAGACAGTTAGATTTAGGATTGGACCTAGGGTTAGGATTATGCTGAGGGCTAGGGTCAGAGAGACGGTTAGGGTTAGGATTGGACCTAGGGTTAGGGTTAGGTTGAGGGCTAGGGTCAGACAGACGGTTAGGGTTAGGATTGGTCCTAGGGTTAGGGCTATGTAGAGGGCTAGGGTTAGAGAGACGGTTAGGGTGAGGATTGGACCTAGGGTTAGGGTTACGTTGAGGGCTAGAGTTAGAGAGACGGTTAGGGTTAGGATTGGACCTAGGGTTAGGCTTATATTGAGGGCTAGGGTTAGAGAGACGGTTAGGGTTAGGATTGGACATAAGGTTAGGGTTATGTTGAGGGCTAGGGTTAGAGAGACGGTTAGGGTGAGGATTGGACCTAGGGTTAGGGTTATGTTGAGGGCTAGGGTCAGAGAGATGGTTAGGGTGAGGATTGGACCTAGGGTTAGGGTTATGTTGAGGGCTAGGGTTAGAGAGACGGTTAAGGTGAGGATTGGACCTAGGGTTAGGGTTATGTTGAGAGCTAGGGTCAGAGAGACGGTTAGGGTTAGGATTGGACCTAGGGTTAGGGCTTTGTTGAGGGCTAGGAATAGAGCGACGGTTAGGGCAAGGATTGGACCTAGGGTTAGGGTTATGTTGAGGGCTAGGTTTAGAGAGACGGTATGGGTTAAGATTGGACCTAGGGTTAGGGTTATGTTGAGGGCTAGGGTTAGAGAGACGGTTAGGGTTAGGATTAGACCTAGGGTTAGGGTTAGGTTGAGGGATAGGGTTAGAGAGACGGTTAGGGTGAGGATTGGACCTAGGGTTAGGGTTATGTTTAGGGCTAGGGTTAGAGAGACGGTTAGGGTTAGGATTGGACCTAGGGTTAGGGTTATGTTGAGGGCTAGGGTTAGAAAGACGGTTAGGGTTAGGATTGGACCTAGGGTTAGGCTTATGTTGAGGGCTAGGGTTAGAGATACAGTTAGGGTTAGGATTGGTCCTAGGGTTAGGGTTATGTTCAGGGCTAGAGTTAGAGAGACGTATAGGGTTAGGATTGGACCTAGGGTTAGGGTTATGTTGAGGCCTAGGTTTAGAGAGACGGTTAGGGTTAGGATTGGACCTAGGGTTAGGCTTATGTTGAGGGCTAGGGTTAGAGCGACGGTTAGGGTTAGGATTGGACCTAGGGTTAGGGTTATGTTGAGGGCTAGGGTTAGAGGGACGGTTTGGGTTAGGATTGGACCTAGGGTTAGGGTTATGTTGAGGGCTAGGTTTAGAGAGACGGTTAGGGTGAGGATTGGACTTAGGGTTAGGGTTATGTTGAGGGCTAGGGTTAGAGAGACGGTTAGGGTGAGGATTGGACCTAGGGTCAGGGTTATGTTGAGGACTAGGGTCAGAGAGACTGTTAGGGTTAGGGTTGGACCTAGGGTTAGGGTTATGTTGAGGGCTAGGGTTAGACAGACAGTTAGGGTTAGGATTGGACCTAGGGTTAAGTTCTGCTGAGGGATAGGGTCAGAGAGACGGTTACGGTTAGGATTGGACCTAGGGTTAGGGTTAGGTTGAGGGCTAGGGTTAGAGAGACGGTTAGGGTTAGGATTGGACCTAGGGTTAGGGTTAGGTTGAGGGCTAGGGTAAGAGAGACGTTTAGGTTTAGGATTGGACCTAGGGTTAGTGTTATGTTTAGGGCTAGGGTTAGAGAGACGGTTAGGGTTAGGATTGGACCTAGGGTTAGGGCTATGTTGAGGGCTAGGGTCAGAGAGACGGTTAGGGTTAGGATTGGACCTAGGGTTAGGGTTATGTTGAGGGCTAGGGTTAGAGAGACGGTTAGGGTGAGGATTGGACCTAGGGTTAGGGTTATGTTGAGGGCTAGGGTTAGAGAGACGGTTAGGGTGAGAATTGGACCTAGGGTTAGGGTTATGTTGAGGGCTAGGGTCAGAGAGACGGTTAGGGTTAGGATTGGAGCTAGGGTTAGGGTTATGTTGAGGGATAGGGTTAGACAGACAGTTAGGGTTAGGATTGGACCTAGGGTTAGGTTTATGCTGAGGGCTAGGGTCAGAGAGACGGTTAGGGTTAGGATTGGACCTAGGGTTAGGGTTAGGTTGAGGGCTAGGGTTAGAGAGACGGTTAGGGTTAGGATTGGACCTAGGGTTAGTGTTAGGTTGAGGGCTAGGGTTAGAGAGACGGTTAGTGTTAGGATTGGACCTAGGGTTAGGGTTATGTTGAGGGCTAGGGTTAGAGAGACGGTTAGGGTTAGGATTGGACCTAGGGTTAGGGCTATGTTGAGGGCTAGGGTTAGAGAGACGGTTAGGGTGAGGATTGGACCTAGGGTTAGTGTTATGTTGAGGGCTAGGGTTAGAGAGACGGTTAGGGTTAGGATTGGTCCTAGGGTTAGTGTTATGTTGAGGGCAAGAGTTAGAGAGACGGATAGGGTTAGGATTGGACCTAGGGTTAGGGTTATGTTGAGGGCTAGGGTTAGAGAGACGGTTAGTGTTAGGATTGGACCTAGGGTTAGGGTTATGTTGAGGGCTAGGTTTAGAGAGACGGTTAGGGTGAGGATTGGACCTAGGGTTAGGGTTATGTTGAGGGCTATGGTTAGAGAGACGGTTAGGGTTAGGATTGGACCTAGGGTTAGGGTTATGTTGAGGGCTAGGGTTAGAGAGACGGTTAGTGTTATGATTGGACCTAGGGTTAGGGTTATGTTGAGTGCTAGGCTTATAGAGACGGTTAGGGTTAGGATTGGACCTAGGGTTAGGGTTATGTTGAGGGCTAGGGTTAGAGAGATGGTTAGGGTGAGGGTTCGACCTAGGGTTAGGGTTATGTTGAGGGCTAGGGTTAGAGAGACGGTTAGTGTTAGGATTGGACCTAGGTTTAGGCATATGTTGATGGCTAGGGTTAGAGAGAAGGTTAGGGTGAGGATTGGACCTAGGGTTAGGGTTATGTTGAGGGCTAGGGTTAGAGAGACGGTTAGGGTTAGGATTGGACCTAGGGTTAGGGTTATGTTGAGGGCTAGGGTTAGAGAGACGGTTAGGGTGAGGATTGGACCTAGGGTTATAGTTATGTTGTGGGCTAGGGTTAGAGGGACGGTTAGGGTTAGGATTGGTCCTAGGGTTAGGGTTATGTTGAGGGCTAGGGGTAGAGAGACGGTTAGGGTTAGGATTGGGCCTGGGTTAGGGTTATGTTGAGGGCTAGGGTTAGAGAGACGGTTAGGGTTAGAATTGGACCTAGGGTTAGGGTTATGTTGAGGGCTAGGGTTAGAGAGACGGTTAGGGTTAGGATTGGACCTAGGATTAGGGTTATATTGAGGGCTAGGGTTAGAGAGCCGGTTAGGGTTAGGATTGGACCTAGGGCTAGGTCTATGTTGAGGTCAAGGGTTAGAGTGACGGTTAGGGTTAGGAATGGACCTAAGGCTAAGGTTATGTTGAAGGCTAGGGTTAGAGAGACGGTTAGGGTTAGGATTGGGCCTAGGGTTAGGGTTATGTTGAGGGCTAGGGGTAGAGAGACGGTTAGGGTTAGGATTGGACCTAAGGTTAGGGTTATGTTGAGGGCTAGGGTTAGAGAGACGGTTAGAGTTAGGATTGGACCTAGGATTAGGGTTATATTGAGGGCTAGGGTTAGAGAGACGGTTAGGGTTAGGATTGGACCTAGGGTTAGGTTTATGTTAAGGGCTAGGGTTATAGAGACGGTTGGGGTTAGGATTGGACCTAGGTTTAGAGTTATGTTGAGGGCTAGGGTTAGAGAGACGGTTAGGTTAGGATTGGCCTAGGGTTAGAGTTATGTTGAGGGCTAGGGTTAGAGAGACGCTTAGGGTTAGGATTGGACCTAGGGCTAGGTCTATGTTGAGGGCAAGGGTTAGAGAGACGGTTACGGTTAGGATTGGACCTAAGGCTAAGGTTATGTTGAAGGCTAGGGTTAGAGAGACGGTTAGGGTTAGGATTGGACCTAGGGCTAGTGTTATGTTGAGGGCTAGGGTTAGAGAGACGGTTAGGGTTAGGATTGGACCTAGCGTTAGGATTATGTTGAGGGCTAGGTTTAGAGAGACGGTTAGGGTTAGGATTGGACCTAGGGTTAGGGTTATGTTGAGGGCTAGGGTTAGAGAGACGGTTAGGGTTAGGTGTGGAACTAGGGATAGGGTTTTGTTAGGGGCTAGGGTTAGAGAGATGGTTAGGGTTAGGATTGGACCTAGGGATAGGGTTAGGTTCAGGGCTAGGGTTAGAGAGACGGTTCGGGTTAGGATTGGACCTAGGGCTAGTGTTATGTTGAGGGCTAGGGTTAGAGAGACGGTTAGGGTTAGGATTGGACCTAGGGTTAGGGTTATGTTGAGGGCTAGTTTTAGGGAGTCGGTTAGGGTTAGGATGGACCTAGGGTTAGAGTTATGTTGAGGGCTAGGGTTAGAGGGACGGTTAGGGTTAGGATTGGACCTAGGGTTAGGGTTATGTTGAGTGCTAGTGTTAGAGAGACGGTCAGGGTTAGGATTGGACCTAGGGTTAGGGTTATGTTGAGGGCTAGGGTTAGAGGGACGGTTAGGGTTAGGATTGGACTGGGGTTAGGGTTATGTTGAGGGCTAGGGTTAGAGAGATGGTTAGGGTTAGGATTGGACCTAGGGTTAGGGTTATGTTGAGGGCTAGTGTTAGAGAGACGGTCAGGGTTAGGATTGGACCTAGGGTTAGGGTTATGTTGAGGGCTAGGGTTAGAGAGACCGTCATGATTAGGATTGGACCTAGGTTAACGGTTATGTTGACGGCTAGGGTTAGAGAGACGGTTAGGGTTACGATTTGACCTAGGGTTAGGGTTATGTTGAGGGCTAGGTTTGAGAGACGGTTAGGGTTAGGATTGGACCTAGGGTTAGGGTTATGTTGAGGGCTAGGGTTAGAGAGACGGTTAGGGTAAGGATTGGACCTAGGGTTAGGTTTATGTTGAGGGTAGGTTTAGAGAGACGGTTAGGGTTAGGATTGGACCTAGGGTTAGGGTTATGTTGAGGGCTAGGGTTAGAGAGACGGTTAGGGTTAGGTGTGGACCTAGGGATAGGGTTTTGTTAGGGGCTAGGGTTAGAGAGATGGTTAGGGTTAGGATTGGACCTAGGGTTAGGGTTAGGTTGAGGGCTAGGGTTAGAGAGACGGTTAGGGTTAGGACTGGACCTAGGGTTAGGGTTATGTTGAGGGCTAGGGTTAGAGAGACGGTTAGGGTTAGGATTGGACCTAGGGTTAGGGTTATATTGAGGGCTAGGTTTAGAGAGTCGGTTAGGGTTAGGATTGGACTTAGGGTTAGGGTTATGTTGAGTGCTAGGGTTAGAGAGGCAGTTAGGGTTAGGATTGGACCTAGGGTTAGGGTTATGTTGAGGGCTAGTGTTAGAGAGACTGTTAGGGTTAGGATGGGCCTAGGGTTAGAGTTATGTTGAGTGCTAGGGTTAGAGGGACGGTTAGGGTTAGGATTGGACCTAGGGTTAGGGTTATGTTGAGGGCTAGGGTTCGAGAGACGGTTAGGGTTAGGATTGGACCTAGGGTTAGGGTTATGTTGAGGGCTAGTGTTAGAGAGACGGTTAGGGTTAGGATGGACCTAGGGTTAGAGTTATGTTGAGTGCTAGGGTTAGAGGGACGGTTAAGGTTAGGATTGGACCTAGGGTTAGGGTTATGTTGAGGGCTAGTGTTAGAGAGACGGTCAGGGTTAGGATTGGACCTAGGGTTAGGGTTATGTTGAGGGCTAGGGTTAGAGAGACCATCATGATTAGGATTGGACCTAGGTTTAGGGTTATGTTGAGGGCTAGGGTTAGAGGGACGGTTAGGGTTAGGATTGGACGTAGGGTTAGGGTTATGTTGAGGGCTAGGGGTAGAGTGACGGTTAGGGTGAGGATTGGACCTAGGGTTAGGGTTATGTTGAGGGCTAGTGTTAGAGAGACTGTTAGGGTTAGGATTGGACCTAGGGTTATAGTTATGTTGTGGGTTAGGGTTAGAGGGACGGTTAGGGTTAGGATTGGACCTAGGGATAGGGTTATGTTGAGGGCTAGGGGTAGAGAGACGGTTAGGGTTAGGATTGGGCCTAGGGTTAGGGTTATGTTGAGGGCTAGGGTTAGAGAGACGGTTAGGGTTAGAATTGGACCTAGGGTTAGGGTTATGTTGAGGGCTAGGGTTAGAGAGACGGTTAGGGTTAGGATTGGACCTAGGGTTAGGTTTATGTTAAGGGCTAGGGTTATAGAGACGGTTGGGGTTAGGATTGGACCTAGGTTTAGAGTTATGTTGAGGGCTAGGTTTAGCGAGACGGTTAGGTTAGGATTGGCCTAGGGTTAGAGTTATGTTGAGGGCTAGGGTTAGAGAGACGGTTAGGGTTAGGATTGGACCTAGGGCTAGGTCTATGTTGAGGGCAAGGGTTAGAGAGACGTTTAGGGTTAGGATTGGACCTAAGGCTAAGGTTATGTTGAAGGCTAGGGTTAGAGAGACGGTTAGGGTTAGGATTGGGCCTAGGGTTAGGGTTATGTTGAGGGCTAGGGTTAGAGAGACGGTTAGGGTTAGCTTTGGACCTAGGGTTAGGGTTATGTTGAGGGCTAGGGTTAGAGAGACGGTTAGGGTTAGGATTGGACCTAGGATTAGGGTTATATTGAGGGCTAGGGTTAGAGAGACGGTTAGGGGTAGGATTGGACCTAGGGTTAGGTTTATGTTAAGGGCTAGGGTTATAGAGATGGTTGGGGTTAGGATTGGACCTAGGTTTAGAGTTATGGTGAGGGCTAGGGTTAGAGAGACGGTTAGGTTAGGATTGGCCTAGGGTTAGAGTTATGTTGAGGTCTAGGGTTAGAGAGACGGTTAGGGTTAGGATTAGACCTAGGGATAGGGTTAGGTTCAGGGCTAGGGTTAGAGAGACGGTTAGGGTTAGGTTTGGACCTAGGGTGAGATTTATGTTGAGGGCTAGGGTTAGAGAGACGGTTAGGGTTAGGATTGGACCTAGGGTTAGAGTTATGTTGAGGGCTAGGGTTAGAGAGACGGTTAGGGTTAGGATTAGACCTAGGGCTAGGTTTATGTTGAGGGTTAGGTTTAGAGAGAGGGTTAGGGTTAGGATTGGACCTAGGGCTAGTGTTATATTGAGGGCTAGGGTTAGAGAGACGGTTAGGGTTAGGATTGGACCTAGGGTTAGGGTTATGTTGAGGGCTAGTTTTAGGGAGTCGGTTAGGGTTAGGATGGACCGAGGGTTAGAGTTATGTTGAGGGCTAGGGTTAGAGGGACGGTTAGGGTTAGGATTGGAGCTAGGGTTAGAGTTATGTTGAGGGCTAGTGTTAGAGAGACGGTCAGGGTTAGGATTGGACCTAGGGTTAGGGTTATGTTGAGGGCTAGGGTTAGAGGGACGGTTAGGGTTAGGATTGGACTAAGGTTAGGGTTATGTTGAGGGCTAGGGTTAGAGAGATGGTTAGGGTTTGGATTGGACCTAGGGTTAGGGTTATGTTGAGGGCTAGTGTTAGAGAGACGGTCAGGGTTAGGATTGGACCTAGGGTTAGGGTTATGTTGAGGGCTAGGGTTAGAGAGACCGTCATGATTAGGATTGGACCTAGGTTAAGGGTTATGTTGACGGCTAGGGTTAGAGAGACGGTTAGGGTTACGATTTAACCTAGGGTTAGGGTTATGTTGAGGGCTAGGTTTGAGAGACGGTTAGGGTTAGGGTTAGGATTTGACCTAGGGTTAGGGTTATGTTGAGGGCTAGGGTTAGAAAGACGGTTAGGGTAAGGATTGGACCTAGGGTTAGGTTTATGTTGAGGGCTAGGTTTAGAGAGACGGTTAGGGTTAGGATTGGACCTAGGGTTAGGGTTATGTTGAGGGCTAGGGTTAGAGAGACGGTTAGGGTTAGGATTGGACCTAGGGTTAGGGTTATGTTGAGGGCTAGGGTTAGAGAGACGGTTAGGGTGAGGATTGGACCTAGGGTTAGGGTTATGTTGAGGGCTAGTGTTAGAGAGACTGTTAGGGTTAGGATTGGACCTAGGGTTAGAGTTATGTTGAGGGCTAGGCTTAGAGGGACGGTTAGGGTTAGGATTGGACCTAGGGTTAGGGTTATGTTGAGGGCTAGGGTTAGAGAGACGGTTAGGGTTAGGATTGGACCTAGGGTTAGGGTTATGTTGAGGGCTAGGGTTAGAGAGACGGTTAGGGTTAGGATTGGACCTAGGGTTAGGTTTATGTTAAGGGCTAGGGTTAGCGAGACGGTTAGGGTTAGGATTGGACCTAGGGTTAGAGTTATGTTGAGGGCTAGGGTTAGAGAGACGGTTAGGGTTAGGATTGGACCTAGGGTTAGATTTATGTTGAGGGCTAGGGTTAGAGGGACGGTTAGGGTTAGGATTGGACCTAGGGTTAGAGTTATGTTGAGGGCTAGGGTTAGAGAGACGGTTAGGGTTAGGATTGGACCTAGGGCTAGTGTTATGTTGAGGGCTAGGGTTAGAGAGACGGTTAGGGTTAGGATTGGACCTAGGGTTAGGGTTATGTTGAGGGCTAGTTTTAGGGAGTCGGTCAGGGTTAGGATGGACCTAGGGTTAGAGTTATGTTGAGGGCTAGGGTTAGAGGGACGGTTAGGGTTAAGATTGGACCTAGGGTTAGAGTTATGTTGAGGGCTAGTGTTAGAGAGACGGTCAGGGTTAGGATTGGACCTAGGGTTAGGGTTATGTTGAGGGCTAGGGTTAGAGGGACGGTTAGGGTTAGGATTGGACTAAGGTTAGGGTTATGTTTAGGGCTAGGGTTAGAGAGATGGTTAGGGTTAGGATTGGACCTAGGGTTAGGGTTATGTTGAGGGCTAGTGTTAGAGAGACGGTCAGGGTTAGGATTGGACCTAGGGTTAGGGTTATGTTGAGGGCTAGGGTTAGAGGGACGGTTAGGGTTAGGATTGGACTAAGGTTAGGGTTATGTTGAGGGCTAGGGTTAGAGAGATGGTTAGGGTTAGGATTGGACCTAGGGTTAGGGTTATGTTGAGGGCTAGTGTTAGAGAGACGGTCAGGGTTAGGATTGGACCTAGGGTTAGGGTTATGTTGAGGGCTAGGGTTAGAGAGACCGTCATGATTAGGATTGGACCTAGGTTAAGGGTTATGTTGACGGCTAGGGTTAGAGAGACGGTTAGGGTTACGATTTGACCTAGGGTTAGGGTTATGTTGAGGGCTAGGTTTGAGAGACGGTAAGGGTTAGGATTGGACCTAGGGTTAGGTTTATGTTGAGGGCTAGGTTTAGAGAGACGGTTAGGGTTAGGATTGGACCTAGGGTTAGGGTTATGTTGAGGGCTAGGGTTAGAGAGACGGTTAGGGTTAGGATTGGACCTAGGGTTAGGGTTATGTTGAGGGCTAGGGTTAGAGAGACAGTTAGGGTGAGGATTGGACCTAGGGTTAGGGTTATGTTGAGGGCTAATGTTAGAGAGACTGTTAGGGTTAGGATTGGACCTACGGTTGGAGTTATGTTGAGGGCTAGGCTTAGAGGGACGGTTAGGGTTAGGATTGGACCTAGGGTTAGGGTTATGTTGAGGGCTAGGGTTAGAGAGACGGTTAGGGTTAGGATTGGACCTAGGGTTAGGGTTATGTTGAGGGCTAGGGTTAGAGAGACGGTTAGGGTTAGGATTGGACCTAGGGTTAGGGTTATGTTGAGGGCTAGGGTTAGAGAGACGGTTAGGGTTAGGATTGGACCTAGGGTTAGGGTTATGTTGAGGGCTAGGGTTAGAGAGACGGTTAGGGTGAGGATTGGACCTAGGGTTAGGGTTATGTTGAGGGCTAGTGTTAGAGAGACTGTTAGGGTTAGGATTGGACCTAGGGTTAGAGTTATGTTGAGGGCTAGGCTTAGAGGGACGGTTAGGGTTAGGATTGGACCTAGGGTTAGGGTTATGTTGAGGGCTAGGGTTAGAGAGACGGTTAGGGTTAGGATTGGACCTAGGGTTAGGGTTATGTTGAGGGCTAGGGTTAGAGAGACGGTTAGGGTTAGGATTGGACCTAGGGTTAGGTTTATGTTAAGGGCTAGGGTTAGCGAGACGGTTAGGGTTAGGATTGGACCTAGGGTTAGAGTTATGTTGAGGGCTAGGGTTAGAGAGACGGTTAGGGTTAGGATTGGACCTAGGGTTAGATTTATGTTGAGGGCTAGGGTTAGAGGGACGGTTAGGGTTAGGATTGGACCTAGGGTTAGAGTTATGTTGAGGGCTAGGGTTAGAGAGACGGTTAGGGTTAGGATTGGACCTAGGGCTAGTGTTATGTTGAGGGCTAGGGTTAGAGAGACGGTTAGGGTTAGGATTGGACCTAGGGTTAGGGTTATGTTGAGGGCTAGTTTTAGGGAGTCGGTCAGGGTTAGGATGGACCTAGGGTTAGAGTTATGTTGAGGGCTAGGGTTAGAGGGACGGTTAGGGTTAAGATTGGACCTAGGGTTAGAGTTATGTTGAGGGCTAGTGTTAGAGAGACGGTCAGGGTTAGGATTGGACCTAGGGTTAGGGTTATGTTGAGGGCTAGGGTTAGAGGGACGGTTAGGGTTAGGATTGGACTAAGGTTAGGGTTATGTTTAGGGCTAGGGTTAGAGAGATGGTTAGGGTTAGGATTGGACCTAGGGTTAGGGTTATGTTGAGGGCTAGTGTTAGAGAGACGGTCAGGGTTAGGATTGGACCTAGGGTTAGGGTTATGTTGAGGGCTAGGGTTAGAGGGACGGTTAGGGTTAGGATTGGACTAAGGTTAGGGTTATGTTGAGGGCTAGGGTTAGAGAGATGGTTAGGGTTAGGATTGGACCTAGGGTTAGGGTTATGTTGAGGGCTAGTGTTAGAGAGACGGTCAGGGTTAGGATTGGACCTAGGGTTAGGGTTATGTTGAGGGCTAGGGTTAGAGAGACCGTCATGATTAGGATTGGACCTAGGTTAAGGGTTATGTTGACGGCTAGGGTTAGAGAGACGGTTAGGGTTACGATTTGACCTAGGGTTAGGGTTATGTTGAGGGCTAGGTTTGAGAGACGGTAAGGGTTAGGATTGGACCTAGGGTTAGGTTTATGTTGAGGGCTAGGTTTAGAGAGACGGTTAGGGTTAGGATTGGACCTAGGGTTAGGGTTATGTTGAGGGCTAGGGTTAGAGAGACGGTTAGGGTTAGGATTGGACCTAGGGTTAGGGTTATGTTGAGGGCTAGGGTTAGAGAGACAGTTAGGGTGAGGATTGGACCTAGGGTTAGGGTTATGTTGAGGGCTAATGTTAGAGAGACTGTTAGGGTTAGGATTGGACCTACGGTTGGAGTTATGTTGAGGGCTAGGCTTAGAGGGACGGTTAGGGTTAGGATTGGACCTAGGGTTAGGGTTATGTTGAGGGCTAGGGTTAGAGAGACGGTTAGGGTTAGGATTGGACCTAGGGTTAGGGTTATGTTGAGGGCTAGGGTTAGAGAGACGGTTAGGGTTAGGATTGGACCTAGGGTTAGGGTTATGTTGAGGGCTAGGGTTAGAGAGACGGTTAGGGTTAGGATTGGACCTAGGGTTAGGTTTATGTTAAGGGCTAGGGTTAGCGAGACGGTTAGGGTTAGGATTGTACCTAGGGTTAGAGTTATGTTGAGGGCTAGGGTTAGAGAGACGGTTAGGGTTAGGATTGGACCTAGGGTTAGAGTTATGTTGAGGGCTAGGGTTACAGAGACGGTTAGGGTTAGGATTGGACCTAGGGCTGGGTTTATGTTGAGGGCTAGGGTTAGAGAGACGGTTAGGGTTAGGATTGGACCTAGGGCTAAGGTTATGTTGAAGGCTAGGGTTAGAGAGACAGTTAGGGTTAGGATTGGACCTAGGGTTAGTGTTATGTTGAGGGGTAGGGTTAGAGAGACGATTTGGGTTAGGATTGGACCTAGGGTTAGGGTTAGGTTCAGGGCTAGGGTTAGAGAGACGGTTAGGGTTAGGATTGGACCGAGGGTTAGGGTTATGTTGAGGGCTAGGGTTAGAGAGACGGTTAGGGTTAGGATTGGACCTAGGGTTGGGGTTATGTTGAGGGCTAGGGTTAGAGAGACGGTTAGGGTTAGGATTGGACCTAGGGTTAGGGTTAGGTTGAGGGCTAGTGTTAGAGAGACGGTTAGGTTTTGGAGTGGACCTAGGGTTAGGGTTTTGTTGAGGGCTAGGGTTAGAGAGACGGTTAGGGTTAGGATTGGACCTAGGGTTAGGGTTATGTTGGGGGCTAGGGTTAGAGAGACGGTTAGGGTTAGGAATGGTCCTAGGGTTACGGTTATGTTGAGGGCTAGTGTTAGAGAGACGGTTTCGGTTAGGATTGGAACTAGGGTTAGGGTTTTATTGAGGGCTAGGGTTAGAGAGACGGTTAGGGTGAGGTTGGACCTAGGGTTAGGGTTATGTTGAGGGCTAGGGTTAGAGAGACGGTTAGGGTGAGAATTGGACCTAGGGTTAGGGTTATGTTGAGGGCTAGGGTTAGAGAGACGGTTAGGGTTAGGATTGGACGAAGGGTTAGAGTTATGTTGAGGGCTAGGTTTAGAGAGACGGTTAGGGTTAGGATTGGACCTAGGGTTAGGGTTATGTAGAGGGCTAGGGCTAGAGAGACGGTTAGGGTTAGGATTGGACCTAGGGCTAGGGTTAGGTTGAGGGCTATGGTTAGAGTGACAGTTAGGGTTAGGTTTGGACCTAGGGTTAGGGTTATGTTGAGGGCTAGGGTTAGAGGGACGGTTAGGGTTAGGATTGGACCTAGGGTTAGGGTTATGTTGAGGGCTAGGTGTAGAGAGACGGTTAGGGTGAGGATTGGACCTAGGGTTAGGGTTATGTTGAGGGCTAGTGTTAGAGAGACTGTTAGGGTTAGGATTGGACCTAGGGTTAGAGTTATGTTGTGGGTTAGGGTTAGAGGGACGGTTAGGGTTAGGATTGGACCTAGGGTTAGGGTTATGTTGAGGGCTAGGGGTAGAGAGACGGTTAGGGTTAGGATTGGACCTAGGGTTAGGGTTATGTTGAGGGCTAGGGTTAGAGAGACGGTTAGCGTTAGGATTGGACCTAGGGTTAGGGTTATGTTGAGGGCTAGGGTTAGAGAGACGGTTAGGGTTAGGATTGGACCTAGGGTTAGGGTTATGTTGAGGGATAGGGTTAGAGAGACGGTTAGGGTGAGGATTGGACCTAGGGTTAGGGTTATGTTGAGGGCTAGTGTTAGAGAGACTGTTAGGGTTAGGATTGGACCTAGGGTTAGGGTTATGTTGAGGGCTAGGGTTAGAGAGACGGTTAGGGTTAGGATTGGACCTAGGGTTAGGGTTATGTAGAGGGGTAGGGCTGGAGAGACGGTTAGGGTTAGGATTGGTCCTAGGGTTGGGGTTATGTTGAGGGCTAGGGTTAGAAAGACGGTTAGCGTTAGGATTGGTCCTAGGGTTGGGGTTATGTTGAGGGCTAGGTTTAGAGAGACGGTTAGGGTTAGGATTGGACCTAGGGTTAGGGTTAGGTTGGGGGCTAGTGTTAGAGAGACGGTTAGGTTTAGGATTGGACCTAGGGTTAGGGTTATGTTGAGGGCTAGGGTGAGAGAGACGGTTAGGGTTAGGATTGGACCTAAGGTTAGGGTTATGTTGAGGGGTATGGTTAGAGAGACGGTTAGGGTTAGGATTGGACCTAGGATTAGAGTTATGTTGTGGGCTAGGGTTAGAGGGACGGTTAGGGTTAGGATTGGACCTAGGGTTAGGGTTATGTTGAGGGCTAGGGTTAGAGGGACGTTTAGGGGTAGGATTGGACGTAGGGTTAGGGTTATGTTGAGGGCTAGGGTTAGAGAGACGGTTAGGGTTAGGATTGGACCTAGGATTAGGGTTATGTTGAGGGCTAGGGATAGAGAGACGGTTAGGGTTAGGATTGGACCTAGGGTTAGGTTTATGTTAAGGGCTAGGGGAATAGAGACGGTTAGGGTTAGGATTGGACCTAGGGTTAGGTTTATGTTAAGGGCTAGGGTTATAGAGACGGTTGGGGTTAGGATTGGACCTAGGTTTAAAGTTATGTTGAGTGCTAGGGTTAGCGAGACGGTTAGGTTAGGATTGGCCTAGGGTTAGAGTTATGTTGAGGGCTAGGGTTAGAGAGACGGTTAGGGTTAGGATTGGACCTAGGGCTAGGTCTATGTTGAGGTCAAGGGTTAGAGAGACGGTTAGGGTTAGGAATGGACCTAAGGCTAAGGTTATGTTGAAGGCTAGGGTTAGAGAGACGGTTAGGGTTAGGATTGGGCCTAGGGTTAGGGTTATGTTGAGGGCTAGGGGTAGAGAGACGGTTAGGGTTAGGATTGGACCTAAGGTTAGGGTTATGTTGAGGGCTAGGGTTAGAGAGACGGTTAGAGTTAGGATTGGACCTAGGATTAGGGTTATATTGAGGGCTAGGGTTAGAGAGACGGTTAGGGTTAGGATTGGACCTAGGGTTAGGTTTATGTTAAGGGCTAGGGTTATAGAGACGGTTGGGGTTAGGATTGGACCTAGGTTTAGAGTTATGTTGAGGGCTAGGGTTAGAGAGACGGTTAGGTTAGGATTGGCCTAGGGTTAGAGTTATGTTGAGGGCTAGGGTTAGAGAGACGGTTAGGGTTAGGATTGGACCTAGGGCTAGGTCTATGTTGAGGGCAAGGGTTAGAGAGACGGTTACGGTTAGGATTGGACCTAAGGCTAAGGTTATGTTGAAGGCTAGGGTTAGAGAGACGTTTAGGGTTAGGATTGGACCTAGGGCTAGTGTTATGTTGAGGGCTAGGGTTAGAGAGACGGTTAGGGTTAGGATTGGACCTAGCGTTAGGATTATGTTGAGGGCTAGTTTTAGGGAGTCGGTTAGGGTTAGGATGGACCTAGGGTTAGAGTTATGTTGAGGGCTAGTGTTAGAGAGACGGTCAGGGTTAGGATTGGACCTAGGGTTAGGGTTATGTTGAGGGCTAGGGTTAGAGGGACGGTTAGGGTTAGGATTGGACTGGGGTTAGGGTTATGTTGAGGGCTAGGGTTAGAGAGATGGTTAGGGTTAGGATTGGACCTAGGGTTAGGGTTATGTTGAGGGCTAGTGTTAGAGAGACGGTCAGGGTTAGGATTGGACCTAGGGTTAGGGTTATGTTGAGGGCTAGGGTTAGAGAGACCGTCATGATTAGGATTGGACCTAGGTTAACGGTTATGTTGACGGCTAGGGTTAGAGAGACGGTTAAGGTTACGATTTGACCTAGGGTTAGGGTTATGTTGAGGGCTAGGTTTGAGAGACGGTTAGGGTTAGGATTGGACCTAGGGTTAGGGTTATGTTGTGGGCTAGGGTTAGAGAGACGGTTAGGGTAAGGATTGGACCTAGGGTTAGGTTTATGTTGAGGGCTAGGTTTAGAGAGACAGTTAGGGTTAGGATTGGACCTAGGGTTAGGGTTATGATGAGGGCTAGGGTTAGAGAGACGGTTAGGGTTAGGTGTGGACCTAGGGATAGGGTTTTGTTAGGGGCTAGGGTTAGAGAGATGGTTAGGGTTATGATTGGACCTAGGGATAGGGTTAGGTTCAGGGCTAGGGTTAGAGAGACGGTTAGGGTTAGGATATGACCTAGGGCTAGGTTTATGTTGAGGGCTAGGGTTAGAGAGACGGTTAGGGTTAGGATTGGACCTAAGGCTATGGCTATGTTGAAGGCTAGGGTTAGAGAGACGGTTAGGGTTAGGATTGGACCTAGGGTTAGGGTTATGTTGAGGGCTAGGGGTAGAGAGACGGTTAGGGTTAGGATTGGGCCTAGGGTTAGGGTTATGTTGAGGGCTAGGGTTAGAGAGACGGTTAGGGTTAGAATTGGACCTAGGGTTAGGGTTATGTTGAGGGCTAGGGTTAGAGAGACGGTTAGGGTTAGGATTGGACCTAGGATTAGGGTTATATTGAGGGCTAGGGTTAGAGAGACGGTTAGGGTTAGGATTGGACCTAGGGTTAGGTTTATGTTAAGGGCTAGGGTTATAGAGACGGTTGGGGTTAGGATTGGATTTAGGTTTAGAGTTATGTTGAGGGCTAGGGTTAGCGAGACGGTTAGGTTAGGATTGGCCTAGGGTTAGAGTTATGTTGAGGGCTAGGCTTAGAGAGACGGTTAGGGTTAGGATTGGACCTAGGGCTAGGTCTATGTTGAGGGCAAAGGTTAGAGAGACGGTTAGGGTTAGGATTGGACCTAAGGCTAAGGTTATGTTGAAGCCTAGGGTTAGAGAGACGGTTAGGGTTAGGATTGGGCCTAGGGTTAGGGTTATGTTGAGGGCTAGGGTTAGAGAGACGGTTAGGGTTAGGATTGGACCTAGGGTTAGGGTTATGTTGAGGGCTAGGGTTAGAGAGACGGTTAGGGTTAGGATTGGACCTAGGATTAGGGTTATATTGAGGGCTAGGGTTAGAGAGACGGTTAGGTTTGGATTGGACCTAGGGTTAGGTTTATGTTAAGGGCTAGGGTTATAGAGACGGTTGGGGTTAGGATTGGACCTAGGTTTAGAGTTATGTTGAGGGCTAGGGTTAGAGAGACGGTTAGGTTAGGATTGGCCTAGGGTTAGAGTTATGTTGAGGGCTAGGGTTAGAGAGACGGTTAGGGTTAGGATTGGACCTAGGGCTAGGTCTATGTTGAGGGCAAGGGTAAGAGAGACGGTTAGGGTTAGGATTGGACCTAAGGCTAAGGTTATGTTGAAGGCTAGGGTTAGAGAGACGGTTAGGGTTAGGATTGGACCTAGGGATAGGGTTAGGTTCAGGGCTAGGGTAAGAGAGACGGTTAGAGTTAGGATTGGACCTAGGGTTAGATTTATGTTGAGGGCTAGGGTTAGAGAGACGGTTAGGGTTAGGATTGGACATAGGGTTAGAGTTATGTTGAGGGCTAGGGTTAGAGAGACGGTTAGGGTTAGGATTGGACCTAGGGCTAGGTTTATGTTGAGGGTTAGGGTTAGAGAGACGGTTAGGGTTAGGATTGGACCTAGGGCTAGTGTTATGTTGAGGGCTAGGGTTAGAGAGACGGTTAGGGTTAGGATTGGACCTAGGGTTAGGGTTATGTTGAGGGCTAGTGTTAGGGAGTCGGTTAGGGTTAGGATGGACCTAGGGTTAGAGTTATGTTGAGGGCTAGGGTTAGAGGGACGGTTAGGGTTAGGATTGGACCTAGGGTTAGGGTTATGTTGAGGGCTAGGGTTAGAGAGACGGTTAGGGTTAGGATTGGACCTAGGGTTAGGGTTAGGTTGAGGGCTAGGGTTAGAGAGACGGTTAGGGTTAGGACTGGACCTAGGATTAGGGTTATGTAGAGGGCTAGGGTTAGAGAGACGGTTAGGGTTAGGATTGGACCTAGGGTTAGGGTTATGTTGAGGGCTAGGTTTAGAGAGTCGGTTAGGGTTAGGATTGGACTTAGGGTTAGGGTTATGTTGAGTGCTAGGGTTAGAGAGACAGTTAGGGTTAGGATTGGACCTAGGGTTAGGGTTATGTTGAGGGCTAGTGTTAGAGAGACTGTTAGGGTTAGGATGGACCTAGGGTTAGAGTTATGTTGAGTGCTAGGGTTAGAGGGACGGTTAGGGTAAGGATTGGACCTAGGGTTAGGGTTATGTTGAGGGCTAGGGTTAGAGAGACGGTTAGGGTTAGGATTGGACCTAGGGTTAGGGTTATGTTGAGGGCTAGTGTTAGAGAGACGGTTAGCGTTAGGATGGACATAGGGTTAGAGTTATGTTGAGTGCTAGGGTTAGAGGGACGGTTAGGGTTAGGATTGGACATAGGGTTAGGGTTATGTTGAGGGCTAGTGTTAGAGAGACGGTCAGGGTTAGGATTGGACCTAGGGTTAGGGTTATGTTGAGGGCTAGGGTTAGAGAGACCGTCATGATTAGGATTGGACCTAGGTTTAGGGTTATGTTGAGGGCTAGGGTTAGAGAGACGGTTAGGGTTACGATTTGACGTAGGGTTAGGGTTATGTTGAGGGCTAGGGTTAGAGAGACGGTTAGGGTGAGGATTGGACCTAGGGTTAGGGTTATGTTGAGGGCAAGTGTTAGAGAGACTGTTAGGGTTAGGATTGGACCTACGGTTAGAGTTATGTTGTGGGCTAGGGTTAGAGGGACGGTTAGGGTTAGGATTGGACCTAGGGTTAGGGTTATGTTGAGGGCTAGGGGTAGAGTGACGGTTAGGGTGAGGATTGGACCTAGGGTTAGGGTTATGTTGAGGCCTAGTGTTAGAGAGACTGTTAGGGTTAGGATTGGACCTAGGGTTATAGTTATGTTGTGGGCTAGGGTTAGAGGGACGGTTAGGGTTAGGATTGGTCCTAGGGTTAGGGTTATGTTGAGGGCTAGGGGTAGAGAGACGGTTAGGGTTAGGATTGGGCCTGGGTTAGGGTTATGTTGAGGGCTAGGGTTAGAGAGACGGTTAGGGTTAGAATTGGACCTAGGGTTAGGGTTATGTTGAGGGCTAGGGTTAGAGAGACGGTTAGGGTTAGGATTGGACCTAGGATTAGGGTTATATTGAGGGCTAGGGTTAGAGAGCCGGTTAGGGTTAGGATTGGACCTAGGGTTAGGTTTATGTTAAGGGCTAGGGTTATAGAGACGGTTGGGGTTAGGATTGGACCTAGGTTTAAAGTTATGTTGAGGGCTAGGGTTTGCGAGACGGTTAGGTTAGGATTGGCCTAGGGTTAGAGTTATGTTGAGGGCTAGGGTTAGAGAGACGGTTAGGGTTAGGATTGGACCTAGGGCTAGGTCTATGTTGAGGTCAAGGGTTAGAGAGACGGTTAGGGTTAGGAATGGACCTAAGGCTAAGGTTATGTTGAAGGCTAGGGTTAGAGAGACGGTTAGGGTTAGGATTGGGCCTAGGGTTAGGGTTATGTTGAGGGCTAGGGGTAGAGAGACGGTTAGGGTTAGGATTGGACCTAAGGTTAGGGTTATGTTGAGGGCTAGGGTTAGAGAGACGGTTAGGGTTAGGATTGGACCTAGGATTAGGGTTATATTGAGGGCTAGGGTTAGAGAGACGGTTAGGGTTAGGATTGGACCTAGGGTTAGGTTTATGTTAAGGGCTAGGGTTATAGAGACGGTTGGGGTTAGGATTGGATTTAGGTTTAGAGTTATGTTGAGGGCTAGGGTTAGCGAGACGGTTAGGTTAGGATTGGCCTAGGGTTAGAGTTATGTTGAGGGCTAGGCTTAGAGAGACGGTTAGGGTTAGGATTGGACCTAGGGCTAGGTCTATGTTGAGGGCAAAGGTTAGAGAGACGGTTAGGGTTAGGATTGGACCTAAGGCTAAGGTTATGTTGAAGCCTAGGGTTAGAGAGACGGTTAGGGTTAGGATTGGGCCTAGGGTTAGGGTTATGTTGAGGGCTAGGGTTAGAGAGACGGTTAGGGTTAGGATTGGACCTAGGGTTAGGGTTATGTTGAGGGCTAGGGTTAGAGAGACGGTTAGGGTTAGGATTGGACCTAGGATTAGGGTTATATTGAGGGCTAGGGTTAGAGAGACGGTTAGGTTTGGATTGGACCTAGGGTTAGGTTTATGTTAAGGGCTAGGGTTATAGAGACGGTTGGGGTTAGGATTGGACCTAGGTTTAGAGTTATGTTGAGGGCTAGGGTTAGAGAGACGGTTAGGTTAGGATTGGCCTAGGGTTAGAGTTATGTTGAGGGCTAGGGTTAGAGAGACGGTTAGGGTTAGGATTGGACCTAGGGCTAGGTCTATGTTGAGGGCAAGGGTAAGAGAGACGGTTAGGGTTAGGATTGGACCTAAGGCTAAGGTTATGTTGAAGGCTAGGGTTAGAGAGACGGTTAGGGTTAGGATTGGACCTAGGGATAGGGTTAGGTTCAGGGCTAGGGTTAGAGAGACGGTTAGAGTTAGGATTGGACCTAGGGTTAGATTTATGTTGAGGGCTAGGGTTAGAGAGACGGTTAGGGTTAGGATTGGACATAGGGTTAGAGTTATGTTGAGGGCTAGGGTTAGAGAGACGGTTAGCGTTAGGATTGGACCTAGGGCTAGGTTTATGTTGAGGGTTAGGGTTAGAGAGACGGTTAGGGTTAGGATTGGACCTAGGGCTAGTGTTATGTTGAGGGCTAGGGTTAGAGAGACGGTTAGGGTTAGGATTGGACCTAGGGTTAGGGTTATGTTGAGGGCTAGTGTTAGGGAGTCGGTTAGGGTTAGGATGGACCTAGGGTTAGAGTTATGTTGAGGGCTAGGGTTAGAGGGACGGTTAGGGTTAGGATTGGACCTAGGGTTAGGGTTATGTTGAGGGCTAGGGTTAGAGAGACGGTTAGGGTTAGGATTGGACCTAGGGTTAGGGTTAGGTTGAGGGCTAGGGTTAGAGAGACGGTTAGGGTTAGGACTGGACCTAGGATTAGGGTTATGTAGAGGGCTAGGGTTAGAGAGACGGTTAGGGTTAGGATTGGACCTAGGGTTAGGGTTATGTTGAGGGCTAGGTTTAGAGAGTCGGTTAGGGTTAGGATTGGACTTAGGGTTAGGGTTATGTTGAGTGCTAGGGTTAGAGAGACAGTTAGGGTTAGGATTGGACCTAGGGTTAGGGTTATGTTGAGGGCTAGTGTTAGAGAGACTGTTAGGGTTAGGATGGACCTAGGGTTAGAGTTATGTTGAGTGCTAGGGTTAGAGGGACGGTTAGGGTAAATATTGGACCTAGGGTTAGGGTTATGTTGAGGGCTAGGGTTAGAGAGACGGTTAGGGTTAGGATTGGACCTAGGGTTAGGGTTATGTTGAGGGCTAGTGTTAGAGAGACGGTTAGCGTTAGGATGGACATAGGGTTAGAGTTATGTTGAGTGCTAGGGTTAGAGGGACGGTTAGGGTTAGGATTGGACATAGGGTTAGGGTTATGTTGAGGGCTAGTGTTAGAGAGACGGTCAGGGTTAGGATTGGACCTAGGGTTAGGGTTATGTTGAGGGCTAGGGTTAGAGAGACCGTCATGATTAGGATTGGACCTAGGTTTAGGGTTATGTTGAGGGCTAGGGTTAGAGAGACGGTTAGGGTTACGATTTGACGTAGGGTTAGGGTTATGTTGAGGGCTAGGGTTAGAGAGACGGTTAGGGTGAGGATTGGACCTAGGGTTAGGGTTATGTTGAGGGCAAGTGTTAGAGAGACTGTTAGGGTTAGGATTGGACCTACGGTTAGAGTTATGTTGTGGGCTAGGGTTAGAGGGACGGTTAGGGTTAGGATTGGACCTAGGGTTAGGGTTATGTTGAGGGCTAGGGGTAGAGTGACGGTTAGGGTGAGGATTGGACCTAGGGTTAGGGTTATGTTGAGGCCTAGTGTTAGAGAGACTGTTAGGGTTAGGATTGGACCTAGGGTTATAGTTATGTTGTGGGCTAGGGTTAGAGGGACGGTTAGGGTTAGGATTGGTCCTAGGGTTAGGGTTATGTTGAGGGCTAGGGGTAGAGAGACGGTTAGGGTTAGGATTGGGCCTGGGTTAGGGTTATGTTGAGGGCTAGGGTTAGAGAGACGGTTAGGGTTAGAATTGGACCTAGGGTTAGGGTTATGTTGAGGGCTAGGGTTAGAGAGACGGTTAGGGTTAGGATTGGACCTAGGATTAGGGTTATATTGAGGGCTAGGGTTAGAGAGCCGGTTAGGGTTAGGATTGGACCTAGGGTTAGGTTTATGTTAAGGGCTAGGGTTATAGAGACGGTTGGGGTTAGGATTGGACCTAGGTTTAAAGTTATGTTGAGGGCTAGGGTTTGCGAGACGGTTAGGTTAGGATTGGGCTAGGGTTAGAGTTATGTTGAGGGCTAGGGTTAGAGAGACGGTTAGGGTTAGGATTGGACCTAGGGCTAGGTCTATGTTGAGGTCAAGGGTTAGAGAGACGGTTAGGGTTAGGAATGGACCTAAGGCTAAGGTTATGTTGAAGGCTAGGGTTAGAGAGACGGTTAGGGTTAGGATTGGGCCTAGGGTTAGGGTTATGTTGAGGGCTAGGGGTAGAGAGACGGTTAGGGTTAGGATTGGACCTAAGGTTAGGGTTATGTTGAGGGCTAGGGTTAGAGAGACGGTTAGAGTTAGGATTGGACCTAGGATTAGGGTTATATTGAGGGCTAGGGTTAGAGAGACGGTTAGGGTTAGGATTGGACCTAGGGTTAGGTTTATGTTAAGGGCTAGGGTTATAGAGACGGTTGGGGTTAGGATTGGACCTAGGTTTAGAGTTATGTTGAGGGCTAGGGTTAGAGAGACGGTTAGGTTAGGATTGGCCTAGGGTTAGAGTTATGTTGAGGGCTAGGGTTAGAGAGACGGTTAGGGTTAGGATTGGATCTAGGGCTAGGTCTATGTTGAGGGCAAGGGTTAGAGAGACGGTTACGGTTAGGATTGGACCTAAGGCTAAGGTTATGTTGAAGGCTAGGGTTAGAGAGACGGTTAGGGTTAGGATTGGACCTAGGGCTAGTGTTATGTTGAGGGCTAGGGTTAGAGAGACGGTTAGGGTTAGGATTGGACCTAGTGTTAGGATTATGTTGAGGGCTAGTTTTAGGGAGTCGGTTAGGGTTAGGATGGACCTAGGGTTAGAGTTATGTTGAGGGCTAGGGTTAGAGGGACGGTTAGGGTTAGGATTGGACCTAGGGTTAGGGTTATGTTGAGGGCTAGTGTTAGAGAGACGGTCAGGGTTAGGATTGGACCTAGGGTTAGGGTTATGTTGAGGGCTAGGGTTAGAGGGACGGTTAGGGTTAGGATTGGACTGGGGTTAGGGTAATGTTGAGGGCTAGGGTTAGAGAGATGGTTAGGGTTAGGATTGGACCTAGGGTTAGGGTTATGTTGAGGGCTAGTGTTAGAGAGACGGTCAGGGTTAGGATTGGACCTAGGGTTAGGGTTATGTTGAGGGCTAGGGTTAGAGAGACCGTCATGATTAGGATTGGACCTAGGTTAACGGTTATGTTGACGGCTAGGGTTAGAGAGACGGTTAAGGTTACGATTTGACCTAGGGTTAGGGTTATGTTGAGGGCTAGGTTTGAGAGACGGTTAGGGTTAGGATTGGACCTAGGGTTAGGGTTATGTTGTGGGCTAGGGTTAGAGAGACGGTTAGGGTAAGGATTGGACCTAGGGTTAGGTTTATGTTGAGGGCTAGGTTTAGAGAGACGGTTAGGGTTAGGATTGGACCTAGGGTTAGGGTTATGTTGAGGGCTAGGGTTAGAGAGACGGTTAGGGTTAGGTGTGGACCTAGGGATAGGGTTTTGTTAGGGGCTAGGGTTAGAGAGATGGTTAGGGTTAGGATTGGACCTAGGGATAGGGTTAGGTTCAGGGCTAGGGTTAGAGAGACGGTTAGGGTTAGGATTGGACCTAGGGCTAGTGTTATGTTGAGGGCTAGGGTTAGAGAGACGGTTAGGGTTAGGATTGGACCTAGGGTTAGGGTTATGTTGAGGGCTAGTTTTAGGGAGTCGGTTAGGGTTAGGATGGACCTAGGGTTAGAGTTATGTTGAGGGCTAGGGTTAGAGGGACGGTTAGGGTTAGGATTGGACCTAGGGTTAGGGTTATGTTGAGGGCTAGTGTTAGAGAGACGGTCAGGGTTAGGATTGGACCTAGGGTTAGGGTTATGTTGAGGGCTAGGGTTAGAGGGACGGTTAGGGTTAGGATTGGACTGGGGTTAGGGTTATGTTGAGGGCTAGGGTTAGAGAGATGGTTAGGGTTAGGATTGGACCTAGGGTTAGGGTTATGTTGAGGGCTAGTGTTAGAGAGACGGTCAGGGTTAGGATTGGACCTAGGGTTAGGGTTATGTTGAGGGCTAGGGTTAGAGAGACCGTCATGATTAGGATTGGACCTAGGTTAACGGTTATGTTGACGGCTAGGGTTAGAGAGACGGTTAGGGTTACGATTTGACCTAGTGTTAGGGTTATGTTGAGGGCTAGGTTTGAGAGACGGTTAGGGTTAGGATTGGACCTAGGGTTAGGGTTATGTTGAGGGCTAGGGTTAGAGAGACGGTTAGGGTAGGGATTGGACCTAGGGTTAGGTTTATGTTGAGGGTAGGTTTAGAGAGACGGTTAGGATTAGGATTGGACCTAGGGTTAGGGTTATGTTGAGGGCTAGGGTTAGAGAGACGGTTAGGGTTAGGTGTGGACCTAGGATAGGGTTTTGTTAGGGGCTAGGGTTAGAGAGATGGTTAGGGTTAGGATTGGACCTAGGGTTAGGGTTAGGTTGGGGGCTAGGGTTAGAGAGACGGTTAGGGTTAGGACTGGACCTAGGGTTAGGGTTATGTTGAGGGCTAGGGTTAGAGAGACGGTTAGGGTTAGGATTGGACCTAGGGTTAGGGTTATATTGAGGGCTAGGTTTAGAGAGTCGGTTAGGGTTAGGATTGGACTTAGGGTTAGGGTTATGTTGAGTGCTAGGGTTAGAGAGGCAGTTAGGGTTAGGATTGGACTTAGGGTTAGGGTTATGTTGAGGGCTAGTGTTAGAGAGACTGTTAGGGTTAGGATGGACCTAGGGTTAGAGTTATGTTGAGTGCTAGGGTTAGAGGGACGGTTAGGGTTAGGATTGGACCTAGGGTTAGGGTTATGTTGAGGGCTAGGGGTAGAGTGACGGTTAGGGTGAGGATTGGACCTAGGGTTAGGGTTATGTTGAGGGCTAGTGTTAGAGAGACTGTTAGGGTTAGGATTGGACCTAGGGTTATAGTTATGTTGTGGGCTAGGGTTAGAGGGACGGTTAGGGTTAGGATTGGACCTAGGGATAGGGTTATGTTGAGGGCTAGGGGTAGAGAGACGGTTAGGGTTAGGATTGGGCCTAGGGTTAGGGTTATGTTGAGGGCTAGGGTTAGAGAGACGGTTAGGGTTAGAATTGGACCTAGGGTTAGGGTTATGTTGAGGGCTAGGGTTAGAGAGACGGTTAGGGTTAGGATTGGACCTAGGATTAGGGTTATATTGAGGGCTAGGGTTAGAGAGACGGTTAGGGTTAGGATTGGACCTAGGGTTAGGTTTATGTTAAGGGCTAGGGTTATAGAGACGGTTGGGGTTAGGATTGGACCTAGGTTTAGAGTTATGTTGAGGGCTAGGTTTAGCGAGACGGTTAGGTTAGGATTGGCCTAGGGTTAGAGTTATGTTGAGGGCTAGGGTTAGAGAGACGGTTAGGGTTAGGATTGGACCTAGGGCTAGGTCTATGTTGAGGGCAAGGGTTAGAGAGACGTTTAGGGTTAGGATTGGACCTAAGGCTAAGGTTATGTTGAAGGCTAGGGTTAGAGAGACGGTTAGGGTTAGGATTGGGCCTAGGGTTAGGGTTATGTTGAGGGCTAGGGTTAGAGAGACGGTTAGGGTTAGGATTGGACCTAGGGTTAGGGTTATGTTGAGGGCTAGGGTTAGAGAGACGGTTAGGGTTAGGATTGGACCTAGGATTAGGGTTATATTGAGGGCTAGGGTTAGAGAGACGGTTAGGGTTAGGATTGGACCTAGGGTTAGGTTTATGTTAAGGGCTAGGGTTATAGAGATGGTTGGGGTTAGGATTGGACCTAGGTTTAGAGTTATGGTGAGGGCTAGGGTTAGAGAGACGGTTAGGTTAGGATTGGCCTAGGGTTAGAGTTATGTTGAGGTCTAGGGTTAGAGAGACGGTTAGGGTTAGGATTGGACCTAGGGTTAGGGTTATGTTGAGGGCAAGGTTTAGAGAGACGGTTAGGGTTAGGATTGGACCTAAGGCTAAGGTTATGTTGAGGGCAAGGGTTAGAGAGACGGTTAGGGTTAGGATTGGACCTAAGGCTAAGGTTATGTTGAAGGCTAGGGTTAGAGAGACGGTTAGGGTTAGGATTGGACCTAGGGATAGGGTTAGGCTCAGGGCTAGGGTTAGAGAGACGGTTAGGGTTAGGATTGGACCTAGGGTTAGATTTATGTTGAGGGCTAGGGTTAGAGAGACGGTTAGGGTTAGGATTGGACCTAGGGTTAGAGTTATGTTGAGGGCTAGGGTTAGAGAGACGGTTAGGGTTAGGATTGGACCTAGGGCTAGGTTTATGTTGAGGGTTAGGTTTAGAGAGAGGGTTAGGGTTAGGATTGGACCTAGGGCTAGTGTTATATTGAGGGCTAGGGTTAGAGAGACGGTTAGGGTTAGGATTGGACCTAGGGTTAGGGTTATGTTGAGGGCTAGTTTTAGGGAGTCGGTTAGGGTTAGGATCGACCGAGGGTTAGAGTTATGTTGAGGGCTAGGGTTAGAGGGACGGTTAGGGTTAGGATTGGAGCTAGGGTTAGAGTTATGTTGAGGGCTAGTGTTAGAGAGACGGTCAGGGTTAGGATTGGACCTAGGGTTAGGGTTATGTTGAGGGCTAGGGTTAGAGGGACGGTTAGGGTTAGGATTGGACTAAGGTTAGGGTTATGTTGAGGGCTAGGGTTAGAGAGATGGTTAGGGTTTGGATTTGACCTAGGGTTAGGGTTATGTTGAGGGCTAGTGTTAGAGAGACGGTCAGGGTTAGGATTGGACCTAGGGTTAGGGTTATGTTGAGGGCTAGGGTTAGAGAGACCGTCATGATTAGGATTGGTCCTAGGTTAAGGGTTATGTTGACGGCTAGGGTTAGAGAGACGGTTAGGGTTACGATTTGACCTAGGGTTAGGGTTATGTTGAGGGCTAGGTTTGAGAGACGGTTAGGGTTAGGATTTGACCTAGGGTTAGGGTTATGTTGAGGGCTAGGGTTAGAGAGACGGTTAGGGTAAGGATTGGACCTAGGGTTAGGTTTATGTTGAGAGCTAGGTTTAGAGAGACGGTTAGGGTTAGGATTGGACCTAGGGTTTGGGTTATGTTGAGGGCTAGGGTTAGAGAGACGGTTAGGGTTAGGATTGGACCTAGGGTTAGGGTTATGTTGAGGGCTAGGGTTAGAGAGACGGTTAGGGTGAGGATTGGACCTAGGGTTAGGGTTATGTTGAGGGCTAGTGTTAGAGAGACTGTTAGGGTTAGGATTGGACCTAGGGTTAGAGTTATGTTGAGGGCTAGGCTTAGAGGGACGGTTAGGGTTAGGATTGGACCTAGGGTTAGGGTTATGTTGAGGGCTAGGGTTAGAGAGACGGTTAGGGTTAGGATTGGACCTAGGGTTAGGGTTATGTTGAGGGCTAGGGTTAGAGAAACGGTTAGGGTTAGGATTGGACCTAGGGTTAGGTTTATGTTAAGGGCTAGGGTTAGCGAGACGGTTAGGGTTAGGATTGGACCTAGGGTTAGAGTTATGTTGAGGGCTAGGGTTAGAGAGACGGTTAGGGTTAGGATTGGACCTAGGGTTAGATTTATGTTGAGGGCTAGGGTTAGAGAGACGGTTAGGGTTAGGATTGGACCTAGGGTTAGAGTTATGTTGAGGGCTAGGGTTAGAGAGACGGTTAGGGTTAGGATTGGACCTAGGGCTAGTGTTATGTTGAGGGCTAGGGTTAGAGAGACGGTTAGGGTTAGGATTGGACCTAGGGTTAGGGTTATGTTGAGGGCTAGTTTTAGGGAGTCGGTGAGGGTTAGGATGTACCTAGGGTTAGAGTTATGTTGAGGGCTAGGGTTAGAGGGACGGTTAGGGTTAGGATTGGACCTAGGGTTAGAGTTATGTTGAGGGCTAGTGTTAGAGAGACGGTCAGGGTTAGGATTGGACCTAGGGTTAGGGTTATGTTGAGGGCTAGGGTTAGAGGGACGGTTAGGGTTAGGATTGGACTAAGGTTAGGATTATGTTGAGGGCTAGGGTTAGAGAGATGGTTAGGGTTAGGATTGGACCTAGGGTTAGGGTTATGTTGAGGGCTAGTGTTAGAGAGACGGTCAGGGTTAGGATTGGACCTAGGGTTAGGGTTATGTTGAGGGCTAGGGTTAGAGAGACCGTCATGATTAGGATTGGACCTAGGTTAAGGGTTATGTTGACGGCTAGGGTTAGAGAGACGGTTAGGGTTACGATTTGATCTAGGGTTAGGGTTATGTTGAGGGCTAGGTTTGAGAGACGGTTAGGGTTAGCATTGGACCTAGGGTTAGGGTTATGTTGAGGGCTAGGGTTAGATAGACGGTTAGGGTAAGGATTGGACCTAGGGTTAGGTTTATGTTGAGGGCTAGGTTTAGAGAGACGGTTAGGGTTAGGATTGGACCTAGGCTTAGGGTTATGTTGAGGGCTAGGGTTAGAGAGACGGTTAGGGTTAGGATTGGACCTAGGGTTAGGGTTATGTTGAGGGCTAGGGTTAGAGAGACGGTTAGGGTGAGAATTGGACCTAGGGTTAGGGTTATGTTGAGGGCTAATGTTAGAGAGACTGTTAGGGTTAGGATTGGACCTAGGGTTAGAGTTATGTTGAGGGCTAGGCTTAGAGGGACGGTTAGGGTTAGGATTGGACCTAGGGTTAGGGTTATGTTGAGGGCTAGGGTTAGAGAGACGGTTAGGGTTAGGATTGGACCTAGGGTTAGGGTTATGTTGAGGGCTAGGGTTAGAGAGACGGTTAGGGTTAGGATTGGACCTAGGGTTAGGGTTATGTTGAGGGCTAGGGTTAGAGAGACGGTTAGGGTTAGGATTGGACCTAGGGTTAGGTTTATGTTAAGGGCTAGGGTTAGCGCGACGGTTAGGGTTAGGATTGGACCTAGGGTTAGAGTTATGTTGAGGGCTAGGGTTAGAGAGACGGTTAGGGTTAGGATTGGACCTAGGGTTAGAGTTATGTTGAGGGCTAGGGTTACAGAGACGGTTAGGGTTAGGATTGGACCTAGGGCTGGGTTTATGTTGAGGGCTAGGGTTAGAGAGACGGTTAGGGTTAGGATTGGACCTAGGGCTAAGGTTATGTTGAAGGCTAGGGTTAGAGAGACAGTTAGGGTTAGGATTGGACCTAGGGTTAGTGTTATGTTGAGGGGTAGGGTTAGAGAGACGATTTGGGTTAGGATTGGACCTAGGGTTAGGGTTAGGTTCAGGGCTAGGGTTAGAGAGACGGTTAGGGTTAGGATTGGACCTAGGGTTAGGGTTATGTTGAGGGCTAGGGATAGAGAGACGGTTAGGGTTAGGATTGGACCTAGGGTTGGGGTTATGTTGAGGGCTAGGGTTAGAGAGACGGTTAGGGTTAGGATTGGACCTAGGGTTAGGGTTAGGTTGAGGGCTAGTGTTAGAGAGACGGTTAGGTTTTGGAGTGGACCTAGGGTTAGGGTTATGTTGAGGGCTAGGGTTAGAGAGACGGTTAGGGTTAGGATTGGACCTAGGGTTAGGGTTATGTTGGGGGCTAGGGTTAGAGAGACGGTTAGGGTTAGGAATGGTCCTAGGGTTACGGTTATGTTGAGGGCTAGTGTTAGAGAGACGGTTTCGGTTAGGATTGGAACTAGGGTTAGGGTTTTATTGAGGGCTAGGGTTAGAGAGACGGTTAGGGTGAGGTTGGACCTAGGGTTAGGGTTATGTTGAGGGCTAGGGTTAGAGAGACGGTTAGGGTGAGGAATGGACCTAGGGTTAGGGTTATGTTGAGGGCTAGGGTTAGAGAGACGGTTAGGGTTAGGATTGGACGAAGGGTTAGAGTTATGTTGAGGGCTAGGTTTAGAGAGACGGTTAGGGTTAGGATTGGACCTAGGGTTAGGGTTATGTAGAAGGCTAGGGCTAGAGAGACGGTTAGGGTTAGGATTGGACCTAGGGCTAGGGTTAGGTTGAGGGCTATGGTTAGAGTGACAGTTAGGGTTAGGTTTGGACCTAGGGTTAGGGTTATGTTGAGAGCTAGGGTTAGAGGGACGGTTAGGGTTAGGATTGGACCTAGGGTTAGGGTTATGTTGAGGGCTAGGTGTAGAGAGACGGTTAGGGTGAGGATTGGACCTAGGGTTAGGGTTATGTTGAGGGCTAGGTGTAGAGAGACTGTTAGGGTTAGGATTGGACCTAGGGTTAGAGTTATGTTGTGGGTTAGGGTTAGAGGGACGGTTAGGGTTAGGATTGGACCTAGGGTTAGGGTTATGTTGAGGGCTAGGGGTAGAGAGACGGTTAGGGATAGGATTGGACCTAGGGTTAGGGTTATGTTGAGGGCTAGGGTTAGAGAGACGGTTAGCGTTAGGATTGGACCTAGGGTTAGGGTTATGTTGAGGGCTAGGGTTAGAGAGACGGTTAGGGTTAGGATTGGACCTAGGGTTAGGGTTATGTTGAGGGCTAGGGTTAGAGAGACGGTTAGGGTGAGGATTGGACCTAGGGTTAGCGTTATGTTGAGGGCTAGTGTTAGAGAGACTGTTAGGGTTAGGATTGGACCTAGGGTTAGGGTTATGTTGAGGGCTAGGGTTAGAGAGACGGTTAGGGTTAGGATTGGACCTAGGGTTAGGGTTATGTAGAGGGCTAGGGCTGGAGAGACGGTTAGGGTTAGGATAGGTCCTAGGGTTGGGGTTATGTTGAGGGCTAGGGTTAGAGAGACGGTTAGGGTTAGGATTGGACTTAGGGTTAGATTTATGTTGAGGGCTAGGGTTAGAGAGACGGTTAGGGTTAGGATTGGACCTAGGGTTAGAGTTATGTTGAGGGCTAGGGTTAGAGAGACGGTTAGGGTTAGGATTGGACCTAGGGCTAGGTTTATGTTGAGGGTTAGGTTTAGAGAGAGGGTTAGGGTTATGATTGGACCTAGGGCTAGTGTTATGTTGAGGGCTAGGGTTAGAGAGACGGTTAGGGTTAGGATTGGACCTAGGGTTAGGGTTATGTTGAGGGCTAGTTTTAGGGAGTCGGTTAGGGTTAGGATGGACCTAGGGTTAGAGTTATGTTGAGGGCTAGGGTTAGAGGGACGGTTAGGGTTAGGATTGGACCTAGGGTTAGAGTTATGTTGAGGGCTAGTGTTAGAGAGACGGTCAGGGTTAGGATTGGACCTAGGGTTAGGGTTATGTTGAGGGCTAGGGTTAGAGGGACGGTTAGGGTTAGGATTGGACTAAGGTTAGGGTTATGTTGAGGGCTAGGGTTAGAGAGATGGTTAGGGTTAGGATTGGACCTAGGGTTAGGGTTATGTTGAGGGCTAGTGTTAGAGAGACGGTCAGGGTTAGGATTGGACCTAGGGTTAGGGTTATGTTGAGGGCTAGGGTTAGAGAGACCGTCATGATTAGGATTGGACCTAGGTTAAGGGTTATGTTGACGGCTAGGGTTAGAGAGACGGTTAGGGTTACGATTTGACCTAGGGTTAGGGTTATGTTGAGGGCTAGGTTTGAGAGACGGTTAGGGTTAGGATTGGACCTAGGGTTAGGGTTATGTTGAGGGCTAGGGTTAGAGAGACGGTTAGGGTAAGGATTGGACCTAGGGTTAGGTTTATGTTGAGGGCTAGGTTTAGAGAGACGGTTAGGGTTAGGATTGGACCTAGGGTTAGGGTTATGTTGAGGGCTAGGGTTAGAGAGACGGTTAGGGTTAGGATTGGACCTAGGGTTAGGGTTATGTTGAGGGCTAGGGTTAGAGAGACAGTTAGGGTGAGGATTGGACCTAGGGTTAGGGTTATGTTGAGGGCTAATATTAGAGAGACTGTTAGGGTTAGGATTGGACCTACGGTTAGAGTTATGTTGAGGGCTAGGCTTAGAGGGACGGTTAGGGTTAGGATTGGACCTAGGGTTAGGGTTATGTTGAGGGCTAGGGTTAGAGAGACGGTTAGGGTTAGGATTGGACCTAGGGTTAGGGTTATGTTGAGGGCTAGGGTTAGAGAGACGGTTAGGGTTAGGATTGGACCTAGGGTTAGGGTTATGTTGAGGGCTAGGGTTAGAGAGACGGTTAGGGTTAGGATTGGACCTAGGGTTAGGTTTATGTTAAGGGCTAGGGTTAGCGAGACGGTTAGGGTTAGGATTGGACCTAGGGTTAGAGTTATGTTGAGGGCTAGGGTTAGAGAGACGGTTAGGGTTAAGATTGGACCTAGGGTTAGAGTTATGTTGAGGGCTAGGGTTACAGAGACGGTTAGGGTTAGGATTGGACCTAAGGCTGGGTTTATGTTGAGGGCTAGGGTTAGAGAGACGGTTAGGGTTAGGATTGGACCTAGGGCTAAGGTTATGTTGAAGGCTAGGGTTAGAGAGACAGTTAGGGTTAGGATTGGACCTAGGGTTAGTGTTATGTTGAGGGGTAGGGTTAGAGAGACGATTTGGGTTAGGATTGGACCTAGGGTTAGGGTTAGGTTCAGGGCTAGGGTTAGAGAGACGGTTAGGGTTAGGATTGGACCTAGGGTTAGGGTTATGTTGAGGGCTAGGGTTAGAGAGACGGTTAGGGTTAGGATTGGACCTAGGGTTGGGGTTATGTTGAGGGCTAGGGTTAGAGAGACGGTTAGGGTTAGGATTGGACCTAGGGTTAGGGTTAGGTTGAGGGCTAGTGTTAGAGAGACGGTTAGGTTTTGGAGTGGACCTAGGGTTAGGGTTTTGTTGAGGGCTAGGGTTAGAGAGACGGTTAGGGTTAGGATTGGACCTAGGGTTAGGGTTATGTTGGGGGCTAGGGTTAGAGAGACGGTTAGGGTTAGGAATGGTCCTAGGGTTACGGTTATGTTGAGGGCTAGTGTTAGAGAGACGGTTTCGGTTAGGATTGGAACTAGGGTTAGGGTTTTATTGAGGGCTAGGGTTAGAGAGACGGTTAGGGTGAGGTTGGACCTAGGGTTAGGGTTATGTTGAGGGCTAGGGTTAGAGAGACGGTTAGGGTGAGAATTGGACCTAGGGTTAGGGTTATGTTGAGGGCTAGGGTTAGAGAGACGGTTAGGGTTAGGATTGGACGAAGGGTTAGAGTTATGTTGAGGGCTAGGTTTAGAGAGACGGTTAGGGTTAGGATTGGACCTAGGGTTAGGGTTATGTAGAGGGCTAGGGCTAGAGAGACGGTTAGGGTTAGGATTGGACCTAGGGCTAGGGTTAGGTTGAGGGCTATGGTTAGAGTGACAGTTAGGGTTAGGTTTGGACCTAGGGTTAGGGTTATGTTGAGGGCTAGGGTTAGAGGGACGGTTAGGGTTAGGATTGGACCTAGGGTTAGGGTTATGTTGAGGGCTAGGTGTAGAGAGACGGTTAGGGTGAGGATTGGACCTAGGGTTAGGGTTATGTTGAGGGCTAGTGTTAGAGAGACTGTTAGGGTTAGGATTGGACCTAGGGTTAGAGTTATGTTGTGGGTTAGGGTTAGAGGGACGGTTAGGGTTAGGATTGGACCTAGGGTTAGGGTTATGTTGAGGGCTAGGGGTAGAGAGACGGTTAGGGTTAGGATTGGACCTAGGGTTAGGGTTATGTTGAGGGCTAGGGTTAGAGAGACGGTTAGCGTTAGGATTGGACCTAGGGTTAGGGTTATGTTGAGGGCTAGGGTTAGAGAGACGGTTAGGGTTAGGATTGGACCTAGGGTTAGGGTTATGTTGAGGGCTAGGGTTAGAGAGACGGTTAGGGTGAGGATTGGACCTAGGGTTAGGGTTATGTTGAGGGCTAGTGTTAGAGAGACTGTTAGGGTTAGGATTGGACCTAGGGTTAGGGTTATGTTGAGGGCTAGGGTTAGAGAGACGGTTAGGGTTAGGATTGGACCTAGGGTTAGGGTTATGTAGTGGGCTAGGGCTGGAGAGACGGTTAGGGTTAGGATTGGTCCTAGGGTTGGGGTTATGTTGAGGGCTAGGGTTAGAAAGACGGTTAGCGTTAGGATTGGTCCTAGGGTTGGGGTTATGTTGAGGGCTAGGTTTAGAGAGACGGTTAGGGTTAGGATTGGACCTAGGGTTAGGGTTAGGTTGGGGGCTAGTGTTAGAGAGACGGTTAGGTTTAGGATTGGACCTAGGGTTAGGGTTATGTTGAGGGCAAGGGTTAGAGAGACGGTTAGGGTTAGGATTGGACCTAAGGTTAGGGTTATGTTGAGGGGTATGGTTAGAGAGACGGTTAGGGTTAGGATTGGACCTAGGATTAGAGTTATGTTGTGGGCTAGGGTTAGAGGGACGGTTAGGGTTAGGATTGGACCTAGGGTTAGGGTTATGTTGAGGGCTAGGGTTAGAGGGACGTTTAGGGGTAGGATTGGACGTAGGGTTAGGGTTATGTTGAGGGCTAGGGTTAGAGAGACGGTTAGGGTTAGGATTGGACCTAGGGTTAGGGTTATGTTGAGGGCTAGGTGTAGAGAGACGGTTAGGGTTAGGATTGGACCTAGGGTTAGGGTTATGTTGAGGGCTAGTGTTAGAGAGACTGTTAGGGTTAGGATTGGACCTAGGGTTAGAGTTATGTTGTGGGTTAGGGTTAGAGGGACGGTTAGGGTTAGGATTGGACCTAGGGTTAGGGTTATGTTGAGGGCTAGGGGTAGAGAGACGGTTAGGGTTAGGATTGGACCTAGGGTTAGGGTTATGTTGAGGGCTAGGGTTAGAGAGACGGTTAGCGTTAGGATTGGACCTAGGGTTAGGGTTATGTTGAGGGCTAGGGTTAGAGAGACGGTTAGGGTTAGGATTGGACATAGGGTTAGGGTTATGTTGAGGGCTAGGGTTAGAGAGACGGTTAGGGTGAGGATTGGACCTAGGGTTAGGGTTATGTTGAGGGCTAGTGTTAGAGAGACTGTTAGGGTTAGGATTGGACCTAGGGTTAGGGTTATGTTGAGGGCTAGGGTTAGAGAGACGGTTAGGGTTAGGATTGGACCTAGGGTTAGGGTTATGTAGAGGGCTAGGGCTGGAGAGACGGTTAGGGTTAGGATTGGTCCTAGGGTTGGGGTTATGTTGAGGGCTAGGGTTAGAAAGACGGTTAGCGTTAGGATTGGTCCTAGGGTTGGGGTTATGTTGAGGGCTAGGTTTAGAGAGACGGTTAGGGTTAGGATTGGACCTAGGGTTAGGGTTAGGTTGGGGGCTAGTGTTAGAGAGACGGTTAGGTTTAGGATTGGACCTAGGGTTAGGGTTATGTTGAGGGCTAGGGTTAGAGAGACGGTTAGGGTTAGGATTGGACCTAAGGTTAGGGTTATGTTGAGGGGTATGGTTAGAGAGACGGTTAGGGTTAGGATTGGACCTAGGATTAGAGTTATGTTGTGGGCAAGGGTTAGAGGGACGGTTAGGGTTAGGATTGGACCTAGGGTTAGGGTTATGTTGAGGGCTAGGGTTAGAGGGACGTTTAGGGGTAGGATTGGACCTAGGGTTAGGGTTATGTTGAGGGCTAGGGTTAGAGAGACGGTTAGGGTTAGGATTGGACCTAGGATTAGGGTTATGTTGAGGGCTAGGGATAGAGAGACGGTTAGGGTTAGGATTGGACCTAGGGTTAGGTTTATGTTAAGGGCTAGGGGAATAGAGACGGTTAGGGTTAGGATTGGACCTAGGGTTAGAGTTATGTTGAGGGCTAGGGTTAGAGAGACGGTTAGGTTAGGATTGGACCTAGGGTTAGAGTTATGTTGAGGGCTAGGGTTAGAGAGACGGTTAGGGTTAGGATATGACCTAGGGCTAGGTTTATGTTGAGGGCTAGGGTTAGAGAGACGGTTAGGGTTAGGATTGGACCTAAGGCTATGGCTATGTTGAAGGCTAGGGTTAGAGAGACGGTTAGGGTTAGGATTGGACCTAGGGTTAGGGTTATGTTGAGGGCTAGGGTTAGAGAGACGGTTAGGGTTAGGATTGGACCTAGGGATAGGGTTAGGTTCAGGGCTAGGTTTAGAGAGACGGTTAGGGTTAGGATTGGACCTAGGGTTAGGGTTATGTTGAGGGCTAGGGTTAGAAAGATGGTTAGCCTTAGGATTGGACCTAGGCTTGGGGTTATGTTGAGGGCTAGGGTTAGAGAGACGGTTAGGGTTAGGATTGGACCTAGGGTTGGGGTTATGTTGAGGGCTAGGGTTAGAGAGACGGTTAGGGTTAGGATTGGACCTAGGTTTAGGGTTAGGTTGAGGGCTAGTGTTAGAGAGACGGTTAGGTTTAGGATTGGACCTAGGGTTAGGGTTATGTTGAGGGCTAGGATTAGAGAGACGGTTAGGGTTAGGATTGGACCTAGCGTTAGGTTTATGTTAATGGCTAGGTTTATAGAGACGGTTAGGGTTAGGATTGGACCTAAGGCTAAGGTTATGTTGAAGGCTAGGGTTAGGGAGACGGTTAGGGTTAGGATTGGACCTAGGGTTAGGGTTATGTTGATGGCTAGGGTTAGAGAGACGGTTGGGGTTAGGATTGGACCTAGGACTAGGTTTATGTTGAGGGTTAGGGTTAGAGAGACGGTTAGGGTTAGGATTGGACCTAGGGTTAGAGTTATGTTGAGGGCTAGGGTTAGAGAGACGGTTGGGGTTAGGATTGGACCTAGGGCTAGGTTTATGTTGAGGGTTAGGGTTAGAGAGACGGTTAGGGTTAGGATTGGACCTAGGGCTAGGGTTATGTTGAGGGCTAGGTTTAGAGAGACGGTTAGGGTTAGGATTGGACCTAGGGTTAGGGTTATGTTGAGGGCTAGTGTTAGAGAAACGGTTAGGGTTAGGATGGACCTAGGGTTAGAGTTATGTTGAGGGCTAGGGTTAGAGGGACGGTTAGGGTTAGGATTGGACCTAGGGTTAGGGTTATGTTGAGGGCTAGGTATAGAGAGACGGTGAGGGTTTGGATTGGACCTAGGGTTAGGGTTATGTTGAGGGCTAGTGTTAGAGAGACGGTCAGGGTTAGACTTGGACCTAGGGTTAGGGTAATGTTGAGGGCTAGGGTTAGAGAGACCGTCATGATTAGGATTGGACCTAGGTTTAGGGTTATGTTGACGGCTAGGGTTAGAGAGACGGTTAGGGTTATGATTTCACCTAGGGTTAGGGTTATGTTGAGGGCTAGTGTTAGATAGACCGTCATGATTAGGATTGGACCTAGGTTTAGGGTTATGTTGACGGCTAGGGTTAGAGAGACGGTTAGGGTTACGATTGGACCTAGGGTTAGGGTTATGTTGAGGACTAGGTTTGAGAGACGGTTAGGGTTAGGATTGGACCTTGGGTTAGGGTTATGTTGAGGGCTAGGGTTAGAAAGAAGGTTAGGGTTAGGATTGGACCTAGGGTTAGGGTTATGTTGACGGCTAGGGTTAGAGAGACGGTTAGGGTTAGGATTCGACCTAGGGTTAGGGTAATGTTGAGGGCTAGGGTTAGAGAGACGGTTAGGTTTAGGATTGGACCTAGGGTTAGGGTTATGTTGAGGGCTAGGGATAGAGAGACGGTTAGGGTGAGGATTGGACCTAGGGTTAGGGTTATGTTGAGGGCTAGTGTTAGAGAGACTGTTAGGGTTAGGATTGGGCCTAGGGTTAGAGTTATGTTGAGGGCTAGGGTTAGAGGGACGGTTAGGGTTAGGATTGGACCTCGGGTTAGGGTTATGTTGATGGCTAGGGTTAGAGAGACGGTTGGGGTTAGGATTGGACCTAGGGCTAGGTTTATGTTGAGGGTTAGGGTTAGAGAGACGGTTAGGGTTAGGATTGGACCTAGGGTTAGAGTTATGTTGAGGGCTAGGGTTAGAGAGACGGTTGGGGTTAGGATTGGACCTAGGGCTAGGTTTATGTTGAGGGTTAGGGTTAGAGAGACGGTTAGGGTTAGGATTGGACCTAGGGCTAGGGTTATGTTGAGGGCTAGGTTTAGAGAGACGGTTAGGGTTAGGATTGGACCTAGGGTTAGGGTTATGTTGAGGGCTAGTGTTAGAGAAACGGTTAGGGTTAGGATGGACCTAGGGTTAGAGTTATGTTGAGGGCTAGGGTTAGAGGGACGGTTAGGGTTAGGATTGGACCTAGGGTTAGGGTTATGTTGAGGGCTAGGGTTAGAGAGACGGTGAGGGTTTGGATTGGACCTAGGGTTAGGGTTATGTTGAGGGCTAGTGTTAGAGAGACGGTCAGGGTTAGGATTGGACCTAGGGTTAGGGTAATGTTGAGGGCTAGGGTTAGAGAGACCGTCATGATTAGGATTGGACCTAGGTTTAGGGTTATGTTGACGGCTAGGGTTAGAGAGACGGTTAGGGTTATGATTTCACCTAGGGTTAGGGTTATGTTGAGGGCTAGTGTTAGATAGACCGTCATGATTAGGATTGGACCTAGGTTTAGGGTTATGTTGACGGCTAGGGTTAGAGAGACGGTTAGGGTTACGATTGGACCTAGGGTTAGGGTTATGTTGAGGACTAGGTTTGAGAGACGGTTAGGGTTAGGATTGGACCTTGGGTTAGGGTTATGTTGAGGGCTAGGGTTAGAAAGAAGGTTAGGGTTAGGATTGGACCTAGGGTTAGGGTTATGTTGACGGCTAGGGTTAGAGAGACGGTTAGGGTTAGGATTCGACCTAGGGTTAGGGTAATGTTGAGGGCTAGGGTTAGAGAGACGGTTAGGTTTAGGATTGGACCTAGGGTTAGGGTTATGTTGAGGGCTAGGGATAGAGAGACGGTTAGGGTGAGGATTGGACCTAGGGTTAGGGTTATGTTGAGGGCTAGTGTTAGAGAGACTGTTAGGGTTAGGATTGGGCCTAGGGTTAGAGTTATGTTGAGGGCTAGGGTTAGAGGGACGGTTAGGGTTAGGATTGGACCTCGGGTTTGGGTTATGTTGAGGGCTAGGGTTAGAGAGACGGTTAGGGTTAGGATTGGGCCTAGGGTTAGGGTTATGTTGAGGGCTAGGGTTAGAGAGACGGTTAGGGTTAGGATTGGACCTAGGGTTAGGGTTATGTTGAGGGCTAGGGTTAGAGAGGCGGTTAGGGTTAGGATTGGACCTAGGATTAGGGTTATGTTGAGGGCTAGGGTTAGAGAGACGGTTAGGGTTAGGATTGGACCTAGGGTTAAGGTTATGTTGAGGGCTAGGGTTAGAGAGACCGTCATGATTAGGATTGGACCTAGGTTTAGGGTTATGTTGAGGGCTAGGGGTAGAGAGACGGTTAGTGTTAGGATTGGACCTAGGGTTAGAGTTATGTTGAAGGCTAGGGTTAGAGAGACGGTTAGGGTTTGGATTGTACCTAGGGCTAGGTTTATGTTGAGGGCTAGGGTTAGAGAGACTGTTAGGGTTAGGATTGGACCTAGGGCTAGGGTTATGTTGAGGACTAGGGTTAGAGAGACGGTTAGGGTGAGGGTTGGACCTAGGGTTAGGGTTATGTTGAGGGCTAGTGTTAGAGAGACGGTTAGGGTTAGGATTGGACTTGGGGTTAGAGTTATGTTGAGGGTTAGGGTTAGAGGGACGGTTAGGGTTAGGATTAGACCTAGTGTAAGGGTTATGTTGAGGGCTAGGTTTAGAGAGACGGTTAGGGTTAGGAATGGACCTAGGGTTAGGGTTATGTTGAGGGCTAAGGTTAGAGAGACGGTTAGGGTTAGGATTGGACCTAGGGTTAGGGTTATGTTGAGGGCTAGGGTTAGAGAGACGGTTAGGGTGAGGATTGGACCTAGGGTTAGGGTTATGTTGAGGGCTAGTGTTAGAGAGACTGTTACGGTTAGGATTGGACCTAGGGTTAGGGTTATGTTTAGGGCTAGGGTTATTGGGACGGTTAGGGTTAGGACTGGACCTAGGGTTAGGGTTATGTTAAGGGCTAGGGTTAGAGAGACGGTAAGGGTTAGGATTGGACATAGGGCTAGGGTTAGGTTGAGGGCTAGGGTTAGAGTGACGGTTAGGGTTAGGATTGGACCTAGGGTTAGGGTTATGTTGAGGGCTAGGGTTAGAGAGACGGTTAGGGTTAGAATTGGACCTAGGGTTAGGGTTAGTTTGAGGGCTAGGGTTACAGAGACGGTTAGGGTTAGGATTGGACCTAGGGTTAGGGTTATGTTGAGGGCTAGGGTTAGAAAGACGGTTAGGGTTAAGATTGGCCCTAGGGTTATGGTTATGTTGAGGGCTAGGGTTAGAGAGACGGTTAGGGTGAGGATTGGACCTAGGGTTAGGGTTATGTTGAGGGTTAGGGTTAGAGAGACGGTTAGGGTTAGGATTGGACCTAGGGTTAAGTTTATGTTGAGGGCTAGGGTTAGAGAGACGGTTAGGTTTAGGATTGGACCTAGGGTTAGGGTTATGTTGAGGGCTAGGGTTAGAGAGACGGTTAGGTTTAGGATTGGACCTAGGGTTAGGGTTATGTTGAGGGCTAGTGTTAGAGAGATGTTTAGGGTTAGGATTGGACCTAGGGTTAGAGTTATTTTGAGGGCTAGGGTTAGAGGGACGGTTAGGGTTAGGTTTGGACTTAGGGTTAGGGTTATGTTGAGGGCTAGTGTTAGAGAAACGGTAGGGTTAGGATGGACCTAGGGTTAGAGTTATGTTGAGGGCTAGGGTTAGAGGGACGGTTAGGGTTAGGATTGGACCTAGGGTTAGGGTTATGTTGAGGGCTAAGGTTAGAGAGACGGTTAGGATTAGGATTGGACCTAGGGTTAGGGTTATTTTGAGGGCTAGTGTTAGAGAGACGGTCAGGGTTAGGATTGAACCTAGGGTTATGGTTAGGTTGAGGGCTAGGGTTACAGAGACGGTTAGGGTTAGGATTGGACCTAGGATTAGTGTTATGTTGAGGGCTATGGTTAGAAAGACGGTTAAGGTAAGATTGGCCCTAGGGTTAGGGTTATGTTGAGGGCTAGGGTTAGAGAGACGGTTAGGGTGAGGATTGGACCTAGGGTTAGGGTTATGTTGAGGGTAGGGTTAGAGAGACGGTTAGGGTTAGGATTGGACCTAGGGTTAGGGTTATGTTGATGGCTAGGGATAGAGAGACAGTTAGGGTTAGGATTGGACCTAGGGTTAGGGTTATGTTGAGGGCTAGGGTTAGAGAGACGGTTAGGGTTAGGATTGGACCTAGGGTTAGGGTTATGTTGAGGGCTAGGGTTAGAGAGACGGTTAGGGTTAGGATTGGACTTAGGGTTAGGGTTAGGTTGAGGGCTAGGGTTAGAGAGACGGTTAGGGTTAGGATTGGACCTAGGGTTAGAGTTATGTTGAGGGCTAGGGTTAGAGAGACGGTTAGCGTTAGGATTGGACCTAGGGTTAGGGTTATGGTGATGGCTAGGGTTAGAGAGACAGTTAGGGTTAGGATTGGACCTAGGGTTAGGGTTATGTTGAGGACTAGGGTTGAGAGACGGTTAGGGTTAGGATTGGACCTAGGGTGAGGGTTATGTTGAGGGCTAGGGTTAGAAAGACGGTTAGGGTTAGGATTGGACCTAGGGTTAGATTTATGTTGAGGGCTAGGGTTAGAGAGACGGTTAGGGTTAGGATTGGACCTAGGGTTAGAGTTATGTTGAGGGCTAGGGTTAGAGAGACGGTTGGGGTTAGGATTGGACCTAGGGCTAGGTTTATGTTGAGGGTTAGGGTTAGAGAGACGTTTAGGGTTAGGTTTGGACCTAGCGCTAGGGTTATGTTGAGGGCTAGGTTTAGAGAGACGGTTAGGGTTAGGATTGGACCTAGGGTTAGGGTTATGTTGAGGGCTAGTGTTAGAGAAACGGTTAGGGTTAGGATGGACCTAGGGTTAGAGTTATGTTGAGGGCTAGGGTTAGAGGGACGGTTAGGGTTAGGATTGGACCTAGGGTTAGGGTTATGTTGAGGGCTAGGGTTAGCGAGACGGTTAGGGTTAGGATTGGACCTAGGGTTAGCGTTATGTTGAGGGCTAGTGTTAGAGAGACGGTCAGGGTTAGGATTGGACCTAGGGTTAGGGTTATGTTGAGGGCTAGGGTTAGAGAGACGGTTAGGGTTAGGATTGGACTTAGGGTTAGGGTTAGGTTGAGGGCTAGGGTTAGAGAGACGGTTAGGGTTAGGATTGGACCTAGGGTTAGAGTTATGTTGAGGGCTAGGGTTAGAGAGACGGTTAGGGTTAGGATTGGACCTAGGGTTAGGGTTATGGTGATGGCTATGGTTAGAGAGACAGTTAGGGTTAGGATTGGACCTAGGGTTAGGGTTATGTTGAGGACTAGGGTTGAGAGACGGTTAGGGTTAGGATTGGACCTAGGGTGAGGGTTATGTTGAGGGCTAGGGTTAGAAAGACGGTTAGGGTTAGGATTGGACCTAGGGTTAGATTTATGTTGAGGGCTAGGGTTAGAGAGACGGTTAGGGTTAGGATTGGACCTAGGGTTAGAGTTATGTTGAGGGCTAGGGTTAGAGAGACGGTTGGGGTTAGGATTGGACCTAGGGCTAGGTTTATGTTGAGGGTTAGGGTTAGAGAGACGTTTAGGGTTAGGATTGGACCTAGGGCTAGGGTTATGTTGAGGGCTAGGTTTAGAGAGACGGTTAGGGTTAGGATTGGACCTAGGGTTAGGGTTATGTTGAGGGCTAGTGTTAGAGAAACGGTTAGGGTTAGGATGGACCTAGGGTTAGAGTTATGTTGAGGGCTAGGATTAGAGGGACGGTTAGCGTTAGATTGGACCTAGGGTTAGGGTTATGTTGAGGGCTAGGGTTAGAGAGACGGTGAGGGTTTGGATTGGACCTAGGGTTAGGGTTATGTTGAGGGCTAGTGTTAGAGAGACGGTCAGGGTTAGGATTGGACCTAGGGTTAGGGTAATGTTGAGGGCTAGGGTTAGAGAGACCGTCATGATTAGGATTGGACCTAGGTTTAGGGTTATGTTGACGGCTAGGGTTAGAGAGACGGTTAGGGTTATGATTTCACCTAGGGTTAGGGTTATGTTGAGGGCTAGTGTTAGATAGACCGTCATGATTAGGATTGGACCTAGGTTTAGGGTTATGTTGACGGCTAGGGTTAGAGAGACGGTTAGGGTTACGATTGGACCTAGGGTTAGGGTTATGTTGAGGACTAGGTTTGAGAGACGGTTAGGGTTAGGATTGGACCTTGGGTTAGGGTTATGTTGAGGGCTAGGGTTAGAAAGAAGGTTAGGGTTAGGATTGGACCTAGGGTTAGGGTTATGTTGACGGCTAGGGTTAGAGAGACGGTTAGGGTTAGGATTCGACCTAGGGTTAGGGTAATGTTGAGGGCTAGGGTTAGAGAGACGGTTAGGTTTAGGATTGGACCTAGGGTTAGGGTTATGTTGAGGGCTAGGGATAGAGAGACGGTTAGGGTGAGGATTGGACCTAGGGTTAGGGTTATGTTGAGGGCTAGTGTTAGAGAGACTGTTAGGGTTAGGATTGGGCCTAGGGTTAGAGTTATGTTGAGGGCTAGGGTTAGAGGGACGGTTAGGGTTAGGATTGGACCTCGGGTTTGGGTTATGTTGAGGGCTAGGGTTAGAGAGACGGTTAGGGTTAGGATTGGGCCTAGGGTTAGGGTTATGTTGAGGGCTAGGGTTAGAGAGACGGTTAGGGTTAGGATTGGACCTAGGGTTAGGGTTATGTTGAGGGCTAGGGTTAGAGAGGCGGTTAGGGTTAGGATTGGACCTAGGATTAGGGTTATGTTGAGGGCTAGGGTTAGAGAGACGGTTAGGGTTAGGATTGGACCTAGGGTTAGGGTTATGTTGAGGGCTAGGGTTAGAGAGACCGTCATGATTAGGATTGGACCTAGGTTTAGGGTTATGTTGAGGGCTAGGGGTAGAGAGACGGTTAGTGTTAGGATTGGACCTAGGGTTAGAGTTATGTTGAAGGCTAGGGTTAGAGAGACGGTTAGGGTTAGGATTGTACCTAGGGCTAGGTTTATGTTGAGGGCTAGGGTTAGAGAGACTGTTAGGGTTAGGATTGGACCTAGGGCTAGGGTTATGTTGAGGACTAGGGTTAGAGAGACGGTTAGGGTGAGGGTTGGACCTACGGTTAGGGTTATGTTGAGGGCTAGTGTTAGAGAGACGGTTAGGGTTAGGATTGGACTTGGGGTTAGAGTTATGTTGAGGGTTAGGGTTAGAGGGACGGTTAGGGTTAGGATTAGACCTAGGGTAAGGGTTATGTTGAGGGCTAGGTTTAGAGAGACGGTTAGGGTTAGGAATGGACCTAGGGTTAGGGTTATGTTGAGGGCTAAGGTTAGAGAGACGGTTAGGGTTAGGATTGGACCTAGGGTTAGGGTTATGTTGAGGGCTAGGGTTAGAGAGACGGTTAGGGTGAGGATTGGACCTAGGGTTAGGGTTATGTTGAGGGCTAGTGTTAGAGAGACTGTTACGGTTAGGATTGGACCTAGGGTTAGGGTTATGTTGAGGGCTAGGGTTATTGGGACGGTTAGGGTTAGGACTGGACCTAGGGTTAGGGTTATGTTAAGGGCTAGGGTTAGAGAGACGGTAAGGGTTAGGATTGGACATAGGGCTAGGGTTAGGTTGAGGGCTAGGGTTAGAGTGACGGTTAGGGTTAGGATTGGACCTAGGGTTAGGGTTATGTTGAGGGCTAGGGTTAGAGAGACGGTTAGGGTTAGAATTGGACCTAGGGTTAGGGTTAGTTTGAGGGCTAGGGTTACAGAGACGGTTAGGGTTAGGATTGGACCTAGGGTTAGGGTTATGTTGAGGGCTAGGGTTAGAAAGACGGTTAGGGTTAAGATTGGCCCTAGGGTTATGGTTATGTTGAGGGCTAGGGTTAGAGAGACGGTTAGGGTGAGGATTGGACCTAGGGTTAGGGTTATGTTGAGGGCTAGGGTTAGAGAGACGGTTAGGGTTAGGATTGGACCTAGGGTTAAGTTTATGTTGAGGGCTAGGGTTAGAGAGACGGTTAGGTTTAGGATTGGACCTAGGGTTAGGGTTATGTTGAGGGGTAGGGTTAGAGAGACGGTTAGGTTTAGGATTGGACCTAGGGTTAGGGTTATGTTGAGGGCTAGTGTTAGAGAGACGTTTAGGGTTAGGATTGGACCTAGGGTTAGAGTTATTTTGAGGGCTAGGGTTAGAGGGACGGTTAGGGTTAGGTTTGGACTTAGGGTTAGGGTTATGTTGAGGGCTAGTGTTAGAGAAACGGTAGGGTTAGGATGGACCTAGGGTTAGAGTTATGTTGAGGGCTAGGGTTAGAGGGACGGTTAGGGTTAGGATTGGACCTAGGGTTAGGGTTATGTTGAGGGCTAAGGTTAGAGAGACGGTTAGGATTAGGATTGGACCTAGGGTTAGGGTTATTTTGAGGGCTAGTGTTAGAGAGACGGTCAGGGTTAGGATTGAACCTAGGGTTATGGTTAGGTTGAGGGCTAGGGTTACAGAGACGGTTAGGGTTAGGATTGGACCTAGGGTTAGTGTTATGTTGAGGGCTATGGTTAGAAAGACGGTTAGGGTAAGATTGGCCCTAGGGTTAGGGTTATGTTGAGGGCTAGGGTTAGAGAGACGGTTAGGGTGAGGATTGGACCTAGGGTTAGGGTTATGTTGAGGGTAGGGTTAGAGAGACGGTTAGGGTTAGGATTGGACCTAGGGTTAGGGTTATGTTGATGGCTAGGGATAGAGAGACAGTTAGGGTTAGGATTGGACCTAGGGTTAGGGTTATGTTGAGGGCTAGGGTTAGAGAGACGGTTAGGGTTAGGATTGGACCTAGGGTTAGGGTTATGTTGAGGGCTAGGGTTAGAGAGACGGTTAGGGTTAGGATTGGACTTAGGGTTAGGGTTAGGTTGAGGGCTAGGGTTAGGGAGACGGTTAGGGTTAGGATTGGACCTAGGGTTAGAGTTATGTTGAGGGCTAGGGTTAGAGAGACGGTTAGGGTTAGGATTGGACCTAGGGTTAGGGTTATGGTGATGGCTAGGGTTAGAGAGACAGTTAGGGTTAGGATTGGACCTAGGGTTAGGGTTATGTTGAGGACTAGGGTTGAGAGACGGTTAGGGTTAGGATTGGACCTAGGGTGAGGGTTATGTTGAGGGCTAGGGTTAGAAAGACGGTTAGGGTTAGGATTGGACCTAGGGTTAGATTTATGTTGAGGGCTAGGGTTAGAGAGACGGTTAGGGTTAGGATTGGACCTAGGGTTAGAGTTATGTTGAGGGCTAGGGTTAGAGAGACGGTTGGGGTTAGGATTGGACCTAGGGCTAGGTTTATGTTGAGGGTTACGGTTAGAGAGACGTTTAGGGTTAGGATTGGACCTAGGGCTAGGGTTATGTTGAGGGCTAGGTTTAGAGAGACGGTTAGGGTTAGGATTGGACCTAGGGTTAGGGTTATGTTGAGGGCTAGTGTTAGAGAAACGGTTAGGGTTAGGATGGACCTAGGGTTAGAGTTATGTTGAGGGCTAGGGTTAGAGGGACGGTTAGGGTTAGGATTGGACCTAGGGTTAGGGTTATGTTGAGGGCTAGGGTTAGCGAGACGGTTAGGGTTAGGATTGGACCTAGGGTTAGGGTTATGTTGAGGGCTAGTGTTAGAGAGACGGTCAGGGTTAGGATTGGACCTAGGGTTAGGGTAATGTTGAGGGCTAGGGTTAGAGAGACCGTCAGGATTAGGATTGGACCTAGGTTTAGGGTTATGTTGACGGCTAGGGTTAGAGAGACGGTTAGGGTTATGATTTCACCTAGGGTTAGGGTTATGTTGAGGGCTAGTGTTAGATAGACCGTCATGATTAGGATTGGACCTAGGTTTAGGGTTATGTTGACGGCTAGGGTTAGAGAGACGGTTAGGGTTACGATTTGACCTAGGGTTAGGGTTATGTTGAGGACTAGGTTTGAGAGACGGTTAGGGTTAGGATTGGACCTAGGGTTAGGGTTATGTTGAGGGCTAGGGTTAGAAAAACGGTTAGGGTTAGGATTGGACCTAGGGTTAGGGTTATGTTGACGGCTAGGGTTAGAGAGACTGTTAGGGTTAGGATTCGACCTAGGGTTAGGGTTATGTTGAGGGCTAGGGTTAGAGAGACGGTTAGGTTTAGGATTGGACCTAGGGTTAGGGTTATGTTGAGGGCTAGTGTTAGAGAGACTGTTAGGGTTAGGATTGGGCCTAGGGTTAGAGTTATGTTGAGGGCTAGGGTTCGAGGGACGGTTAGGGTTAGGATTGGACCTCGGGTTAGGGTTATGTTGAGGGCTAGGGTTAGAGAGACGGTTAGGGTTAGGATTGGGCCTAGGGTTAGGGTTATGTTGAGGGCTAGGGTTAGAGAGACGGTTAGGGTTAGGATTGGACCTAGGGTTAGGGTTACGTTGAGGGCTAGGGTTAGAGAGACGGTTAGTTTGAGGATTGGACCTAGGGGTAGGGTTATGTTGAGGGCTAGGTTTAGAGAGACGGTTAGGGTTAGGATTGGACCTAGGGTTAGGGTTATGTTGAGGGCTAGGGTTAGAGAAACGGTAGGGTTAGGATGGACCTAGGGTTAGAGTTATGTTGAGGGCTAGGGTAGAGGGACGGTTAGGGTTAGGATTGGACCTAGGGTTAGGGTTATGTTGAGGGCTAGGGTTAGAGAGACGGTTAGGATTAGGATTGGACCTAGGGTTAGGGTTATTTTGAGGGCTAGTGTTAGAGAGACGGTCAGGGTTAGGATTGAACCTAGGGTTAGGGTTAGGTTGAGGGCTAGGGTTACAGAGACGGTTAGGGTTAGGATTGGACCTAGGGTTAGTGTCATGTTGAGGGCTAGGGTTAGAAAGACGGTTAGGGTAAGATTGGCCCTAGGGTTAGGGTTATGTTGAGGGCTAGGGTTAGAGAGACGGTTAGGGTGAGGATTGGACCTAGGGTTAGGGTTATGTTGAGGGTAGGGTTAGAGAGACGGTTAGGGTTAGGATTGGACCTAGGGTTAGGGTTATGTTGATGGCTAGGGATAGAGAGACAGTTAGGGTTAGGATTGGACCTAGGTTTAGGGTTATGTTGAGGGCTAGGGTTAGAGAGACGGTTAGGGTTAGGATTGGACCTAGGGTTAGGGTTATGTTGAGGGCTAGGGTTAGAGAGACGGTTAGGGTTAGGATTGGACTTAGGGTTAGGGTTAGATTGAGGGCTAGGGTTAGAGAGACGGTTAGGGTTAGGATTGGACCTAGGGTTAGAGTTATGTTGAGGGCTAGGGTTAGAGAGACGGTTAGGGTTAGGATTGGACCTAGGGTTAGGGTTATGTTGATGGCTAGGGTTAGAGAGACAGTTAGGGTTAGGATTGGACCTAGGGTTAGGGTTATGTTGAGGACTAGGGTTAGAGAGACGGTTAGGGTTAGGATTGGACCTACGGTTAGGGTTATGTTGAGGGCTAGGGTTAGAGAGACGGTTAGGGTTATGATTGGACCTAGGGTGAGGGTTATGTTGAGGGCTAGGGTTAGAAAGACGGTTAGGGTTAGGATTGGACCTAGGGTTAGATTTATGTTGAGGGCTAGGTTTAGAGAGACGGTTAGGGTTAGGATTGGACCTAGGGTTAGAGTTATGTTGAGGGCTAGGGTTAGAGAGACGGTTGGGGTTAGGATTGGACCTAGGGCTAGGTTTATGTTGAGGGTTAGGGTTAGAGAGACGGTTAGGGTTAGGATTGGACCTAGGGCTAGGGTTATGTTGAGGGCTAGGTTTAGAGAGACGGTTAGGGTTAGGATTGGACCTAGGGTTAGGGTTATGTTGAGGGCTAGTGTTAGAGAAACGGTTAGGGTTAGGATGGACCTAGGGTTAGAGTTATGTTGAGGGCTAGGGTTAGAGAGACGGTTAGGGTGAGGATTGGACCTAGGGATAGGGTTATGTTGAGGGCTAGTGTTAGAGAGACTGTTACGGTTAGGATTGGACCTAGGCTTAGGGTTATGTTGAGGGCTAGGGTTAGTGGGACTGTTAGGGTTAGGACTGGACCTAGGGTTAGGGTTATGTTGAGGGCTAGTGTTAGAGAGACGGTCAGGGTTAGGATTGGAACTAGGGTTAGGGTAATGTTGAGGGCTAGGGTTATAGAGACCGTCATGATTAGGATTGGACCTAGGTTTAGGGTTATGTTGACGGCTAGGGTTAGAGAGACGGTTAGGGTTATGATTTCACCTAGGGTTAGGGTTATGTTGAGGGCTAGTGTTAGATAGACCGTCATGATTAGGATTGGACCTAGGTTTAGGGTTATGTTGACGGCTAGGGTTAGAGAGACGGTTAGGGTTACGATTTGACCTAGGGTTAGGGTTATGTTGAGGACTAGCTTTGAGAGACGGTTAGGGTTAGGATTGGACCTAGGGTTAGGGTTATGTTGAGGGCTAGGGTTAGAAAGAAGGTTAGGGTTAGGATTGGACCTAGGGTTAGGGTTATGTTGACGGCTAGGGTTAGAGAGACGGTTAGGGTTAGGATTCGACCTAGGGTTAGGGTTATGTTGAGGGCTAGGGTTAGAGAGACGGTTAGGTTTAGGATTGGACCTAGGGTTAGGGTTATGTTGAGGGCTAGGGATAGAGAGACGGTTAGGGTGAGGATTGGACATAAGGTTAGGGTTATGTTGAGGGCTAGTGTTAGAGAGACTGTTAGGGTTAGGATTGGGCCTAGGGTTAGAGTTATGTTGAGGGCTAGGGTTAGAGGGACGGTTAGGGTTAGGATTGGACCTCGGGTTTGGGTTATGTTGAGGGCTAGGGTTAGAGAGACGGTTAGGGTTAGGATTGGGCCTAGGGTTAGGGTTATGTTGAGGGCTAGGGTTAGAGAGACGGTTAGGGTTAGGATTGGACCTAGGGTTAGGGTTATGTTGAGGGCTAGGGTTAGAGAGACGGTTAGGGTTAGGATTGGACCTAGGATTAGGGTTATGTTGAGGGCTAGGGTTAGAGAGACGGTTAGGGTTAGGATTGGACCTAGGGTTAGGGTTATGTTGAGGGCTAGGGTTAGAGAGACCGTCATGATTAGGATTGGACCTAGGTTTAGGGTTATGTTGAGGGCTAGGGGTAGAGAGACGGTTAGTGTTAGGATTGGACCTAGGGTTAGATTTATGTTGAGGGCTAGGGTTAGAGAGACGGTTAGGGTTAGGATTGTACCTAGGGCTAGGTTTATGTTGAGGGCTAGGGTTAGAGAGACTGTTAGGGTTAGGATTGGACCTAGGGCTAAGGTTATGTTAAGGGCTAGGGTTAGAGAGACGGTTAGGGTGAGGGTTCGACCTAGGGTTAGGGTTATGTTGAGGGCTAGTGTTAGAGAGACGGTTAGGGTTAGGATTGGACTTGGGGTTAGAGTTATGTTGAGGGTTAGGGTTAGAGGGACGGTTAAGGTTAGGATTGGACCTAGGGTTAGGGTTATGTTGAGGGCTAGGTTTAGAGAGACGGTTAGGGTTAGGAATGGACCTAGGGTTAGGGTTATGTTGAGGGCTAAGGTTAGAGAGACGGTTAGGGTTAGGATTGGAGCTAGGGTTAGGGTTATGTTGAGGGCTAGGGTTAGAGAGACGGTTAGGGTGAGGATTGGACCTAGGGTTAGGGTTATGTTGAGGGCTAGTGTTAGAGAGACTGTTACGGTTAGGATTGGACCTAGGGTTAGGGTTATGTTGAGGGCTAGGGTTAGTGGGACGGTTAGGGTTAGGACTGGACCTAGGGTTAGGGTTATGTTAAGGGCTAGGGTTAGAGAGACGGTAAGGGTTAGGATTGGACATAGGGCTAGGGTTAGGTTGAGGGCTAGGGTTAGAGTGACGGTTAGGGTTAGGATTGGACATAGGGTTAGGGTTATGTTGAGGGCTAGGGTTAGAGAGACGGTTAGGGTTAGAATTGGACCTAGGGTTAGGGTTAGGTTGAGGGCTAGGGTTACAGAGACGGTTAGGGTTAGGATTGGACCTAGGGTTAGTGTTATGTTGAGGGCTAGGGTTAGAAAGACGGTTAGGGTAAGATTGGCCCTAGGGTTAGGGTTATGTTGAGGGCTAGGGTTAGAGAGACGGTTAGGGTGAGGATTGGACCTAGGGTTAGGGTTATGTTGAGGGTAGGGTTAGAGAACGGTTAGGGTTAGGATTGTACCTAGGGTTAGGGTTATGTTGATGGCTAGGGATAGAGAGACAGTTAGGGTTAGGATTGGACCTAGGGTTAGGGTTATGTTGAGGGCTAGGGTTAGAGAGACGGTTAGGGTTAGGATTGGACCTAGGGTTAGGGTTATGTTGAGGGCTAGGGTTAGAGAGACGGTTAGGGTTAGGATTGGACCTAGGGTTAGGGTTATGTTGAGGGCTAGGGTTAGAGAGACGGTTAGGGTTAGAATTGGACCTAGGGTTAGGGTTAGTTTGAGGGCTAGGGTTACAGAGACGGTTAGGGTTAGGATTGTACCTAGGGTTAGGGTTATGTTGAGGGCTAGGGTTAGAAAGACTGTTAGGGTTAAGATTGGCCCTAGGGTTATGGTTATGTTGAGGGCTAGGGTTAGAGAGACGGTTAGGGTGAGGATTGGACCTAGGGTTAGGGTTATGTTGAGGGCTAGGGTTAGAGAGACGGTTAGGGTTAGGATTGGACCTAGGGTTAAGTTTATGTTGAGGGCTAGGGTTAGAGAGACGGTTAGGTTTAGGATTGGACCTAGGGTTAGGGTTATGTTGAGGGCTAGGGTTAGAGAGACGGTTAGGTTTAGGATTGGACCTAGGGTTAGGGTTATGTTGAGGGCTAGTTTTAGAGAGACGTTTAGGGTTAGGATTGGACCTAGGGTTAGAGTTATTTTGAGGGCTAGGGTTAGAGGGACGGTTAGGGTTAGGTTTGGACTTAGGGTTAGGGTTATGTTGAGGGCTAGTGTTAGAGAAACGGTAGGGTTAGGATGGACCTAGGGTTAGAGATATGTTGAGGGCTAGGGTTAGAGGGACGGTTAGGGTTAGGATTGGACCTAGGGTTAGGGTTATGTTGAGGGCTAGGGTTAGAGAGACGGTTAGGATTAAGATTGGACCTAGGGTTAGGGTTATTTTGAGGGCTAGTGTTAGAGAGACGGTCAGGGTTAGGATTGAACCTAGGGTTAGGGTTAGGTTGAGGGCTAGGGTTACAGAGACGGTTAGGGTTAGGATTGGACCTAGGGTTAGTGTTATGTTGAGGGCTATGGTTAGAAAGACGGTTAGGGTAAGATTGGCCCTAGGGTTAGGGTTATGTTGAGGGCTAGGGTTAGAGAGACGGTTAGGGTGAGGATTGGACCTAGGGTTAGGGTTATGTTGAGGGTAGGGTTAGAGAGACGGTTAGGGTTAGGATTGGACCTAGGGTTAGGGTTATGTTGATGGCTAGGGATAGAGAGACAGTTAGGGTTAGGATTGGACCTAGGGTTAGGGTTATGTTGAGGGCTAGGGTTAGAGAGACGGTTAGGGTTAGGATTGGACCTAGGGTTAGGGTTATGTTGAGGGCTAGGGTTAGAGAGACGGTTAGGGTTAGGATTGGACTTAGGGTTAGGGTTAGGTTGAGGGCTAGGGTTAGAGAGACGGTTAGGGTTAGGATTGGACCTAGGGTTAGAGTTATGTTGAGGGCTAGGGTTAGAGAGACGGTTAGGGTTAGGATTGGACCTAGGGTTAGGGTTATGTTGATGGCTAGGGTTAGAGAGACAGTTAGGGTTAGGATTGGACCTAGGGTTAGGGTTATGTTGAGGACTAGGGTTGAGAGACGGTTAGGGTTAGGATTGGACCTAGGGTGAGGGTTATGTTGAGGGCTAGAGTTAGAAAGACGGTTAGGGTTAGGATTGGACCTAGGGTTAGATTTATGTTGAGGGCTAGGGTTAGAGAGACGGTTAGGGTTAGGATTGGACCTAGGGTTAGAGTTATGTTGAGGGCTAGGGTTAGAGAGACGGTTGGGGTTAGGATTGGACCTAGGGCTAGGTTTATGTTGAGGGTTAGGGTTAGAGAGACGTTTAGGGTTAGGATTGGACCTAGGGCTAGGGTTATGTTGAGGGCTAGGTTTAGAGAGACGGTTAGGGTTAGGATTGGACCTAGGGTTAGGGTTATGTTGAGGGCTAGTGTTAGAGAAACGGTTAGGGTTAGGATGGACCTAGGGTTAGAGTTATGTTGAGGGCTAGGGTTAGAGGGACGGTTAGGGTTAGGATTGGACCTAGGGTTAGGGTTATGTTGAGGGCTAGGGTTAGAGAGACGGTTAGGGTTAGGATTGGACCTAGGGTTAGGGTTATGTTGAGGGCTAGTGTTAGAGAGACGGTCAGGGTTAGGATTGGACCTAGGGTTAGGGTAATGTTGAGGGCTAGGGTTAGAGAGACCGTCATGATTAGGATTGGACCTAGGTTTAGGGTTATGTTGACGGCTAGGGTTAGAGAGACGGTTAGGGTTATGATTTCACCTAGGGTTAGGGTTATGTTGAGGGCTAGTGTTAGATAGACCGTCATGATTAGGATTGGACCTAGGTTTAGGGTTATGTTGACGGCTAGGGTTGGAGAGACGGTTAGGGTTAGGATTGGACCTAGGGTTAGGGTTATGTTGAGGGCTAGGGTTAGAGAGACGGTTAGGGTTAGGATTGGACCTAGGGTTAGGGTTATGTTGAGGGCTAGGGTTAGAGAGACGGTTAGGGTGAGGATTGGACCTAGGGGTAGGGTTATGTTGAGGGCTAGGTTTAGAGAGACGGTTAGGGTTAGGAATGGACCTAGGGTTAGGGTTATGTTGAGGGCTAAGGTTAGAGAGACGGTTAGGGTTAGGATTGGAGCTAGGGTTAGGGTTATGTTGAGGGCTAGGGTTAGAGAGACGGTTAGGGTGAGGATTGGACCTAGGGTTAGGGTTATGTTGAGGGCTAGTGTTAGAGAGACTGTTACGGTTAGGATTGGACCTAGGGTTAGGGTTATGTTGAGGGCTAGGGTTAGTGGGACGGTTAGGGTTAGGACTGGACCTAGGGTTAGGGTTATGTTAAGGGCTAGGGTTAGAGAGACGGTAAGGGTTAGGATTGGACATAGGGCTAGGGTTAGGTTGAGGGCTAGGGTTAGAGAGACGGTTAGGGTTATGATTTCACCTAGGGTTAGGGTTATGTTGAGGGCTAGTGTTAGATAGACCGTCATGATTAGGATTGGACCTAGGTTTAGGGTTATGTTGACGGCTAGGGTTAGAGAGAAGGTTAGGGTTACGATTTGACCTAGGGTTAGGGTTATGTTGAGGACTAGGTTTGAGAGACGGTTAGGGTTAGGATTGGACCTAGGGTTAGGGTTATGTTGAGGGCTAGGGTTAGAAAGAAGGTTAGGGTTAGGATTGGACCTAGGGTTAGGGTTATGTTGACGGCTAGGGTTAGAGAGACGGTTAGGGTTAGGATTCGACCTAGGGTTAGGGTTATGTTGAGGGCTAGGGTTAGAGAGACGGTTAGGGTTAGGATTGGACCTAGGGTTAGGGTTATGTTGAGGGCTAGGGTTAGAGAGACGGTTAGGGTTAGGATTGGACCTAGGGTTAGGGTTATGTTGAGGGCTAGGGTTAGAGAGACCGTCATGATTAGGATTGGACCTAGGTTTAGGGTTATGTTGAGGGCTAGGGGTAGAGAGACGGTTAGTGTTAGGATTGGACCTAGGGTTAGAGTTATGTTGAGGGCTAGGGTTAGAGAGACGGTTAGGGTTAGGATTGTACCTAGGGCTAGGTTTATGTTGAGGGCTAGGGTTAGAGAGACTGTTAGGGTTAGGATTGGACCTAGGGCTAGGGTTATGTTGAGGGCTAGGGTTAGAGAGACGGTTAGGGTGAGGGTTCGACCTAGGGTTAGGGTTATGTTGAGGGCTAGTGTTAGAGAGACGGTTAGGGTTAGGATTGGACTTGGGGTTAGAGTTATGTTGAGGGTTAGGGTTAGAGGGACGGTTAGGGTTAGGATTGGACCTAGGGTTAGGGTTATGTTGAGGGCTAGGTTTAGAGAGACGGTTAGGGTTAGGAATGGACCTAGGGTTAGGGTTATGTTGAGGGCTAAGGTTAGAGAGACGGTTAGGGTTAGGATTGGACCTAGGGTTAGGGTTATGTTGAGGGCTAGGGTTAGAGAGACGGTTAGGGTGAGGATTGGACCTAGGGTTAGGGTTATGTTGAGGGCTAGTGTTAGAGAGACTGTTACGGTTAGGATTGGACCTAGGGTTAGGGTTATGTTGAGGGCTAGGGTTAGTGGGACGGTTAGGGTTAGGACTGGACCTAGGGTTAGGGTTATGTTAAGGGCTAGGGTTAGAGAGACGGTAAGGGTTAGGATTGGACATAGGGCTAGGGTTAGGTTGAGGGCTAGGGTTAGAGAGACGGTTAGGGTTAGGATTGGACCTAGGGTTAGGGTTATGTTGAGGGCTAGGGTTAGAGAGACGGTTAGGGTTAGAATTGGACCTAGGGTTAGGGTTAGGTTGAGGGCTAGGGTTACAGAGACGGTTAGGGTTAGGATTGGACCTAGGGTTAGGGTTATGTTGAGGGCTAGGGTTAGAAAGACGGTTAGGGTTAAGATTGGCCCTAGGGTTATGGTTATGTTGAGGGCTAGGTTTAGAGAGACGGTTAGGTTTAGGATTGGACCTAGGGTTAGGGTTATGTTGAGGGCTAGGGTTAGAGAGACGGTTAGGTTTAGGATTGGACCTAGGGTTAGGGTTATGTTGAGGGCTAGTGTTAGAGAGACGTTTAGGGTTAGGATTGGACCTAGGGTTAGAGTTATTTTGAGGGCTAGGGTTAGAGGGACGGTTAGGGTTAGGTTTGGACTTAGGGATAGGGTTATGTTGAGGGCTAGTGTTAGAGAAACGGTAGGGTTAGGATGGACCTAGGGTTAGAGTTATGTTGAGGACTAGGGTTAGAGGGGCGGTTAGGGTTAGGATTGGACCTAGGGTTAGGGTTATGTTGAGGGCTAGGTTTAGAGAGACGGTTAGGATTAGGATTGGACCTAGGGTTAGGGTTATTTTGAGGGCTAGTGTTAGAGAGACGGTCAGGGTTAGGATTGAACCTAGGGTTAGGGTTAGGTTGAGGGCTAGGGTTACAGAGACGGTTAGGGTTAGGATTGGACCTAGGGATAGTGTTATGTTGAGGGCTAGGGTTAGAAAGACGGTTAGGGTAAGATTGGCCCTAGGGTTAGGGTTATGTTGAGGGCTAGGGTTAGAGAGACGGTTAGGGTGAGGATTGGACCTAGGGTTAGGGTTATGTTGAGGGTAGGGTTAGAGAGACGGTTAGGGTTAGGATTGGACCTAGGGTTAGGGTTATGTTGATGGCTAGGGATAGAGAGACAGTTAGGGTTAGGATTGGACCTAGGGTTAGGGTTATGTTGAGGGCTAGGGTTAGAGAGACGGTTAGGGTTAGGATTGGACCTAGGGTTAGGGTTATGTTGAGGGCTAGGGTTAGAGAGACGGTTAGGGTTAGGATTGGACTTAGGGTTAGGGTTAGGTTGAGGGCTAGGGTTAGAGAGACGGTTAGGGTTAGGATTGGACCTAGGGTTAGAGTTATGTTGAGGGCTAGGGTTAGAGAGACGGTTAGGGTTAGGATTGGACCTAGGGTTAGGGTTATGTTGATGGCTAGGGTTAGAGAGACAGTTAGGGTTAGGATTGGACCTAGGGTTAGGGTTATGTTGAGGACTAGGGTTGAGAGACGGGTAGGGTTAGGATTGGACCTAGGGTTAGGGTTATGTTGAGGGCTAGGGTTACAGAGACGGTTAGGGTTATGATTGGACCTAGGGAGAGGGTTATGTTGAGGGCTAGGGTTAGAAAGACGGTTAGGGTTAGGATTGGACCTAGGGTTAGATTTATGTTGAGGGCTAGGGTTAGAGAGACGGTTAGGGTTAGGATTGGACCTAGGGTTAGAGTTATGTTGAGGGCTAGGGTTAGAGAGACGGTTGGGGTTAGGATTGGACCTAGGGCTAGGTTTATGTTGAGGGTTAGGGTTAGAGAGACGGTTAGGGTTAGGATTGGACCTAGGGCTAGGGTTATGTTGAGGGCTAGGTTTAGAGAGACGGTTAGGGTTAGGATTGGACCTAGGGTTAGGGTTATGTTGAGGGCTAGTGTTAGAGAAACGGTTAGGGTTAGGATGGACCTAGGGTTAGAGTTATGTTGAGGGCTAGGTTTAGAGGGACGGTTAGGGTTAGGATTGGACCTAGGGTTAGGGTTATGTTGAGGGCTAGGGTTAGAGAGACGGTTAGGGTTAGGATTGGACCTAGGGTTAGGGTTATGTTGAGGGCTAGTGTTAGAGAGACGGTCAGGGTTAGGATTGGACCTAGGATTAGGGTAATGTTGAGGGCTAGGGTTAGAGAGACCGTCATGATTAGGATTGGACCTAGGTTTAGGGTTATGTTGACGGCTAGGGTTAGAGAGACGGTTAGGGTTATGATTTCACCTAGGGTTAGGGTTATGTTGAGGGCTAGTGTTAGATAGACCGTCATGATTAGGATTGGACCTAGGTTTAGGGTTATGTTGACGGCTAGGGTTAGAGAGACGGTTAGGGTTACGATTTGACCTAGGGTTAGGGTTATGTTGAGGACTAGGTTTGAGAGACGGTTAGGGTTAGGATTCGACCTAGGGTTAGGGTTATGTTGAGGGCTAGGGTTACAAAGACGGTTAGGGTTAGGATTGGACCTAGGGTTAGGGTTATGTTGACGGCTAGGGTTAGAGAGACGGTTAGGGTTAGGATTCGACCTAGGGTTAGGGTTATGTTGAGGGCTAGGGTTAGAGAGACGGTTAGGTTTAGGATTGGACCTAGGGTTAGGGTTATGTTGAGGGCTAGGGATAGAGAGACGGTTAGGGTGAGGATTGGACCTAGGGTTAGGGTTATGTTGAGGGCTAGTGTTAGAGAGACTGTTAGGGTTAGGATTGGGCCTAGGGTTAGAGTTATGTTGAGGGCTAGGGTTAGAGGGACGGTTAGGGTTAGGATTGGACCTCGGGTTAGGGTTATGTTGAGGGCTAGGGTTAGAGAGACGGTTAGGGTTAGGATTGGGCCTAGGGTTAGGGTTATGTTGAGGGCTAGGGTTAGAGAGACGGTTAGGGTTAGGATTGGACCTAGGGTTAGGGTTATGTTGAGGGCTAGGGTTAGAGAGACGGTTAGGGTTAGGATTGGACCTAGGATTAGGGTTATGTTGAGGGCTAGGGTTAGAGAGACGGTTAGGGTTAGGATTGGACCTAGGGTTAGGGTTATGTTCAGGGCTAGGGTTAGAGAGACCGTCATGATTAGGATTGGACCTAGGTTTAGGGTTATGTTGAGGGCTAGGGGTAGAGAGACGGTTAGTGTTAGGATTGGACCTAGGGTTAGAGTTATGTTGAGGGCTAGGGTTAGAGAGACGGTTAGGGTTAGGATTGTACCTAGGGCTAGGTTTATGTTGAGGGCTAGGGTTAGAGAGACTGTTAGGGTTAGGATTGGTCCTAGGGTTAGGGTTATGTTGAGGGCTAGGGTTAGAGAGACGGTTAGGGTGAGGATTGGACCTAGGGTTAGGGTTATGTTGAGGGCTAGTGTTAGAGAGACTGTTACGGTTAGGATTGGACCTAGGGTTAGGGTTATGTTGAGGGCTAGGGTTAGTGGGACGGTTAGGGGTAGGACTGGACCTAGGGTTAGGGTTATGTTAAGGGCTAGGGTTAGAGAGACGGTAAGGGTTAGGATTGGACATAGGGCTAGGGTTAGGTTGAGGGCTAGGGTTAGAGTGACGGTTAGGGTTAGGATTGGACCTAGGGTTAGGGGTATGTTGAGGGCTAGGGTTAGAGAGACGGTTAGGGTTAGGATTTGACCTAGGTTTAGGGTTAGGTTGAGGGCTAGGGTTACAGAGACGGTTAGGGTTAGGATTGGACCTAGGGTTAGGGTTATGTTGAGGGCTAGGGTTAGAAAGACGGTTAGGGTTAAGATTGGCCCTAGGGTTATGGTTATGTTGAGGGCTAGGGTTAGAGAGACGGTTAGGGTGAGGATTGGACCTAGGGTTAGGGTTATGTTGAGGGCTAGGGTTAGAGAGACGGTTAGGGTTAGGATTGGACCTAGGGTTAAGTTTATGTTGAGGGCTAGGGTTAGAGAGACGGTTAGGTTTAGGATTGGACCTAGGGTTAGGGTTATGTTGAGGGCTAGGGTTAGAGAGACGGTTAGGTTTAGGATTGGACCTAGGGTTAGGGTTATGTTGAGGGCTAGTGTTAGAGAGACGTTTAGGGTTAGGATTGGACCTAGGGTTAGAGTTATTTTGAGGGCTAGGGTTAGAGGGACGGTTAGGGTTAGGTTTGGACTTAGGGTTAGGGTTATGTTGAGGGCTAGGGTGAGAGAGACGGTTAGGGTTAGGATTGGACCTAGGGTTAGGGTTATGTTGAGGGCTAGTGTTAGAGAGACGGTCAGGGTTAGGATTGGACCTAGGATTAGGGTTATGTTGAGGGCTAGGATTAGAGAGACCGTCATGATTAGGATTGGACCTAGGTTTAGGGTTATGTTGAGGGCTAGGGTTAGAGAGACAGTTAGGGTTACGATTTGACCTAGGGTTAGGGTTATGTTGAGGGCTAGGGTTAGAGAGACGGTTAGGGTTAGGATTGGACCTAGGGTTAGGGTTATGTTGAGGGCTAGGGTTAGAGAGACGGTTAGGGTTAGGATTGGACCTAGGCTTAGGGTTATGTTGAGGGCTAGGGTTAGAGAGACGGTCAGGGTTTGGATTGGACCTAGGGTTAGGGTTATTTGAGGGCTAGGGTTACAGAGATCGTCAGGGTTAGGATTGGACCTAGGTTTAGGGTTATGTTGAGGGCTAGGTTTAGAGAGACAGTTAGGGTTACGATTTGACCTAGGGTTAGTGTTATGTTGAGGGCTAGGGTTAGAGAGACGGTTAGGGTTAGGATTGGACCTAGGGTTAGTGTTATGTTCAGGGCTAGTGTTAGAGAGACGGTTAGGGTTAGGATTGGACCTAGGGTTGGATTTATGTTGAGGGCTAGGTTTAGAGAGACGGTTATGGTTAGGATTTGACCTAGGGTTAGGGTTATGTTGAGGGCAAGTGTTAGAGAGACGGTCAGGGTTAGGATTGGACCTAGGGTTAGGGTTATTTGAGGGCTAGGGTTAGAGAGACCGTCAGGGTTAGGATTGGAACTAGGTTTAGGGTTATGTTGAGGGCTAGGGTTAGAGAGACAGTTAGGGTTACGATTTGACCTAGGGTTAGGGTTATGTTGAGGGCTAGGGTTAGAGAGACGGTTAGGATTAGGATTGGACCTAGGGTTAGGGTTATGTTCAGGGCTAGTGTTAGAGAGAAGGTTAGGGTTAGGATTGGACCTAGGGTTAGAGTTATGTTGAGGGCTGGTTTAGAGAGACGGTTAGGGTTAGGATTGGACCTAGGGTTAGGGTTATGTTGAGGGGTAGGTTTAGAGAGACGGTTGGGGTTAGGATTGGACCTAGGCTTAGGGTTATGTTGAGGGCTAGGGTTACAGAGACGATTAGCGTGAGGATTGGACCTAGGGTTAGAGTTATGTTGAGGGCTAGGGTTAGAGAGACGGTTAGGGTTAGGATTGGACCTAGGGTTAGGGTTATGTTGAGGGCTAGGGTTAGAGAGATAGTTAGGTTTAGGATTGGACCTAGTGTTAGGGTTATGTTGAGGGGTAGGGTTAGAGAGACGGTTAGGTTTAGGATTGGACCTAGGGTTGCTGTTATGTTGAGGGCTAGGGTTAGAGAGACGTTTAGGGTTAGGATTGGACCTAGGGTTAGAGTTATGTTGAGGGCTAGGGTTAGAGAGACGGTTAGTGTTAGGATAGGACCTAGGGTTAGAGTTATGTTGAGGGCTAGGGTTAGAGAGACGGTTAGGGTTAGGATTGTACCTAGGGCTAGGTTTATGTTGAGGGCTAGGGTTAGAGAGACGGTTAGGGTTAGGATTGGACCTAGGGTTAGGGTTATGTTGAGGGCTAGGGTTAGAGAGACGGTTAGGGTGAGGGTTGGACCTAGGGTTAGGCTTTTGTTGAGGGCTAGTGTTAGAGAGACGGTTAGGGTTAGGATTGGACTTGGGGTTAGAGTTATGTTGAGGGTTAGGGTTAGAGGGACGGTTAGGGTTAGGATTGGACCTAGGGTTAGGGTTATGTTGAGGGCTATGTTTAGAGAGACGGTTAGCGTTAGGATTGGACCTAGGGTTAGGGTTATGTTGAGGGCTAAGTTTAGAGAGATGGTTAGGGTTAGGATTGGACCTAGGGTTAGGGTTATGTTGAGGGCTAGGGTTAGAGAGATGGTTAGGGTGAGGATTGGACCTAGGGTTAGGGTTATGTTGAGTGCTAGTGTTAGAGAGACTGTTAGGGTTAGGATTGGACCTACGGTTAGGGTTATGTTGAGGGCTAGGTTTAGTGGGACGGTTAGGGTTAGGACTGGACCTAGGGTTAGGGTTATGTTAAGGGCTAGGGTTAGAGAGACGGTTAGGTTTAGGATTGGACCTAGGGCTAGGGTTAGGTTGAGGGCTAGGGTTAGAGTGATGGTTAGGGTTAGGATTGGACCTAGGGTTAGGGTTATGTTGAGGGCTAGGGTTAGAGAGACGGTTAGGGTTAGGATTGGACCTAGGGTTAGGGTTAGGTTGAGGGCTAGGGTTACAGAGACGGTTAGGGTTAGGATTGGACCTAGGGTTAGGGTTATGTTGAGGGCTAGGGTTAGAAGGCGGTTAGGGTTAAGATTGGCCCTAGGGTTAGGGTTATGTTGAGGGCTAGGGTTAGAGAGACGGTTAGGGTGAGGATTGGACCTAGGGTTAGGGTTATGTTGAGGGCTAGGGTTAGAGAGACGGTTAGGGTTAGGATTGGACCTAGGGTTAGGGTTATGTTGAGGGCTAGGTTTAGAGAGACGGTTAGGGTGAGGATTGGACCTAGGGTTAGAGTTATGTTCAGGGCTAGGGTTAGAGAGACGTTTAGGGTTAGGATTGGACCTAGGGTTAGGGTTATGTTGATGGCTAGGGTTAGAGAGACAGTTAGGGTTAGGATTGGACCTAGGGTTAGGGTTATGTTGAGGGCTAGGGTTAGAGAGACGGTTAGGGTTAGGATTGTACCTAGGGTTAGGGTTATGTTGAGGGTTAGGGTTAGAGAGTCGGTTAGGGTTAGGATTGGACTTAGGGTTAGGGTTATGTTGAGGGCTAGGGTTAGAGAGACGGTTAGGGTTAGGATTGGACCTAGGGTTAGAGTTATGTTGAGGGCTAGGTTTAGAGAGACGGTTATGGTTAGGATAGGACCTAGGGTTAGGGTTATGTTGATGGCTAGGGTTAGAGATACCGTTAGGGTTAGGATTGGACCTAGGGTTAGGGTTATGTTGAGGGCTAGGGTTAGAGAGACGGTTAGGGTTAGCATTGGACCTAGGGCTAGGTTTATGTTGAGGGTTAGGGTTAGAGAGACGGTTAGGGTTAGGATTGGACCTACGGTTAGGGTTATGTTCAGGGCTAGGTTTAGAGAGACGGTTAGGGTGAGGATTGGACCTAGGGTTAGAGTTATGTTGAGGGCTAGGGTTAGAGAGACGGTTATGGTTAGGATAGGACCTAGGGTTAGGGTTATGTTGATGGCTAGGGTTAGAGATACAGTTAGGGTTAGGATTGGACCTAGGGTTAGGGTTATGTTGACGGCTAGGGTTAGAGAGACGGTTAGGGTTAGGATTGGACCTAGGGTTAGATTTATGTTGAGGGCTAGGGTTAGAGAGACGGTTAGAGTTAGCATTGGACCTAGGGCTAGGTTTATGTTGAGGGTTAGGGTTAGAGAGACGGTTAGGGTTAGGATTGGACCTAGGGTTAGGGTTATGTTGAGGGGTAGGGTTAGAGAGACGGTTAGGGTGAGGATTGGACCTAGGGTTAGGGTTATGTTGAGGGCTAGGTTTAGAGAGACGGTTAGGGTTAGGATTGGACCTAGGGTTAAGTTTATGTTGAGGGCTAGGGTTAGAGAGACGGTTAGGTTTAGGATTGGACCTAGGGTTAGGGTTATGTTGAGGGCTAGGGTTAGAAAGACGGTTAGGGTTAAGATTGGCCCTAGGGTTATGGTTATGTTGAGGGCTAGTGTTAGAGAGAGGGTTAGGGTGAGGATTGGACCTAGGGTTAGGGTTATGTTGAGGGCTAGGGTTAGAGAGACGGTTAGGGTTAGGATTGGACCTAGGGTTAAGTTTATGTTGAGGGCTAGGGTTAGAGAGACGGTTAGGTTTAGGATTGGACCTAGGGTTAGGGTTATGTTGAGGGCTAGGGTTAGAGAGACGGTTAGGTTTAGGATTGGACCTAGGGTTAGGGTTATGTTGAGGGCTAGTGTTAGAGAGACGTTTAGGGTTAGGATTGGACCGAGGGTTAGAGTTATTTTGAGGGCTAGGGTTAGAGGGACGGTTAGGGTTAGGTTTGGACTTAGGGTTAGGGTTATGTTGAGGGCTAGTGTTAGAGAAACGGTAGGGTTAGGATGGACCTAGGGTTAGAGTTATGTTGAGGGCTAGGGTTAGAGGGACGGTTAGGGTTAGGATTGGACCTAGGGTTAGGGTTATGTTGAGGGCTAGGGTTAGAGAGACGGTTAGGATTAGGATTGGACCTAGGGTTAGGGTTATTTTGAGGGCTAGTGTTAGAGAGACGGTCAGGGTTAGGATTGAACCTAGGGTTAGGGTTAGGTTGAGGGCTAGGGTTACAGAGACGGTTAGGGTTAGGATTGGACCTAGGGTTAGTGTTATGTTGAGGGCTATGGTTAGAAAGACGGTTAGGGTAAGATTGGCCCTAGGGTTAGGGTTATGTTGAGGGCTAGGGTTAGAGAGACGGTTAGGGTGAGGATTGGACCTAGGGTTAGGGTTATGTTGAGGGTAGGGTTAGAGAGACGGTTAGGGTTAGGATTGGACCTAGGGTTAGGGTTATGTTGATGGCTAGGGATAGAGAGACAGTTAGGGTTAGGATTGGACCTAGGGTTAGGGTTATGTTGAGGGCTAGGGTTAGAGAGACGGTTAGGGATAGGATTGGACCTAGGGTTAGGGTTATGTTGAGGGCTAGGGTTAGAGAGACGGTTAGGGTTAGGATTGGACTTAGGGTTAGGGTTAGGTTGAGGGCTAGGGTAGAGAGACGGTTAGGGTTAGGATTGGACCTAGGGTTAGAGTTATGTTGAGGGCTAGGGTTAGAGAGACGGTTAGGGTTAGGATTGGACCTAGGGTTAGGGTTATGTTGATGGCTAGGGTTAGAGAGACAGTTAGGGTTAGGATTGGACCTAGGGTTAGGGTTATGTTGAGGACTAGGGTTGAGAGACGGTTAGGGTTAGGATTGGACCTAGGGTGAAGGTTATGTTGAGGGCTAGGGTTAGAAAGACGGTTAGGGTTAGGATTGGACCTAGGGTTAGATTTATGTTGAGGGCTAGGGTTAGAGAGACGGTTAGGGTTAGGATTGGACCTAGGGTTAGTGTTATGTTGAGGGCTAGGGTTAGACAGACGGTTGGGGTTAGGATTGGACCTAGGGCTAGGTTTATGTTGAGGGTTAGGGTTAGAGAGACGTTTAGGCTTAGGATTGGACCTAGGGCTAGGGTTATGTTGAGGGCTAGGTTTAGAGAGACGGTTAGGGTTAGGATTGGACCTAGGGTTAGGGTTATGTTGAGGGCTAGTGTTAGAGAAACGGTTAGGGTTAGGATGGACCTAGGGTTAGAGTTATGTTGAGGGCTAGGGTTAGAGGGACGGTTAGGGTTAGGATTGGACCTAGGGTTAGGGTTATGTTGAGGGCTAGGGTTAGAGAGACGGTTAGGGTTAGGATTGGACCTAGGGTTAGGGTTATGTTGAGGGCTAGTGTTAGAGAGACGGTCAGGGTTAGGATTGGACCTAGGGTTAGGGTAATGTTGAGGGCTAGGGTTAGAGAGACCGTCATGATTAGGATTGGACCTAGGTTTAGGGTTATGTTGACGGCTAGGGTTAGAGAGACGGTTAGGGTTATGATTTCACCTAGGGTTAGGGTTATGTTGAGGGCTAGTGTTAGATAGACCGTCATGATTAGGATTGGACCTAGGTTTAGGGTTATGTTGACGGCTAGGGTTAGAGAGACGGTTAGGGTTACGATTTGACCTAGGGTTAGGGTTATGTTGAGGACTAGGTTTGAGAGACGGTTAGGGTTAGGATTGGACCTAGGGTTAGGGTTATGTTGAGGGCTAGGGTTAGAAAGACGGTTAGGGTTAGGATTGGACCTAGGGTTAGGGTTATGTTGACGGCTAGGGTTAGAGAGACGGTTAGGGTTAGGATTCGACCTAGGGTTAGGGTTATGTTGAGGGCTAGGGTTAGAGAGACGGTTAGGTTTAGGATTGGACCTAGGGTTAGGGTTATGTTGAGGGCTAGGGATAGAGAGACGGTTAGGGTGAGGATTGGACCTAGGGTTAGGGTTATGTTGAGGGCTAGTGTTAGAGAGACTGTTAGAGTTAGGATTTGGCCTAGGGTTAGAGTTATGTTGAGGGCTAGGGTTAGAGGGACGGTTAGGGTTAGGATTGGACCTCGGGTTAGGGTTATGTTGAGGGCTAGGGTTAGAGAGACGGTTAGGATTAGGATTGGACCTAGGGTTAGGGTTATTTTGAGGGCTAGTGTTAGAGAGACGGTCAGGGTTAGGATTGAACCTAGGGTTAGAGTTAGGTTGAGGGCTAGGGTTACAGAGACGGTTAGGGTTAGGATTGGACCTAGGGTTAGTGTTATGTTGAGGGCTATGGTTAGAAAGACGGTTAGGGTAAGATTGGCCCTAGGGTTAGGGTTATGTTGAGGGCTAGGGTTAGAGAGACGGTTAGGGTGAGGATTGGACCTAGGGTTAGGGTTATGTTGAGGGTAGGGTTAGAGAGACGGTTAGGGTTAGGATTGGACCTAGGGTTAGGGTTATGTTGATGGCTAGGGATAGAGAGACCGTTAGGGTTAGGATTGGACCTAGGGTTAGGGTTATGTTAAGGGCTAGGGTTAGAGAGACGGTTAGGGTTAGGATTGGACCTAGGGTTAGGGTTATGTTGAGGGCTAGGGTTAGAGAGACGGTTAGGGTTAGGATTGGACTTAGGGTTAGGGTTAGGTTGAGGGCTAGGGTTAGAGAGACGGTTAGGGTTAGGATTGGACCTAGGGTTAGAGTTATGTTGAGGGCTAGGGTTAGAGAGACGGTTAGGGTTAGGATTGGACCTAGGGTTAGGGTTATGTTGATGGCTAGGGTTAGAGAGACAGTTAGGGTTAGGATTGGACCTAGGGTTAGGGTTATGTTGAGGACTAGGGTTGAGAGACGGTTAGGGTTAGGATTGGACCTAGGGTGAGGGTTATGTTGAGGGCTAGGGTTAGAAAGACGGTTAGGGTTAGGATTGGACCTAGGGTTAGATTTATGTTGAGGGCTAGGGTTAGAGAGACGGTTAGAGTTAGGATTGGACCTAGGGTTAGAGTTATGTTGAGGGCTAGGGTTAGAGAGACGGTTGGGGTTAGGATTGGACCTAGGGCTAGGTTTATATTGAGGGTTAGGGTTAGAGAGACGTTTAGGGTTAGGATTGGACATAGGGCTAGGGTTATGTTGAGGGCTAGGTTTAGAGAGACGGTTAGGGTTAGGATTGGACCTAGGGTTAGGGTTATGTTGAGGGCTAGCGTTAGAGAAACGGTTAGGGTTAGGATGGACCTAGGGTTAGAGTTATGTTGAGGGCTAGGGTTAGAGGGACGGTTAGGGTTAGGATTGGACCTAGGGTTAGGGTTATGTTGAGGGCTAGGGTTAGAGAGACGGTTAGGGTTAGGATTGGACCTAGGGTTAGGGTTATGTTGAGGGCTAGTGTTAGACGGTCAGGGTTAGGATTGGACCTAGGGTTAGGGTAATGTTGAGGGCTAGGGTTAGAGAGACCGTCATGATTAGGATTGGACCTAGGTTTAGGGTTATGTTGACGGCTAGGGTTAGAGAGACGGTTAGGGTTATGATTTCACCTAGGGTTAGGGTTATGTTGAGGGCTAGTGTTAGATAGACCGTCATGATTAGGATTGGACCTAGGTTTAGGGTTATGTTGACGGCTAGGGTTAGAGAGACGGTTAGGGTTACGATTTGACCTAGGGTTAGGGTTATGTTGAGGACTAGGTTTGAGAGACGGTTAGGGTTAGGATTGGACCTAGGGTTAGGGTTATGTTGAGGGCTAGGGTTAGAAAGACGGTTAGGGTTAGGATTGGACCTAGGGTTAGGGTTATGTTGACGGCTAGGGTTAGAGAGACGGTTAGGGTTAGGATTCGACCTAGGGTTAGGGTTATGTTGAGGGCTAGGGTTAGAGAGACGGTTAGGTTTAGGATTGGACCTAGGGTTAGGGTTATGTTGAGGGCTAGGGATAGAGAGACGGTTAGGGTGAGGATTGGACCTAGGGTTAGGGTTATGTTGAGGGCTAGTGTTAGAGAGACTGTTAGGGTTAGGATTGGGCCTAGGGTTAGAGTTATGTTGAGGGCTAGGGTTAGAGGGACGGTTAGGGTTAGGATTGGACCTCGGGTTAGGGTTATGTTGAGGGCTAGGGTTAGAGAGACGGTTAGGGTTAGGATTGGGCCTAGGGTTAGGGTTATGTTGAGGGCTAGGGTTAGAGAGACGGTTAGGGTTAGGATTGGACCTAGGGTTAGGGTTATGTTGAGGGCTAGGGTTAGAGAGACGGTTAGGGTGAGGATTGGACCTAGGGGTAGGGTTATGTTGAGGGCTAGGTTTAGAGAGACGGTTAGGGTTAGGATTGGACCTAGGGTTAGGGTTATGTTGAGGGCTAGTGTTAGAGAAACGGTAGGGTTAGGATGGACCTAGGGTTAGAGTTATGTTGAGGGCTAGGGTAGAGGGACGGTTAGGGTTAGGATTGGACCTAGGGTTAGGGTTATGTTGAGGGCTAGGGTTAGAGAGACGGTTAGGATTAGGATTGGACCTAGGGTTAGGGTTATTTTGAGGGCTAGTGTTAGAGAGACGGTCAGGGTTAGGATTGAACCTAGGGTTAGGGTTAGGTTGAGGGCTAGGGTTACAGAGACGGTTAGGGTTAGGATTGGACCTAGGGTTAGTGTCATGTTGAGGGCTAGGGTTAGAAAGACGGTTAGGGTAAGATTGGCCCTAGGGTTAGGGTTATGTTGAGGGCTAGGGTTAGAGAGACGGTTAGGGTGAGGATTGGACCTAGGGTTAGGGTTATGTTGAGGGTAGGGTTAGAGAGACGGTTATTGTTAGGATTGGACCTAGGGTTAGGGTTATGTTGATGGCTAGGGATAGAGAGACAGTTAGGGTTAGGATTGGACCTAGGGTTAGGGTTATGTTGAGGGCTAGGGTTAGAGAGACGGTTAGGGTTAGGATTGGACCTAGGGTTAGGGTTATGTTGAGGGCTAGGGTTAGAGAGACGGTTAGGGTTAGGATTGGACTTAGGGTTAGGGTTAGATTGAGGGCTAGGGTTAGAGAGACGGTTAGGGTTAGGATTGGACCTAGGGTTAGAGTTATGTTGAGGGCTAGGGTTAGAGAGACGGTTAGGGTTAGGATTGGACCTAGGGTTAGGGTTATGTTGATGGCTAGGGTTAGAGAGACAGTTAGGGTTAGGATTGGACCTAGGGTTAGGGTTATGTTGAGGACTAGGGTTAGAGAGACGGTTAGGGTTAGGATTGGACCTACGGTTAGGGTTGTGTTGAGGGCTAGGGTTAGAGAGACGGTTAGGGTTATGATTGGACCTAGGGTGAGGGTTATGTTGAGGGCTAGGGTTAGAAAGACGGTTAGGGTTAGGATTGGACCTAGGGTTAGATTTATGTTGAGGGCTAGGGTTAGAGAGACGGTTAGGGTTAGGATTGGACGTAGGGTTAGAGTTATGTTGAGGGCTAGGGTTAGAGAGACGGTTGGGGTTAGGATTGGACCTAGGGCTAGGTTTATGTTGAGGGTTAGGGTTAGAGAGACGGTTAGGGTTAGGATTGGACCAAGGGCTAGGGTTATGTTGAGGGCTAGGTTTAGAGAGACGGTTAGGGTTAGGATTGGACCTAGGGTTAGGGTTATGTTGAGGGCTAGTGTTAGAGAAACGGTTAGGGTTAGGATGGACCTAGGGTTAGAGTTATGTTGAGGGCTAGGGTTAGAGGGAAGGTTAGGGTTAGGATTGGACCTAGGGTTAGGGTTATGTTGAGGGCTAGGGTTAGAGAGACGGTTAGGGTTAGGATTGTACCTAGGGTTAGGGTTATGTTGAGGGCTAGTGTTAGAGAGACGGTCAGGGTTAGGATTGGACCTAGGGTTAGGGTAATGTTGAGGGCTAGGGTTAGAGAGACCGTCATGATTAGGATTGGACCTAGGTTTAGGGTTATGTTGACGGCTAGGGTTAGAGAGACGGTTAGGGTTATGATTTCACCTAGGGTTAGGGTTATGTTGAGGGCTAGTGTTAGATAGACCGTCATGATTAGGATTGGACCTAGGTTTAGGGTTATGTTGACGGCTAGGGTTAGAGAGACGGTTAGGGTTACGATTTGACCTAGGGTTAGGGTTATGTTGAGGACTAGGTTTGAGAGACGGTTAGGGTTAGTATTGGACCTAGGGTTAGGGTTATGTTGAGGGCTAGGGTTAGAAAGAAGGTTAGGGTTAGGATTGGACCTAGGGTTAGGGTTATGTTGACGGCTAGGGTTAGAGAGACAGTTAGGGTTAGGATTCGACCTAGGGTTAGGGTTATGTTGAGGGCTAGGGTTAGAGAGACGGTTAGGTTTAGGATTGGACCTAGGGTTAGGGTTATGTTGAGGGCTAGGGATAGAGAGACGGTTAGGGTGAGGATTGGACATAGGGTTAGGGTTATGTTGAGGGCTAGTGTTAGAGGGACTGTTAGGGTTAGGATTGGGCCTAGGGTTAGAGTTATGTTGAGGGCTAGGGTTAGAGGGACGGTTAGGGTTAGGATTGGACCTCGGGTTTGGGTTATGTTGAGGGCTAGGGTTAGAGAGAAGGTTAGGGTTAGGATTGGGCCTAGGGTTAGGGTTATGTTGAGGGCTAGGGTTAGAGAGACGGTTAGGGTTAGGATTGGACCTAGGGTTAGGGTTATGTTGAGGGCTAGGGTTAGAGAGACGGTTAGGGTTAGGATTGGACCTAGGATTAGGGTTATGTTGAGGGCTAGGGTTAGAGAGACGGTTAGGGTTAGGATTGGACCTAGGGTTAGGGTTATGTTGAGGGCTAGGGTTAGAGAGACCGTCATGATTAGGATTGGACCTAGGTTTAGGGTTATGTTGAGGGCTAGGGGTAGAGAGACGGTTAGTGTTAGGATTGGACCTAGGGTTAGGGTTATGTTGAGGGCTAGGGTTAGAGAGACGGTTAGGGTGAGGATTGGACCTAGGGTTAGGGTTATGTTGAGGGCTAGTGTTAGAGAGACTGTTACGGTTAGGATTGGACCTAGGGTTAGGGTTATGTTGAGGGCTAGGGTTAGTGGGACGGTTAGGGTTCGGATTGGACCTAGGGTTAGGGTTATGTTGAGGGCTAGGTTTAGAGAGACGGTTAGGGTTAGGAATGGACCTAGGGTTAGGGTTATGTTGAGGGCTAAGGTTAGAGAGATGGTTAGGGTTAGGATTGGACCTAGGGTTAGGGTTATGTTGAGGGCTAGGGTTAGAGAGACGGTTAGGGTGAGGATTGGACCTAGGGTTAGGGTTATGTTGAGGGCTAGTGTTAGAGAGACTGTTACGGTTAGGATTGGACCTAGGGTTAGGGTTATGTTGAGGGCTAGGGTTAGTGGGACGGTTAGGGTTAGGATTGGACCTAGGGTTAGGGTTATGTTAAGGGCTAGGGTTAGAGAGACGGTAAGGGTTAGGATTGGACATAGGGCTAGGGTTAGGTTGAGGGCTAGGGTTAGAGTGACGGTTAGGGTTAGGATTGGACCTAGGGTTAGGGTTATGTTGAGGGCTAGGGTTAGAGAGACGGTTAGGGTTAGAATTGGACCTAGGGTTAGGGTTAGGTTGAGGGCTAGAGTTACAGAGACGGTTAGGTTAGGATTGGACCTAGGGTTAGGGTTATGTTGAAGGCTAGGGTTAGAAAGACGGTTAGGGTTAAGATTGGCCCTAGGGTTATGGTTATGTTGAGGGCTAGGGTTAGAGAGACGGTTAGGTTTAGGATTGGACCTAGGGTTAGGGTTATGTTGAGGGCTAGGGTTAGAGAGACGGTTAGGTTTAGGATTGGACCTAGGGTTAGGGTTATGTTGAGGGCTAGTGTTAGAGAGACGTTTAGGGTTAGGATTGGACCTAGGGTTAGAGTTATTTTGAGGGCTAGGGTTAGAGGCACGGTTAGGGTTAGGTTTGTACTTAGGGTTAGGGTTATGTTGAGGGCTAGTGTTAGAGAAACGGTAGGGTTAGGATGGACCTAGGGTTAGAGTTATGTTGAGGGCTAGGGTTAGAGTTACGGTTAGGGTTAGGATTGGTCCTAGGGTTAGGGTTATGTTGAGGGCTAGGGTTAGAGAGACGGTTAGGGTGAGGATTGGACCTAGGGTTAGGGTTATGTTGAGGGCTAGGGTTAGAGAGACGGTTAGGGTTAGGATTGGACCTAGGGTTAAGTTTATGTTGAGGGCTAGGGTTAGAGAGACGGTTAGGTTTAGGATTGGACCTAGGGTTAGGGTTATGTTGAGGGCTAGGGTTAGAGAGACGGTTAGGTTTAGGATTGGACCTAGGGTTAGGGTTATGTTGAGGGCTAGTGTTAGAGAGACGTTTAGGGTTAGGATTGGACCTAGGGTTAGAGTTATTTTGAGGGCTAGGGTTAGAGGGACGGTTAGGGTTAGGTTTGTACTTAGGGTTAGGGTTATGTTGAGGGCTAGTGTTAGAGAAACGGTAGGGTTAGGATGGACCTAGGGTTAGAGTTATGTTGAGGGCTAGGGTTAGAGTTACGGTTAGGGTTAGGATTGGACCTAGGGTTAGGGTTATGTTGAGGGCTAGGGTTAGAAAGACGGTTAGGGTAAGGATTGGACCTAGGGTTAGGTTTATGTTGAGGGCTAGGTTTAGAGAGACGGTTAGGGTTAGGATTGGACCTAGGGTTAGGGTTATGTTGAGGGCTAGGGTTAGAGAGACGGTTAGGGTTAGGATTGGACCTAGGGTTAGGGTTATGTTGAGGGCTAGGGTTAGAGAGACGGTTAGGGTGAGGATTGGACCTAGGGTTAGGGTTATGTTGAGGGCTAGTGTTAGAGAGACTGTTAGGGTTAGGATTGGACCTAGGGTTAGAGTTATGTTGAGGGCTAGGCTTAGAGGGACGGTTAGGGTTAGGATTGGACCTAGGGTTAGGGTTATGTTGAGGGCTAGGGTTAGAGAGACGGTTAGGGTTAGGATTGGACCTAGGGTTAGGGTTATGTTGAGGGCTAGGGTTAGAGAGACGGTTAGGGTTAGGATTGGACCTAGGGTTAGGTTTATGTTAAGGGCTAGGGTTAGCGAGACGGTTAGGGTTAGGATTGGACCTAGGGTTAGAGTTATGTTGAGGGCTAGGGTTAGAGAGACGGTTAGGGTTAGGATTGGACCTAGGGTTAGATTTATGTTGAGGGCTAGGGTTAGAGGGACGGTTAGGGTTAGGATTGGACCTAGGGTTAGAGTTATGTTGAGGGCTAGGGTTAGAGAGACGGTTAGGGTTAGGATTGGACCTAGGGCTAGTGTTATGTTGAGGGCTAGGGTTAGAGAGACGGTTAGGGTTAGGATTGGACCTAGGGTTAGGGTTATGTTGAGGGCTAGTTTTAGGGAGTCGGTCAGGGTTAGGATGGACCTAGGGTTAGAGTTATGTTGAGGGCTAGGGTTAGAGGGACGGTTAGGGTTAAGATTGGACCTAGGGTTAGAGTTATGTTGAGGGCTAGTGTTAGAGAGACGGTCAGGGTTAGGATTGGACCTAGGGTTAGGGTTATGTTGAGGGCTAGGGTTAGAGGGACGGTTAGGGTTAGGATTGGACTAAGGTTAGGGTTATGTTTAGGGCTAGGGTTAGAGAGATGGTTAGGGTTAGGATTGGACCTAGGGTTAGGGTTATGTTGAGGGCTAGTGTTAGAGAGACGGTCAGGGTTAGGATTGGACCTAGGGTTAGGGTTATGTTGAGGGCTAGGGTTAGAGAGACCGTCATGATTAGGATTGGACCTAGGTTAAGGGTTATGTTGACGGCTAGGGTTAGAGAGACGGTTAGGGTTACGATTTGACCTAGGGTTAGGGTTATGTTGAGGGCTAGGTTTGAGAGACGGTTAGGGTTAGGATTGGACCTAGGGTTAGGGTTATGTTGAGGGCTAGGGTTAGATAGACGGTTAGGGTAAGGATTGGACCTAGGGTTAGGTTTATGTTGAGGGCTAGGTTTAGAGAGACGGTTAGGGTTAGGATTGGACCTAGGGTTAGGGTTATGTTGAGGGCTAGGGTTAGAGAGACGGTTAGGGTTAGGATTGGACCTAGGGTTAGGGTTATGTTGAGGGCTAGGGTTAGAGAGACGGTTAGGGTGAGAATTGGACCTAGGGTTAGGGTTATGTTGAGGGCTAATGTTAGAGAGACTGTTAGGGTTAGGATTGGACCTAGGGTTAGAGTTATGTTGAGGGCTAGGCTTAGAGGGACGGTTAGGGTTAGGATTGGACCTAGGGTTAGGGTTATGTTGAGGGCTAGGGTTAGAGAGACGGTTAGGGTTAGGATTGGACCTAGGGTTAGGGTTATGTTGAGGGCTAGGGTTAGAGAGACGGTTAGGGTTAGGATTGGACCTAGGGTTAGGGTTATGTTGAGGGCTAGGGTTAGAGAGACGGTTAGGGTTAGGATTGGACCTAGGGTTAGGTTTATGTTAAGGGCTAGGGTTAGCGAGACGGTTAGGGTTAGGATTGGACCTAGGGTTAGAGTTATGTTGAGGGCTAGGGTTAGAGAGACGGTTAGGGTTAGGATTGGACCTAGGGTTAGAGTTATGTTGAGGGCTAGGGTTACAGAGACGGTTAGGGTTAGGATTGGACCTAGGGCTGGGTTTATGTTGAGGGCTAGGGTTAGAGAGACGGTTAGGGTTAGGATTGGACCTAGGGCTAAGGGTATGTTGAAGGCTAGGGTTAGAGAGACAGTTAGGGTTAGGATTGGACCTAGGGTTAGTGTTATGTTGAGGGGTAGGGTTAGAGAGACGATTTGGGTTAGGATTGGACCTAGGGTTAGGGTTAGGTTCAGGGCTAGGGTTAGAGAGACGGTTAGGGTTAGGATTGGACCTAGGGTTAGGGTTATGTTGAGGGCTAGGGACAGAGAGACGGTTAGGGTTAGGATTGGACCTAGGGTTGGGGTTATGTTGAGGGCTAGGGTTAGAGAGACGGTTAGGGTTAGGATTGGACCTAGGGTTAGGGTTAGGTTGAGGGCTAGTGTTAGAGAGACGGTTAGGTTTTGGAGTGGACCTAGGGTTAGGGTTATGTTGAGGGCTAGGGTTAGAGAGACGGTTAGGGTTAGGATTGGACCTAGGGTTAGGGTTATGTTGGGGGCTAGGGTTAGAGAGACGGTTAGGGTTAGGAATGGTCCTAGGGTTACGGTTATGTTGAGGGCTAGTGTTAGAGAGACGGTTTCGGTTAGGATTGGAACTAGGGTTAGGGTTTTATTGAGGGCTAGGGTTAGAGAGACGGTTAGGGTGAAGTTGGACCTAGGGTTAGGGTTATGTTGAGGGCTAGGGTTAGAGAGACGGTTAGGGTGAGGATTGGACCTAGGGTTAGGGTTATGTTGAGGGCTAGGGTTAGAGAGACGGTTAGGGTTAGGATTGGACGAAGGGTTAGAGTTATGTTGAGGGCTAGGTTTAGAGAGACGGTTAGGGTTAGGATTGGACCTAGGGTTAGGGTTATGTAGAAGGCTAGGGCTAGAGAGACGGTTAGGGTTAGGATTGGACCTAGGGCTAGGGTTAGGTTGAGGGCTATGGTTAGAGTGACAGTTAGGGTTAGGTTTGGACCTAGGGTTAGGGTTATGTTGAGAGCTAGGGTTAGAGGGACGGTTAGGGTTAGGATTGGACCTAGGGTTAGGGTTATGTTGAGGGCTAGGTGTAGAGAGACGGTTAGGGTGAGGATTGGACCTAGGGTTAGGGTTATGTTGAGGGCTAGGTGTAGAGAGACTGTTAGGGTTAGGATTGGACCTAGGGTTAGAGTTATGTTGTGGGTTAGGGTTAGAGGGACGGTTAGGGTTAGGATTGGACCTAGGGTTAGGGTTATGTTGAGGGCTAGGGGTAGAGAGACGGTTAGGGATAGGATTGGACCTAGGGTTAGGGTTATGTTGAGGGCTAGGGTTAGAGAGACGGTTAGCGTTAGGATTGGACCTAGGGTTAGGGTTATGTTGAGGGCTAGGGTTAGAGAGACGGTTAGGGTTAGGATTGGACCTAGGGTTAGGGTTATGTTGAGGGCTAGGGTTAGAGAGACGGTTAGGGTGAGGATTGGACCTAGGGTTAGGGTTATGTTGAGGGCTAGGGTTAGAGAGACGGTTAGGGTTAGGATTGGACCTAGGGTTAGGGTTATGTAGAGGGCTAGGGCTGGAGAGACGGTTAGGGTTAGGATTGGTCCTAGGGTTGGGGTTATGTTGAGGGCTAGGGTTAGAGAGACGGTTAGGGTTAGGATTGGACCTAGGGTTAGATTTATGTTGAGGGCTAGGGTTAGAGAGACGGTTAGGGTTAGGATTGGACCTAGGGTTAGAGTTATGTTGAGGGCTAGGGTTAGAGAGACGGTTAGGGTTAGGATTGGACCTAGGGCTAGGTTTATGTTGAGGGTTAGGTTTAGAGAGAGGGTTAGGGTTATGATTGGACCTAGGGCTAGTGTTATGTTGAGGGCTAGGGTTAGAGAGACGGTTAGGGTTAGGATTGGACCTAGGGTTAGGGTTATGTTGAGGGCTAGTTTTAGGGAGTCGGTTAGGGTTAGGATGGACCTAGGGTTAGAGTTATGTTGAGGGCTAGGGTTAGAGGGACGGTGAGGGTTAGGATTGGACCTAGGGTTAGAGTTATGTTGAGGGCTAGTGTTAGAGAGACGGTCAGGGTTAGGATTGGACCTAGGGTTAGGGTTATGTTGAGGGCTAGGGTTAGAGGGACGGTTAGGGTTAGGATTGGACTAAGGTTAGGGTTATGTTGAGGGCTAGGGTTAGAGAGATGGTTAGGGTTAGGATTGGACCTAGGGTTAGGGTTATGTTGAGGGCTAGTGTTAGAGAGACGGTCAGGGTTAGGATTGGACCTAGGGTTAGGGTTATGTTGAGGGCTAGGGTTAGAGAGACCGTCATGATTAGGATTGGACCTAGGTTAAGGGTTATGTTGACGGCTAGGGTTAGAGAGACGGTTAGGGTTACGATTTGACCTAGGGTTAGGGTTATGTTGAGGGCTAGGTTTGAGAGACGGTAAGGGTTAGGATTGGACCTAGGGTTAGGTTTATGTTGAGGGCTAGGTTTAGAGAGACGGTTAGGGTTAGGATTGGACCTAGGGTTAGGGTTATGTTGAGGGCTAGGGTTAGAGAGACGGTTAGGGTTAGGATTGGACCTAGGGTTAGGGTTATGTTGAGGGCTAGGGTTAGAGAGACAGTTAGGGTGAGGATTGGACCTAGGGTTAGGGTTATGTTGAGGGCTAATGTTAGAGAGACTGTTAGGGTTAGGATTGGACCTACGGTTGGAGTTATGTTGAGGGCTAGGCTTAGAGGGACGGTTAGGGTTAGGATTGGACCTAGGGTTAGGGTTATGTTGAGGGCTAGGGTTAGAGAGACGGTTAGGGTTAGGATTGGACCTAGGGTTAGGGTTATGTTGAGGGCTAGGGTTAGAGAGACGGTTAGGGTTAGGATTGGACCTAGGGTTAGGGTTATGTTGAGGGCTAGGGTTAGAGAGACGGTTAGGGTTAGGATTGGACCTAGGGTTAGGTTTATGTTAAGGGCTAGGGTTAGCGAGACGGTTAGGGTTAGGATTGTACCTAGGGTTAGAGTTATGTTGAGGGCTAGGGTTAGAGAGACGGTTAGGGTTAGGATTGGACCTAGGGTTAGAGTTATGTTGAGGGCTAGGGTTACAGAGACGGTTAGGGTTAGGATTGGACCTAGGGCTGGGTTTATGTTGAGGGCTAGGGTTAGAGAGACGGTTAGGGTTAGGATTGGACCTAGGGCTAAGGTTATGTTGAAGGCTAGGGTTAGAGAGACAGTTAGGGTTAGGATTGGACCTAGGGTTAGTGTTATGTTGAGGGGTAGGGTTAGAGAGACGATTTGGGTTAGGATTGGACCTAGGGTTAGGGTTAGGTTCAGGGCTAGGGTTAGAGAGACGGTTAGGGTTAGGATTGGACCGAGGGTTAGGGTTATGTTGAGGGCTAGGGTTAGAGAGACGGTTAGGGTTAGGATTGGACCTAGGGTTGGGGTTATGTTGAGGGCTAGGGTTAGAGAGACGGTTAGGGTTAGGATTGGACCTAGGGTTAGGGTTAGGTTGAGGGCTAGTGTTAGAGAGACGGTTAGGTTTTGGAGTGGACCTAGGGTTAGGGTTTTGTTGAGGGCTAGGGTTAGAGAGACGGTTAGGGTTAGGATTGGACCTAGGGTTAGGGTTATGTTGGGGGCTAGGGTTAGAGAGACGGTTAGGGTTAGGAATGGTCCTAGGGTTACGGTTATGTTGAGGGCTAGTGTTAGAGAGACGGTTTCGGTTAGGATTGGAACTAGGGTTAGGGTTTTATTGAGGGCTAGGGTTAGAGAGACGGTTAGGGTGAGGTTGGACCTAGGGTTAGGGTTATGTTGAGGGCTAGGGTTAGAGAGACGGTTAGGGTGAGAATTGGACCTAGGGTTAGGGTTATGTTGAGGGCTAGGGTTAGAGAGACGGTTAGGGTTAGGATTGGACGAAGGGTTAGAGTTATGTTGAGGGCTAGGTTTAGAGAGACGGTTAGGGTTAGGATTGGACCTAGGGTTAGGGTTATGTAGAGGGCTAGGGCTAGAGAGACGGTTAGGGTTAGGATTGGACCTAGGGCTAGGGTTAGGTTGAGGGCTATGGTTAGAGTGACAGTTAGGGTTAGGTTTGGACCTAGGGTTAGGGTTATGTTGAGGGCTAGGGTTAGAGGGACGGTTAGGGTTAGGATTGGACCTAGGGTTAGGGTTATGTTGAGGGCTAGGTGTAGAGAGACGGTTAGGGTGAGGATTGGACCTAGGGTTAGGGTTATGTTGAGGGCTAGTGTTAGAGAGACTGTTAGGGTTAGGATTGGACCTAGGGTTAGAGTTATGTTGTGGGTTAGGGTTAGAGGGACGGTTAGGGTTAGGATTGGACCTAGGGTTAGGGTTATGTTGAGGGCTAGGGGTAGAGAGACGGTTAGGGTTAGGATTGGACCTAGGGTTAGGGTTATGTTGAGGGCTAGGGTTAGAGAGACGGTTAGCGTTAGGATTGGACCTAGGGTTAGGGTTATGTTGAGGGCTAGGGTTAGAGAGACGGTTAGGGTTAGGATTGGACCTAGGGTTAGGGTTATGTTGAGGGATAGGGTTAGAGAGACGGTTAGGGTGAGGATTGGACCTAGGGTTAGGGTTATGTTGAGGGCTAGTGTTAGAGAGACTGTTAGGGTTAGGATTGGACCTAGGGTTAGGGTTATGTTGAGGGCTAGGGTTAGAGAGACGGTTAGGGTTAGGATTGGACCTAGGGTTAGGGTTATGTAGAGGGGTAGGGCTGGAGAGACGGTTAGGGTTAGGATTGGTCCTAGGGTTGGGGTTATGTTGAGGGCTAGGGTTAGAAAGACGGTTAGCGTTAGGATTGGTCCTAGGGTTGGGGTTATGTTGAGGGCTAGGTTTAGAGAGACGGTTAGGGTTAGGATTGGACCTAGGGTTAGGGTTAGGTTGGGGGCTAGTGTTAGAGAGACGGTTAGGTTTAGGATTGGACCTAGGGTTAGGGTTATGTTGAGGGCTAGGGTGAGAGAGACGGTTAGGGTTAGGATTGGACCTAAGGTTAGGGTTATGTTGAGGGGTATGGTTAGAGAGACGGTTAGGGTTAGGATTGGACCTAGGATTAGAGTTATGTTGTGGGCTAGGGTTAGAGGGACGGTTAGGGTTAGGATTGGACCTAGGGTTAGGGTTATGTTGAGGGCTAGGGTTAGAGGGACGTTTAGGGGTAGGATTGGACGTAGGGTTAGGGTTATGTTGAGGGCTAGGGTTAGAGAGACGGTTAGGGTTAGGATTGGACCTAGGATTAGGGTTATGTTGAGGGCTAGGGATAGAGAGACGGTTAGGGTTAGGATTGGACCTAGGGTTAGGTTTATGTTAAGGGCTAGGGGAATAGAGACGGTTAGGGTTAGGATTGGACCTAGGGTTAGGTTTATGTTAAGGGCTAGGGTTATAGAGACGGTTGGGGTTAGGATTGGACCTAGGTTTAAAGTTATGTTGAGTGCTAGGGTTAGCGAGACGGTTAGGTTAGGATTGGCCTAGGGTTAGAGTTATGTTGAGGGCTAGGGTTAGAGAGACGGTTAGGGTTAGGATTGGACCTAGGGCTAGGTCTATGTTGAGGTCAAGGGTTAGAGAGACGGTTAGGGTTAGGAATGGACCTAAGGCTAAGGTTATGTTGAAGGCTAGGGTTAGAGAGACGGTTAGGGTTAGGATTGGGCCTAGGGTTAGGGTTATGTTGAGGGCTAGGGGTAGAGAGACGGTTAGGGTTAGGATTGGACCTAAGGTTAGGGTTATGTTGAGGGCTAGGGTTAGAGAGACGGTTAGAGTTAGGATTGGACCTAGGATTAGGGTTATATTGAGGGCTAGGGTTAGAGAGACGGTTAGGGTTAGGATTGGACCTAGGGTTAGGTTTATGTTAAGGGCTAGGGTTATAGAGACGGTTGGGGTTAGGATTGGACCTAGGTTTAGAGTTATGTTGAGGGCTAGGGTTAGAGAGACGGTTAGGTTAGGATTGGCCTAGGGTTAGAGTTATGTTGAGGGCTAGGGTTAGAGAGACGGTTAGGGTTAGGATTGGACCTAGGGCTAGGTCTATGTTGAGGGCAAGGGTTAGAGAGACGGTTACGGTTAGGATTGGACCTAAGGCTAAGGTTATGTTGAAGGCTAGGGTTAGAGAGACGTTTAGGGTTAGGATTGGACCTAGGGCTAGTGTTATGTTGAGGGCTAGGGTTAGAGAGACGGTTAGGGTTAGGATTGGACCTAGCGTTAGGATTATGTTGAGGGCTAGTTTTAGGGAGTCGGTTAGGGTTAGGATGGACCTAGGGTTAGAGTTATGTTGAGGGCTAGTGTTAGAGAGACGGTCAGGGTTAGGATTGGACCTAGGGTTAGGGTTATGTTGAGGGCTAGGGTTAGAGGGACGGTTAGGGTTAGGATTGGACTGGGGTTAGGGTTATGTTGAGGGCTAGGGTTAGAGAGATGGTTAGGGTTAGGATTGGACCTAGGGTTAGGGTTATGTTGAGGGCTAGTGTTAGAGAGACGGTCAGGGTTAGGATTGGACCTAGGGTTAGGGTTATGTTGAGGGCTAGGGTTAGAGAGACCGTCATGATTAGGATTGGACCTAGGTTAACGGTTATGTTGACGGCTAGGGTTAGAGAGACGGTTAAGGTTACGATTTGACCTAGGGTTAGGGTTATGTTGAGGGCTAGGTTTGAGAGACGGTTAGGGTTAGGATTGGACCTAGGGTTAGGGTTATGTTGTGGGCTAGGGTTAGAGAGACGGTTAGGGTAAGGATTGGACCTAGGGTTAGGTTTATGTTGAGGGCTAGGTTTAGAGAGACAGTTAGGGTTAGGATTGGACCTAGGGTTAGGGTTATGATGAGGGCTAGGGTTAGAGAGACGGTTAGGGTTAGGTGTGGACCTAGGGATAGGGTTTTGTTAGGGGCTAGGGTTAGAGAGATGGTTAGGGTTATGATTGGACCTAGGGATAGGGTTAGGTTCAGGGCTAGGGTTAGAGAGACGGTTAGGGTTAGGATATGACCTAGGGCTAGGTTTATGTTGAGGGCTAGGGTTAGAGAGACGGTTAGGGTTAGGATTGGACCTAAGGCTATGGCTATGTTGAAGGCTAGGGTTAGAGAGACGGTTAGGGTTAGGATTGGACCTAGGGTTAGGGTTATGTTGAGGGCTAGGGGTAGAGAGACGGTTAGGGTTAGGATTGGGCCTAGGGTTAGGGTTATGTTGAGGGCTAGGGTTAGAGAGACGGTTAGGGTTAGAATTGGACCTAGGGTTAGGGTTATGTTGAGGGCTAGGGTTAGAGAGACGGTTAGGGTTAGGATTGGACCTAGGATTAGGGTTATATTGAGGGCTAGGGTTAGAGAGACGGTTAGGGTTAGGATTGGACCTAGGGTTAGGTTTATGTTAAGGGCTAGGGTTATAGAGACGGTTGGGGTTAGGATTGGATTTAGGTTTAGAGTTATGTTGAGGGCTAGGGTTAGCGAGACGGTTAGGTTAGGATTGGCCTAGGGTTAGAGTTATGTTGAGGGCTAGGCTTAGAGAGACGGTTAGGGTTAGGATTGGACCTAGGGCTAGGTCTATGTTGAGGGCAAAGGTTAGAGAGACGGTTAGGGTTAGGATTGGACCTAAGGCTAAGGTTATGTTGAAGCCTAGGGTTAGAGAGACGGTTAGGGTTAGGATTGGGCCTAGGGTTAGGGTTATGTTGAGGGCTAGGGTTAGAGAGACGGTTAGGGTTAGGATTGGACCTAGGGTTAGGGTTATGTTGAGGGCTAGGGTTAGAGAGACGGTTAGGGTTAGGATTGGACCTAGGATTAGGGTTATATTGAGGGCTAGGGTTAGAGAGACGGTTAGGTTTGGATTGGACCTAGGGTTAGGTTTATGTTAAGGGCTAGGGTTATAGAGACGGTTGGGGTTAGGATTGGACCTAGGTTTAGAGTTATGTTGAGGGCTAGGGTTAGAGAGACGGTTAGGTTAGGATTGGCCTAGGGTTAGAGTTATGTTGAGGGCTAGGGTTAGAGAGACGGTTAGGGTTAGGATTGGACCTAGGGCTAGGTCTATGTTGAGGGCAAGGGTAAGAGAGACGGTTAGGGTTAGGATTGGACCTAAGGCTAAGGTTATGTTGAAGGCTAGGGTTAGAGAGACGGTTAGGGTTAGGATTGGACCTAGGGATAGGGTTAGGTTCAGGGCTAGGGTAAGAGAGACGGTTAGAGTTAGGATTGGACCTAGGGTTAGATTTATGTTGAGGGCTAGGGTTAGAGAGACGGTTAGGGTTAGGATTGGACATAGGGTTAGAGTTATGTTGAGGGCTAGGGTTAGAGAGACGGTTAGGGTTAGGATTGGACCTAGGGCTAGGTTTATGTTGAGGGTTAGGGTTAGAGAGACGGTTAGGGTTAGGATTGGACCTAGGGCTAGTGTTATGTTGAGGGCTAGGGTTAGAGAGACGGTTAGGGTTAGGATTGGACCTAGGGTTAGGGTTATGTTGAGGGCTAGTGTTAGGGAGTCGGTTAGGGTTAGGATGGACCTAGGGTTAGAGTTATGTTGAGGGCTAGGGTTAGAGGGACGGTTAGGGTTAGGATTGGACCTAGGGTTAGGGTTATGTTGAGGGCTAGGGTTAGAGAGACGGTTAGGGTTAGGATTGGACCTAGGGTTAGGGTTAGGTTGAGGGCTAGGGTTAGAGAGACGGTTAGGGTTAGGACTGGACCTAGGATTAGGGTTATGTAGAGGGCTAGGGTTAGAGAGACGGTTAGGGTTAGGATTGGACCTAGGGTTAGGGTTATGTTGAGGGCTAGGTTTAGAGAGTCGGTTAGGGTTAGGATTGGACTTAGGGTTAGGGTTATGTTGAGTGCTAGGGTTAGAGAGACAGTTAGGGTTAGGATTGGACCTAGGGTTAGGGTTATGTTGAGGGCTAGTGTTAGAGAGACTGTTAGGGTTAGGATGGACCTAGGGTTAGAGTTATGTTGAGTGCTAGGGTTAGAGGGACGGTTAGGGTAAGGATTGGACCTAGGGTTAGGGTTATGTTGAGGGCTAGGGTTAGAGAGACGGTTAGGGTTAGGATTGGACCTAGGGTTAGGGTTATGTTGAGGGCTAGTGTTAGAGAGACGGTTAGCGTTAGGATGGACATAGGGTTAGAGTTATGTTGAGTGCTAGGGTTAGAGGGACGGTTAGGGTTAGGATTGGACATAGGGTTAGGGTTATGTTGAGGGCTAGTGTTAGAGAGACGGTCAGGGTTAGGATTGGACCTAGGGTTAGGGTTATGTTGAGGGCTAGGGTTAGAGAGACCGTCATGATTAGGATTGGACCTAGGTTTAGGGTTATGTTGAGGGCTAGGGTTAGAGAGACGGTTAGGGTTACGATTTGACGTAGGGTTAGGGTTATGTTGAGGGCTAGGGTTAGAGAGACGGTTAGGGTGAGGATTGGACCTAGGGTTAGGGTTATGTTGAGGGCAAGTGTTAGAGAGACTGTTAGGGTTAGGATTGGACCTACGGTTAGAGTTATGTTGTGGGCTAGGGTTAGAGGGACGGTTAGGGTTAGGATTGGACCTAGGGTTAGGGTTATGTTGAGGGCTAGGGGTAGAGTGACGGTTAGGGTGAGGATTGGACCTAGGGTTAGGGTTATGTTGAGGCCTAGTGTTAGAGAGACTGTTAGGGTTAGGATTGGACCTAGGGTTATAGTTATGTTGTGGGCTAGGGTTAGAGGGACGGTTAGGGTTAGGATTGGTCCTAGGGTTAGGGTTATGTTGAGGGCTAGGGGTAGAGAGACGGTTAGGGTTAGGATTGGGCCTGGGTTAGGGTTATGTTGAGGGCTAGGGTTAGAGAGACGGTTAGGGTTAGAATTGGACCTAGGGTTAGGGTTATGTTGAGGGCTAGGGTTAGAGAGACGGTTAGGGTTAGGATTGGACCTAGGATTAGGGTTATATTGAGGGCTAGGGTTAGAGAGCCGGTTAGGGTTAGGATTGGACCTAGGGTTAGGTTTATGTTAAGGGCTAGGGTTATAGAGACGGTTGGGGTTAGGATTGGACCTAGGTTTAAAGTTATGTTGAGGGCTAGGGTTTGCGAGACGGTTAGGTTAGGATTGGCCTAGGGTTAGAGTTATGTTGAGGGCTAGGGTTAGAGAGACGGTTAGGGTTAGGATTGGACCTAGGGCTAGGTCTATGTTGAGGTCAAGGGTTAGAGAGACGGTTAGGGTTAGGAATGGACCTAAGGCTAAGGTTATGTTGAAGGCTAGGGTTAGAGAGACGGTTAGGGTTAGGATTGGGCCTAGGGTTAGGGTTATGTTGAGGGCTAGGGGTAGAGAGACGGTTAGGGTTAGGATTGGACCTAAGGTTAGGGTTATGTTGAGGGCTAGGGTTAGAGAGACGGTTAGGGTTAGGATTGGACCTAGGATTAGGGTTATATTGAGGGCTAGGGTTAGAGAGACGGTTAGGGTTAGGATTGGACCTAGGGTTAGGTTTATGTTAAGGGCTAGGGTTATAGAGACGGTTGGGGTTAGGATTGGATTTAGGTTTAGAGTTATGTTGAGGGCTAGGGTTAGCGAGACGGTTAGGTTAGGATTGGCCTAGGGTTAGAGTTATGTTGAGGGCTAGGCTTAGAGAGACGGTTAGGGTTAGGATTGGACCTAGGGCTAGGTCTATGTTGAGGGCAAAGGTTAGAGAGACGGTTAGGGTTAGGATTGGACCTAAGGCTAAGGTTATGTTGAAGCCTAGGGTTAGAGAGACGGTTAGGGTTAGGATTGGGCCTAGGGTTAGGGTTATGTTGAGGGCTAGGGTTAGAGAGACGGTTAGGGTTAGGATTGGACCTAGGGTTAGGGTTATGTTGAGGGCTAGGGTTAGAGAGACGGTTAGGGTTAGGATTGGACCTAGGATTAGGGTTATATTGAGGGCTAGGGTTAGAGAGACGGTTAGGTTTGGATTGGACCTAGGGTTAGGTTTATGTTAAGGGCTAGGGTTATAGAGACGGTTGGGGTTAGGATTGGACCTAGGTTTAGAGTTATGTTGAGGGCTAGGGTTAGAGAGACGGTTAGGTTAGGATTGGCCTAGGGTTAGAGTTATGTTGAGGGCTAGGGTTAGAGAGACGGTTAGGGTTAGGATTGGACCTAGGGCTAGGTCTATGTTGAGGGCAAGGGTAAGAGAGACGGTTAGGGTTAGGATTGGACCTAAGGCTAAGGTTATGTTGAAGGCTAGGGTTAGAGAGACGGTTAGGGTTAGGATTGGACCTAGGGATAGGGTTAGGTTCAGGGCTAGGGTTAGAGAGACGGTTAGAGTTAGGATTGGACCTAGGGTTAGATTTATGTTGAGGGCTAGGGTTAGAGAGACGGTTAGGGTTAGGATTGGACATAGGGTTAGAGTTATGTTGAGGGCTAGGGTTAGAGAGACGGTTAGCGTTAGGATTGGACCTAGGGCTAGGTTTATGTTGAGGGTTAGGGTTAGAGAGACGGTTAGGGTTAGGATTGGACCTAGGGCTAGTGTTATGTTGAGGGCTAGGGTTAGAGAGACGGTTAGGGTTAGGATTGGACCTAGGGTTAGGGTTATGTTGAGGGCTAGTGTTAGGGAGTCGGTTAGGGTTAGGATGGACCTAGGGTTAGAGTTATGTTGAGGGCTAGGGTTAGAGGGACGGTTAGGGTTAGGATTGGACCTAGGGTTAGGGTTATGTTGAGGGCTAGGGTTAGAGAGACGGTTAGGGTTAGGATTGGACCTAGGGTTAGGGTTAGGTTGAGGGCTAGGGTTAGAGAGACGGTTAGGGTTAGGACTGGACCTAGGATTAGGGTTATGTAGAGGGCTAGGGTTAGAGAGACGGTTAGGGTTAGGATTGGACCTAGGGTTAGGGTTATGTTGAGGGCTAGGTTTAGAGAGTCGGTTAGGGTTAGGATTGGACTTAGGGTTAGGGTTATGTTGAGTGCTACGGTTAGAGAGACAGTTAGGGTTAGGATTGGACCTAGGGTTAGGGTTATGTTGAGGGCTAGTGTTAGAGAGACTGTTAGGGTTAGGATGGACCTAGGGTTAGAGTTATGTTGAGTGCTAGGGTTAGAGGGACGGTTAGGGTAAGGATTGGACCTAGGGTTAGGGTTATGTTGAGGGCTAGGGTTAGAGAGACGGTTAGGGTTAGGATTGGACCTAGGGTTAGGGTTATGTTGAGGGCTAGTGTTAGAGAGACGGTTAGCGTTAGGATGGACATAGGGTTAGAGTTATGTTGAGTGCTAGGGTTAGAGGGACGGTTAGGGTTAGGATTGGACATAGGGTTAGGGTTATGTTGAGGGCTAGTGTTAGAGAGACGGTCAGGGTTAGGATTGGACCTAGGGTTAGGGTTATGTTGAGGGCTAGGGTTAGAGAGACCGTCATGATTAGGATTGGACCTAGGTTTAGGGTTATGTTGAGGGCTAGGGTTAGAGAGACGGTTAGGGTTACGATTTGACGTAGGGTTAGGGTTATGTTGAGGGCTAGGGTTAGAGAGACGGTTAGGGTGAGGATTGGACCTAGGGTTAGGGTTATGTTGAGGGCAAGTGTTAGAGAGACTGTTAGGGTTAGGATTGGACCTACGGTTAGAGTTATGTTGTGGGCTAGGGTTAGAGGGACGGTTAGGGTTAGGATTGGACCTAGGGTTAGGGTTATGTTGAGGGCTAGGGGTAGAGTGACGGTTAGGGTGAGGATTGGACCTAGGGTTAGGGTTATGTTGAGGCCTAGTGTTAGAGAGACTGTTAGGGTTAGGATTGGACCTAGGGTTATAGTTATGTTGTGGGCTAGGGTTAGAGGGACGGTTAGGGTTAGGATTGGTCCTAGGGTTAGGGTTATGTTGAGGGCTAGGGGTAGAGAGACGGTTAGGGTTAGGATTGGGCCTGGGTTAGGGTTATGTTGAGGGCTAGGGTTAGAGAGACGGTTAGGGTTAGAATTGGACCTAGGGTTAGGGTTATGTTGAGGGCTAGGGTTAGAGAGACGGTTAGGGTTAGGATTGGACCTAGGATTAGGGTTATATTGAGGGCTAGGGTTAGAGAGCCGGTTAGGGTTAGGATTGGACCTAGGGTTAGGTTTATGTTAAGGGCTAGGGTTATAGAGACGGTTGGGGTTAGGATTGGACCTAGGTTTAAAGTTATGTTGAGGGCTAGGGTTTGCGAGACGGTTAGGTTAGGATTGGGCTAGGGTTAGAGTTATGTTGAGGGCTAGGGTTAGAGAGACGGTTAGGGTTAGGATTGGACCTAGGGCTAGGTCTATGTTGAGGTCAAGGGTTAGAGAGACGGTTAGGGTTAGGAATGGACCTAAGGCTAAGGTTATGTTGAAGGCTAGGGTTAGAGAGACGGTTAGGGTTAGGATTGGGCCTAGGGTTAGGGTTATGTTGAGGGCTAGGGGTAGAGAGACGGTTAGGGTTAGGATTGGACCTAAGGTTAGGGTTATGTTGAGGGCTAGGGTTAGAGAGACGGTTAGAGTTAGGATTGGACCTAGGATTAGGGTTATATTGAGGGCTAGGGTTAGAGAGACGGTTAGGGTTAGGATTGGACCTAGGGTTAGGTTTATGTTAAGGGCTAGGGTTATAGAGACGGTTGGGGTTAGGATTGGACCTAGGTTTAGAGTTATGTTGAGGGCTAGGGTTAGAGAGACGGTTAGGTTAGGATTGGCCTAGGGTTAGAGTTATGTTGAGGGCTAGGGTTAGAGAGACGGTTAGGGTTAGGATTGGATCTAGGGCTAGGTCTATGTTGAGGGCAAGGGTTAGAGAGACGGTTACGGTTAGGATTGGACCTAAGGCTAAGGTTATGTTGAAGGCTAGGGTTAGAGAGACGGTTAGGGTTAGGATTGGACCTAGGGCTAGTGTTATGTTGAGGGCTAGGGTTAGAGAGACGGTTAGGGTTAGGATTGGACCTAGTGTTAGGATTATGTTGAGGGCTAGTTTTAGGGAGTCGGTTAGGGTTAGGATGGACCTAGGGTTAGAGTTATGTTGAGGGCTAGGGTTAGAGGGACGGTTAGGGTTAGGATTGGACCTAGGGTTAGGGTTATGTTGAGGGCTAGTGTTAGAGAGACGGTCAGGGTTAGGATTGGACCTAGGGTTAGGGTTATGTTGAGGGCTAGGGTTAGAGGGACGGTTAGGGTTAGGATTGGACTGGGGTTAGGGTAATGTTGAGGGCTAGGGTTAGAGAGATGGTTAGGGTTAGGATTGGACCTAGGGTTAGGGTTATGTTGAGGGCTAGTGTTAGAGAGACGGTCAGGGTTAGGATTGGACCTAGGGTTAGGGTTATGTTGAGGGCTAGGGTTAGAGAGACCGTCATGATTAGGATTGGACCTAGGTTAACGGTTATGTTGACGGCTAGGGTTAGAGAGACGGTTAAGGTTACGATTTGACCTAGGGTTAGGGTTATGTTGAGGGCTAGGTTTGAGAGACGGTTAGGGTTAGGATTGGACCTAGGGTTAGGGTTATGTTGTGGGCTAGGGTTAGAGAGACGGTTAGGGTAAGGATTGGACCTAGGGTTAGGTTTATGTTGAGGGCTAGGTTTAGAGAGACGGTTAGGGTTAGGATTGGACCTAGGGTTAGGGTTATGTTGAGGGCTAGGGTTAGAGAGACGGTTAGGGTTAGGTGTGGACCTAGGGATAGGGTTTTGTTAGGGGCTAGGGTTAGAGAGATGGTTAGGGTTAGGATTGGACCTAGGGATAGGGTTAGGTTCAGGGCTAGGGTTAGAGAGACGGTTAGGGTTAGGATTGGACCTAGGGCTAGTGTTATGTTGAGGGCTAGGGTTAGAGAGACGGTTAGGGTTAGGATTGGACCTAGGGTTAGGGTTATGTTGAGGGCTAGTTTTAGGGAGTCGGTTAGGGTTAGGATGGACCTAGGGTTAGAGTTATGTTGAGGGCTAGGGTTAGAGGGACGGTTAGGGTTAGGATTGGACCTAGGGTTAGGGTTATGTTGAGGGCTAGTGTTAGAGAGACGGTCAGGGTTAGGATTGGACCTAGGGTTAGGGTTATGTTGAGGGCTAGGGTTAGAGGGACGGTTAGGGTTAGGATTGGACTGGGGTTAGGGTTATGTTGAGGGCTAGGGTTAGAGAGATGGTTAGGGTTAGGATTGGACCTAGGGTTAGGGTTATGTTGAGGGCTAGTGTTAGAGAGACGGTCAGGGTTAGGATTGGACCTAGGGTTAGGGTTATGTTGAGGGCTAGGGTTAGAGAGACCGTCATGATTAGGATTGGACCTAGGTTAACGGTTATGTTGACGGCTAGGGTTAGAGAGACGGTTAGGGTTACGATTTGACCTAGTGTTAGGGTTATGTTGAGGGCTAGGTTTGAGAGACGGTTAGGGTTAGGATTGGACCTAGGGTTAGGGTTATGTTGAGGGCTAGGGTTAGAGAGACGGTTAGGGTAGGGATTGGACCTAGGGTTAGGTTTATGTTGAGGGTAGGTTTAGAGAGACGGTTAGGATTAGGATTGGACCTAGGGTTAGGGTTATGTTGAGGGCTAGGGTTAGAGAGACGGTTAGGGTTAGGTGTGGACCTAGGATAGGGTTTTGTTAGGGGCTAGGGTTAGAGAGATGGTTAGGGTTAGGATTGGACCTAGGGTTAGGGTTAGGTTGGGGGCTAGGGTTAGAGAGACGGTTAGGGTTAGGACTGGACCTAGGGTTAGGGTTATGTTGAGGGCTAGGGTTAGAGAGACGGTTAGGGTTAGGATTGGACCTAGGGTTAGGGTTATATTGAGGGCTAGGTTTAGAGAGTCGGTTAGGGTTAGGATTGGACTTAGGGTTAGGGTTATGTTGAGTGCTAGGGTTAGAGAGGCAGTTAGGGTTAGGATTGGACTTAGGGTTAGGGTTATGTTGAGGGCTAGTGTTAGAGAGACTGTTAGGGTTAGGATGGACCTAGGGTTAGAGTTATGTTGAGTGCTAGGGTTAGAGGGACGGTTAGGGTTAGGATTGGACCTAGGGTTAGGGTTATGTTGAGGGCTAGGGTTAGAGAGACGGTCAGGGTTAGGATTGGACCTAGGGTTAGGGTTATGTTGAGGGCTAGTGTTAGAGAGACGGTTAGGGTTAGGATGGACCTAGGGTTAGAGTTATGTTGAGTGCTAGGGTTAGAGGGACGGTTAAGGTTAGGATTGGACCTAGGGTTAGGGTTATGTTGAGGGCTAGTGTTAGAGAGACGGTCAGGGTTAGGATTGGACCTAGGGTTAGGGTTATGTTGAGGGCTAGGGTTAGAGAGACCATCATGATTAGGATTGGACCTAGGTTTAGGGTTATGTTGAGGGCTAGGGTTAGAGGGACGGTTAGGGTTAGGATTGGACCTAGGGTTAGGGTTATGTTGAGGGCTAGGGGTAGAGTGACGGTTAGGGTGAGGATTGGACCTAGGGTTAGGGTTATGTTGAGGGCTAGTGTTAGAGAGACTGTTAGGGTTAGGATTGGACCTAGGGTTATAGTTATGTTGTGGGCTAGGGTTAGAGGGACGGTTAGGGTTAGGATTGGACCTAGGGATAGGGTTATGTTGAGGGCTAGGGGTAGAGAGACGGTTAGGGTTAGGATTGGGCCTAGGGTTAGGGTTATGTTGAGGGCTAGGGTTAGAGAGACGGTTAGGGTTAGAATTGGACCTAGGGTTAGGGTTATGTTGAGGGCTAGGGTTAGAGAGACGGTTAGGGTTAGGATTGGACCTAGGATTAGGGTTATATTGAGGGCTAGGGTTAGAGAGACGGTTAGGGTTAGGATTGGACCTAGGGTTAGGTTTATGTTAAGGGCTAGGGTTATAGAGACGGTTGGGGTTAGGATTGGACCTAGGTTTAGAGTTATGTTGAGGGCTAGGTTTAGCGAGACGGTTAGGTTAGGATTGGCCTAGGGTTAGAGTTATGTTGAGGGCTAGGGTTAGAGAGACGGTTAGGGTTAGGATTGGACCTAGGGCTAGGTCTATGTTGAGGGCAAGGGTTAGAGAGACGTTTAGGGTTAGGATTGGACCTAAGGCTAAGGTTATGTTGAAGGCTAGGGTTAGAGAGACGGTTAGGGTTAGGATTGGGCCTAGGGTTAGGGTTATGTTGAGGGCTAGGGTTAGAGAGACGGTTAGGGTTAGGATTGGACCTAGGGTTAGGGTTATGTTGAGGGCTAGGGTTAGAGAGACGGTTAGGGTTAGGATTGGACCTAGGATTAGGGTTATATTGAGGGCTAGGGTTAGAGAGACGGTTAGGGTTAGGATTGGACCTAGGGTTAGGTTTATGTTAAGGGCTAGGGTTATAGAGATGGTTGGGGTTAGGATTGGACCTAGGTTTAGAGTTATGGTGAGGGCTAGGGTTAGAGAGACGGTTAGGTTAGGATTGGCCTAGGGTTAGAGTTATGTTGAGGTCTAGGGTTAGAGAGACGGTTAGGGTTAGGATTGGACCTAGGGTTAGGGTTATGTTGAGGGCAAGGTTTAGAGAGACGGTTAGGGTTAGGATTGGACCTAAGGCTAAGGTTATGTTGAGGGCAAGGGTTAGAGAGACGGTTAGGGTTAGGATTGGACCTAAGGCTAAGGTTATGTTGAAGGCTAGGGTTAGAGAGACGGTTAGGGTTAGGATTGGACCTAGGGATAGGGTTAGGCTCAGGGCTAGGGTTAGAGAGACGGTTAGGGTTAGGATTGGACCTAGGGTTAGATTTATGTTGAGGGCTAGGGTTAGAGAGACGGTTAGGGTTAGGATTGGACCTAGGGTTAGAGTTATGTTGAGGGCTAGGGTTAGAGAGACGGTTAGGGTTAGGATTGGACCTAGGGCTAGGTTTATGTTGAGGGTTAGGTTTAGAGAGAGGGTTAGGGTTAGGATTGGACCTAGGGCTAGTGTTATATTGAGGGCTAGGGTTAGAGAGACGGTTAGGGTTAGGATTGGACCTAGGGTTAGGGTTATGTTGAGGGCTAGTTTTAGGGAGTCGGTTAGGGTTAGGATCGACCGAGGGTTAGAGTTATGTTGAGGGCTAGGGTTAGAGGGACGGTTAGGGTTAGGATTGGAGCTAGGGTTAGAGTTATGTTGAGGGCTAGTGTTAGAGAGACGGTCAGGGTTAGGATTGGACCTAGGGTTAGGGTTATGTTGAGGGCTAGGGTTAGAGGGACGGTTAGGGTTAGGATTGGACTAAGGTTAGGGTTATGTTGAGGGCTAGGGTTAGAGAGATGGTTAGGGTTTGGATTTGACCTAGGGTTAGGGTTATGTTGAGGGCTAGTGTTAGAGAGACGGTCAGGGTTAGGATTGGACCTAGGGTTAGGGTTATGTTGAGGGCTAGGGTTAGAGAGACCGTCATGATTAGGATTGGTCCTAGGTTAAGGGTTATGTTGACGGCTAGGGTTAGAGAGACGGTTAGGGTTACGATTTGACCTAGGGTTAGGGTTATGTTGAGGGCTAGGTTTGAGAGACGGTTAGGGTTAGGATTTGACCTAGGGTTAGGGTTATGTTGAGGGCTAGGGTTAGAGAGACGGTTAGGGTAAGGATTGGACCTAGGGTTAGGTTTATGTTGAGAGCTAGGTTTAGAGAGACGGTTAGGGTTAGGATTGGACCTAGGGTTTGGGTTATGTTGAGGGCTAGGGTTAGAGAGACGGTTAGGGTTAGGATTGGACCTAGGGTTAGGGTTATGTTGAGGGCTAGGGTTAGAGAGACGGTTAGGGTGAGGATTGGACCTAGGGTTAGGGTTATGTTGAGGGCTAGTGTTAGAGAGACTGTTAGGGTTAGGATTGGACCTAGGGTTAGAGTTATGTTGAGGGCTAGGCTTAGAGGGACGGTTAGGGTTAGGATTGGACCTAGGGTTAGGGTTATGTTGAGGGCTAGGGTTAGAGAGACGGTTAGGGTTAGGATTGGACCTAGGGTTAGGGTTATGTTGAGGGCTAGGGTTAGAGAAACGGTTAGGGTTAGGATTGGACCTAGGGTTAGGTTTATGTTAAGGGCTAGGGTTAGCGAGACGGTTAGGGTTAGGATTGGACCTAGGGTTAGAGTTATGTTGAGGGCTAGGGTTAGAGAGACGGTTAGGGTTAGGATTGGACCTAGGGTTAGATTTATGTTGAGGGCTAGGGTTAGAGAGACGGTTAGGGTTAGGATTGGACCTAGGGTTAGAGTTATGTTGAGGGCTAGGGTTAGAGAGACGGTTAGGGTTAGGATTGGACCTAGGGCTAGTGTTATGTTGAGGGCTAGGGTTAGAGAGACGGTTAGGGTTAGGATTGGACCTAGGGTTAGGGTTATGTTGAGGGCTAGTTTTAGGGAGTCGGTGAGGGTTAGGATGTACCTAGGGTTAGAGTTATGTTGAGGGCTAGGGTTAGAGGGACGGTTAGGGTTAGGATTGGACCTAGGGTTAGAGTTATGTTGAGGGCTAGTGTTAGAGAGACGGTCAGGGTTAGGATTGGACCTAGGGTTAGGGTTATGTTGAGGGCTAGGGTTAGAGGGACGGTTAGGGTTAGGATTGGACTAAGGTTAGGATTATGTTGAGGGCTAGGGTTAGAGAGATGGTTAGGGTTAGGATTGGACCTAGGGTTAGGGTTATGTTGAGGGCTAGTGTTAGAGAGACGGTCAGGGTTAGGATTGGACCTAGGGTTAGGGTTATGTTGAGGGCTAGGGTTAGAGAGACCGTCATGATTAGGATTGGACCTAGGTTAAGGGTTATGTTGACGGCTAGGGTTAGAGAGACGGTTAGGGTTACGATTTGATCTAGGGTTAGGGTTATGTTGAGGGCTAGGTTTGAGAGACGGTTAGGGTTAGCATTGGACCTAGGGTTAGGGTTATGTTGAGGGCTAGGGTTAGATAGACGGTTAGGGTAAGGATTGGACCTAGGGTTAGGTTTATGTTGAGGGCTAGGTTTAGAGAGACGGTTAGGGTTAGGATTGGACCTAGGCTTAGGGTTATGTTGAGGGCTAGGGTTAGAGAGACGGTTAGGGTTAGGATTGGACCTAGGGTTAGGGTTATGTTGAGGGCTAGGGTTAGAGAGACGGTTAGGGTGAGAATTGGACCTAGGGTTAGGGTTATGTTGAGGGCTAATGTTAGAGAGACTGTTAGGGTTAGGATTGGACCTAGGGTTAGAGTTATGTTGAGGGCTAGGCTTAGAGGGACGGTTAGGGTTAGGATTGGACCTAGGGTTAGGGTTATGTTGAGGGCTAGGGTTAGAGAGACGGTTAGGGTTAGGATTGGACCTAGGGTTAGGGTTATGTTGAGGGCTAGGGTTAGAGAGACGGTTAGGGTTAGGATTGGACCTAGGGTTAGGGTTATGTTGAGGGCTAGGGTTAGAGAGACGGTTAGGGTTAGGATTGGACCTAGGGTTAGGTTTATGTTAAGGGCTAGGGTTAGCGCGACGGTTAGGGTTAGGATTGGACCTAGGGTTAGAGTTATGTTGAGGGCTAGGGTTAGAGAGACGGTTAGGGTTAGGATTGGACCTAGGGTTAGAGTTATGTTGAGGGCTAGGGTTACAGAGACGGTTAGGGTTAGGATTGGACCTAGGGCTGGGTTTATGTTGAGGGCTAGGGTTAGAGAGACGGTTAGGGTTAGGATTGGACCTAGGGCTAAGGTTATGTTGAAGGCTAGGGTTAGAGAGACAGTTAGGGTTAGGATTGGACCTAGGGTTAGTGTTATGTTGAGGGGTAGGGTTAGAGAGACGATTTGGGTTAGGATTGGACCTAGGGTTAGGGTTAGGTTCAGGGCTAGGGTTAGAGAGACGGTTAGGGTTAGGATTGGACCTAGGGTTAGGGTTATGTTGAGGGCTAGGGATAGAGAGACGGTTAGGGTTAGGATTGGACCTAGGGTTGGGGTTATGTTGAGGGCTAGGGTTAGAGAGACGGTTAGGGTTAGGATTGGACCTAGGGTTAGGGTTAGGTTGAGGGCTAGTGTTAGAGAGACGGTTAGGTTTTGGAGTGGACCTAGGGTTAGGGTTATGTTGAGGGCTAGGGTTAGAGAGACGGTTAGGGTTAGGATTGGACCTAGGGTTAGGGTTATGTTGGGGGCTAGGGTTAGAGAGACGGTTAGGGTTAGGAATGGTCCTAGGGTTACGGTTATGTTGAGGGCTAGTGTTAGAGAGACGGTTTCGGTTAGGATTGGAACTAGGGTTAGGGTTTTATTGAGGGCTAGGGTTAGAGAGACGGTTAGGGTGAGGTTGGACCTAGGGTTAGGGTTATGTTGAGGGCTAGGGTTAGAGAGACGGTTAGGGTGAGGAATGGACCTAGGGTTAGGGTTATGTTGAGGGCTAGGGTTAGAGAGACGGTTAGGGTTAGGATTGGACGAAGGGTTAGAGTTATGTTGAGGGCTAGGTTTAGAGAGACGGTTAGGGTTAGGATTGGACCTAGGGTTAGGGTTATGTAGAAGGCTAGGGCTAGAGAGACGGTTAGGGTTAGGATTGGACCTAGGGCTAGGGTTAGGTTGAGGGCTATGGTTAGAGTGACAGTTAGGGTTAGGTTTGGACCTAGGGTTAGGGTTATGTTGAGAGCTAGGGTTAGAGGGACGGTTAGGGTTAGGATTGGACCTAGGGTTAGGGTTATGTTGAGGGCTAGGTGTAGAGAGACGGTTAGGGTGAGGATTGGACCTAGGGTTAGGGTTATGTTGAGGGCTAGGTGTAGAGAGACTGTTAGGGTTAGGATTGGACCTAGGGTTAGAGTTATGTTGTGGGTTAGGGTTAGAGGGACGGTTAGGGTTAGGATTGGACCTAGGGTTAGGGTTATGTTGAGGGCTAGGGGTAGAGAGACGGTTAGGGATAGGATTGGACCTAGGGTTAGGGTTATGTTGAGGGCTAGGGTTAGAGAGACGGTTAGCGTTAGGATTGGACCTAGGGTTAGGGTTATGTTGAGGGCTAGGGTTAGAGAGACGGTTAGGGTTAGGATTGGACCTAGGGTTAGGGTTATGTTGAGGGCTAGGGTTAGAGAGACGGTTAGGGTGAGGATTGGACCTAGGGTTAGCGTTATGTTGAGGGCTAGTGTTAGAGAGACTGTTAGGGTTAGGATTGGACCTAGGGTTAGGGTTATGTTGAGGGCTAGGGTTAGAGAGACGGTTAGGGTTAGGATTGGACCTAGGGTTAGGGTTATGTAGAGGGCTAGGGCTGGAGAGACGGTTAGGGTTAGGATAGGTCCTAGGGTTGGGGTTATGTTGAGGGCTAGGGTTAGAGAGACGGTTAGGGTTAGGATTGGACTTAGGGTTAGATTTATGTTGAGGGCTAGGGTTAGAGAGACGGTTAGGGTTAGGATTGGACCTAGGGTTAGAGTTATGTTGAGGGCTAGGGTTAGAGAGACGGTTAGGGTTAGGATTGGACCTAGGGCTAGGTTTATGTTGAGGGTTAGGTTTAGAGAGAGGGTTAGGGTTATGATTGGACCTAGGGCTAGTGTTATGTTGAGGGCTAGGGTTAGAGAGACGGTTAGGGTTAGGATTGGACCTAGGGTTAGGGTTATGTTGAGGGCTAGTTTTAGGGAGTCGGTTAGGGTTAGGATGGACCTAGGGTTAGAGTTATGTTGAGGGCTAGGGTTAGAGGGACGGTTAGGGTTAGGATTGGACCTAGGGTTAGAGTTATGTTGAGGGCTAGTGTTAGAGAGACGGTCAGGGTTAGGATTGGACCTAGGGTTAGGGTTATGTTGAGGGCTAGGGTTAGAGGGACGGTTAGGGTTAGGATTGGACTAAGGTTAGGGTTATGTTGAGGGCTAGGGTTAGAGAGATGGTTAGGGTTAGGATTGGACCTAGGGTTAGGGTTATGTTGAGGGCTAGTGTTAGAGAGACGGTCAGGGTTAGGATTGGACCTAGGGTTAGGGTTATGTTGAGGGCTAGGGTTAGAGAGACCGTCATGATTAGGATTGGACCTAGGTTAAGGGTTATGTTGACGGCTAGGGTTAGAGAGACGGTTAGGGTTACGATTTGACCTAGGGTTAGGGTTATGTTGAGGGCTAGGTTTGAGAGACGGTTAGGGTTAGGATTGGACCTAGGGTTAGGGTTATGTTGAGGGCTAGGGTTAGAGAGACGGTTAGGGTAAGGATTGGACCTAGGGTTAGGTTTATGTTGAGGGCTAGGTTTAGAGAGACGGTTAGGGTTAGGATTGGACCTAGGGTTAGGGTTATGTTGAGGGCTAGGGTTAGAGAGACGGTTAGGGTTAGGATTGGACCTAGGGTTAGGGTTATGTTGAGGGCTAGGGTTAGAGAGACAGTTAGGGTGAGGATTGGACCTAGGGTTAGGGTTATGTTGAGGGCTAATATTAGAGAGACTGTTAGGGTTAGGATTGGACCTACGGTTAGAGTTATGTTGAGGGCTAGGCTTAGAGGGACGGTTAGGGTTAGGATTGGACCTAGGGTTAGGGTTATGTTGAGGGCTAGGGTTAGAGAGACGGTTAGGGTTAGGATTGGACCTAGGGTTAGGGTTATGTTGAGGGCTAGGGTTAGAGAGACGGTTAGGGTTAGGATTGGACCTAGGGTTAGGGTTATGTTGAGGGCTAGGGTTAGAGAGACGGTTAGGGTTAGGATTGGACCTAGGGTTAGGTTTATGTTAAGGGCTAGGGTTAGCGAGACGGTTAGGGTTAGGATTGGACCTAGGGTTAGAGTTATGTTGAGGGCTAGGGTTAGAGAGACGGTTAGGGTTAAGATTGGACCTAGGGTTAGAGTTATGTTGAGGGCTAGGGTTACAGAGACGGTTAGGGTTAGGATTGGACCTAAGGCTGGGTTTATGTTGAGGGCTAGGGTTAGAGAGACGGTTAGGGTTAGGATTGGACCTAGGGCTAAGGTTATGTTGAAGGCTAGGGTTAGAGAGACAGTTAGGGTTAGGATTGGACCTAGGGTTAGTGTTATGTTGAGGGGTAGGGTTAGAGAGACGATTTGGGTTAGGATTGGACCTAGGGTTAGGGTTAGGTTCAGGGCTAGGGTTAGAGAGACGGTTAGGGTTAGGATTGGACCTAGGGTTAGGGTTATGTTGAGGGCTAGGGTTAGAGAGACGGTTAGGGTTAGGATTGGACCTAGGGTTGGGGTTATGTTGAGGGCTAGGGTTAGAGAGACGGTTAGGGTTAGGATTGGACCTAGGGTTAGGGTTAGGTTGAGGGCTAGTGTTAGAGAGACGGTTAGGTTTTGGAGTGGACCTAGGGTTAGGGTTTTGTTGAGGGCTAGGGTTAGAGAGACGGTTAGGGTTAGGATTGGACCTAGGGTTAGGGTTATGTTGGGGGCTAGGGTTAGAGAGACGGTTAGGGTTAGGAATGGTCCTAGGGTTACGGTTATGTTGAGGGCTAGTGTTAGAGAGACGGTTTCGGTTAGGATTGGAACTAGGGTTAGGGTTTTATTGAGGGCTAGGGTTAGAGAGACGGTTAGGGTGAGGTTGGACCTAGGGTTAGGGTTATGTTGAGGGCTAGGGTTAGAGAGACGGTTAGGGTGAGAATTGGACCTAGGGTTAGGGTTATGTTGAGGGCTAGGGTTAGAGAGACGGTTAGGGTTAGGATTGGACGAAGGGTTAGAGTTATGTTGAGGGCTAGGTTTAGAGAGACGGTTAGGGTTAGGATTGGACCTAGGGTTAGGGTTATGTAGAGGGCTAGGGCTAGAGAGACGGTTAGGGTTAGGATTGGACCTAGGGCTAGGGTTAGGTTGAGGGCTATGGTTAGAGTGACAGTTAGGGTTAGGTTTGGACCTAGGGTTAGGGTTATGTTGAGGGCTAGGGTTAGAGGGACGGTTAGGGTTAGGATTGGACCTAGGGTTAGGGTTATGTTGAGGGCTAGGTGTAGAGAGACGGTTAGGGTGAGGATTGGACCTAGGGTTAGGGTTATGTTGAGGGCTAGTGTTAGAGAGACTGTTAGGGTTAGGATTGGACCTAGGGTTAGAGTTATGTTGAGGGCTAGGTTTAGAGAGACGGTTAGGGTTAGGATTGGACCTAGGGTTAGGGTTATGTTGAGGGCTAGGGTTAGAGAGACGGTTAGGGTTAGGATTGGACCTAGGGTTAGGGTTATGTTGAGGGCTAGGGTTAGAGAGACAGTTAGGGTGAGGATTGGACCTAGGGTTAGGGTTATGTTGAGGGCTAATATTAGAGAGACTGTTAGGGTTAGGATTGGACCTACGGTTAGAGTTATGTTGAGGGCTAGGCTTAGAGGGACGGTTAGGGTTAGGATTGGACCTAGGGTTAGGGTTATGTTGAGGGCTAGGGTTAGAGAGACGGTTAGGGTTAGGATTGGACCTAGGGTTAGGGTTATGTTGAGGGCTAGGGTTAGAGAGACGGTTAGGGTTAGGATTGGACCTAGGGTTAGGGTTATGTTGAGGGCTAGGGTTAGAGAGACGGTTAGGGTTAGGATTGGACCTAGGGTTAGGTTTATGTTAAGGGCTAGGGTTAGCGAGACGGTTAGGGTTAGGATTGGACCTAGGGTTAGAGTTATGTTGAGGGCTAGGGTTAGAGAGACGGTTAGGGTTAAGATTGGACCTAGGGTTAGAGTTATGTTGAGGGCTAGGGTTACAGAGACGGTTAGGGTTAGGATTGGACCTAAGGCTGGGTTTATGTTGAGGGCTAGGGTTAGAGAGACGGTTAGGGTTAGGATTGGACCTAGGGCTAAGGTTATGTTGAAGGCTAGGGTTAGAGAGACAGTTAGGGTTAGGATTGGACCTAGGGTTAGTGTTATGTTGAGGGGTAGGGTTAGAGAGACGATTTGGGTTAGGATTGGACCTAGGGTTAGGGTTAGGTTCAGGGCTAGGGTTAGAGAGACGGTTAGGGTTAGGATTGGACCTAGGGTTAGGGTTATGTTGAGGGCTAGGGTTAGAGAGACGGTTAGGGTTAGGATTGGACCTAGGGTTGGGGTTATGTTGAGGGCTAGGGTTAGAGAGACGGTTAGGGTTAGGATTGGACCTAGGGTTAGGGTTAGGTTGAGGGCTAGTGTTAGAGAGACGGTTAGGTTTTGGAGTGGACCTAGGGTTAGGGTTTTGTTGAGGGCTAGGGTTAGAGAGACGGTTAGGGTTAGGATTGGACCTAGGGTTAGGGTTATGTTGGGGGCTAGGGTTAGAGAGACGGTTAGGGTTAGGAATGGTCCTAGGGTTACGGTTATGTTGAGGGCTAGTGTTAGAGAGACGGTTTCGGTTAGGATTGGAACTAGGGTTAGGGTTTTATTGAGGGCTAGGGTTAGAGAGACGGTTAGGGTGAGGTTGGACCTAGGGTTAGGGTTATGTTGAGGGCTAGGGTTAGAGAGACGGTTAGGGTGAGAATTGGACCTAGGGTTAGGGTTATGTTGAGGGCTAGGGTTAGAGAGACGGTTAGGGTTAGGATTGGACGAAGGGTTAGAGTTATGTTGAGGGCTAGGTTTAGAGAGACGGTTAGGGTTAGGATTGGACCTAGGGTTAGGGTTATGTAGAGGGCTAGGGCTAGAGAGACGGTTAGGGTTAGGATTGGACCTAGGGCTAGGGTTAGGTTGAGGGCTATGGTTAGAGTGACAGTTAGGGTTAGGTTTGGACCTAGGGTTAGGGTTATGTTGAGGGCTAGGGTTAGAGGGACGGTTAGGGTTAGGATTGGACCTAGGGTTAGGGTTATGTTGAGGGCTAGGTGTAGAGAGACGGTTAGGGTGAGGATTGGACCTAGGGTTAGGGTTATGTTGAGGGCTAGTGTTAGAGAGACTGTTAGGGTTAGGATTGGACCTAGGGTTAGAGTTATGTTGTGGGTTAGGGTTAGAGGGACGGTTAGGGTTAGGATTGGACCTAGGGTTAGGGTTATGTTGAGGGCTAGGGGTAGAGAGACGGTTAGGGTTAGGATTGGACCTAGGGTTAGGGTTATGTTGAGGGCTAGGGTTAGAGAGACGGTTAGCGTTAGGATTGGACCTAGGGTTAGGGTTATGTTGAGGGCTAGGGTTAGAGAGACGGTTAGGGTTAGGATTGGACCTAGGGTTAGGGTTATGTTGAGGGCTAGGGTTAGAGAGACGGTTAGGGTGAGGATTGGACCTAGGGTTAGGGTTATGTTGAGGGCTAGTGTTAGAGAGACTGTTAGGGTTAGGATTGGACCTAGGGTTAGGGTTATGTTGAGGGCTAGGGTTAGAGAGACGGTTAGGGTTAGGATTGGACCTAGGGTTAGGGTTATGTAGTGGGCTAGGGCTGGAGAGACGGTTAGGGTTAGGATTGGTCCTAGGGTTGGGGTTATGTTGAGGGCTAGGGTTAGAAAGACGGTTAGCGTTAGGATTGGTCCTAGGGTTGGGGTTATGTTGAGGGCTAGGTTTAGAGAGACGGTTAGGGTTAGGATTGGACCTAGGGTTAGGGTTAGGTTGGGGGCTAGTGTTAGAGAGACGGTTAGGTTTAGGATTGGACCTAGGGTTAGGGTTATGTTGAGGGCAAGGGTTAGAGAGACGGTTAGGGTTAGGATTGGACCTAAGGTTAGGGTTATGTTGAGGGGTATGGTTAGAGAGACGGTTAGGGTTAGGATTGGACCTAGGATTAGAGTTATGTTGTGGGCTAGGGTTAGAGGGACGGTTAGGGTTAGGATTGGACCTAGGGTTAGGGTTATGTTGAGGGCTAGGGTTAGAGGGACGTTTAGGGGTAGGATTGGACGTAGGGTTAGGGTTATGTTGAGGGCTAGGGTTAGAGAGACGGTTAGGGTTAGGATTGGACCTAGGGTTAGGGTTATGTTGAGGGCTAGGTGTAGAGAGACGGTTAGGGTTAGGATTGGACCTAGGGTTAGGGTTATGTTGAGGGCTAGTGTTAGAGAGACTGTTAGGGTTAGGATTGGACCTAGGGTTAGAGTTATGTTGTGGGTTAGGGTTAGAGGGACGGTTAGGGTTAGGATTGGACCTAGGGTTAGGGTTATGTTGAGGGCTAGGGGTAGAGAGACGGTTAGGGTTAGGATTGGACCTAGGGTTAGGGTTATGTTGAGGGCTAGGGTTAGAGAGACGGTTAGCGTTAGGATTGGACCTAGGGTTAGGGTTATGTTGAGGGCTAGGGTTAGAGAGACGGTTAGGGTTAGGATTGGACATAGGGTTAGGGTTATGTTGAGGGCTAGGGTTAGAGAGACGGTTAGGGTGAGGATTGGACCTAGGGTTAGGGTTATGTTGAGGGCTAGTGTTAGAGAGACTGTTAGGGTTAGGATTGGACCTAGGGTTAGGGTTATGTTGAGGGCTAGGGTTAGAGAGACGGTTAGGGTTAGGATTGGACCTAGGGTTAGGGTTATGTAGAGGGCTAGGGCTGGAGAGACGGTTAGGGTTAGGATTGGTCCTAGGGTTGGGGTTATGTTGAGGGCTAGGGTTAGAAAGACGGTTAGCGTTAGGATTGGTCCTAGGGTTGGGGTTATGTTGAGGGCTAGGTTTAGAGAGACGGTTAGGGTTAGGATTGGACCTAGGGTTAGGGTTAGGTTGGGGGCTAGTGTTAGAGAGACGGTTAGGTTTAGGATTGGACCTAGGGTTAGGGTTATGTTGAGGGCTAGGGTTAGAGAGACGGTTAGGGTTAGGATTGGACCTAAGGTTAGGGTTATGTTGAGGGGTATGGTTAGAGAGACGGTTAGGGTTAGGATTGGACCTAGGATTAGAGTTATGTTGTGGGCAAGGGTTAGAGGGACGGTTAGGGTTAGGATTGGACCTAGGGTTAGGGTTATGTTGAGGGCTAGGGTTAGAGGGACGTTTAGGGGTAGGATTGGACCTAGGGTTAGGGTTATGTTGAGGGCTAGGGTTAGAGAGACGGTTAGGGTTAGGATTGGACCTAGGATTAGGGTTATGTTGAGGGCTAGGGATAGAGAGACGGTTAGGGTTAGGATTGGACCTAGGGTTAGGTTTATGTTAAGGGCTAGGGGAATAGAGACGGTTAGGGTTAGGATTGGACCTAGGGTTAGAGTTATGTTGAGGGCTAGGGTTAGAGAGACGGTTAGGTTAGGATTGGACCTAGGGTTAGAGTTATGTTGAGGGCTAGGGTTAGAGAGACGGTTAGGGTTAGGATATGACCTAGGGCTAGGTTTATGTTGAGGGCTAGGGTTAGAGAGACGGTTAGGGTTAGGATTGGACCTAAGGCTATGGCTATGTTGAAGGCTAGGGTTAGAGAGACGGTTAGGGTTAGGATTGGACCTAGGGTTAGGGTTATGTTGAGGGCTAGGGTTAGAGAGACGGTTAGGGTTAGGATTGGACCTAGGGATAGGGTTAGGTTCAGGGCTAGGTTTAGAGAGACGGTTAGGGTTAGGATTGGACCTAGGGTTAGGGTTATGTTGAGGGCTAGGGTTAGAAAGATGGTTAGCCTTAGGATTGGACCTAGGCTTGGGGTTATGTTGAGGGCTAGGGTTAGAGAGACGGTTAGGGTTAGGATTGGACCTAGGGTTGGGGTTATGTTGAGGGCTAGGGTTAGAGAGACGGTTAGGGTTAGGATTGGACCTAGGTTTAGGGTTAGGTTGAGGGCTAGTGTTAGAGAGACGGTTAGGTTTAGGATTGGACCTAGGGTTAGGGTTATGTTGAGGGCTAGGATTAGAGAGACGGTTAGGGTTAGGATTGGACCTAGCGTTAGGTTTATGTTAATGGCTAGGTTTATAGAGACGGTTAGGGTTAGGATTGGACCTAAGGCTAAGGTTATGTTGAAGGCTAGGGTTAGGGAGACGGTTAGGGTTAGGATTGGACCTAGGGTTAGGGTTATGTTGATGGCTAGGGTTAGAGAGACGGTTGGGGTTAGGATTGGACCTAGGACTAGGTTTATGTTGAGGGTTAGGGTTAGAGAGACGGTTAGGGTTAGGATTGGACCTAGGGTTAGAGTTATGTTGAGGGCTAGGGTTAGAGAGACGGTTGGGGTTAGGATTGGACCTAGGGCTAGGTTTATGTTGAGGGTTAGGGTTAGAGAGACGGTTAGGGTTAGGATTGGACCTAGGGCTAGGGTTATGTTGAGGGCTAGGTTTAGAGAGACGGTTAGGGTTAGGATTGGACCTAGGGTTAGGGTTATGTTGAGGGCTAGTGTTAGAGAAACGGTTAGGGTTAGGATGGACCTAGGGTTAGAGTTATGTTGAGGGCTAGGGTTAGAGGGACGGTTAGGGTTAGGATTGGACCTAGGGTTAGGGTTATGTTGAGGGCTAGGTATAGAGAGACGGTGAGGGTTTGGATTGGACCTAGGGTTAGGGTTATGTTGAGGGCTAGTGTTAGAGAGACGGTCAGGGTTAGACTTGGACCTAGGGTTAGGGTAATGTTGAGGGCTAGGGTTAGAGAGACCGTCATGATTAGGATTGGACCTAGGTTTAGGGTTATGTTGACGGCTAGGGTTAGAGAGACGGTTAGGGTTATGATTTCACCTAGGGTTAGGGTTATGTTGAGGGCTAGTGTTAGATAGACCGTCATGATTAGGATTGGACCTAGGTTTAGGGTTATGTTGACGGCTAGGGTTAGAGAGACGGTTAGGGTTACGATTGGACCTAGGGTTAGGGTTATGTTGAGGACTAGGTTTGAGAGACGGTTAGGGTTAGGATTGGACCTTGGGTTAGGGTTATGTTGAGGGCTAGGGTTAGAAAGAAGGTTAGGGTTAGGATTGGACCTAGGGTTAGGGTTATGTTGACGGCTAGGGTTAGAGAGACGGTTAGGGTTAGGATTCGACCTAGGGTTAGGGTAATGTTGAGGGCTAGGGTTAGAGAGACGGTTAGGTTTAGGATTGGACCTAGGGTTAGGGTTATGTTGAGGGCTAGGGATAGAGAGACGGTTAGGGTGAGGATTGGACCTAGGGTTAGGGTTATGTTGAGGGCTAGTGTTAGAGAGACTGTTAGGGTTAGGATTGGGCCTAGGGTTAGAGTTATGTTGAGGGCTAGGGTTAGAGGGACGGTTAGGGTTAGGATTGGACCTCGGGTTAGGGTTATGTTGATGGCTAGGGTTAGAGAGACGGTTGGGGTTAGGATTGGACCTAGGGCTAGGTTTATGTTGAGGGTTAGGGTTAGAGAGACGGTTAGGGTTAGGATTGGACCTAGGGTTAGAGTTATGTTGAGGGCTAGGGTTAGAGAGACGGTTGGGGTTAGGATTGGACCTAGGGCTAGGTTTATGTTGAGGGTTAGGGTTAGAGAGACGGTTAGGGTTAGGATTGGACCTAGGGCTAGGGTTATGTTGAGGGCTAGGTTTAGAGAGACGGTTAGGGTTAGGATTGGACCTAGGGTTAGGGTTATGTTGAGGGCTAGTGTTAGAGAAACGGTTAGGGTTAGGATGGACCTAGGGTTAGAGTTATGTTGAGGGCTAGGGTTAGAGGGACGGTTAGGGTTAGGATTGGACCTAGGGTTAGGGTTATGTTGAGGGCTAGGGTTAGAGAGACGGTGAGGGTTTGGATTGGACCTAGGGTTAGGGTTATGTTGAGGGCTAGTGTTAGAGAGACGGTCAGGGTTAGGATTGGACCTAGGGTTAGGGTAATGTTGAGGGCTAGGGTTAGAGAGACCGTCATGATTAGGATTGGACCTAGGTTTAGGGTTATGTTGACGGCTAGGGTTAGAGAGACGGTTAGGGTTATGATTTCACCTAGGGTTAGGGTTATGTTGAGGGCTAGTGTTAGATAGACCGTCATGATTAGGATTGGACCTAGGTTTAGGGTTATGTTGACGGCTAGGGTTAGAGAGACGGTTAGGGTTACGATTGGACCTAGGGTTAGGGTTATGTTGAGGACTAGGTTTGAGAGACGGTTAGGGTTAGGATTGGACCTTGGGTTAGGGTTATGTTGAGGGCTAGGGTTAGAAAGAAGGTTAGGGTTAGGATTGGACCTAGGGTTAGGGTTATGTTGACGGCTAGGGTTAGAGAGACGGTTAGGGTTAGGATTCGACCTAGGGTTAGGGTAATGTTGAGGGCTAGGGTTAGAGAGACGGTTAGGTTTAGGATTGGACCTAGGGTTAGGGTTATGTTGAGGGCTAGGGATAGAGAGACGGTTAGGGTGAGGATTGGACCTAGGGTTAGGGTTATGTTGAGGGCTAGTGTTAGAGAGACTGTTAGGGTTAGGATTGGGCCTAGGGTTAGAGTTATGTTGAGGGCTAGGGTTAGAGGGACGGTTAGGGTTAGGATTGGACCTCGGGTTTGGGTTATGTTGAGGGCTAGGGTTAGAGAGACGGTTAGGGTTAGGATTGGGCCTAGGGTTAGGGTTATGTTGAGGGCTAGGGTTAGAGAGACGGTTAGGGTTAGGATTGGACCTAGGGTTAGGGTTATGTTGAGGGCTAGGGTTAGAGAGGCGGTTAGGGTTAGGATTGGACCTAGGATTAGGGTTATGTTGAGGGCTAGGGTTAGAGAGACGGTTAGGGTTAGGATTGGACCTAGGGTTAAGGTTATGTTGAGGGCTAGGGTTAGAGAGACCGTCATGATTAGGATTGGACCTAGGTTTAGGGTTATGTTGAGGGCTAGGGGTAGAGAGACGGTTAGTGTTAGGATTGGACCTAGGGTTAGAGTTATGTTGAAGGCTAGGGTTAGAGAGACGGTTAGGGTTTGGATTGTACCTAGGGCTAGGTTTATGTTGAGGGCTAGGGTTAGAGAGACTGTTAGGGTTAGGATTGGACCTAGGGCTAGGGTTATGTTGAGGACTAGGGTTAGAGAGACGGTTAGGGTGAGGGTTGGACCTAGGGTTAGGGTTATGTTGAGGGCTAGTGTTAGAGAGACGGTTAGGGTTAGGATTGGACTTGGGGTTAGAGTTATGTTGAGGGTTAGGGTTAGAGGGACGGTTAGGGTTAGGATTAGACCTAGTGTAAGGGTTATGTTGAGGGCTAGGTTTAGAGAGACGGTTAGGGTTAGGAATGGACCTAGGGTTAGGGTTATGTTGAGGGCTAAGGTTAGAGAGACGGTTAGGGTTAGGATTGGACCTAGGGTTAGGGTTATGTTGAGGGCTAGGGTTAGAGAGACGGTTAGGGTGAGGATTGGACCTAGGGTTAGGGTTATGTTGAGGGCTAGTGTTAGAGAGACTGTTACGGTTAGGATTGGACCTAGGGTTAGGGTTATGTTTAGGGCTAGGGTTATTGGGACGGTTAGGGTTAGGACTGGACCTAGGGTTAGGGTTATGTTAAGGGCTAGGGTTAGAGAGACGGTAAGGGTTAGGATTGGACATAGGGCTAGGGTTAGGTTGAGGGCTAGGGTTAGAGTGACGGTTAGGGTTAGGATTGGACCTAGGGTTAGGGTTATGTTGAGGGCTAGGGTTAGAGAGACGGTTAGGGTTAGAATTGGACCTAGGGTTAGGGTTAGTTTGAGGGCTAGGGTTACAGAGACGGTTAGGGTTAGGATTGGACCTAGGGTTAGGGTTATGTTGAGGGCTAGGGTTAGAAAGACGGTTAGGGTTAAGATTGGCCCTAGGGTTATGGTTATGTTGAGGGCTAGGGTTAGAGAGACGGTTAGGGTGAGGATTGGACCTAGGGTTAGGGTTATGTTGAGGGCTAGGGTTAGAGAGACGGTTAGGGTTAGGATTGGACCTAGGGTTAAGTTTATGTTGAGGGCTAGGGTTAGAGAGACGGTTAGGTTTAGGATTGGACCTAGGGTTAGGGTTATGTTGAGGGCTAGGGTTAGAGAGACGGTTAGGTTTAGGATTGGACCTAGGGTTAGGGTTATGTTGAGGGCTAGTGTTAGAGAGATGTTTAGGGTTAGGATTGGACCTAGGGTTAGAGTTATTTTGAGGGCTAGGGTTAGAGGGACGGTTAGGGTTAGGTTTGGACTTAGGGTTAGGGTTATGTTGAGGGCTAGTGTTAGAGAAACGGTAGGGTTAGGATGGACCTAGGGTTAGAGTTATGTTGAGGGCTAGGGTTAGAGGGACGGTTAGGGTTAGGATTGGACCTAGGGTTAGGGTTATGTTGAGGGCTAAGGTTAGAGAGACGGTTAGGATTAGGATTGGACCTAGGGTTAGGGTTATTTTGAGGGCTAGTGTTAGAGAGACGGTCAGGGTTAGGATTGAACCTAGGGTTATGGTTAGGTTGAGGGCTAGGGTTACAGAGACGGTTAGGGTTAGGATTGGACCTAGGATTAGTGTTATGTTGAGGGCTATGGTTAGAAAGACGGTTAAGGTAAGATTGGCCCTAGGGTTAGGGTTATGTTGAGGGCTAGGGTTAGAGAGACGGTTAGGGTGAGGATTGGACCTAGGGTTAGGGTTATGTTGAGGGTAGGGTTAGAGAGACGGTTAGGGTTAGGATTGGACCTAGGGTTAGGGTTATGTTGATGGCTAGGGATAGAGAGACAGTTAGGGTTAGGATTGGACCTAGGGTTAGGGTTATGTTGAGGGCTAGGGTTAGAGAGACGGTTAGGGTTAGGATTGGACCTAGGGTTAGGGTTATGTTGAGGGCTAGGGTTAGAGAGACGGTTAGGGTTAGGATTGGACTTAGGGTTAGGGTTAGGTTGAGGGCTAGGGTTAGAGAGACGGTTAGGGTTAGGATTGGACCTAGGGTTAGAGTTATGTTGAGGGCTAGGGTTAGAGAGACGGTTAGCGTTAGGATTGGACCTAGGGTTAGGGTTATGGTGATGGCTAGGGTTAGAGAGACAGTTAGGGTTAGGATTGGACCTAGGGTTAGGGTTATGTTGAGGACTAGGGTTGAGAGACGGTTAGGGTTAGGATTGGACCTAGGGTGAGGGTTATGTTGAGGGCTAGGGTTAGAAAGACGGTTAGGGTTAGGATTGGACCTAGGGTTAGATTTATGTTGAGGGCTAGGGTTAGAGAGACGGTTAGGGTTAGGATTGGACCTAGGGTTAGAGTTATGTTGAGGGCTAGGGTTAGAGAGACGGTTGGGGTTAGGATTGGACCTAGGGCTAGGTTTATGTTGAGGGTTAGGGTTAGAGAGACGTTTAGGGTTAGGTTTGGACCTAGCGCTAGGGTTATGTTGAGGGCTAGGTTTAGAGAGACGGTTAGGGTTAGGATTGGACCTAGGGTTAGGGTTATGTTGAGGGCTAGTGTTAGAGAAACGGTTAGGGTTAGGATGGACCTAGGGTTAGAGTTATGTTGAGGGCTAGGGTTAGAGGGACGGTTAGGGTTAGGATTGGACCTAGGGTTAGGGTTATGTTGAGGGCTAGGGTTAGCGAGACGGTTAGGGTTAGGATTGGACCTAGGGTTAGCGTTATGTTGAGGGCTAGTGTTAGAGAGACGGTCAGGGTTAGGATTGGACCTAGGGTTAGGGTTATGTTGAGGGCTAGGGTTAGAGAGACGGTTAGGGTTAGGATTGGACTTAGGGTTAGGGTTAGGTTGAGGGCTAGGGTTAGAGAGACGGTTAGGGTTAGGATTGGACCTAGGGTTAGAGTTATGTTGAGGGCTAGGGTTAGAGAGACGGTTAGGGTTAGGATTGGACCTAGGGTTAGGGTTATGGTGATGGCTATGGTTAGAGAGACAGTTAGGGTTAGGATTGGACCTAGGGTTAGGGTTATGTTGAGGACTAGGGTTGAGAGACGGTTAGGGTTAGGATTGGACCTAGGGTGAGGGTTATGTTGAGGGCTAGGGTTAGAAAGACGGTTAGGGTTAGGATTGGACCTAGGGTTAGATTTATGTTGAGGGCTAGGGTTAGAGAGACGGTTAGGGTTAGGATTGGACCTAGGGTTAGAGTTATGTTGAGGGCTAGGGTTAGAGAGACGGTTGGGGTTAGGATTGGACCTAGGGCTAGGTTTATGTTGAGGGTTAGGGTTAGAGAGACGTTTAGGGTTAGGATTGGACCTAGGGCTAGGGTTATGTTGAGGGCTAGGTTTAGAGAGACGGTTAGGGTTAGGATTGGACCTAGGGTTAGGGTTATGTTGAGGGCTAGTGTTAGAGAAACGGTTAGGGTTAGGATGGACCTAGGGTTAGAGTTATGTTGAGGGCTAGGATTAGAGGGACGGTTAGCGTTAGATTGGACCTAGGGTTAGGGTTATGTTGAGGGCTAGGGTTAGAGAGACGGTGAGGGTTTGGATTGGACCTAGGGTTAGGGTTATGTTGAGGGCTAGTGTTAGAGAGACGGTCAGGGTTAGGATTGGACCTAGGGTTAGGGTAATGTTGAGGGCTAGGGTTAGAGAGACCGTCATGATTAGGATTGGACCTAGGTTTAGGGTTATGTTGACGGCTAGGGTTAGAGAGACGGTTAGGGTTATGATTTCACCTAGGGTTAGGGTTATGTTGAGGGCTAGTGTTAGATAGACCGTCATGATTAGGATTGGACCTAGGTTTAGGGTTATGTTGATGGCTAGGGTTAGAGAGACGGTTAGGGTTACGATTGGACCTAGGGTTAGGGTTATGTTGAGGACTAGGTTTGAGAGACGGTTAGGGTTAGGATTGGACCTTGGGTTAGGGTTATGTTGAGGGCTAGGGTTAGAAAGAAGGTTAGGGTTAGGATTGGACCTAGGGTTAGGGTTATGTTGACGGCTAGGGTTAGAGAGACGGTTAGGGTTAGGATTCGACCTAGGGTTAGGGTAATGTTGAGGGCTAGGGTTAGAGAGACGGTTAGGTTTAGGATTGGACCTAGGGTTAGGGTTATGTTGAGGGCTAGGGATAGAGAGACGGTTAGGGTGAGGATTGGACCTAGGGTTAGGGTTATGTTGAGGGCTAGTGTTAGAGAGACTGTTAGGGTTAGGATTGGGCCTAGGGTTAGAGTTATGTTGAGGGCTAGGGTTAGAGGGACGGTTAGGGTTAGGATTGGACCTCGGGTTTGGGTTATGTTGAGGGCTAGGGTTAGAGAGACGGTTAGGGTTAGGATTGGGCCTAGGGTTAGGGTTATGTTGAGGGCTAGGGTTAGAGAGACGGTTAGGGTTAGGATTGGACCTAGGGTTAGGGTTATGTTGAGGGCTAGGGTTAGAGAGGCGGTTAGGGTTAGGATTGGACCTAGGATTAGGGTTATGTTGAGGGCTAGGGTTAGAGAGACGGTTAGGGTTAGGATTGGACCTAGGGTTAGGGTTATGTTGAGGGCTAGGGTTAGAGAGACCGTCATGATTAGGATTGGACCTAGGTTTAGGGTTATGTTGAGGGCTAGGGGTAGAGAGACGGTTAGTGTTAGGATTGGACCTAGGGTTAGAGTTATGTTGAAGGCTAGGGTTAGAGAGACGGTTAGGGTTAGGATTGTACCTAGGGCTAGGTTTATGTTGAGGGCTAGGGTTAGAGAGACTGTTAGGGTTAGGATTGGACCTAGGGCTAGGGTTATGTTGAGGACTAGGGTTAGAGAGACGGTTAGGGTGAGGGTTGGACCTAGGGTTAGGGTTATGTTGAGGGCTAGTGTTAGAGAGACGGTTAGGGTTAGGATTGGACTTGGGGTTAGAGTTATGTTGAGGGTTAGGGTTAGAGGGACGGTTAGGGTTAGGATTAGACCTAGGGTAAGGGTTATGTTGAGGGCTAGGTTTAGAGAGACGGTTAGGGTTAGGAATGGACCTAGGGTTAGGGTTATGTTGAGGGCTAAGGTTAGAGAGACGGTTAGGGTTAGGATTGGACCTAGGGTTAGGGTTATGTTGAGGGCTAGGGTTAGAGAGACGGTTAGGGTGAGGATTGGACCTAGGGTTAGGGTTATGTTGAGGGCTAGTGTTAGAGAGACTGTTACGGTTAGGATTGGACCTAGGGTTAGGGTTATGTTGAGGGCTAGGGTTATTGGGACGGTTAGGGTTAGGACTGGACCTAGGGTTAGGGTTATGTTAAGGGCTAGGGTTAGAGAGACGGTAAGGGTTAGGATTGGACATAGGGCTAGGGTTAGGTTGAGGGCTAGGGTTAGAGTGACGGTTAGGGTTAGGATTGGACCTAGGGTTAGGGTTATGTTGAGGGCTAGGGTTAGAGAGACGGTTAGGGTTAGAATTGGACCTAGGGTTAGGGTTAGTTTGAGGGCTAGGGTTACAGAGACGGTTAGGGTTAGGATTGGACCTAGGGTTAGGGTTATGTTGAGGGCTAGGGTTAGAAAGACGGTTAGGGTTAAGATTGGCCCTAGGGTTATGGTTATGTTGAGGGCTAGGGTTAGAGAGACGGTTAGGGTGAGGATTGGACCTAGGGTTAGGGTTATGTTGAGGGCTAGGGTTAGAGAGACGGTTAGGGTTAGGATTGGACCTAGGGTTAAGTTTATGTTGAGGGCTAGGGTTAGAGAGACGGTTAGGTTTAGGAGTGGACCTAGGGTTAGGGTTATGTTGAGGGGTAGGGTTAGAGAGACGGTTAGGTTTAGGATTGGACCTAGGGTTAGGGTTATGTTGAGGGCTAGTGTTAGAGAGACGTTTAGGGTTAGGATTGGACCTAGGGTTAGAGTTATTTTGAGGGCTAGGGTTAGAGGGACGGTTAGGGTTAGGTTTGGACTTAGGGTTAGGGTTATGTTGAGGGCTAGTGTTAGAGAAACGGTAGGGTTAGGATGGACCTAGGGTTAGAGTTATGTTGAGGGCTAGGGTTAGAGGGACGGTTAGGGTTAGGATTGGACCTAGGGTTAGGGTTATGTTGAGGGCTAAGGTTAGAGAGACGGTTAGGATTAGGATTGGACCTAGGGTTAGGGTTATTTTGAGGGCTAGTGTTAGAGAGACGGTCAGGGTTAGGATTGAACCTAGGGTTATGGTTAGGTTGAGGGCTAGGGTTACAGAGACGGTTAGGGTTAGGATTGGACCTAGGGTTAGTGTTATGTTGAGGGCTATGGTTAGAAAGACGGTTAGGGTAAGATTGGCCCTAGGGTTAGGGTTATGTTGAGGGCTAGGGTTAGAGAGACGGTTAGGGTGAGGATTGGACCTAGGGTTAGGGTTATGTTGAGGGTAGGGTTAGAGAGACGGTTAGGGTTAGGATTGGACCTAGGGTTAGGGTTATGTTGATGGCTAGGGATAGAGAGACAGTTAGGGTTAGGATTGGACCTAGGGTTAGGGTTATGTTGAGGGCTAGGGTTAGAGAGACGGTTAGGGTTAGGATTGGACCTAGGGTTAGGGTTATGTTGAGGGCTAGGGTTAGAGAGACGGTTAGGGTTAGGATTGGACTTAGGGTTAGGGTTAGGTTGAGGGCTAGGGTTAGGGAGACGGTTAGGGTTAGGATTGGACCTAGGGTTAGAGTTATGTTGAGGGCTAGGGTTAGAGAGACGGTTAGGGTTAGGATTGGACCTAGGGTTAGGGTTATGGTGATGGCTAGGGTTAGAGAGACAGTTAGGGTTAGGATTGGACCTAGGGTTAGGGTTATGTTGAGGACTAGGGTTGAGAGACGGTTAGGGTTAGGATTGGACCTAGGGTGAGGGTTATGTTGAGGGCTAGGGTTAGAAAGACGGTTAGGGTTAGGATTGGACCTAGGGTTAGATTTATGTTGAGGGCTAGGGTTAGAGAGACGGTTAGGGTTAGGATTGGACCTAGGGTTAGAGTTATGTTGAGGGCTAGGGTTAGAGAGACGGTTGGGGTTAGGATTGGACCTAGGGCTAGGTTTATGTTGAGGGTTACGGTTAGAGAGACGTTTAGGGTTAGGATTGGACCTAGGGCTAGGGTTATGTTGAGGGCTAGGTTTAGAGAGACGGTTAGGGTTAGGATTGGACCTAGGGTTAGGGTTATGTTGAGGGCTAGTGTTAGAGAAACGGTTAGGGTTAGGATGGACCTAGGGTTAGAGTTATGTTGAGGGCTAGGGTTAGAGGGACGGTTAGGGTTAGGATTGGACCTAGGGTTAGGGTTATGTTGAGGGCTAGGGTTAGCGAGACGGTTAGGGTTAGGATTGGACCTAGGGTTAGGGTTATGTTGAGGGCTAGTGTTAGAGAGACGGTCAGGGTTAGGATTGGACCTAGGGTTAGGGTAATGTTGAGGGCTAGGGTTAGAGAGACCGTCAGGATTAGGATTGGACCTAGGTTTAGGGTTATGTTGACGGCTAGGGTTAGAGAGACGGTTAGGGTTATGATTTCACCTAGGGTTAGGGTTATGTTGAGGGCTAGTGTTAGATAGACCGTCATGATTAGGATTGGACCTAGGTTTAGGGTTATGTTGACGGCTAGGGTTAGAGAGACGGTTAGGGTTACGATTTGACCTAGGGTTAGGGTTATGTTGAGGACTAGGTTTGAGAGACGGTTAGGGTTAGGATTGGACCTAGGGTTAGGGTTATGTTGAGGGCTAGGGTTAGAAAAACGGTTAGGGTTAGGATTGGACCTAGGGTTAGGGTTATGTTGACGGCTAGGGTTAGAGAGACTGTTAGGGTTAGGATTCGACCTAGGGTTAGGGTTATGTTGAGGGCTAGGGTTAGAGAGACGGTTAGGTTTAGGATTGGACCTAGGGTTAGGGTTATGTTGAGGGCTAGTGTTAGAGAGACTGTTAGGGTTAGGATTGGGCCTAGGGTTAGAGTTATGTTGAGGGCTAGGGTTCGAGGGACGGTTAGGGTTAGGATTGGACCTCGGGTTAGGGTTATGTTGAGGGCTAGGGTTAGAGAGACGGTTAGGGTTAGGATTGGGCCTAGGGTTAGGGTTATGTTGAGGGCTAGGGTTAGAGAGACGGTTAGGGTTAGGATTGGACCTAGGGTTAGGGTTACGTTGAGGGCTAGGGTTAGAGAGACGGTTAGTTTGAGGATTGGACCTAGGGGTAGGGTTATGTTGAGGGCTAGGTTTAGAGAGACGGTTAGGGTTAGGATTGGACCTAGGGTTAGGGTTATGTTGAGGGCTAGGGTTAGAGAAACGGTAGGGTTAGGATGGACCTAGGGTTAGAGTTATGTTGAGGGCTAGGGTAGAGGGACGGTTAGGGTTAGGATTGGACCTAGGGTTAGGGTTATGTTGAGGGCTAGGGTTAGAGAGACGGTTAGGATTAGGATTGGACCTAGGGTTAGGGTTATTTTGAGGGCTAGTGTTAGAGAGACGGTCAGGGTTAGGATTGAACCTAGGGTTAGGGTTAGGTTGAGGGCTAGGGTTACAGAGACGGTTAGGGTTAGGATTGGACCTAGGGTTAGTGTCATGTTGAGGGCTAGGGTTAGAAAGACGGTTAGGGTAAGATTGGCCCTAGGGTTAGGGTTATGTTGAGGGCTAGGGTTAGAGAGACGGTTAGGGTGAGGATTGGACCTAGGGTTAGGGTTATGTTGAGGGTAGGGTTAGAGAGACGGTTAGGGTTAGGATTGGACCTAGGGTTAGGGTTATGTTGATGGCTAGGGATAGAGAGACAGTTAGGGTTAGGATTGGACCTAGGTTTAGGGTTATGTTGAGGGCTAGGGTTAGAGAGACGGTTAGGGTTAGGATTGGACCTAGGGTTAGGGTTATGTTGAGGGCTAGGGTTAGAGAGACGGTTAGGGTTAGGATTGGACTTAGGGTTAGGGTTAGATTGAGGGCTAGGGTTAGAGAGACGGTTAGGGTTAGGATTGGACCTAGGGTTAGAGTTATGTTGAGGGCTAGGGTTAGAGAGACGGTTAGGGTTAGGATTGGACCTAGGGTTAGGGTTATGTTGATGGCTAGGGTTAGAGAGACAGTTAGGGTTAGGATTGGACCTAGGGTTAGGGTTATGTTGAGGACTAGGGTTAGAGAGACGGTTAGGGTTAGGATTGGACCTACGGTTAGGGTTATGTTGAGGGCTAGGGTTAGAGAGACGGTTAGGGTTATGATTGGACCTAGGGTGAGGGTTATGTTGAGGGCTAGGGTTAGAAAGACGGTTAGGGTTAGGATTGGACCTAGGGTTAGATTTATGTTGAGGGCTAGGTTTAGAGAGACGGTTAGGGTTAGGATTGGACCTAGGGTTAGAGTTATGTTGAGGGCTAGGGTTAGAGAGACGGTTGGGGTTAGGATTGGACCTAGGGCTAGGTTTATGTTGAGGGTTAGGGTTAGAGAGACGGTTAGGGTTAGGATTGGACCTAGGGCTAGGGTTATGTTGAGGGCTAGGTTTAGAGAGACGGTTAGGGTTAGGATTGGACCTAGGGTTAGGGTTATGTTGAGGGCTAGTGTTAGAGAAACGGTTAGGGTTAGGATGGACCTAGGGTTAGAGTTATGTTGAGGGCTAGGGTTAGAGAGACGGTTAGGGTGAGGATTGGACCTAGGGATAGGGTTATGTTGAGGGCTAGTGTTAGAGAGACTGTTACGGTTAGGATTGGACCTAGGCTTAGGGTTATGTTGAGGGCTAGGGTTAGTGGGACTGTTAGGGTTAGGACTGGACCTAGGGTTAGGGTTATGTTGAGGGCTAGTGTTAGAGAGACGGTCAGGGTTAGGATTGGAACTAGGGTTAGGGTAATGTTGAGGGCTAGGGTTATAGAGACCGTCATGATTAGGATTGGACCTAGGTTTAGGGTTATGTTGACGGCTAGGGTTAGAGAGACGGTTAGGGTTATGATTTCACCTAGGGTTAGGGTTATGTTGAGGGCTAGTGTTAGATAGACCGTCATGATTAGGATTGGACCTAGGTTTAGGGTTATGTTGACGGCTAGGGTTAGAGAGACGGTTAGGGTTACGATTTGACCTAGGGTTAGGGTTATGTTGAGGACTAGCTTTGAGAGACGGTTAGGGTTAGGATTGGACCTAGGGTTAGGGTTATGTTGAGGGCTAGGGTTAGAAAGAAGGTTAGGGTTAGGATTGGACCTAGGGTTAGGGTTATGTTGACGGCTAGGGTTAGAGAGACGGTTAGGGTTAGGATTCGACCTAGGGTTAGGGTTATGTTGAGGGCTAGGGTTAGAGAGACGGTTAGGTTTAGGATTGGACCTAGGGTTAGGGTTATGTTGAGGGCTAGGGATAGAGAGACGGTTAGGGTGAGGATTGGACATAAGGTTAGGGTTATGTTGAGGGCTAGTGTTAGAGAGACTGTTAGGGTTAGGATTGGGCCTAGGGTTAGAGTTATGTTGAGGGCTAGGGTTAGAGGGACGGTTAGGGTTAGGATTGGACCTCGGGTTTGGGTTATGTTGAGGGCTAGGGTTAGAGAGACGGTTAGGGTTAGGATTGGGCCTAGGGTTAGGGTTATGTTGAGGGCTAGGGTTAGAGAGACGGTTAGGGTTAGGATTGGACCTAGGGTTAGGGTTATGTTGAGGGCTAGGGTTAGAGAGACGGTTAGGGTTAGGATTGGACCTAGGATTAGGGTTATGTTGAGGGCTAGGGTTAGAGAGACGGTTAGGGTTAGGATTGGACCTAGGGTTAGGGTTATGTTGAGGGCTAGGGTTAGAGAGACCGTCATGATTAGGATTGGACCTAGGTTTAGGGTTATGTTGAGGGCTAGGGGTAGAGAGACGGTTAGTGTTAGGATTGGACCTAGGGTTAGATTTATGTTGAGGGCTAGGGTTAGAGAGACGGTTAGGGTTAGGATTGTACCTAGGGCTAGGTTTATGTTGAGGGCTAGGGTTAGAGAGACTGTTAGGGTTAGGATTGGACCTAGGGCTAAGGTTATGTTAAGGGCTAGGGTTAGAGAGACGGTTAGGGTGAGGGTTCGACCTAGGGTTAGGGTTATGTTGAGGGCTAGTGTTAGAGAGACGGTTAGGGTTAGGATTGGACTTGGGGTTAGAGTTATGTTGAGGGTTAGGGTTAGAGGGACGGTTAAGGTTAGGATTGGACCTAGGGTTAGGGTTATGTTGAGGGCTAGGTTTAGAGAGACGGTTAGGGTTAGGAATGGACCTAGGGTTAGGGTTATGTTGAGGGCTAAGGTTAGAGAGACGGTTAGGGTTAGGATTGGAGCTAGGGTTAGGGTTATGTTGAGGGCTAGGGTTAGAGAGACGGTTAGGGTGAGGATTGGACCTAGGGTTAGGGTTATGTTGAGGGCTAGTGTTAGAGAGACTGTTACGGTTAGGATTGGACCTAGGGTTAGGGTTATGTTGAGGGCTAGGGTTAGTGGGACGGTTAGGGTTAGGACTGGACCTAGGGTTAGGGTTATGTTAAGGGCTAGGGTTAGAGAGACGGTAAGGGTTAGGATTGGACATAGGGCTAGGGTTAGGTTGAGGGCTAGGGTTAGAGTGACGGTTAGGGTTAGGATTGGACATAGGGTTAGGGTTATGTTGAGGGCTAGGGTTAGAGAGACGGTTAGGGTTAGAATTGGACCTAGGGTTAGGGTTAGGTTGAGGGCTAGGGTTACAGAGACGGTTAGGGTTAGGATTGGACCTAGGGTTAGTGTTATGTTGAGGGCTAGGGTTAGAAAGACGGTTAGGGTAAGATTGGCCCTAGGGTTAGGGTTATGTTGAGGGCTAGGGTTAGAGAGACGGTTAGGGTGAGGATTGGACCTAGGGTTAGGGTTATGTTGAGGGTAGGGTTAGAGAACGGTTAGGGTTAGGATTGTACCTAGGGTTAGGGTTATGTTGATGGCTAGGGATAGAGAGACAGTTAGGGTTAGGATTGGACCTAGGGTTAGGGTTATGTTGAGGGCTAGGGTTAGAGAGACGGTTAGGGTTAGGATTGGACCTAGGGTTAGGGTTATGTTGAGGGCTAGGGTTAGAGAGACGGTTAGGGTTAGGATTGGACCTAGGGTTAGGGTTATGTTGAGGGCTAGGGTTAGAGAGACGGTTAGGGTTAGAATTGGACCTAGGGTTAGGGTTAGTTTGAGGGCTAGGGTTACAGAGACGGTTAGGGTTAGGATTGTACCTAGGGTTAGGGTTATGTTGAGGGCTAGGGTTAGAAAGACTGTTAGGGTTAAGATTGGCCCTAGGGTTATGGTTATGTTGAGGGCTAGGGTTAGAGAGACGGTTAGGGTGAGGATTGGACCTAGGGTTAGGGTTATGTTGAGGGCTAGGGTTAGAGAGACGGTTAGGGTTAGGATTGGACCTAGGGTTAAGTTTATGTTGAGGGCTAGGGTTAGAGAGACGGTTAGGTTTAGGATTGGACCTAGGGTTAGGGTTATGTTGAGGGCTAGGGTTAGAGAGACGGTTAGGTTTAGGATTGGACCTAGGGTTAGGGTTATGTTGAGGGCTAGTTTTAGAGAGACGTTTAGGGTTAGGATTGGACCTAGGGTTAGAGTTATTTTGAGGGCTAGGGTTAGAGGGACGGTTAGGGTTAGGTTTGGACTTAGGGTTAGGGTTATGTTGAGGGCTAGTGTTAGAGAAACGGTAGGGTTAGGATGGACCTAGGGTTAGAGATATGTTGAGGGCTAGGGTTAGAGGGACGGTTAGGGTTAGGATTGGACCTAGGGTTAGGGTTATGTTGAGGGCTAGGGTTAGAGAGACGGTTAGGATTAAGATTGGACCTAGGGTTAGGGTTATTTTGAGGGCTAGTGTTAGAGAGACGGTCAGGGTTAGGATTGAACCTAGGGTTAGGGTTAGGTTGAGGGCTAGGGTTACAGAGACGGTTAGGGTTAGGATTGGACCTAGGGTTAGTGTTATGTTGAGGGCTATGGTTAGAAAGACGGTTAGGGTAAGATTGGCCCTAGGGTTAGGGTTATGTTGAGGGCTAGGGTTAGAGAGACGGTTAGGGTGAGGATTGGACCTAGGGTTAGGGTTATGTTGAGGGTAGGGTTAGAGAGACGGTTAGGGTTAGGATTGGACCTAGGGTTAGGGTTATGTTGATGGCTAGGGATAGAGAGACAGTTAGGGTTAGGATTGGACCTAGGGTTAGGGTTATGTTGAGGGCTAGGGTTAGAGAGACGGTTAGGGTTAGGATTGGACCTAGGGTTAGGGTTATGTTGAGGGCTAGGGTTAGAGAGACGGTTAGGGTTAGGATTGGACTTAGGGTTAGGGTTAGGTTGAGGGCTAGGGTTAGAGAGACGGTTAGGGTTAGGATTGGACCTAGGGTTAGAGTTATGTTGAGGGCTAGGGTTAGAGAGACGGTTAGGGTTAGGATTGGACCTAGGGTTAGGGTTATGTTGATGGCTAGGGTTAGAGAGACAGTTAGGGTTAGGATTGGACCTAGGGTTAGGGTTATGTTGAGGACTAGGGTTGAGAGACGGTTAGGGTTAGGATTGGACCTAGGGTGAGGGTTATGTTGAGGGCTAGAGTTAGAAAGACGGTTAGGGTTAGGATTGGACCTAGGGTTAGATTTATGTTGAGGGCTAGGGTTAGAGAGACGGTTAGGGTTAGGATTGGACCTAGGGTTAGAGTTATGTTGAGGGCTAGGGTTAGAGAGACGGTTGGGGTTAGGATTGGACCTAGGGCTAGGTTTATGTTGAGGGTTAGGGTTAGAGAGACGTTTAGGGTTAGGATTGGACCTAGGGCTAGGGTTATGTTGAGGGCTAGGTTTAGAGAGACGGTTAGGGTTAGGATTGGACCTAGGGTTAGGGTTATGTTGAGGGCTAGTGTTAGAGAAACGGTTAGGGTTAGGATGGACCTAGGGTTAGAGTTATGTTGAGGGCTAGGGTTAGAGGGACGGTTAGGGTTAGGATTGGACCTAGGGTTAGGGTTATGTTGAGGGCTAGGGTTAGAGAGACGGTTAGGGTTAGGATTGGACCTAGGGTTAGGGTTATGTTGAGGGCTAGTGTTAGAGAGACGGTCAGGGTTAGGATTGGACCTAGGGTTAGGGTAATGTTGAGGGCTAGGGTTAGAGAGACCGTCATGATTAGGATTGGACCTAGGTTTAGGGTTATGTTGACGGCTAGGGTTAGAGAGACGGTTAGGGTTATGATTTCACCTAGGGTTAGGGTTATGTTGAGGGCTAGTGTTAGATAGACCGTCATGATTAGGATTGGACCTAGGTTTAGGGTTATGTTGACGGCTAGGGTTGGAGAGACGGTTAGGGTTAGGATTGGACCTAGGGTTAGGGTTATGTTGAGGGCTAGGGTTAGAGAGACGGTTAGGGTTAGGATTGGACCTAGGGTTAGGGTTATGTTGAGGGCTAGGGTTAGAGAGACGGTTAGGGTGAGGATTGGACCTAGGGGTAGGGTTATGTTGAGGGCTAGGTTTAGAGAGACGGTTAGGGTTAGGAATGGACCTAGGGTTAGGGTTATGTTGAGGGCTAAGGTTAGAGAGACGGTTAGGGTTAGGATTGGAGCTAGGGTTAGGGTTATGTTGAGGGCTAGGGTTAGAGAGACGGTTAGGGTGAGGATTGGACCTAGGGTTAGGGTTATGTTGAGGGCTAGTGTTAGAGAGACTGTTACGGTTAGGATTGGACCTAGGGTTAGGGTTATGTTGAGGGCTAGGGTTAGTGGGACGGTTAGGGTTAGGACTGGACCTAGGGTTAGGGTTATGTTAAGGGCTAGGGTTAGAGAGACGGTAAGGGTTAGGATTGGACATAGGGCTAGGGTTAGGTTGAGGGCTAGGGTTAGAGAGACGGTTAGGGTTATGATTTCACCTAGGGTTAGGGTTATGTTGAGGGCTAGTGTTAGATAGACCGTCATGATTAGGATTGGACCTAGGTTTAGGGTTATGTTGACGGCTAGGGTTAGAGAGAAGGTTAGGGTTACGATTTGACCTAGGGTTAGGGTTATGTTGAGGACTAGGTTTGAGAGACGGTTAGGGTTAGGATTGGACCTAGGGTTAGGGTTATGTTGAGGGCTAGGGTTAGAAAGAAGGTTAGGGTTAGGATTGGACCTAGGGTTAGGGTTATGTTGACGGCTAGGGTTAGAGAGACGGTTAGGGTTAGGATTCGACCTAGGGTTAGGGTTATGTTGAGGGCTAGGGTTAGAGAGACGGTTAGGGTTAGGATTGGACCTAGGGTTAGGGTTATGTTGAGGGCTAGGGTTAGAGAGACGGTTAGGGTTAGGATTGGACCTAGGGTTAGGGTTATGTTGAGGGCTAGGGTTAGAGAGACCGTCATGATTAGGATTGGACCTAGGTTTAGGGTTATGTTGAGGGCTAGGGGTAGAGAGACGGTTAGTGTTAGGATTGGACCTAGGGTTAGAGTTATGTTGAGGGCTAGGGTTAGAGAGACGGTTAGGGTTAGGATTGTACCTAGGGCTAGGTTTATGTTGAGGGCTAGGGTTAGAGAGACTGTTAGGGTTAGGATTGGACCTAGGGCTAGGGTTATGTTGAGGGCTAGGGTTAGAGAGACGGTTAGGGTGAGGGTTCGACCTAGGGTTAGGGTTATGTTGAGGGCTAGTGTTAGAGAGACGGTTAGGGTTAGGATTGGACTTGGGGTTAGAGTTATGTTGAGGGTTAGGGTTAGAGGGACGGTTAGGGTTAGGATTGGACCTAGGGTTAGGGTTATGTTGAGGGCTAGGTTTAGAGAGACGGTTAGGGTTAGGAATGGACCTAGGGTTAGGGTTATGTTGAGGGCTAAGGTTAGAGAGACGGTTAGGGTTAGGATTGGACCTAGGGTTAGGGTTATGTTGAGGGCTAGGGTTAGAGAGACGGTTAGGGTGAGGATTGGACCTAGGGTTAGGGTTATGTTGAGGGCTAGTGTTAGAGAGACTGTTACGGTTAGGATTGGACCTAGGGTTAGGGTTATGTTGAGGGCTAGGGTTAGTGGGACGGTTAGGGTTAGGACTGGACCTAGGGTTAGGGTTATGTTAAGGGCTAGGGTTAGAGAGACGGTAAGGGTTAGGATTGGACATAGGGCTAGGGTTAGGTTGAGGGCTAGGGTTAGAGAGACGGTTAGGGTTAGGATTGGACCTAGGGTTAGGGTTATGTTGAGGGCTAGGGTTAGAGAGACGGTTAGGGTTAGAATTGGACCTAGGGTTAGGGTTAGGTTGAGGGCTAGGGTTACAGAGACGGTTAGGGTTAGGATTGGACCTAGGGTTAGGGTTATGTTGAGGGCTAGGGTTAGAAAGACGGTTAGGGTTAAGATTGGCCCTAGGGTTATGGTTATGTTGAGGGCTAGGTTTAGAGAGACGGTTAGGTTTAGGATTGGACCTAGGGTTAGGGTTATGTTGAGGGCTAGGGTTAGAGAGACGGTTAGGTTTAGGATTGGACCTAGGGTTAGGGTTATGTTGAGGGCTAGTGTTAGAGAGACGTTTAGGGTTAGGATTGGACCTAGGGTTAGAGTTATTTTGAGGGCTAGGGTTAGAGGGACGGTTAGGGTTAGGTTTGGACTTAGGGATAGGGTTATGTTGAGGGCTAGTGTTAGAGAAACGGTAGGGTTAGGATGGACCTAGGGTTAGAGTTATGTTGAGGACTAGGGTTAGAGGGGCGGTTAGGGTTAGGATTGGACCTAGGGTTAGGGTTATGTTGAGGGCTAGGTTTAGAGAGACGGTTAGGATTAGGATTGGACCTAGGGTTAGGGTTATTTTGAGGGCTAGTGTTAGAGAGACGGTCAGGGTTAGGATTGAACCTAGGGTTAGGGTTAGGTTGAGGGCTAGGGTTACAGAGACGGTTAGGGTTAGGATTGGACCTAGGGATAGTGTTATGTTGAGGGCTAGGGTTAGAAAGACGGTTAGGGTAAGATTGGCCCTAGGGTTAGGGTTATGTTGAGGGCTAGGGTTAGAGAGACGGTTAGGGTGAGGATTGGACCTAGGGTTAGGGTTATGTTGAGGGTAGGGTTAGAGAGACGGTTAGGGTTAGGATTGGACCTAGGGTTAGGGTTATGTTGATGGCTAGGGATAGAGAGACAGTTAGGGTTAGGATTGGACCTAGGGTTAGGGTTATGTTGAGGGCTAGGGTTAGAGAGACGGTTAGGGTTAGGATTGGACCTAGGGTTAGGGTTATGTTGAGGGCTAGGGTTAGAGAGACGGTTAGGGTTAGGATTGGACTTAGGGTTAGGGTTAGGTTGAGGGCTAGGGTTAGAGAGACGGTTAGGGTTAGGATTGGACCTAGGGTTAGAGTTATGTTGAGGGCTAGGGTTAGAGAGACGGTTAGGGTTAGGATTGGACCTAGGGTTAGGGTTATGTTGATGGCTAGGGTTAGAGAGACAGTTAGGGTTAGGATTGGACCTAGGGTTAGGGTTATGTTGAGGACTAGGGTTGAGAGACGGGTAGGGTTAGGATTGGACCTAGGGTTAGGGTTATGTTGAGGGCTAGGGTTAGAAAGACGGTTAGGGTTAGGATTGGACCTAGGGTTAGATTTATGTTGAGGGCTAGGGTTAGAGAGACGGTTAGGGTTAGGATTGGACCTAGGGTTAGAGTTATGTTGAGGGCTAGGGTTAGAGAGACGGTTGGGGTTAGGATTGGACCTAGGGCTAGGTTTATGTTGAGGGTTAGGGTTAGAGAGACGGTTAGGGTTAGGATTGGACCTAGGGCTAGGGTTATGTTGAGGGCTAGGTTTAGAGAGACGGTTAGGGTTAGGATTGGACCTAGGGTTAGGGTTATGTTGAGGGCTAGTGTTAGAGAAACGGTTAGGGTTAGGATGGACCTAGGGTTAGAGTTATGTTGAGGGCTAGGTTTAGAGGGACGGTTAGGGTTAGGATTGGACCTAGGGTTAGGGTTATGTTGAGGGCTAGGGTTAGAGAGACGGTTAGGGTTAGGATTGGACCTAGGGTTAGGGTTATGTTGAGGGCTAGTGTTAGAGAGACGGTCAGGGTTAGGATTGGACCTAGGGTTAGGGTAATGTTGAGGGCTAGGGTTAGAGAGACCGTCATGATTAGGATTGGACCTAGGTTTAGGGTTATGTTGACGGCTAGGGTTAGAGAGACGGTTAGGGTTATGATTTCACCTAGGGTTAGGGTTATGTTGAGGGCTAGTGTTAGATAGACCGTCATGATTAGGATTGGACCTAGGTTTAGGGTTATGTTGACGGCTAGGGTTAGAGAGACGGTTAGGGTTACGATTTGACCTAGGGTTAGGGTTATGTTGAGGACTAGGTTTGAGAGACGGTTAGGGTTAGGATTCGACCTAGGGTTAGGGTTATGTTGAGGGCTAGGGTTACAAAGACGGTTAGGGTTAGGATTGGACCTAGGGTTAGGGTTATGTTGACGGCTAGGGTTAGAGAGACGGTTAGGGTTAGGATTCGACCTAGGGTTAGGGTTATGTTGAGGGCTAGGGTTAGAGAGACGGTTAGGTTTAGGATTGGACCTAGGGTTAGGGTTATGTTGAGGGCTAGGGATAGAGAGACGGTTAGGGTGAGGATTGGACCTAGGGTTAGGGTTATGTTGAGGGCTAGTGTTAGAGAGACTGTTAGGGTTAGGATTGGGCCTAGGGTTAGAGTTATGTTGAGGGCTAGGGTTAGAGGGACGGTTAGGGTTAGGATTGGACCTCGGGTTAGGGTTATGTTGAGGGCTAGGGTTAGAGAGACGGTTAGGGTTAGGATTGGGCCTAGGGTTAGGGTTATGTTGAGGGCTAGGGTTAGAGAGACGGTTAGGGTTAGGATTGGACCTAGGGTTAGGGTTATGTTGAGGGCTAGGGTTAGAGAGACGGTTAGGGTTAGGATTGGACCTAGGATTAGGGTTATGTTGAGGGCTAGGGTTAGAGAGACGGTTAGGGTTAGGATTGGACCTAGGGTTAGGGTTATGTTCAGGGCTAGGGTTAGAGAGACCGTCATGATTAGGATTGGACCTAGGTTTAGGGTTATGTTGAGGGCTAGGGGTAGAGAGACGGTTAGTGTTAGGATTGGACCTAGGGTTAGAGTTATGTTGAGGGCTAGGGTTAGAGAGACGGTTAGGGTTAGGATTGTACCTAGGGCTAGGTTTATGTTGAGGGCTAGGGTTAGAGAGACTGTTAGGGTTAGGATTGGTCCTAGGGTTAGGGTTATGTTGAGGGCTAGGGTTAGAGAGACGGTTAGGGTGAGGATTGGACCTAGGGTTAGGGTTATGTTGAGGGCTAGTGTTAGAGAGACTGTTACGGTTAGGATTGGACCTAGGGTTAGGGTTATGTTGAGGGCTAGGGTTAGTGGGACGGTTAGGGGTAGGACTGGACCTAGGGTTAGGGTTATGTTAAGGGCTAGGGTTAGAGAGACGGTAAGGGTTAGGATTGGACATAGGGCTAGGGTTAGGTTGAGGGCTAGGGTTAGAGTGACGGTTAGGGTTAGGATTGGACCTAGGGTTAGGGGTATGTTGAGGGCTAGGGTTAGAGAGACGGTTAGGGTTAGGATTTGACCTAGGTTTAGGGTTAGGTTGAGGGCTAGGGTTACAGAGACGGTTAGGGTTAGGATTGGACCTAGGGTTAGGGTTATGTTGAGGGCTAGGGTTAGAAAGACGGTTAGGGTTAAGATTGGCCCTAGGGTTATGGTTATGTTGAGGGCTAGGGTTAGAGAGACGGTTAGGGTGAGGATTGGACCTAGGGTTAGGGTTATGTTGAGGGCTAGGGTTAGAGAGACGGTTAGGGTTAGGATTGGACCTAGGGTTAAGTTTATGTTGAGGGCTAGGGTTAGAGAGACGGTTAGGTTTAGGATTGGACCTAGGGTTAGGGTTATGTTGAGGGCTAGGGTTAGAGAGACGGTTAGGTTTAGGATTGGACCTAGGGTTAGGGTTATGTTGAGGGCTAGTGTTAGAGAGACGTTTAGGGTTAGGATTGGACCTAGGGTTAGAGTTATTTTGAGGGCTAGGGTTAGAGGGACGGTTAGGGTTAGGTTTGGACTTAGGGTTAGGGTTATGTTGAGGGCTAGGGTGAGAGAGACGGTTAGGGTTAGGATTGGACCTAGGGTTAGGGTTATGTTGAGGGCTAGTGTTAGAGAGACGGTCAGGGTTAGGATTGGACCTAGGATTAGGGTTATGTTGAGGGCTAGGATTAGAGAGACCGTCATGATTAGGATTGGACCTAGGTTTAGGGTTATGTTGAGGGCTAGGGTTAGAGAGACAGTTAGGGTTACGATTTGACCTAGGGTTAGGGTTATGTTGAGGGCTAGGGTTAGAGAGACGGTTAGGGTTAGGATTGGACCTAGGGTTAGGGTTATGTTGAGGGCTAGGGTTAGAGAGACGGTTAGGGTTAGGATTGGACCTAGGCTTAGGGTTATGTTGAGGGCTAGGGTTAGAGAGACGGTCAGGGTTTGGATTGGACCTAGGGTTAGGGTTATTTGAGGGCTAGGGTTACAGAGATCGTCAGGGTTAGGATTGGACCTAGGTTTAGGGTTATGTTGAGGGCTAGGTTTAGAGAGACAGTTAGGGTTACGATTTGACCTAGGGTTAGTGTTATGTTGAGGGCTAGGGTTAGAGAGACGGTTAGGGTTAGGATTGGACCTAGGGTTAGTGTTATGTTCAGGGCTAGTGTTAGAGAGACGGTTAGGGTTAGGATTGGACCTAGGGTTGGATTTATGTTGAGGGCTAGGTTTAGAGAGACGGTTATGGTTAGGATTTGACCTAGGGTTAGGGTTATGTTGAGGGCAAGTGTTAGAGAGACGGTCAGGGTTAGGATTGGACCTAGGGTTAGGGTTATTTGAGGGCTAGGGTTAGAGAGACCGTCAGGGTTAGGATTGGAACTAGGTTTAGGGTTATGTTGAGGGCTAGGGTTAGAGAGACAGTTAGGGTTACGATTTGACCTAGGGTTAGGGTTATGTTGAGGGCTAGGGTTAGAGAGACGGTTAGGATTAGGATTGGACCTAGGGTTAGGGTTATGTTCAGGGCTAGTGTTAGAGAGAAGGTTAGGGTTAGGATTGGACCTAGGGTTAGAGTTATGTTGAGGGCTGGTTTAGAGAGACGGTTAGGGTTAGGATTGGACCTAGGGTTAGGGTTATGTTGAGGGGTAGGTTTAGAGAGACGGTTGGGGTTAGGATTGGACCTAGGCTTAGGGTTATGTTGAGGGCTAGGGTTACAGAGACGATTAGCGTGAGGATTGGACCTAGGGTTAGAGTTATGTTGAGGGCTAGGGTTAGAGAGACGGTTAGGGTTAGGATTGGACCTAGGGTTAGGGTTATGTTGAGGGCTAGGGTTAGAGAGATAGTTAGGTTTAGGATTGGACCTAGTGTTAGGGTTATGTTGAGGGGTAGGGTTAGAGAGACGGTTAGGTTTAGGATTGGACCTAGGGTTGCTGTTATGTTGAGGGCTAGGGTTAGAGAGACGTTTAGGGTTAGGATTGGACCTAGGGTTAGAGTTATGTTGAGGGCTAGGGTTAGAGAGACGGTTAGTGTTAGGATAGGACCTAGGGTTAGAGTTATGTTGAGGGCTAGGGTTAGAGAGACGGTTAGGGTTAGGATTGTACCTAGGGCTAGGTTTATGTTGAGGGCTAGGGTTAGAGAGACGGTTAGGGTTAGGATTGGACCTAGGGTTAGGGTTATGTTGAGGGCTAGGGTTAGAGAGACGGTTAGGGTGAGGGTTGGACCTAGGGTTAGGCTTTTGTTGAGGGCTAGTGTTAGAGAGACGGTTAGGGTTAGGATTGGACTTGGGGTTAGAGTTATGTTGAGGGTTAGGGTTAGAGGGACGGTTAGGGTTAGGATTGGACCTAGGGTTAGGGTTATGTTGAGGGCTATGTTTAGAGAGACGGTTAGCGTTAGGATTGGACCTAGGGTTAGGGTTATGTTGAGGGCTAAGTTTAGAGAGATGGTTAGGGTTAGGATTGGACCTAGGGTTAGGGTTATGTTGAGGGCTAGGGTTAGAGAGATGGTTAGGGTGAGGATTGGACCTAGGGTTAGGGTTATGTTGAGTGCTAGTGTTAGAGAGACTGTTAGGGTTAGGATTGGACCTACGGTTAGGGTTATGTTGAGGGCTAGGTTTAGTGGGACGGTTAGGGTTAGGACTGGACCTAGGGTTAGGGTTATGTTAAGGGCTAGGGTTAGAGAGACGGTTAGGTTTAGGATTGGACCTAGGGCTAGGGTTAGGTTGAGGGCTAGGGTTAGAGTGATGGTTAGGGTTAGGATTGGACCTAGGGTTAGGGTTATGTTGAGGGCTAGGGTTAGAGAGACGGTTAGGGTTAGGATTGGACCTAGGGTTAGGGTTAGGTTGAGGGCTAGGGTTACAGAGACGGTTAGGGTTAGGATTGGACCTAGGGTTAGGGTTATGTTGAGGGCTAGGGTTAGAAGGCGGTTAGGGTTAAGATTGGCCCTAGGGTTAGGGTTATGTTGAGGGCTAGGGTTAGAGAGACGGTTAGGGTGAGGATTGGACCTAGGGTTAGGGTTATGTTGAGGGCTAGGGTTAGAGAGACGGTTAGGGTTAGGATTGGACCTAGGGTTAGGGTTATGTTGAGGGCTAGGTTTAGAGAGACGGTTAGGGTGAGGATTGGACCTAGGGTTAGAGTTATGTTCAGGGCTAGGGTTAGAGAGACGTTTAGGGTTAGGATTGGACCTAGGGTTAGGGTTATGTTGATGGCTAGGGTTAGAGAGACAGTTAGGGTTAGGATTGGACCTAGGGTTAGGGTTATGTTGAGGGCTAGGGTTAGAGAGACGGTTAGGGTTAGGATTGTACCTAGGGTTAGGGTTATGTTGAGGGTTAGGGTTAGAGAGTCGGTTAGGGTTAGGATTGGACTTAGGGTTAGGGTTATGTTGAGGGCTAGGGTTAGAGAGACGGTTAGGGTTAGGATTGGACCTAGGGTTAGAGTTATGTTGAGGGCTAGGTTTAGAGAGACGGTTATGGTTAGGATAGGACCTAGGGTTAGGGTTATGTTGATGGCTAGGGTTAGAGATACCGTTAGGGTTAGGATTGGACCTAGGGTTAGGGTTATGTTGAGGGCTAGGGTTAGAGAGACGGTTAGGGTTAGCATTGGACCTAGGGCTAGGTTTATGTTGAGGGTTAGGGTTAGAGAGACGGTTAGGGTTAGGATTGGACCTACGGTTAGGGTTATGTTCAGGGCTAGGTTTAGAGAGACGGTTAGGGTGAGGATTGGACCTAGGGTTAGAGTTATGTTGAGGGCTAGGGTTAGAGAGACGGTTATGGTTAGGATAGGACCTAGGGTTAGGGTTATGTTGATGGCTAGGGTTAGAGATACAGTTAGGGTTAGGATTGGACCTAGGGTTAGGGTTATGTTGACGGCTAGGGTTAGAGAGACGGTTAGGGTTAGGATTGGACCTAGGGTTAGATTTATGTTGAGGGCTAGGGTTAGAGAGACGGTTAGAGTTAGCATTGGACCTAGGGCTAGGTTTATGTTGAGGGTTAGGGTTAGAGAGACGGTTAGGGTTAGGATTGGACCTAGGGTTAGGGTTATGTTGAGGGGTAGGGTTAGAGAGACGGTTAGGGTGAGGATTGGACCTAGGGTTAGGGTTATGTTGAGGGCTAGGTTTAGAGAGACGGTTAGGGTTAGGATTGGACCTAGGGTTAAGTTTATGTTGAGGGCTAGGGTTAGAGAGACGGTTAGGTTTAGGATTGGACCTAGGGTTAGGGTTATGTTGAGGGCTAGGGTTAGAAAGACGGTTAGGGTTAAGATTGGCCCTAGGGTTATGGTTATGTTGAGGGCTAGTGTTAGAGAGAGGGTTAGGGTGAGGATTGGACCTAGGGTTAGGGTTATGTTGAGGGCTAGGGTTAGAGAGACGGTTAGGGTTAGGATTGGACCTAGGGTTAAGTTTATGTTGAGGGCTAGGGTTAGAGAGACGGTTAGGTTTAGGATTGGACCTAGGGTTAGGGTTATGTTGAGGGCTAGGGTTAGAGAGACGGTTAGGTTTAGGATTGGACCTAGGGTTAGGGTTATGTTGAGGGCTAGTGTTAGAGAGACCGTCATGATTAGGATTGGACCTAGGTTTAGGGTTATGTTGACGGCTAGGGTTAGAGAGACGGTTAGGGTTATGATTTCACCTAGGGTTAGGGTTATGTTGAGGGCTAGTGTTAGATAGACCGTCATGATTAGGATTGGACCTAGGTTTAGGGTTATGTTGACGGCTAGGGTTGGAGAGACGGTTAGGGTTAGGATTGGACCTAGGGTTAGGGTTATGTTGAGGGCTAGGGTTAGAGAGACGGTTAGGGTTAGGATTGGACCTAGGGTTAGGGTTATGTTGAGGGCTAGGGTTAGAGAGACGGTTAGGGTGAGGATTGGACCTAGGGGTAGGGTTATGTTGAGGGCTAGGTTTAGAGAGACGGTTAGGGTTAGGAATGGACCTAGGGTTAGGGTTATGTTGAGGGCTAAGGTTAGAGAGACGGTTAGGGTTAGGATTGGAGCTAGGGTTAGGGTTATGTTGAGGGCTAGGGTTAGAGAGACGGTTAGGGTGAGGATTGGACCTAGGGTTAGGGTTATGTTGAGGGCTAGTGTTAGAGAGACTGTTACGGTTAGGATTGGACCTAGGGTTAGGGTTATGTTGAGGGCTAGGGTTAGTGGGACGGTTAGGGTTAGGACTGGACCTAGGGTTAGGGTTATGTTAAGGGCTAGGGTTAGAGAGACGGTAAGGGTTAGGATTGGACATAGGGCTAGGGTTAGGTTGAGGGCTAGGGTTAGAGAGACGGTTAGGGTTATGATTTCACCTAGGGTTAGGGTTATGTTGAGGGCTAGTGTTAGATAGACCGTCATGATTAGGATTGGACCTAGGTTTAGGGTTATGTTGACGGCTAGGGTTAGAGAGAAGGTTAGGGTTACGATTTGACCTAGGGTTAGGGTTATGTTGAGGACTAGGTTTGAGAGACGGTTAGGGTTAGGATTGGACCTAGGGTTAGGGTTATGTTGAGGGCTAGGGTTAGAAAGAAGGTTAGGGTTAGGATTGGACCTAGGGTTAGGGTTATGTTGACGGCTAGGGTTAGAGAGACGGTTAGGGTTAGGATTCGACCTAGGGTTAGGGTTATGTTGAGGGCTAGGGTTAGAGAGACGGTTAGGGTTAGGATTGGACCTAGGGTTAGGGTTATGTTGAGGGCTAGGGTTAGAGAGACGGTTAGGGTTAGGATTGGACCTAGGGTTAGGGTTATGTTGAGGGCTAGGGTTAGAGAGACCGTCATGATTAGGATTGGACCTAGGTTTAGGGTTATGTTGAGGGCTAGGGGTAGAGAGACGGTTAGTGTTAGGATTGGACCTAGGGTTAGAGTTATGTTGAGGGCTAGGGTTAGAGAGACGGTTAGGGTTAGGATTGTACCTAGGGCTAGGTTTATGTTGAGGGCTAGGGTTAGAGAGACTGTTAGGGTTAGGATTGGACCTAGGGCTAGGGTTATGTTGAGGGCTAGGGTTAGAGAGACGGTTAGGGTGAGGGTTCGACCTAGGGTTAGGGTTATGTTGAGGGCTAGTGTTAGAGAGACGGTTAGGGTTAGGATTGGACTTGGGGTTAGAGTTATGTTGAGGGTTAGGGTTAGAGGGACGGTTAGGGTTAGGATTGGACCTAGGGTTAGGGTTATGTTGAGGGCTAGGTTTAGAGAGACGGTTAGGGTTAGGAATGGACCTAGGGTTAGGGTTATGTTGAGGGCTAAGGTTAGAGAGACGGTTAGGGTTAGGATTGGACCTAGGGTTAGGGTTATGTTGAGGGCTAGGGTTAGAGAGACGGTTAGGGTGAGGATTGGACCTAGGGTTAGGGTTATGTTGAGGGCTAGTGTTAGAGAGACTGTTACGGTTAGGATTGGACCTAGGGTTAGGGTTATGTTGAGGGCTAGGGTTAGTGGGACGGTTAGGGTTAGGACTGGACCTAGGGTTAGGGTTATGTTAAGGGCTAGGGTTAGAGAGACGGTAAGGGTTAGGATTGGACATAGGGCTAGGGTTAGGTTGAGGGCTAGGGTTAGAGAGACGGTTAGGGTTAGGATTGGACCTAGGGTTAGGGTTATGTTGAGGGCTAGGGTTAGAGAGACGGTTAGGGTTAGAATTGGACCTAGGGTTAGGGTTAGGTTGAGGGCTAGGGTTACAGAGACGGTTAGGGTTAGGATTGGACCTAGGGTTAGGGTTATGTTGAGGGCTAGGGTTAGAAAGACGGTTAGGGTTAAGATTGGCCCTAGGGTTATGGTTATGTTGAGGGCTAGGTTTAGAGAGACGGTTAGGTTTAGGATTGGACCTAGGGTTAGGGTTATGTTGAGGGCTAGGGTTAGAGAGACGGTTAGGTTTAGGATTGGACCTAGGGTTAGGGTTATGTTGAGGGCTAGTGTTAGAGAGACGTTTAGGGTTAGGATTGGACCTAGGGTTAGAGTTATTTTGAGGGCTAGGGTTAGAGGGACGGTTAGGGTTAGGTTTGGACTTAGGGATAGGGTTATGTTGAGGGCTAGTGTTAGAGAAACGGTAGGGTTAGGATGGACCTAGGGTTAGAGTTATGTTGAGGACTAGGGTTAGAGGGGCGGTTAGGGTTAGGATTGGACCTAGGGTTAGGGTTATGTTGAGGGCTAGGTTTAGAGAGACGGTTAGGATTAGGATTGGACCTAGGGTTAGGGTTATTTTGAGGGCTAGTGTTAGAGAGACGGTCAGGGTTAGGATTGAACCTAGGGTTAGGGTTAGGTTGAGGGCTAGGGTTACAGAGACGGTTAGGGTTAGGATTGGACCTAGGGATAGTGTTATGTTGAGGGCTAGGGTTAGAAAGACGGTTAGGGTAAGATTGGCCCTAGGGTTAGGGTTATGTTGAGGGCTAGGGTTAGAGAGACGGTTAGGGTGAGGATTGGACCTAGGGTTAGGGTTATGTTGAGGGTAGGGTTAGAGAGACGGTTAGGGTTAGGATTGGACCTAGGGTTAGGGTTATGTTGATGGCTAGGGATAGAGAGACAGTTAGGGTTAGGATTGGACCTAGGGTTAGGGTTATGTTGAGGGCTAGGGTTAGAGAGACGGTTAGGGTTAGGATTGGACCTAGGGTTAGGGTTATGTTGAGGGCTAGGGTTAGAGAGACGGTTAGGGTTAGGATTGGACTTAGGGTTAGGGTTAGGTTGAGGGCTAGGGTTAGAGAGACGGTTAGGGTTAGGATTGGACCTAGGGTTAGAGTTATGTTGAGGGCTAGGGTTAGAGAGACGGTTAGGGTTAGGATTGGACCTAGGGTTAGGGTTATGTTGATGGCTAGGGTTAGAGAGACAGTTAGGGTTAGGATTGGACCTAGGGTTAGGGTTATGTTGAGGACTAGGGTTGAGAGACGGGTAGGGTTAGGATTGGACCTAGGGTTAGGGTTATGTTGAGGGCTAGGGTTACAGAGACGGTTAGGGTTATGATTGGACCTAGGGAGAGGGTTATGTTGAGGGCTAGGGTTAGAAAGACGGTTAGGGTTAGGATTGGACCTAGGGTTAGATTTATGTTGAGGGCTAGGGTTAGAGAGACGGTTAGGGTTAGGATTGGACCTAGGGTTAGAGTTATGTTGAGGGCTAGGGTTAGAGAGACGGTTGGGGTTAGGATTGGACCTAGGGCTAGGTTTATGTTGAGGGTTAGGGTTAGAGAGACGGTTAGGGTTAGGATTGGACCTAGGGCTAGGGTTATGTTGAGGGCTAGGTTTAGAGAGACGGTTAGGGTTAGGATTGGACCTAGGGTTAGGGTTATGTTGAGGGCTAGTGTTAGAGAAACGGTTAGGGTTAGGATGGACCTAGGGTTAGAGTTATGTTGAGGGCTAGGTTTAGAGGGACGGTTAGGGTTAGGATTGGACCTAGGGTTAGGGTTATGTTGAGGGCTAGGGTTAGAGAGACGGTTAGGGTTAGGATTGGACCTAGGGTTAGGGTTATGTTGAGGGCTAGTGTTAGAGAGACGGTCAGGGTTAGGATTGGACCTAGGGTTAGGGTAATGTTGAGGGCTAGGGTTAGAGAGACCGTCATGATTAGGATTGGACCTAGGTTTAGGGTTATGTTGACGGCTAGGGTTAGAGAGACGGTTAGGGTTATGATTTCACCTAGGGTTAGGGTTATGTTGAGGGCTAGTGTTAGATAGACCGTCATGATTAGGATTGGACCTAGGTTTAGGGTTATGTTGACGGCTAGGGTTAGAGAGACGGTTAGGGTTACGATTTGACCTAGGGTTAGGGTTATGTTGAGGACTAGGTTTGAGAGACGGTTAGGGTTAGGATTCGACCTAGGGTTAGGGTTATGTTGAGGGCTAGGGTTACAAAGACGGTTAGGGTTAGGATTGGACCTAGGGTTAGGGTTATGTTGACGGCTAGGGTTAGAGAGACGGTTAGGGTTAGGATTCGACCTAGGGTTAGGGTTATGTTGAGGGCTAGGGTTAGAGAGACGGTTAGGTTTAGGATTGGACCTAGGGTTAGGGTTATGTTGAGGGCTAGGGATAGAGAGACGGTTAGGGTGAGGATTGGACCTAGGGTTAGGGTTATGTTGAGGGCTAGTGTTAGAGAGACTGTTAGGGTTAGGATTGGGCCTAGGGTTAGAGTTATGTTGAGGGCTAGGGTTAGAGGGACGGTTAGGGTTAGGATTGGACCTCGGGTTAGGGTTATGTTGAGGGCTAGGGTTAGAGAGACGGTTAGGGTTAGGATTGGGCCTAGGGTTAGGGTTATGTTGAGGGCTAGGGTTAGAGAGACGGTTAGGGTTAGGATTGGACCTAGGGTTAGGGTTATGTTGAGGGCTAGGGTTAGAGAGACGGTTAGGGTTAGGATTGGACCTAGGATTAGGGTTATGTTGAGGGCTAGGGTTAGAGAGACGGTTAGGGTTAGGATTGGACCTAGGGTTAGGGTTATGTTCAGGGCTAGGGTTAGAGAGACCGTCATGATTAGGATTGGACCTAGGTTTAGGGTTATGTTGAGGGCTAGGGGTAGAGAGACGGTTAGTGTTAGGATTGGACCTAGGGTTAGAGTTATGTTGAGGGCTAGGGTTAGAGAGACGGTTAGGGTTAGGATTGTACCTAGGGCTAGGTTTATGTTGAGGGCTAGGGTTAGAGAGACTGTTAGGGTTAGGATTGGTCCTAGGGTTAGGGTTATGTTGAGGGCTAGGGTTAGAGAGACGGTTAGGGTGAGGATTGGACCTAGGGTTAGGGTTATGTTGAGGGCTAGTGTTAGAGAGACTGTTACGGTTAGGATTGGACCTAGGGTTAGGGTTATGTTGAGGGCTAGGGTTAGTGGGACGGTTAGGGGTAGGACTGGACCTAGGGTTAGGGTTATGTTAAGGGCTAGGGTTAGAGAGACGGTAAGGGTTAGGATTGGACATAGGGCTAGGGTTAGGTTGAGGGCTAGGGTTAGAGTGACGGTTAGGGTTAGGATTGGACCTAGGGTTAGGGGTATGTTGAGGGCTAGGGTTAGAGAGACGGTTAGGGTTAGGATTTGACCTAGGTTTAGGGTTAGGTTGAGGGCTAGGGTTACAGAGACGGTTAGGGTTAGGATTGGACCTAGGGTTAGGGTTATGTTGAGGGCTAGGGTTAGAAAGACGGTTAGGGTTAAGATTGGCCCTAGGGTTATGGTTATGTTGAGGGCTAGGGTTAGAGAGACGGTTAGGGTGAGGATTGGACCTAGGGTTAGGGTTATGTTGAGGGCTAGGGTTAGAGAGACGGTTAGGGTTAGGATTGGACCTAGGGTTAAGTTTATGTTGAGGGCTAGGGTTAGAGAGACGGTTAGGTTTAGGATTGGACCTAGGGTTAGGGTTATGTTGAGGGCTAGGGTTAGAGAGACGGTTAGGTTTAGGATTGGACCTAGGGTTAGGGTTATGTTGAGGGCTAGTGTTAGAGAGACGGTCAGGGTTAGGATTGGACCTAGGATTAGGGTTATGTTGAGGGCTAGGATTAGAGAGACCGTCATGATTAGGATTGGACCTAGGTTTAGGGTTATGTTGAGGGCTAGGGTTAGAGAGACAGTTAGGGTTACGATTTGACCTAGGGTTAGGGTTATGTTGAGGGCTAGGGTTAGAGAGACGGTTAGGGTTAGGATTGGACCTAGGGTTAGGGTTATGTTGAGGGCTAGGGTTAGAGAGACGGTTAGGGTTAGGATTGGACCTAGGCTTAGGGTTATGTTGAGGGCTAGGGTTAGAGAGACGGTCAGGGTTTGGATTGGACCTAGGGTTAGGGTTATTTGAGGGCTAGGGTTACAGAGATCGTCAGGGTTAGGATTGGACCTAGGTTTAGGGTTATGTTGAGGGCTAGGTTTAGAGAGACAGTTAGGGTTACGATTTGACCTAGGGTTAGTGTTATGTTGAGGGCTAGGGTTAGAGAGACGGTTAGGGTTAGGATTGGACCTAGGGTTAGTGTTATGTTCAGGGCTAGTGTTAGAGAGACGGTTAGGGTTAGGATTGGACCTAGGGTTGGATTTATGTTGAGGGCTAGGTTTAGAGAGACGGTTATGGTTAGGATTTGACCTAGGGTTAGGGTTATGTTGAGGGCAAGTGTTAGAGAGACGGTCAGGGTTAGGATTGGACCTAGGGTTAGGGTTATTTGAGGGCTAGGGTTAGAGAGACCGTCAGGGTTAGGATTGGAACTAGGTTTAGGGTTATGTTGAGGGCTAGGGTTAGAGAGACAGTTAGGGTTACGATTTGACCTAGGGTTAGGGTTATGTTGAGGGCTAGGGTTAGAGAGACGGTTAGGATTAGGATTGGACCTAGGGTTAGGGTTATGTTCAGGGCTAGTGTTAGAGAGAAGGTTAGGGTTAGGATTGGACCTAGGGTTAGAGTTATGTTGAGGGCTGGTTTAGAGAGACGGTTAGGGTTAGGATTGGACCTAGGGTTAGGGTTATGTTGAGGGGTAGGTTTAGAGAGACGGTTGGGGTTAGGATTGGACCTAGGCTTAGGGTTATGTTGAGGGCTAGGGTTACAGAGACGATTAGCGTGAGGATTGGACCTAGGGTTAGAGTTATGTTGAGGGCTAGGGTTAGAGAGACGGTTAGGGTTAGGATTGGACCTAGGGTTAGGGTTATGTTGAGGGCTAGGGTTAGAGAGATAGTTAGGTTTAGGATTGGACCTAGTGTTAGGGTTATGTTGAGGGGTAGGGTTAGAGAGACGGTTAGGTTTAGGATTGGACCTAGGGTTGCTGTTATGTTGAGGGCTAGGGTTAGAGAGACGTTTAGGGTTAGGATTGGACCTAGGGTTAGAGTTATGTTGAGGGCTAGGGTTAGAGAGACGGTTAGTGTTAGGATAGGACCTAGGGTTAGAGTTATGTTGAGGGCTAGGGTTAGAGAGACGGTTAGGGTTAGGATTGTACCTAGGGCTAGGTTTATGTTGAGGGCTAGGGTTAGAGAGACGGTTAGGGTTAGGATTGGACCTAGGGTTAGGGTTATGTTGAGGGCTAGGGTTAGAGAGACGGTTAGGGTGAGGGTTGGACCTAGGGTTAGGCTTTTGTTGAGGGCTAGTGTTAGAGAGACGGTTAGGGTTAGGATTGGACTTGGGGTTAGAGTTATGTTGAGGGTTAGGGTTAGAGGGACGGTTAGGGTTAGGATTGGACCTAGGGTTAGGGTTATGTTGAGGGCTATGTTTAGAGAGACGGTTAGCGTTAGGATTGGACCTAGGGTTAGGGTTATGTTGAGGGCTAAGTTTAGAGAGATGGTTAGGGTTAGGATTGGACCTAGGGTTAGGGTTATGTTGAGGGCTAGGGTTAGAGAGATGGTTAGGGTGAGGATTGGACCTAGGGTTAGGGTTATGTTGAGTGCTAGTGTTAGAGAGACTGTTAGGGTTAGGATTGGACCTACGGTTAGGGTTATGTTGAGGGCTAGGTTTAGTGGGACGGTTAGGGTTAGGACTGGACCTAGGGTTAGGGTTATGTTAAGGGCTAGGGTTAGAGAGACGGTTAGGTTTAGGATTGGACCTAGGGCTAGGGTTAGGTTGAGGGCTAGGGTTAGAGTGATGGTTAGGGTTAGGATTGGACCTAGGGTTAGGGTTATGTTGAGGGCTAGGGTTAGAGAGACGGTTAGGGTTAGGATTGGACCTAGGGTTAGGGTTAGGTTGAGGGCTAGGGTTACAGAGACGGTTAGGGTTAGGATTGGACCTAGGGTTAGGGTTATGTTGAGGGCTAGGGTTAGAAGGCGGTTAGGGTTAAGATTGGCCCTAGGGTTAGGGTTATGTTGAGGGCTAGGGTTAGAGAGACGGTTAGGGTGAGGATTGGACCTAGGGTTAGGGTTATGTTGAGGGCTAGGGTTAGAGAGACGGTTAGGGTTAGGATTGGACCTAGGGTTAGGGTTATGTTGAGGGCTAGGTTTAGAGAGACGGTTAGGGTGAGGATTGGACCTAGGGTTAGAGTTATGTTCAGGGCTAGGGTTAGAGAGACGTTTAGGGTTAGGATTGGACCTAGGGTTAGGGTTATGTTGATGGCTAGGGTTAGAGAGACAGTTAGGGTTAGGATTGGACCTAGGGTTAGGGTTATGTTGAGGGCTAGGGTTAGAGAGACGGTTAGGGTTAGGATTGTACCTAGGGTTAGGGTTATGTTGAGGGTTAGGGTTAGAGAGTCGGTTAGGGTTAGGATTGGACTTAGGGTTAGGGTTATGTTGAGGGCTAGGGTTAGAGAGACGGTTAGGGTTAGGATTGGACCTAGGGTTAGAGTTATGTTGAGGGCTAGGTTTAGAGAGACGGTTATGGTTAGGATAGGACCTAGGGTTAGGGTTATGTTGATGGCTAGGGTTAGAGATACCGTTAGGGTTAGGATTGGACCTAGGGTTAGGGTTATGTTGAGGGCTAGGGTTAGAGAGACGGTTAGGGTTAGCATTGGACCTAGGGCTAGGTTTATGTTGAGGGTTAGGGTTAGAGAGACGGTTAGGGTTAGGATTGGACCTACGGTTAGGGTTATGTTCAGGGCTAGGTTTAGAGAGACGGTTAGGGTGAGGATTGGACCTAGGGTTAGAGTTATGTTGAGGGCTAGGGTTAGAGAGACGGTTATGGTTAGGATAGGACCTAGGGTTAGGGTTATGTTGATGGCTAGGGTTAGAGATACAGTTAGGGTTAGGATTGGACCTAGGGTTAGGGTTATGTTGACGGCTAGGGTTAGAGAGACGGTTAGGGTTAGGATTGGACCTAGGGTTAGATTTATGTTGAGGGCTAGGGTTAGAGAGACGGTTAGAGTTAGCATTGGACCTAGGGCTAGGTTTATGTTGAGGGTTAGGGTTAGAGAGACGGTTAGGGTTAGGATTGGACCTAGGGTTAGGGTTATGTTGAGGGGTAGGGTTAGAGAGACGGTTAGGGTGAGGATTGGACCTAGGGTTAGGGTTATGTTGAGGGCTAGGTTTAGAGAGACGGTTAGGGTTAGGATTGGACCTAGGGTTAAGTTTATGTTGAGGGCTAGGGTTAGAGAGACGGTTAGGTTTAGGATTGGACCTAGGGTTAGGGTTATGTTGAGGGCTAGGGTTAGAAAGACGGTTAGGGTTAAGATTGGCCCTAGGGTTATGGTTATGTTGAGGGCTAGTGTTAGAGAGAGGGTTAGGGTGAGGATTGGACCTAGGGTTAGGGTTATGTTGAGGGCTAGGGTTAGAGAGACGGTTAGGGTTAGGATTGGACCTAGGGTTAAGTTTATGTTGAGGGCTAGGGTTAGAGAGACGGTTAGGTTTAGGATTGGACCTAGGGTTAGGGTTATGTTGAGGGCTAGGGTTAGAGAGACGGTTAGGTTTAGGATTGGACCTAGGGTTAGGGTTATGTTGAGGGCTAGTGTTAGAGAGACGTTTAGGGTTAGGATTGGACCGAGGGTTAGAGTTATTTTGAGGGCTAGGGTTAGAGGGACGGTTAGGGTTAGGTTTGGACTTAGGGTTAGGGTTATGTTGAGGGCTAGTGTTAGAGAAACGGTAGGGTTAGGATGGACCTAGGGTTAGAGTTATGTTGAGGGCTAGGGTTAGAGGGACGGTTAGGGTTAGGATTGGACCTAGGGTTAGGGTTATGTTGAGGGCTAGGGTTAGAGAGACGGTTAGGATTAGGATTGGACCTAGGGTTAGGGTTATTTTGAGGGCTAGTGTTAGAGAGACGGTCAGGGTTAGGATTGAACCTAGGGTTAGGGTTAGGTTGAGGGCTAGGGTTACAGAGACGGTTAGGGTTAGGATTGGACCTAGGGTTAGTGTTATGTTGAGGGCTATGGTTAGAAAGACGGTTAGGGTAAGATTGGCCCTAGGGTTAGGGTTATGTTGAGGGCTAGGGTTAGAGAGACGGTTAGGGTGAGGATTGGACCTAGGGTTAGGGTTATGTTGAGGGTAGGGTTAGAGAGACGGTTAGGGTTAGGATTGGACCTAGGGTTAGGGTTATGTTGATGGCTAGGGATAGAGAGACAGTTAGGGTTAGGATTGGACCTAGGGTTAGGGTTATGTTGAGGGCTAGGGTTAGAGAGACGGTTAGGGATAGGATTGGACCTAGGGTTAGGGTTATGTTGAGGGCTAGGGTTAGAGAGACGGTTAGGGTTAGGATTGGACTTAGGGTTAGGGTTAGGTTGAGGGCTAGGGTAGAGAGACGGTTAGGGTTAGGATTGGACCTAGGGTTAGAGTTATGTTGAGGGCTAGGGTTAGAGAGACGGTTAGGGTTAGGATTGGACCTAGGGTTAGGGTTATGTTGATGGCTAGGGTTAGAGAGACAGTTAGGGTTAGGATTGGACCTAGGGTTAGGGTTATGTTGAGGACTAGGGTTGAGAGACGGTTAGGGTTAGGATTGGACCTAGGGTGAAGGTTATGTTGAGGGCTAGGGTTAGAAAGACGGTTAGGGTTAGGATTGGACCTAGGGTTAGATTTATGTTGAGGGCTAGGGTTAGAGAGACGGTTAGGGTTAGGATTGGACCTAGGGTTAGTGTTATGTTGAGGGCTAGGGTTAGACAGACGGTTGGGGTTAGGATTGGACCTAGGGCTAGGTTTATGTTGAGGGTTAGGGTTAGAGAGACGTTTAGGCTTAGGATTGGACCTAGGGCTAGGGTTATGTTGAGGGCTAGGTTTAGAGAGACGGTTAGGGTTAGGATTGGACCTAGGGTTAGGGTTATGTTGAGGGCTAGTGTTAGAGAAACGGTTAGGGTTAGGATGGACCTAGGGTTAGAGTTATGTTGAGGGCTAGGGTTAGAGGGACGGTTAGGGTTAGGATTGGACCTAGGGTTAGGGTTATGTTGAGGGCTAGGGTTAGAGAGACGGTTAGGGTTAGGATTGGACCTAGGGTTAGGGTTATGTTGAGGGCTAGTGTTAGAGAGACGGTCAGGGTTAGGATTGGACCTAGGGTTAGGGTAATGTTGAGGGCTAGGGTTAGAGAGACCGTCATGATTAGGATTGGACCTAGGTTTAGGGTTATGTTGACGGCTAGGGTTAGAGAGACGGTTAGGGTTATGATTTCACCTAGGGTTAGGGTTATGTTGAGGGCTAGTGTTAGATAGACCGTCATGATTAGGATTGGACCTAGGTTTAGGGTTATGTTGACGGCTAGGGTTAGAGAGACGGTTAGGGTTACGATTTGACCTAGGGTTAGGGTTATGTTGAGGACTAGGTTTGAGAGACGGTTAGGGTTAGGATTGGACCTAGGGTTAGGGTTATGTTGAGGGCTAGGGTTAGAAAGACGGTTAGGGTTAGGATTGGACCTAGGGTTAGGGTTATGTTGACGGCTAGGGTTAGAGAGACGGTTAGGGTTAGGATTGGACCTCGGGTTAGGGTTATGTTGAGGGCTAGGGTTAGAGAGACGGTTAGGATTAGGATTGGACCTAGGGTTAGGGTTATTTTGAGGGCTAGTGTTAGAGAGACGGTCAGGGTTAGGATTGAACCTAGGGTTAGAGTTAGGTTGAGGGCTAGGGTTACAGAGACGGTTAGGGTTAGGATTGGACCTAGGGTTAGTGTTATGTTGAGGGCTATGGTTAGAAAGACGGTTAGGGTAAGATTGGCCCTAGGGTTAGGGTTATGTTGAGGGCTAGGGTTAGAGAGACGGTTAGGGTGAGGATTGGACCTAGGGTTAGGGTTATGTTGAGGGTAGGGTTAGAGAGACGGTTAGGGTTAGGATTGGACCTAGGGTTAGGGTTATGTTGATGGCTAGGGATAGAGAGACCGTTAGGGTTAGGATTGGACCTAGGGTTAGGGTTATGTTAAGGGCTAGGGTTAGAGAGACGGTTAGGGTTAGGATTGGACCTAGGGTTAGGGTTATGTTGAGGGCTAGGGTTAGAGAGACGGTTAGGGTTAGGATTGGACTTAGGGTTAGGGTTAGGTTGAGGGCTAGGGTTAGAGAGACGGTTAGGGTTAGGATTGGACCTAGGGTTAGAGTTATGTTGAGGGCTAGGGTTAGAGAGACGGTTAGGGTTAGGATTGGACCTAGGGTTAGGGTTATGTTGATGGCTAGGGTTAGAGAGACAGTTAGGGTTAGGATTGGACCTAGGGTTAGGGTTATGTTGAGGACTAGGGTTGAGAGACGGTTAGGGTTAGGATTGGACCTAGGGTGAGGGTTATGTTGAGGGCTAGGGTTAGAAAGACGGTTAGGGTTAGGATTGGACCTAGGGTTAGATTTATGTTGAGGGCTAGGGTTAGAGAGACGGTTAGAGTTAGGATTGGACCTAGGGTTAGAGTTATGTTGAGGGCTAGGGTTAGAGAGACGGTTGGGGTTAGGATTGGACCTAGGGCTAGGTTTATATTGAGGGTTAGGGTTAGAGAGACGTTTAGGGTTAGGATTGGACATAGGGCTAGGGTTATGTTGAGGGCTAGGTTTAGAGAGACGGTTAGGGTTAGGATTGGACCTAGGGTTAGGGTTATGTTGAGGGCTAGCGTTAGAGAAACGGTTAGGGTTAGGATGGACCTAGGGTTAGAGTTATGTTGAGGGCTAGGGTTAGAGGGACGGTTAGGGTTAGGATTGGACCTAGGGTTAGGGTTATGTTGAGGGCTAGGGTTAGAGAGACGGTTAGGGTTAGGATTGGACCTAGGGTTAGGGTTATGTTGAGGGCTAGTGTTAGACGGTCAGGGTTAGGATTGGACCTAGGGTTAGGGTAATGTTGAGGGCTAGGGTTAGAGAGACCGTCATGATTAGGATTGGACCTAGGTTTAGGGTTATGTTGACGGCTAGGGTTAGAGAGACGGTTAGGGTTATGATTTCACCTAGGGTTAGGGTTATGTTGAGGGCTAGTGTTAGATAGACCGTCATGATTAGGATTGGACCTAGGTTTAGGGTTATGTTGACGGCTAGGGTTAGAGAGACGGTTAGGGTTACGATTTGACCTAGGGTTAGGGTTATGTTGAGGACTAGGTTTGAGAGACGGTTAGGGTTAGGATTGGACCTAGGGTTAGGGTTATGTTGAGGGCTAGGGTTAGAAAGACGGTTAGGGTTAGGATTGGACCTAGGGTTAGGGTTATGTTGACGGCTAGGGTTAGAGAGACGGTTAGGGTTAGGATTCGACCTAGGGTTAGGGTTATGTTGAGGGCTAGGGTTAGAGAGACGGTTAGGTTTAGGATTGGACCTAGGGTTAGGGTTATGTTGAGGGCTAGGGATAGAGAGACGGTTAGGGTGAGGATTGGACCTAGGGTTAGGGTTATGTTGAGGGCTAGTGTTAGAGAGACTGTTAGGGTTAGGATTGGGCCTAGGGTTAGAGTTATGTTGAGGGCTAGGGTTAGAGGGACGGTTAGGGTTAGGATTGGACCTCGGGTTAGGGTTATGTTGAGGGCTAGGGTTAGAGAGACGGTTAGGGTTAGGATTGGGCCTAGGGTTAGGGTTATGTTGAGGGCTAGGGTTAGAGAGACGGTTAGGGTTAGGATTGGACCTAGGGTTAGGGTTATGTTGAGGGCTAGGGTTAGAGAGACGGTTAGGGTGAGGATTGGACCTAGGGGTAGGGTTATGTTGAGGGCTAGGTTTAGAGAGACGGTTAGGGTTAGGATTGGACCTAGGGTTAGGGTTATGTTGAGGGCTAGTGTTAGAGAAACGGTAGGGTTAGGATGGACCTAGGGTTAGAGTTATGTTGAGGGCTAGGGTAGAGGGACGGTTAGGGTTAGGATTGGACCTAGGGTTAGGGTTATGTTGAGGGCTAGGGTTAGAGAGACGGTTAGGATTAGGATTGGACCTAGGGTTAGGGTTATTTTGAGGGCTAGTGTTAGAGAGACGGTCAGGGTTAGGATTGAACCTAGGGTTAGGGTTAGGTTGAGGGCTAGGGTTACAGAGACGGTTAGGGTTAGGATTGGACCTAGGGTTAGTGTCATGTTGAGGGCTAGGGTTAGAAAGACGGTTAGGGTAAGATTGGCCCTAGGGTTAGGGTTATGTTGAGGGCTAGGGTTAGAGAGACGGTTAGGGTGAGGATTGGACCTAGGGTTAGGGTTATGTTGAGGGTAGGGTTAGAGAGACGGTTATTGTTAGGATTGGACCTAGGGTTAGGGTTATGTTGATGGCTAGGGATAGAGAGACAGTTAGGGTTAGGATTGGACCTAGGGTTAGGGTTATGTTGAGGGCTAGGGTTAGAGAGACGGTTAGGGTTAGGATTGGACCTAGGGTTAGGGTTATGTTGAGGGCTAGGGTTAGAGAGACGGTTAGGGTTAGGATTGGACTTAGGGTTAGGGTTAGATTGAGGGCTAGGGTTAGAGAGACGGTTAGGGTTAGGATTGGACCTAGGGTTAGAGTTATGTTGAGGGCTAGGGTTAGAGAGACGGTTAGGGTTAGGATTGGACCTAGGGTTAGGGTTATGTTGATGGCTAGGGTTAGAGAGACAGTTAGGGTTAGGATTGGACCTAGGGTTAGGGTTATGTTGAGGACTAGGGTTAGAGAGACGGTTAGGGTTAGGATTGGACCTACGGTTAGGGTTGTGTTGAGGGCTAGGGTTAGAGAGACGGTTAGGGTTATGATTGGACCTAGGGTGAGGGTTATGTTGAGGGCTAGGGTTAGAAAGACGGTTAGGGTTAGGATTGGACCTAGGGTTAGATTTATGTTGAGGGCTAGGGTTAGAGAGACGGTTAGGGTTAGGATTGGACGTAGGGTTAGAGTTATGTTGAGGGCTAGGGTTAGAGAGACGGTTGGGGTTAGGATTGGACCTAGGGCTAGGTTTATGTTGAGGGTTAGGGTTAGAGAGACGGTTAGGGTTAGGATTGGACCAAGGGCTAGGGTTATGTTGAGGGCTAGGTTTAGAGAGACGGTTAGGGTTAGGATTGGACCTAGGGTTAGGGTTATGTTGAGGGCTAGTGTTAGAGAAACGGTTAGGGTTAGGATGGACCTAGGGTTAGAGTTATGTTGAGGGCTAGGGTTAGAGGGAAGGTTAGGGTTAGGATTGGACCTAGGGTTAGGGTTATGTTGAGGGCTAGGGTTAGAGAGACGGTTAGGGTTAGGATTGTACCTAGGGTTAGGGTTATGTTGAGGGCTAGTGTTAGAGAGACGGTCAGGGTTAGGATTGGACCTAGGGTTAGGGTAATGTTGAGGGCTAGGGTTAGAGAGACCGTCATGATTAGGATTGGACCTAGGTTTAGGGTTATGTTGACGGCTAGGGTTAGAGAGACGGTTAGGGTTATGATTTCACCTAGGGTTAGGGTTATGTTGAGGGCTAGTGTTAGATAGACCGTCATGATTAGGATTGGACCTAGGTTTAGGGTTATGTTGACGGCTAGGGTTAGAGAGACGGTTAGGGTTACGATTTGACCTAGGGTTAGGGTTATGTTGAGGACTAGGTTTGAGAGACGGTTAGGGTTAGTATTGGACCTAGGGTTAGGGTTATGTTGAGGGCTAGGGTTAGAAAGAAGGTTAGGGTTAGGATTGGACCTAGGGTTAGGGTTATGTTGACGGCTAGGGTTAGAGAGACAGTTAGGGTTAGGATTCGACCTAGGGTTAGGGTTATGTTGAGGGCTAGGGTTAGAGAGACGGTTAGGTTTAGGATTGGACCTAGGGTTAGGGTTATGTTGAGGGCTAGGGATAGAGAGACGGTTAGGGTGAGGATTGGACATAGGGTTAGGGTTATGTTGAGGGCTAGTGTTAGAGGGACTGTTAGGGTTAGGATTGGGCCTAGGGTTAGAGTTATGTTGAGGGCTAGGGTTAGAGGGACGGTTAGGGTTAGGATTGGACCTCGGGTTTGGGTTATGTTGAGGGCTAGGGTTAGAGAGAAGGTTAGGGTTAGGATTGGGCCTAGGGTTAGGGTTATGTTGAGGGCTAGGGTTAGAGAGACGGTTAGGGTTAGGATTGGACCTAGGGTTAGGGTTATGTTGAGGGCTAGGGTTAGAGAGACGGTTAGGGTTAGGATTGGACCTAGGATTAGGGTTATGTTGAGGGCTAGGGTTAGAGAGACGGTTAGGGTTAGGATTGGACCTAGGGTTAGGGTTATGTTGAGGGCTAGGGTTAGAGAGACCGTCATGATTAGGATTGGACCTAGGTTTAGGGTTATGTTGAGGGCTAGGGGTAGAGAGACGGTTAGTGTTAGGATTGGACCTAGGGTTAGGGTTATGTTGAGGGCTAGGGTTAGAGAGACGGTTAGGGTGAGGATTGGACCTAGGGTTAGGGTTATGTTGAGGGCTAGTGTTAGAGAGACTGTTACGGTTAGGATTGGACCTAGGGTTAGGGTTATGTTGAGGGCTAGGGTTAGTGGGACGGTTAGGGTTCGGATTGGACCTAGGGTTAGGGTTATGTTGAGGGCTAGGTTTAGAGAGACGGTTAGGGTTAGGAATGGACCTAGGGTTAGGGTTATGTTGAGGGCTAAGGTTAGAGAGATGGTTAGGGTTAGGATTGGACCTAGGGTTAGGGTTATGTTGAGGGCTAGGGTTAGAGAGACGGTTAGGGTGAGGATTGGACCTAGGGTTAGGGTTATGTTGAGGGCTAGTGTTAGAGAGACTGTTACGGTTAGGATTGGACCTAGGGTTAGGGTTATGTTGAGGGCTAGGGTTAGTGGGACGGTTAGGGTTAGGATTGGACCTAGGGTTAGGGTTATGTTAAGGGCTAGGGTTAGAGAGACGGTAAGGGTTAGGATTGGACATAGGGCTAGGGTTAGGTTGAGGGCTAGGGTTAGAGTGACGGTTAGGGTTAGGATTGGACCTAGGGTTAGGGTTATGTTGAGGGCTAGGGTTAGAGAGACGGTTAGGGTTAGAATTGGACCTAGGGTTAGGGTTAGGTTGAGGGCTAGGGTTACAGAGACGGTTAGGTTAGGATTGGACCTAGGGTTAGGGTTATGTTGAAGGCTAGGGTTAGAAAGACGGTTAGGGTTAAGATTGGCCCTAGGGTTATGGTTATGTTGAGGGCTAGGGTTAGAGAGACGGTTAGGTTTAGGATTGGACCTAGGGTTAGGGTTATGTTGAGGGCTAGGGTTAGAGAGACGGTTAGGTTTAGGATTGGACCTAGGGTTAGGGTTATGTTGAGGGCTAGTGTTAGAGAGACGTTTAGGGTTAGGATTGGACCTAGGGTTAGAGTTATTTTGAGGGCTAGGGTTAGAGGCACGGTTAGGGTTAGGTTTGTACTTAGGGTTAGGGTTATGTTGAGGGCTAGTGTTAGAGAAACGGTAGGGTTAGGATGGACCTAGGGTTAGAGTTATGTTGAGGGCTAGGGTTAGAGTTACGGTTAGGGTTAGGATTGGTCCTAGGGTTAGGGTTATGTTGAGGGCTAGGGTTAGAGAGACGGTTAGGGTGAGGATTGGACCTAGGGTTAGGGTTATGTTGAGGGCTAGGGTTAGAGAGACGGTTAGGGTTAGGATTGGACCTAGGGTTAAGTTTATGTTGAGGGCTAGGGTTAGAGAGACGGTTAGGTTTAGGATTGGACCTAGGGTTAGGGTTATGTTGAGGGCTAGGGTTAGAGAGACGGTTAGGTTTAGGATTGGACCTAGGGTTAGGGTTATGTTGAGGGCTAGTGTTAGAGAGACGTTTAGGGTTAGGATTGGACCTAGGGTTAGAGTTATTTTGAGGGCTAGGGTTAGAGGGACGGTTAGGGTTAGGTTTGTACTTAGGGTTAGGGTTATGTTGAGGGCTAGTGTTAGAGAAACGGTAGGGTTAGGATGGACCTAGGGTTAGAGTTATGTTGAGGGCTAGGGTTACAGTGACGGTTAGGGTTAGGATTGGACCTAGGGTTAGGGTTATGTTGAGGGCTAGGGTTAGAAAGACGGTTAGGGTAAGATTGGCCCTAGGGTTAGGGTTATGTTGAGGGCTAGGTTTAGAGAGACGGTTAGGGTGAGGATTGGACCTAGGGTTAGGGTTATGTTGAGGGTAGGGTTAGAGAGACGGTTAGGGTTAGGATTGGACCTTGGGTTAGGGTTATGTTGATGGCTAGGGATAGAGAGACAGTTAGGGTTAGGATTGGACCTAGGGTTAGGGTTATGTTGAGGGCTAGGGTTAGAGAGACGGTTAGGGTTAGGATTGGACCTAGGGTTAGGGTTATGTTGAGGGCTAGGGTTAGAGAGACGGTTAGGGTTAGGATTGGACTTAGGGTTAGGGTTAGGTTGAGGGCTATTGTTAGAGAGACGGTTAGGGTTAGGGTTGGACCTAGGGTTAGAGTTATGTTGAGGGCTAGGGTTAGAGGGACGGTTAGGGTTAGGATTGGACCTAGGGTTAGGGTTATGTTGATGGCTAGGGTTAGAGAGAGAGTTAGGGTTAGGATTGGACCTAGGGTTAGGGTTATGTTGAGGACTAGGGTTGAGAGACGGTTAGGGTTAGGATTGGACCTAGGGTTAGGGTTATGTTGAGGGCTAGGGTTAGAGAGACGGTTAGGGTTATGATTGGACCTAGGGTGAGGGTTATGTTGAGGGCTAGGGTTAGAAAGACGGTTAGGGTTAGGATTGGACCTAGGGTTAGATTTATGTTGAGGGCTAGGGTTAGAGAGACGGTTAGGGTTAGGATTGGACCTAGGGTTAGGGTTATGTTGAGGGCTAGGTTTAGAAAGACGGTTATCGTTAGGATTGGGCCTACGGTTGGGGTTATGTTGAGGGCTAGGGTTAGAGAGACGGTTAGGGTTAGGATTGGACCTAGGGTTAGGGTTAGGTTGAGGGCTAGTGTTAGAGAGACGGTTAGGTTTTGGAGTGGACCTAGGGTTAGGGTTTTGTTGAGGGCTAGGGTTAGAGAGACGGTTAGGGTTAGGATTGGACCTAGGGTTAGGGTTATGTTGGGGGCTAGGGTTAGAGAGACGGTTAGGGTTAGGAATGGTCCTAGGGTTACGGTTATGTTGAGGGCTAGTGTTAGAGAGACGGTTTCGGTTAGGATTGGAACTAGGGTTAGGGTTTTATTGAGGGCTAGGGTTAGAGAGACGGTTAGGGTGAGGTTGGACCTAGGGTTAGGGTTATGTTGAGGGCTAGGGTTAGAGAGACGGTTAGGGTGAGGATTGGACCTAGGGTTAGGGTTATGTTGAGGGCTAGGGTTAGAGAGACGGTTAGGGTTAGGATTGGACCTAAGGCTATGGCTATGTTGAAGGCTAGGGTTAGAGAGACGGTTAGGGTTAGGATTGGACCTAGGGTTAGGGTTATGTTGAGGGCTAGGGTTAGAGAGACGGTTAGGGTTAGGATTGGACCTAGGGATAGGGTTAGGTTCAGGGCTAGGGTTAGAGAGACGGTTAGGGTTAGGATTGGACCTAGGGTTAGGGTTATGTTGAGGGCTAGGGTTAGAAAGATGGTTAGGGTTAGGATTGGACCTAGGGTTAGGGTTATGTTGAGGGCTAGGGTTAGAGAGACGGTTAGGGTTAGGATTGGACCTAGGGTTGGGGTTATGTTGAGGGCTAGGGTTAGAGAGACGGTTAGGGTTAGGATTGGACCTAGGGTTAGGGTTATGTTGAGGGCTAGGGTTAGAAAGATGGTTAGGGTTAGGATTGGACCTAGGGTTAGGGTTATGTTGAGGGCTAGGGTTAGAGAGACGGTTAGGGTTAGGATTGGACCTAGGGTTGGGGTTATGTTGAGGGCTAGGGTTAGAGAGACGGTTAGGGTTAGGATTGGACCTAGGGTTAGGGTTATGTTGAGGGCTAGTGTTAGAGAGACGGTTAGGGTTAGGATTGGACTTGGGGTTAGAGTTATGTTGAGGGTTAGGGTTAGAGGGACGGTTAGGGTTAGGATTAGACCTAGGGTTAGGGTTATGTTGAGGGCTAGGTTTAGAGAGACGGTTAGGGTTAGGAATGGACCTAGGGTTAGGGTTATGTTGAGGGCTAAGGTTAGAGAGACTGTTAGGGTTAGGATTGGACCTAGGGTTAGGGTTATGTTAAGGGCTAGGGTTAGAGAGACGGTAAGGGTTAGGATTGGACATAGGGCTAGGGTTAGGTTGAGGGCTAGGGTTAGAGTGACGGTTAGGGTTAGGATTGGACCTAGGGTTAGGGTTATGTTGAGGGCTAGGGTTAGAGAGACGGTTAGCGTTAGGATTGGACCTAGGGTTAGGGTTATGTTGAGGGCTAGGGTTAGAGAGACGGTTAGGGTGAGGATTGGACCTAGGGTTAGGGTTATGTTGAGGGCTAGTGTTAGAGAGACTGTTAGGGTTAGGATTGGACCTAGGGTTAGGGTTATGTTGAGGGCTAGGGTTAGAGAGACGGTTAGGGTTAGGATTGGACCTAGGGTTAGGGTTATGTAGAGGGCTAGGGCTGGAGAGACGGTTAGGGTTAGGATTGGTCCTAGGGTTGGGGTTATGTTGAGGGCTAGGGTTAGAGAGACGGTTAGGGTTAGGATTGGACCTAGGGTTAGGGTTAGGTTGGGGGCTAGTGTTAGAGAGACGGTTAGGTTTAGGATTGGACCTAGGGTTAGGGTTATGTTGAGGGCTAGGGTTAGAGAGACGGTTAGGGTTAGGATTGGACCTAAGGTTAGGGTTATGTTGAGGGGTATGGTTAGAGAGACGGTTAGGGTTAGGATTGGACCTAGGATTAGAGTTATGTTGTGGGCTAGGGTTAGAGGGACGGTTAGGGTTAGGATTGGACCTAGGGTTAGGGTTATGTTGAGGGCTAGGGTTAGAGGGACGTTTAGGGGTAGGATTGGACCTAGGGTTAGATTTATGTTGAGGGCTAGGGTTAGAGAGACGGTTAGGGTTAGGATTGGACGTAGGGTTAGAGTTATGTTGAGGGCTAGGGTTAGAGAGACGGTTGGGGTTAGGATTGGACCTAGGGCTAGGTTTATGTTGAGGGTTAGGGTTAGAGAGACGGTTAGGGTTAGGATTGGACCAAGGGCTAGGGTTATGTTGAGGGCTAGGTTTAGAGAGACGGTTAGGGTTAGGATTGGACCTAGGGTTAGGGTTATGTTGAGGGCTAGTGTTAGAGAAACGGTTAGGGTTAGGATGGACCTAGGGTTAGAGTTATGTTGAGGGCTAGGGTTAGAGGGAAGGTTAGGGTTAGGATTGGACCTAGGGTTAGGGTTATGTTGAGGGCTAGGGTTAGAGAGACGGTTAGGGTTAGGATTGTACCTAGGGTTAGGGTTATGTTGAGGGCTAGTGTTAGAGAGACGGTCAGGGTTAGGATTGGACCTAGGGTTAGGGTAATGTTGAGGGCTAGGGTTAGAGAGACCGTCATGATTAGGATTGGACCTAGGTTTAGGGTTATGTTGACGGCTAGGGTTAGAGAGACGGTTAGGGTTATGATTTCACCTAGGGTTAGGGTTATGTTGAGGGCTAGTGTTAGATAGACCGTCATGATTAGGATTGGACCTAGGTTTAGGGTTATGTTGACGGCTAGGGTTAGAGAGACGGTTAGGGTTACGATTTGACCTAGGGTTAGGGTTATGTTGAGGACTAGGTTTGAGAGACGGTTAGGGTTAGTATTGGACCTAGGGTTAGGGTTATGTTGAGGGCTAGGGTTAGAAAGAAGGTTAGGGTTAGGATTGGACCTAGGGTTAGGGTTATGTTGACGGCTAGGGTTAGAGAGACAGTTAGGGTTAGGATTCGACCTAGGGTTAGGGTTATGTTGAGGGCTAGGGTTAGAGAGACGGTTAGGTTTAGGATTGGACCTAGGGTTAGGGTTATGTTGAGGGCTAGGGATAGAGAGACGGTTAGGGTGAGGATTGGACATAGGGTTAGGGTTATGTTGAGGGCTAGTGTTAGAGGGACTGTTAGGGTTAGGATTGGGCCTAGGGTTAGAGTTATGTTGAGGGCTAGGGTTAGAGGGACGGTTAGGGTTAGGATTGGACCTCGGGTTTGGGTTATGTTGAGGGCTAGGGTTAGAGAGAAGGTTAGGGTTAGGATTGGGCCTAGGGTTAGGGTTATGTTGAGGGCTAGGGTTAGAGAGACGGTTAGGGTTAGGATTGGACCTAGGGTTAGGGTTATGTTGAGGGCTAGGGTTAGAGAGACGGTTAGGGTTAGGATTGGACCTAGGATTAGGGTTATGTTGAGGGCTAGGGTTAGAGAGACGGTTAGGGTTAGGATTGGACCTAGGGTTAGGGTTATGTTGAGGGCTAGGGTTAGAGAGACCGTCATGATTAGGATTGGACCTAGGTTTAGGGTTATGTTGAGGGCTAGGGGTAGAGAGACGGTTAGTGTTAGGATTGGACCTAGGGTTAGGGTTATGTTGAGGGCTAGGGTTAGAGAGACGGTTAGGGTGAGGATTGGACCTAGGGTTAGGGTTATGTTGAGGGCTAGTGTTAGAGAGACTGTTACGGTTAGGATTGGACCTAGGGTTAGGGTTATGTTGAGGGCTAGGGTTAGTGGGACGGTTAGGGTTCGGATTGGACCTAGGGTTAGGGTTATGTTGAGGGCTAGGTTTAGAGAGACGGTTAGGGTTAGGAATGGACCTAGGGTTAGGGTTATGTTGAGGGCTAAGGTTAGAGAGATGGTTAGGGTTAGGATTGGACCTAGGGTTAGGGTTATGTTGAGGGCTAGGGTTAGAGAGACGGTTAGGGTGAGGATTGGACCTAGGGTTAGGGTTATGTTGAGGGCTAGTGTTAGAGAGACTGTTACGGTTAGGATTGGACCTAGGGTTAGGGTTATGTTGAGGGCTAGGGTTAGTGGGACGGTTAGGGTTAGGATTGGACCTAGGGTTAGGGTTATGTTAAGGGCTAGGGTTAGAGAGACGGTAAGGGTTAGGATTGGACATAGGGCTAGGGTTAGGTTGAGGGCTAGGGTTAGAGTGACGGTTAGGGTTAGGATTGGACCTAGGGTTAGGGTTATGTTGAGGGCTAGGGTTAGAGAGACGGTTAGGGTTAGAATTGGACCTAGGGTTAGGGTTAGGTTGAGGGCTAGGGTTACAGAGACGGTTAGGTTAGGATTGGACCTAGGGTTAGGGTTATGTTGAAGGCTAGGGTTAGAAAGACGGTTAGGGTTAAGATTGGCCCTAGGGTTATGGTTATGTTGAGGGCTAGGGTTAGAGAGACGGTTAGGTTTAGGATTGGACCTAGGGTTAGGGTTATGTTGAGGGCTAGGGTTAGAGAGACGGTTAGGTTTAGGATTGGACCTAGGGTTAGGGTTATGTTGAGGGCTAGTGTTAGAGAGACGTTTAGGGTTAGGATTGGACCTAGGGTTAGAGTTATTTTGAGGGCTAGGGTTAGAGGCACGGTTAGGGTTAGGTTTGTACTTAGGGTTAGGGTTATGTTGAGGGCTAGTGTTAGAGAAACGGTAGGGTTAGGATGGACCTAGGGTTAGAGTTATGTTGAGGGCTAGGGTTAGAGTTACGGTTAGGGTTAGGATTGGTCCTAGGGTTAGGGTTATGTTGAGGGCTAGGGTTAGAGAGACGGTTAGGGTGAGGATTGGACCTAGGGTTAGGGTTATGTTGAGGGCTAGGGTTAGAGAGACGGTTAGGGTTAGGATTGGACCTAGGGTTAAGTTTATGTTGAGGGCTAGGGTTAGAGAGACGGTTAGGTTTAGGATTGGACCTAGGGTTAGGGTTATGTTGAGGGCTAGGGTTAGAGAGACGGTTAGGTTTAGGATTGGACCTAGGGTTAGGGTTATGTTGAGGGCTAGTGTTAGAGAGACGTTTAGGGTTAGGATTGGACCTAGGGTTAGAGTTATTTTGAGGGCTAGGGTTAGAGGGACGGTTAGGGTTAGGTTTGTACTTAGGGTTAGGGTTATGTTGAGGGCTAGTGTTAGAGAAACGGTAGGGTTAGGATGGACCTAGGGTTAGAGTTATGTTGAGGGCTAGGGTTACAGTGACGGTTAGGGTTAGGATTGGACCTAGGGTTAGGGTTATGTTGAGGGCTAGGGTTAGAAAGACGGTTAGGGTAAGATTGGCCCTAGGGTTAGGGTTATGTTGAGGGCTAGGTTTAGAGAGACGGTTAGGGTGAGGATTGGACCTAGGGTTAGGGTTATGTTGAGGGTAGGGTTAGAGAGACGGTTAGGGTTAGGATTGGACCTTGGGTTAGGGTTATGTTGATGGCTAGGGATAGAGAGACAGTTAGGGTTAGGATTGGACCTAGGGTTAGGGTTATGTTGAGGGCTAGGGTTAGAGAGACGGTTAGGGTTAGGATTGGACCTAGGGTTAGGGTTATGTTGAGGGCTAGGGTTAGAGAGACGGTTAGGGTTAGGATTGGACTTAGGGTTAGGGTTAGGTTGAGGGCTATTGTTAGAGAGACGGTTAGGGTTAGGGTTGGACCTAGGGTTAGAGTTATGTTGAGGGCTAGGGTTAGAGGGACGGTTAGGGTTAGGATTGGACCTAGGGTTAGGGTTATGTTGATGGCTAGGGTTAGAGAGAGAGTTAGGGTTAGGATTGGACCTAGGGTTAGGGTTATGTTGAGGACTAGGGTTGAGAGACGGTTAGGGTTAGGATTGGACCTAGGGTTAGGGTTATGTTGAGGGCTAGGGTTAGAGAGACGGTTAGGGTTATGATTGGACCTAGGGTGAGGGTTATGTTGAGGGCTAGGGTTAGAAAGACGGTTAGGGTTAGGATTGGACCTAGGGTTAGATTTATGTTGAGGGCTAGGGTTAGAGAGACGGTTAGGGTTAGGATTGGACCTAGGGTTAGGGTTATGTTGAGGGCTAGGTTTAGAAAGACGGTTATCGTTAGGATTGGGCCTACGGTTGGGGTTATGTTGAGGGCTAGGGTTAGAGAGACGGTTAGGGTTAGGATTGGACCTAGGGTTAGGGTTAGGTTGAGGGCTAGTGTTAGAGAGACGGTTAGGTTTTGGAGTGGACCTAGGGTTAGGGTTTTGTTGAGGGCTAGGGTTAGAGAGACGGTTAGGGTTAGGATTGGACCTAGGGTTAGGGTTATGTTGGGGGCTAGGGTTAGAGAGACGGTTAGGGTTAGGAATGGTCCTAGGGTTACGGTTATGTTGAGGGCTAGTGTTAGAGAGACGGTTTCGGTTAGGATTGGAACTAGGGTTAGGGTTTTATTGAGGGCTAGGGTTAGAGAGACGGTTAGGGTGAGGTTGGACCTAGGGTTAGGGTTATGTTGAGGGCTAGGGTTAGAGAGACGGTTAGGGTGAGGATTGGACCTAGGGTTAGGGTTATGTTGAGGGCTAGGGTTAGAGAGACGGTTAGGGTTAGGATTGGACCTAAGGCTATGGCTATGTTGAAGGCTAGGGTTAGAGAGACGGTTAGGGTTAGGATTGGACCTAGGGTTAGGGTTATGTTGAGGGCTAGGGTTAGAGAGACGGTTAGGGTTAGGATTGGACCTAGGGATAGGGTTAGGTTCAGGGCTAGGGTTAGAGAGACGGTTAGGGTTAGGATTGGACCTAGGGTTAGGGTTATGTTGAGGGCTAGGGTTAGAAAGATGGTTAGGGTTAGGATTGGACCTAGGGTTAGGGTTATGTTGAGGGCTAGGGTTAGAGAGACGGTTAGGGTTAGGATTGGACCTAGGGTTGGGGTTATGTTGAGGGCTAGGGTTAGAGAGACGGTTAGGGTTAGGATTGGACCTAGGGTTAGGGTTATGTTGAGGGCTAGGGTTAGAAAGATGGTTAGGGTTAGGATTGGACCTAGGGTTAGGGTTATGTTGAGGGCTAGGGTTAGAGAGACGGTTAGGGTTAGGATTGGACCTAGGGTTGGGGTTATGTTGAGGGCTAGGGTTAGAGAGACGGTTAGGGTTAGGATTGGACCTAGGGTTAGGGTTATGTTGAGGGCTAGTGTTAGAGAGACGGTTAGGGTTAGGATTGGACTTGGGGTTAGAGTTATGTTGAGGGTTAGGGTTAGAGGGACGGTTAGGGTTAGGATTAGACCTAGGGTTAGGGTTATGTTGAGGGCTAGGTTTAGAGAGACGGTTAGGGTTAGGAATGGACCTAGGGTTAGGGTTATGTTGAGGGCTAAGGTTAGAGAGACTGTTAGGGTTAGGATTGGACCTAGGGTTAGGGTTATGTTAAGGGCTAGGGTTAGAGAGACGGTAAGGGTTAGGATTGGACATAGGGCTAGGGTTAGGTTGAGGGCTAGGGTTAGAGTGACGGTTAGGGTTAGGATTGGACCTAGGGTTAGGGTTATGTTGAGGGCTAGGGTTAGAGAGACGGTTAGCGTTAGGATTGGACCTAGGGTTAGGGTTATGTTGAGGGCTAGGGTTAGAGAGACGGTTAGGGTGAGGATTGGACCTAGGGTTAGGGTTATGTTGAGGGCTAGTGTTAGAGAGACTGTTAGGGTTAGGATTGGACCTAGGGTTAGGGTTATGTTGAGGGCTAGGGTTAGAGAGACGGTTAGGGTTAGGATTGGACCTAGGGTTAGGGTTATGTAGAGGGCTAGGGCTGGAGAGACGGTTAGGGTTAGGATTGGTCCTAGGGTTGGGGTTATGTTGAGGGCTAGGGTTAGAGAGACGGTTAGGGTTAGGATTGGACCTAGGGTTAGGGTTAGGTTGGGGGCTAGTGTTAGAGAGACGGTTAGGTTTAGGATTGGACCTAGGGTTAGGGTTATGTTGAGGGCTAGGGTTAGAGAGACGGTTAGGGTTAGGATTGGACCTAAGGTTAGGGTTATGTTGAGGGGTATGGTTAGAGAGACGGTTAGGGTTAGGATTGGACCTAGGATTAGAGTTATGTTGTGGGCTAGGGTTAGAGGGACGGTTAGGGTTAGGATTGGACCTAGGGTTAGGGTTATGTTGAGGGCTAGGGTTAGAGGGACGTTTAGGGGTAGGATTGGACCTAGGGTTAGGGTTATGTTGAGGGCTAGGGTTAGAGAGAGGGTTAGGGTTAGGATTGGACCTAGGATTAGGGTTATGTTGAGGGCTAGGGATAGAGAGACGGTTAGGGTTAGGATTGGACCTAGGGTTAGGTTTATGTTAAGGGCTAGGGGAATAGAGACGGTTAGGGTTAGGATTGGACCTAGGGTTAGAGTTATGTTGAGGGCTAGGTTTAGAGAGACGGTTAGGTTAGGATTGGACCTAGGGTTAGAGTTATGTTGAGGGCTAGGGTTAGAGAGACGGTTAGGGTTAGGATATGACCTAGGGCTAGGTTTATGTTGAGGGCTAGGGTTAGAGAGACGGTTAGGGTTAGGATTGGACCTAAGGCTATGGCTATGTTGAAGGCTAGGGTTAGAGAGACGGTTAGGGTTAGGATTGGACCTAGGGTTAGGGTTATGTTGAGGGCTAGGGTTAGAGAGACGGTTAGGGTTAGGATTGGACCTAGGGATAGGGTTAGGTTCAGGGCTAGGGTTAGAGAGACGGTTAGGGTTAGGATTGGACCTAGGGTTAGGGTTATGTTGAGGGCTAGGGTTAGAAAGATGGTTAGCGTTAGGATTGGACCTAGGGTTGGGGTTATGTTGAGGGCTAGGGTTAGAGAGACGGTTAGGGTTAGGATTGGACCTAGGGTTGGGGTTATGTTGAGGGCTAGGGTTAGAGAGACGGTTAGGGTTAGGATTGGACCTAGGGTTAGGGTTATGTTGAGGGCTAGTGTTAGAGAGACGGTTAGGGTTAGGATTGGACTTGGGGTTAGAGTTATGTTGAGGGTTAGGGTTAGAGGGACGGTTAGGGTTAGGATTAGACCTAGGGTTAGGGTTATGTTGAGGGCTAGGTTTAGAGAGACGGTTAGGGTTAGGAATGGACCTAGGGTTAGGGTTATGTTGAGGGCTAAGGTTAGAGAGACTGTTAGGGTTAGGATTGGACCTAGGGTTAGGGTTATGTTAAGGGCTAGGGTTAGAGAGACGGTAAGGGTTAGGATTGGACATAGGGCTAGGGTTAGGTTGAGGGCTAGGGTTAGAGTGACGGTTAGGGTTAGGATTGGACCTAGGGTTAGGGTTATGTTGAGGGCTAGGGTTAGAGAGACGGTTAGGGTTAGAATTGGACCTAGGGTTAGGGTTAGTTTGAGGGCTAGGGTTACAGAGACGGTTAGGGTTAGGATTGGACCTAGGGTTAGGGTTATGTTGAGGGCTAGGGTTAGAAAGACGGTTAGGGTTAAGATTGGCCCTAGGGTTATGGTTATGTTGAGGGCTAGGGTTAGAGAGACGGTTAGGGTGAGGATTGGACCTAGGGTTAGGGTTATGTTGAGGGCTAGGGTTAGAGAGACGTTTAGGGTTAGGATTGGACCTAGGGTTAGAGTTATTTTGAGGGCTAGGGTTAGAGGGACGGTTAGGGTTAGGTTTGGACTTAGGGTTAGGGTTATGTTGAGGGCTAGTGTTAGAGAGACGGTTAGGGTGAGGATTGGACCTAGGGTTAGTGTTATGTTGAGGGCTATGGTTAGAAAGACGGTTAGGGTAAGATTGGCCCTAGGGTAAGGGTTATGTTGAGGGCTAGGGTTAGAGAGACTGTTAGGGTTAGGATTGGACCTAGGGTTAGGGTTATGTTGAGGGCTAGGGTTAGAGAGACGGTTAGGGTTAGGATTGGACCTAGGGTTAGGGTTATGTAGAGGGCTAGGTCTGGAGAGACGGTTAGGGTTAGGATTGGTCCTAGGGTTGGGGTTATGTTGAGGCCTAAGGTTAGAAAGACGGTTAGCGTTAGGATTGGTCCTAGGGTTGGGGTTATGTTGAGGGCTAGGTTTAGAGAGACGGTTAGGGTTAGGATTGGACCTAGGGTTAGGGTTAGGTTGGGGGCTAGTGTTAGAGAGACGGTTAGGTTTAGGATTGGACCTAGGGTTAGGGTTATGTTGAGGGCTAGGGTTAGAGAGACGGTTAGGGTTAGGATTGGACCTAAGGTTAGGGTTATGTTGAGGGGTATGGTTAGAGAGACGGTTAGGGTTAGGATTGGACCTAGGATTAGAGTTATGTTGTGGGCTAGGGTTAGAGGGACGGTTAGGGTTAGGATTAGACCTAGGGTTAGGGTTATGTTGAGGGCTAGGGTTAGAGGGACGTTTAGGGGTAGGATTGGACCTAGGGTTAGGGTTATGTTGAGGGCTAGGGTTAGAGAGACGGTTAGGGTTAGGATTGGACCTAGGATTAGGGTTATGTTGAGGGCTAGGGATAGAGAGACGGTTAGGGTTAGGATTGAACCTAGGGTTAGGTTTATGTTAAGGGCTAGGGGAATAGAGACGGTTAGGGTTAGGATTGGACCTAGGGTTAGAGTTATGTTGAGGGCTAGGGTTAGAGAGACGGTTAGGGTTAAGATATGACCTAGGGCTAGGTTTATGTTGAGGGCTAGGGTTAGAGAGACGGTTAGGGTTAGGATTGGACCTAAGGCTATGGCTATGTTGAAGGCTAGGGTTAGAGAGACGGTTAGGGTTAGGATTGGACCTAGGGTTAGGGTTATGTTGAGGGCTAGGGTTAGAGAGACGGTTAGGGTTAGGATTGGACCTAGGGATAGGGTTAGGTTCAGGGCTAGGGTTAGAGAGACGGTTAGGGTTAGGATTGGACCTAGGGTTAGTGTTATGTTGAGGGCTAGGGTTAGAAAGATGGTTAGCGTTAGGATTGGACCTAGGGTTGGGGTTATGTTGAGGGCTAGGGTTAGAGAGACGGTTAGGGTTAGGATTGGACCTAGGGTTGGGGTTATTTTGAGGGCTAGGGTTAGAGAGACGGTTAGGGTTAGGATTGGACCTAGGTTTAGGGTTAGGTTGAGGGCTAGTGTTAGAGAGACGGTTAGGTTTAGGATTGGACCTAGGGTTAGGGTTATGTTGAGGGCTAGGATTAGAGAGACGGTTAGGGTTAGGATTGGACCTAGCGTTAGGTTTATGTTAATGGCTAGGTTTATAGAGACGGTTAGTGTTAGGATTGGACCTAGGGTTAGAGTTATGTTGTGGGCTAGGGTTAGAGAGACGCTTAGGTTAGGATTGGACCTAGGGTTAGAGTTATGTTGAGGGCTAGGGTTAGAGAGACGGTTAGGGTTAGGATTAGACCTAGGGCTAGGTTTATGTTGAGGGCTAGGGTTAGAGAGACGGTTAGGGTTAGGATTGGACCTAAGGCTAAGGTTATGTTGAAGGCTAGGGTTAGAGAGACGGTTAGGGTTAGGATTGGACCTAGGGATAGGGTTATGTTGAGGGATAGGGTTAGAGAGACGGTTAGGGTTAGGATTGGACCTAGGGATAGGTTTAGGTTCAGGGCTAGGGTTAGAGAGACGGTTAGGGTTAGGATTGGACCTAGGGTTAGGGTTATGTTGAGGGCTAGGTTGAGAAAGACGGTTAGCGTTAGGATTGGGCCTACGGTTGGGGTTATGTTGACGGCTAGGGTTAGAGAGACGGTTAGGGTTAGGATTGGACCTAGGGTTAGGGTTAGGTTGAGGGCTAGTGTTAGAGAGACGGTTAGGTTTTGGAGTGGACCTAGGGTTAGGGTTTTGTTGAGGGCTAGGGTTAGAGAGACGGTTAGGGTTAGGATTGGACCTAGGGTTAGGGTTATGTTGGGGGCTAGGGTTAGAGAGACGGTTAGGGTTAGGAATGGTCCTAGGGTTACGGTTATGTTGAGGGCTAGTGTTAGAGAGACGGTTTCGGTTAGGATTGGAACTAGGGTTAGGGTTTTATTGAGGGCTAGGGTTAGAGAGACGGTTAGGGTGAGGTTGGACCTAGGGTTAGGGTTATGTTGAGGGCTAGGGTTAGAGAGACGGTTAGGGTGAGGATTGGACCTTGGGTTAGGGTTATGTTGAGGGCTAGGGTTAGAGAGACGGTTAGGGTTAGGATTGGACGAAGGGTTAGAGTTATGTTGAGGGCTAGGTTTAGAGAGACGGTTAGGGTTAGGATTGGACCTAGGGTTAGGGTTATGTAGAGGGCTAGGGCTAGAGAGACGGTTAGGGTTAGGATTGGACCTAGGGCTAGGGTTAGGTTGAGGGCTATGGTTAGAGTGACAGTTAGGGTTAGGTTTGGACCTAGGGTTAGGGTTATGTTGAGGGCTAGGGTTAGAGGGACGGTTAGGGTGAGGATTGGACCTAGGGTTAGGGTTATGTTGAGGGCTAGTGTTAGAGAGACTGTTAGGGTTAGGATTGGACCTAGGGTTAGAGTTATGTTGTGGGTTAGGGTTAGAGGGACGGTTAGGGTTAGGATTGGACCTAGGGTTAGGGTTATGTTGAGGGCTAGGGGTAGAGAGACGGTTAGGGTTAGGATTGGACCTACTGTTAGGGTTATGTTGAGGGCTAGGGTTAGAGAGACGGTTAGCGTTAGGATTGGACCTAGGGTTAGGGTTATGTTGAGGGCTAGGGTTAGAGAGACGGTTAGGGTTAGGATTGGACCTAGGGTTAGGGTTATGTTGAGGGCTAGGGTTAGAGAGACGGTTAGGGTGAGGATTGGACCTAGGGTTAGGGTTATGTTGAGGGCTAGTGTTAGAGAGACTGTTAGGGTTAGGATTGGACCTAGGGTTAGGGTTATGTTGAGGGCTAGGGTTAGAGAGACGGTTAGGGTTAGGATTGGACCTAGGGTTAGGGTTATGTAGAGGGCTAGGGCTGGAGAGACGGTTAGGGTTAGGATTGGTCCTAGGGTTGGGGTTATGTTGAGGGCTAGGGTTAGAAAGACGGTTAGCGTTAGGATTGGTCCTAGGGTTGGGGTTATGTTGAGGGCTAGGTTTAGAGAGACGGTTAGGGTTAGGATTGGACCTAGGGTTAGGGTTAGGTTGGGGGCTAGTGTTAGAGAGATGGTTAGGTTTAGGATTGGACCTAGGGTTAGGGTTATGTTGAGGGCTAGGGTTAGAGAGACGGTTAGGGTTAGGATTGGACCTAAGGTTAGGGTTATGTTGAGGGGTATGGTTAGAGAGACGGTTAGGGTTAGGATTGGACCTAGGATTAGAGTTATGTTGTGGGCTAGGGTTAGAGGGACGGTTAGGGTTAGGATTGGACCTAGGGTTAGGGTTATGTTGAGGGCTAGGGTTAAAGGGACGTTTAGGGGTAGGATTGGACCTAGGGTTAGGGTTATGTTGAGGGCTAGGGTTAGAGAGACGGTTAGGGTTAGGATTGGACCTAGGATTAGGGTTATGTTGAGGGCTAGGGATAGAGAGACGGTTAGGGTTAGGATTGGACCTAGGGTTAGGTTTATGTTAAGAGCTAGGGGAATAGAGACGGTTAGGGTTAGGATTGGACCTAGGGTTAGAGTTATGTTGAGGGCTAGGGTTAGAGAGACGGTTAGGTTAGGATTGGACCTAGGGTTAGAGTTATGTTGAGGGCTAGGGTTAGAGAGACGGTTAGGGTTAGGATATGACCTAGGGCTAGGTTTATGTTGAGGGCTAGGGTTAGAGAGACGGTTAGGGTTAGGATTGGACCTAAGGCTATGGCTATGTTGAAGGCTAGGGTTAGAGAGACGGTTAGGGTTAGGATTGGACCTAGGGTTAGGGTTATGTTGAGGGCTAGGGTTAGAGAGACGGTTAGGGTTAGGATTGGACCTAGGGATAGGGTTAGGTTCAGGGCTAGGGTTAGAGAGACGGTTAGGGTTAGGATTGGACCTAGGGTTAGGGTTATGTTGAGGGCTAGGGTTAGAAAGATGGTTAGCGTTAGGATTGGACCTAGGGTTGGGGTTATGTTGAGGGCTAGGCTTAGAGAGACGGTTAGGGTTAGGATTGGACCTAGGGTTGGGGTTATGTTGAGGGCTAGGGTTAGAGAGACGGTTAGGGTTAGGATTGGACCTAGGTTTAGGGTTAGGTTGAGGGCCAGTGTTAGAGAGACGGTTAGGTTTATTATTGGACCTAGGGTTAGGGTTATGTTGAGGGCTAGGATTAGAGAGACGGTTAGGGTTAGGATTGGACCTAGCGTTAGGTTTATGTTAATGGCTAGGTTTATAGAGACGGTTAGGGTTAGGATTGGACCTAGGGTTAGAGTTATGTTGAGGGCTAGGGTTAGAGAGACGGTTAGGGTTAGGATTGGACCTATGGCTAAGGTTATGTTGAAGGCTAGGGTTAGAGAGACGGTTAGGGTTAGGATTGGACCTAGGGTTAGGGTTATGTTGATGGCTAGGGTTAGAGAGACGGTTGGGGTTAGGATTGGACCTAGGGCTAGGTTTATGTTGAGGGTTAGGGTTAGAGAGACGGTTAGGGTTAGGATTGGACCTAGGGTTAGAGTTATGTTGAGGGCTAGGGTTAGAGAGACGGTTGGGGTTAGGATTGGACCTAGGGCTAGGTTTATGTTGAGGGTTAGGGTTAGAGAGACGGTTAGGGTTAGGATTGGACCTAGGGCTAGGGTTATGTTGAGGGCTAGGTTTAGAGAGACGGTTAGGGTTAGGATTGGACCTAGGGTTAGGGTTATGTTGAGGGCTAGTGTTAGAGAAACGGTTAGGGTTAGGATGGACCTAGGGTTAGAGTTATGTTGAGGGCTAGGGTTAGAGAGACCGTCATGATTAGGATTGGACCTAGGTTTAGGGTTATGTTGACGGCTAGGGTTAGAGAGACGGTTAGGGTTATGATTTCACCTAGGGTTAGGGTTATGTTGAGGGCTAGTGTTAGATAGACCGTCATGATTAGGATTGGACCTAGGTTTAGGGTTATGTTGACGGCTAGGGTTAGAGAGACGGTTAGGGTTAGGATTGGACCTAAGGCTAAGGTTATGTTGAAGGCTAGGGTTAGAGAGACGGTTAGGGTTAGGATTGGACCTAGGGATAGGGTTATGTTGAGGGATAGGGTTAGAGAGACGGTTAGGGTTAGGATTGGACCTAGGGATAGGTTTAGGTTCAGGGCTAGGGTTAGAGAGACGGTTAGGGTTAGGATTGGACCTAGGGTTAGGGTTATGTTGAGGGCTAGGTTGAGAAAGACGGTTAGCGTTAGGATTGGGCCTACGGTTGGGGTTATGTTGACGGCTAGGGTTAGAGAGACGGTTAGGGTTAGGATTGGACCTAGGGTTAGGGTTAGGTTGAGGGCTAGTGTTAGAGAGACGGTTAGGTTTTGGAGTGGACCTAGGGTTAGGGTTTTGTTGAGGGCTAGGGTTAGAGAGACGGTTAGGGTTAGGATTGGACCTAGGGTTAGGGTTATGTTGGGGGCTAGGGTTAGAGAGACGGTTAGGGTTAGGAATGGTCCTAGGGTTACGGTTATGTTGAGGGCTAGTGTTAGAGAGACGGTTTCGGTTAGGATTGGAACTAGGGTTAGGGTTTTATTGAGGGCTAGGGTTAGAGAGACGGTTAGGGTGAGGTTGGACCTAGGGTTAGGGTTATGTTGAGGGCTAGGGTTAGAGAGACGGTTAGGGTGAGGATTGGACCTTGGGTTAGGGTTATGTTGAGGGCTAGGGTTAGAGAAACGGTTAGGGTTAGGATTGGACGAAGGGTTAGAGTTATGTTGAGGGCTAGGTTTAGAGAGACGGTTAGGGTTAGGATTGGACCTAGGGTTAGGGTTATGTAGAGGGCTAGGGCTAGAGAGACGGTTAGGGTTAGGATTGGACCTAGGGCTAGGGTTAGGTTGAGGGCTATGGTTAGAGTGACAGTTAGGGTTAGGTTTGGACCTAGGGTTAGGGTTATGTTGAGGGCTAGGGTTAGAGGGACGGTTAGGGTTAGGATTGGACCTAGGGTTAGGGTTATGTTGAGGGCTATTTGTAGAGAGACGGTTAGGGTGAGGATTGGACCTAGGGTTAGGGTTATGTTGAGGGCTAGTGTTAGAGAGACTGTTAGGGTTAGGATTGGACCTAGGGTTAGAGTTATGTTGTGGGTTAGGGTTAGAGGGACGGTTAGGGTTAGGATTGGACCTAGGGTTAGGGTTATGTTGAGGGCTAGGGGTAGAGAGACGGTTAGGGTTAGGATTGGACCTAGGGTTAGGGTTATGTTGAGGGCTAGGGTTAGAGAGACGGTTAGCGTTAGGATTGGACCTAGGGTTAGGGTTATGTTGAGGGCTAGGGTTAGAGAGACGGTTAGGGTTAGGATTGGACCTAGGGTTAGGGTTATGTTGAGGGCTAGGGTTAGAGAGACGGTTAGGGTGAGGATTGGACCTAGGGTTAGGGTTATGTTGAGGGCTAGTGTTAGAGAGACTGTTAGGGTTAGGATTGGACCTAGGGTTAGGGTTATGTTGAGGGCTAGGGTTAGAGAGACGGTTAGGGTTAGGATTGGACCTAGGGTTAGGGTTATGTAGAGGGCTAGGGCTGGAGAGACGGTTAGGGTTAGGATTGGTCCTAGGGTTGGGGTTATGTTGAGGGCTAGGGTTAGAAAGACGGTTAGCGTTAGGATTGGTCCTAGGGTTGGGGTTATGTTGAGGGCTAGGTTTAGAGAGACGGTTAGGGTTAGGATTGGACCTAGGGTTAGGGTTAGGTTGGGGGCTAGTGTTAGAGAGATGGTTAGGTTTAGGATTGGACCTAGGGTTAGGGTTATGTTGAGGGCTAGGGTTAGAGAGACGGTTAGGGTTAGGATTGGACCTAAGGTTAGGGTTATGTTGAGGGGTAAGGTTAGAGAGACGGTTAGGCTTAGGATTGGACCTAGGATTAGAGTTATGTTGTGGGCTAGGGTTAGAGGGACGGTTAGGGTTAGGATTGGACCTAGGGTTAGGGTTATGTTGAGGGCTAGGGTTAGAGGGACGTTTAGGGGTAGGATTGGACCTAGGGTTAGGGTTATGTTGAGGGCTAGGGTTAGAGAGACGGTTAGGGTTAGGATTGGACCTAGGATTAGGGTTATGTTGAGGGCTAGGGATAGAGAGACGGTTAGGGTTAGGATTGGACCTAGGGTTAGGTTTATGTTAAGGGCTAGGGGAATAGAGACGGTTAGGGTTAGGATTGGACCTAGGGTTAGAGTTATGTTGAGGGCTAGGGTTAGAGAGACGGTTAGGTTAGGATTGGACCTAGGGTTAGAGTTATGTTGAGGGCTAGGGTTAGAGAGACGGTTAGGGTTAGGATATGACCTAGGGCTAGGTTTATGTTGAGGGCTAGGGTTAGAGAGACGGTTAGGGTTAGGATTGGACCTAAGGCTATGGCTATGTTGAAGGCTAGGGTTAGAGAGACGGTTAGGGTTAGGATTGGACCTAGGGTTAGGGTTATGTTGAGGGCTAGGGTTAGAGAGACGGTTAGGGTTAGGATTGGACCTAGGGATAGGGTTAGGTTCAGGGCTAGGGTTAGAGAGACGGTTAGGGTTAGGATTGGACCTAGGGTTAGGGTTATGTTGAGGGCTAGGGTTAGAAAGATGGTTAGCGTTAGGATTGGACCTAGGGTTGGGGTTATGTTGAGGGCTAGGGTTAGAGAGACGGTTAGGGTTAGGATTGGACCTAGGGTTGGGGTTATGTTGAGGGCTAGGGTTAGAGAGACGGTTAGGGTTAGGATTGGACCTAGGTTTAGGGTTAGGTTGAGGGCCAGTGTTAGAGAGACGGTTAGGTTTATTATTGGACCTAGGGTTAGGGTTATGTTGAGGGCTAGGATTAGAGAGACGGTTAGGGTTAGGATTGGACCTAGCGTTAGGTTTATGTTAATGGCTAGGTTTATAGAGACGGTTAGGGTGAGGATTGGACCTAGGGTTAGGGTTATGTTGATGGCTAGGGTTAGAGAGACGGTTGGGGTTAGGATTGGACCTAGGGCTAGGTTTATGTTGAGGGTTAGGGTTAGAGAGACGGTTAGGGTTAGGATTGGACCTAGGGTTAGAGTTATGTTGAGGGCTAGGGTTAGAGAGACGGTTGGGGTTAGGATTGGACCTAGGGCTAGGTTTATGTTGAGGGTTAGGGTTAGAGAGACGGTTAGGGTTAGGATTGGACCTAGGGCTAGGGTTATGTTGAGGGCTAGGTTTAGAGAGACGGTTAGGGTTAGGATTGGACCTAGGGTTAGGGTTATGTTGAGGGCTAGTGTTAGAGAAACGGTTAGGGTTAGGATGGACCTAGGGTTAGAGTTATGTTGAGGGCTAGGGTTAGAGAGACCGTCATGATTAGGATTGGACCTAGGTTTAGGGTTATGTTGACGGCTAGGGTTAGAGAGACGGTTAGGGTTTTGATTTCACCTAGGGTTAGGGTTATGTTGAGGGCTAGTGTTAGATAGACCGTCATGATTAGGATTGGACCTAGGTTTAGGGTTATGTTGACGGCTAGGGTTAGAGAGACGGTTAGGGTTACGATTTGACCTAGGGTTAGGTTTATGTTGAGGACTAGGTTTGAGAGACGGTTAGGGTTAGGATTGGACCTAGGGTTATGGTTATGTTGAGGGCTAGGGTTAGAAAGAAGGTTAGGGTTAGGATTGGACCTAGGGTTAGGGTTATGTTGACGGCTAGGGTTAGAGAGACGGTTAGGGTTAGGATTCGACCTAGGGTTAGGGTTATGTTGAGGGCTAGGGTTAGAGAGACGGTTAGGTTTAGGATTGGACCTAGGGTTAGGGTTATGTTGAGGGCTAGGGATAGAGAGACGGTTAGGGTGAGGATTGGACCTAGGGTTAGGGTTATGTTGAGGGCTAGGGTTAGAGAGACTGTTAGGGTTAGGATTGGGCCTAGGGTTAGAGTTATGTTGAGGGCTAGGGTTAGAGGGACGGTTAGGGTTAGGATTGGACCTCGGGTTTGGGTTATGTTGAGGGCTAGGGTTAGAGAGACGGTTAGGGTTAGGATATGACCTAGGGCTAGGTTTATGTTGAGGGCTAGGGTTAGAGAGACGGTTAGGGTTAGGATTGGACCTAAGGCTATGGCTATGTTGAAGGCTAGGGTTAGAGAGACGGTTAGGGTTAGGATTGGACCTAGGGTTAGGGTTATGTTGAGGGCTAGGGTTAGAGAGACGGTTAGGGTTAGGATTGGACCTAGGGATAGGGTTAGGTTCAGGGCTAGGGTTAGAGAGACGGTTAGGGTTAGGATTGGACCTAGGGTTAGGGTTATGTTGAGGGCTAGGGTTAGAAAGATGGTTAGCGTTAGGATTGGACCTAGGGTTGGGGTTATGTTGAGGGCTAGGGTTAGAGAGACGGTTAGGGTTAGGATTGGACCTAGGGTTGGGGTTATGTTGAGGGCTAGGGTTAGAGAGACGGTTAGGGTTAGGATTGGACCTAGGTTTAGGGTTAGGTTGAGGGCCAGTGTTAGAGAGACGGTTAGGTTTATTATTGGACCTAGGGTTAGGGTTATGTTGAGGGCTAGGATTAGAGAGACGGTTAGGGTTAGGATTGGACCTAGCGTTAGGTTTATGTTAATGGCTAGGTTTATAGAGACGGTTAGGGTGAGGATTGGACCTAGGGTTAGGGTTATGTTGATGGCTAGGGTTAGAGAGACGGTTGGGGTTAGGATTGGACCTAGGGCTAGGTTTATGTTGAGGGTTAGGGTTAGAGAGACGGTTAGGGTTAGGATTGGACCTAGGGTTAGAGTTATGTTGAGGGCTAGGGTTAGAGAGACGGTTGGGGTTAGGATTGGACCTAGGGCTAGGTTTATGTTGAGGGTTAGGGTTAGAGAGACGGTTAGGGTTAGGATTGGACCTAGGGCTAGGGTTATGTTGAGGGCTAGGTTTAGAGAGACGGTTAGGGTTAGGATTGGACCTAGGGTTAGGGTTATGTTGAGGGCTAGTGTTAGAGAAACGGTTAGGGTTAGGATGGACCTAGGGTTAGAGTTATGTTGAGGGCTAGGGTTAGAGAGACCGTCATGATTAGGATTGGACCTAGGTTTAGGGTTATGTTGACGGCTAGGGTTAGAGAGACGGTTAGGGTTTTGATTTCACCTAGGGTTAGGGTTATGTTGAGGGCTAGTGTTAGATAGACCGTCATGATTAGGATTGGACCTAGGTTTAGGGTTATGTTGACGGCTAGGGTTAGAGAGACGGTTAGGGTTACGATTTGACCTAGGGTTAGGTTTATGTTGAGGACTAGGTTTGAGAGACGGTTAGGGTTAGGATTGGACCTAGGGTTATGGTTATGTTGAGGGCTAGGGTTAGAAAGAAGGTTAGGGTTAGGATTGGACCTAGGGTTAGGGTTATGTTGACGGCTAGGGTTAGAGAGACGGTTAGGGTTAGGATTCGACCTAGGGTTAGGGTTATGTTGAGGGCTAGGGTTAGAGAGACGGTTAGGTTTAGGATTGGACCTAGGGTTAGGGTTATGTTGAGGGCTAGGGATAGAGAGACGGTTAGGGTGAGGATTGGACCTAGGGTTAGGGTTATGTTGAGGGCTAGTGTTAGAGAGACTGTTAGGGTTAGGATTGGGCCTAGGGTTAGAGTTATGTTGAGGGCTAGGGTTAGAGGGACGGTTAGGGTTAGGATTGGACCTCGGGTTTGGGTTATGTTGAGGGCTAGGGTTAGAGAGACGGTTAGGGTTAGGATTGGGCCTAGGGTTAGGGTTATGTTGAGGGCTAGGGTTAGAGAGACGGTTAGGGTTAGGATTGGACCTAGGGTTAGGGTTATGTTGAGGGCTAGGGTTAGAGAGGCGGTTAGGGTTAGGATTGGACCTAGGATTAGGGTTATGTTGAGGGCTAGGGTTAGAGAGACGGTTAGGGTTAGGATTGGACCTAGGTTTAGGGTTATGTTGAGGGCTAGGGTTAGAGAGACCGTCATGATTAGGATTGGACCTAGGTTTAGGGTTATGTTGAGGGCTAGGGTTAGAGAGACGGTTAGTGTTAGGATTGGACCTAGGGTTAGAGTTATGTTGAGGGCTAGGGTTAGAGAGACGGTTAGGGTTAGGATTGTACCTAGGGCTAGGTTTATGTTGAGGGCTAGGGTTAGAGAGACTGTTAGGGTTAGGATTGGACCTAGGGCTAGGGTTATGTTGAGGGCTAGGGTTAGAGAGACGGTTAGGGTGAGGGTTGGACCTCGGGTTAGGGTTATGTTGAGGGCTAGTGTTAGAGAGACGGTTAGGGTTAGGATTGGACTTGGGGTTAGAGTTATGTTGAGGTTTAGGGTTAGAGGGACGGTTAGGGTTAGGATTAGACCTAGGGTTAGGGTTATGTTGAGGGCTAGGGTTAGAGAGACGGTTAGCGTTAGGATTGGACCTAGGGTTAGGGTTATGTTGAGGGCTAGGGTTAGAGAGACGGTTAGGGTTAGGATTGGACCTAGGGTTAGGGTTATGTTGAGGGCTAGGGTTAGAGAGACGGTTAGGGTGAGGATTGGACCTAGGGTTAGGGTTATGTTGAGGGCTAGTGTTAGAGAGACTGTTAGGGTTAGGATTGGACCTAGGGTTAGGGTTATGTTGAGGGCTAGGGTTAGAGAGACGGTTAGGGTTAGGATTGGACCTAGGGTTAGGGTTATGTAGAGGGCTAGGGCTGGAGAGACGGTTAGGGTTAGGATTGGTCCTAGGGTTGGGGTTATGTTGAGGGCTAGGGTTAGAAAGACGGTTAGCGTTAGGATTGGTCCTAGGGTTGGGGTTATGTTGAGGGCTAGGTTTAGAGAGACGGTTAGGGTTAGGATTGGACCTAGGGTTAGGGTTAGGTTGGGGGCTAGTGTTAGAGAGATGGTTAGGTTTAGGATTGGACCTAGGGTTAGGGTTATGTTGAGGGCTAGGGTTAGAGAGACGGTTAGGGTTAGGATTGGACCTAAGGTTAGGGTTATGTTGAGGGGTAAGGTTAGAGAGACGGTTAGGCTTAGGATTGGACCTAGGATTAGAGTTATGTTGTGGGCTAGGGTTAGAGGGACGGTTAGGGTTAGGATTGGACCTAGGGTTAGGGTTATGTTGAGGGCTAGGGTTAGAGGGACGTTTAGGGGTAGGATTGGACCTAGGGTTAGGGTTATGTTGAGGGCTAGGGTTAGAGAGACGGTTAGGGTTAGGATTGGACCTAGGATTAGGGTTATGTTGAGGGCTAGGGATAGAGAGACGGTTAGGGTTAGGATTGGACCTAGGGTTAGGTTTATGTTAAGGGCTAGGGGAATAGAGACGGTTAGGGTTAGGATTGGACCTAGGGTTAGAGTTATGTTGAGGGCTAGGGTTAGAGAGACGGTTAGGTTAGGATTGGACCTAGGGTTAGAGTTATGTTGAGGGCTAGGGTTAGAGAGACGGTTAGGGTTAGGATATGACCTAGGGCTAGGTTTATGTTGAGGGCTAGGGTTAGAGAGACGGTTAGGGTTAGGATTGGACCTAAGGCTATGGCTATGTTGAAGGCTAGGGTTAGAGAGACGGTTAGGGTTAGGATTGGACCTAGGGTTAGGGTTATGTTGAGGGCTAGGTTTAGAGAGACGGTTAGGGTTAGGATTGGACCTAGGGATAGGGTTAGGTTCAGGGCTAGGGTTAGAGAGACGGTTAGGGTTAGGATTGGACCTAGGGTTAGGGTTATGTTGAGGGCTAGGGTTAGAAAGATGGTTAGCGTTAGGATTGGACCTAGGGTTGGGGTTATGTTGAGGGCTAGGTTTAGAGAGACGGTTAGGGTTAGGATTGGACCTAGGGTTGGGGTTATGTTGAGGGCTAGGGTTAGAGAGACGGTTAGGGTTAGGATTGGACCTAGGTTTAGGGTTAGGTTGAGGGCCAGTGTTAGAGAGACGGTTAGGTTTATTATTGGACCTAGGGTTAGGGTTATGTTGAGGGCTAGGATTAGAGAGACGGTTAGGGTTAGGATTGGACCTAGCGTTAGGTTTATGTTAATGGCTAGGTTTATAGAGACGGTTAGGGTGAGGATTGGACCTAGGGTTAGAGTTATGTTGAGGGCTAGGGTTAGAGAGACGGTTAGGGTTAGGATTGGACCTATGGCTAAGGTTATGTTGAAGGCTAGGGTTAGAGAGACGGTTAGGGTTAGGATTGGACCTAGGGTTAGGGTTATGTTGATGGCTAGGGTTAGAGAGACGGTTGGGGTTAGGATTGGACCTAGGGCTAGGTTTATGTTGAGGGTTAGGGTTAGAGAGACGGTTAGGGTTAGGATTGGACCTAGGGTTAGAGTTATGTTGAGGGCTAGGGTTAGAGAGACGGTTGGGGTTAGGATTGGACCTAGGGCTAGGTTTATGTTGAGGGTTAGGGTTAGAGAGACGGTTAGGGTTAGGATTGGACCTAGGGCTAGGGTTATGTTGAGGGCTAGGTTTAGAGAGACGGTTAGGGTTAGGATTGGACCTAGGGTTAGGGTTATGTTGAGGGCTAGTGTTAGAGAAACGGTTAGGGTTAGGATGGACCTAGGGTTAGAGTTATGTTGAGGGCTAGGGTTAGAGAGACCGTCATGATTAGGATTGGACCTAGGTTTAGGGTTATGTTGACGGCTAGGGTTAGAGAGACGGTTAGGGTTTTGATTTCACCTAGGGTTAGGGTTATGTTGAGGGCTAGTGTTAGATAGACCGTCATGATTAGGATTGGACCTAGGTTTAGGGTTATGTTGACGGCTAGGGTTAGAGAGACGGTTAGGGTTACGATTTGACCTAGGGTTAGGTTTATGTTGAGGACTAGGTTTGAGAGACGGTTAGGGTTAGGATTGGACCTAGGGTTATGGTTATGTTGAGGGCTAGGGTTAGAAAGAAGGTTAGGGTTAGGATTGGACCTAGGGTTAGGGTTATGTTGACGGCTAGGGTTAGAGAGACGGTTAGGGTTAGGATTCGACCTAGGGTTAGGGTTATGTTGAGGGCTAGGGTTAGAGAGACGGTTAGGTTTAGGATTGGACCTAGGGTTAGGGTTATGTTGAGGGCTAGGGATAGAGAGACGGTTAGGGTGAGGATTGGACCTAGGGTTAGGGTTATGTTGAGGGCTAGTGTTAGAGAGACTGTTAGGGTTAGGATTGGGCCTAGGGTTAGAGTTATGTTGAGGGCTAGGGTTAGAGGGACGGTTAGGGTTAGGATTGGACCTCGGGTTTGGGTTATGTTGAGGGCTAGGGTTAGAGAGACGGTTAGGGTTAGGATTGGGCCTAGGGTTAGGGTTATGTTGAGGGCTAGGGTTAGAGAGACGGTTAGGGTTAGGATTGGACCTAGGGTTAGGGTTATGTTGAGGGCTAGGGTTAGAGAGGCGGTTAGGGTTAGGATTGGACCTAGGATTAGGGTTATGTTGAGGGCTAGGGTTAGAGAGACGGTTAGGGTTAGGATTGGACCTAGGTTTAGGGTTATGTTGAGGGCTAGGGTTAGAGAGACCGTCATGATTAGGATTGGACCTAGGTTTAGGGTTATGTTGAGGGCTAGGGGTAGAGAGACGGTTAGTGTTAGGATTGGACCTAGGGTTAGAGTTATGTTGAGGGCTAGGGTTAGAGAGACGGTTAGGGTTAGGATTGTACCTAGGGCTAGGTTTATGTTGAGGGCTAGGGTTAGAGAGACTGTTAGGGTTAGGATTGGACCTAGGGCTAGGGTTATGTTGAGGGCTAGGGTTAGAGAGACGGTTAGGGTGAGGGTTGGACCTCGGGTTAGGGTTATGTTGAGGGCTAGTGTTAGAGAGACGGTTAGGGTTAGGATTGGACTTGGGGTTAGAGTTATGTTGAGGTTTAGGGTTAGAGGGACGGTTAGGGTTAGGATTAGACCTAGGGTTAGGGTTATGTTGAGGGCTAGGTTTAGAGGGACGGTTAGGGTTAGGAATGGACCTAGGGTTAGGGTTATGTTGAGGGCTAAGGTTAGAGAGACGGTTAGGGTTAGGATTGGACCTAGGGTTAGGGTTATGTTGAGGGCTAGGGTTAGAGAGACGGTTAGGGTGAGGATCGGACCTAGGGATAGGGTTATGTTGAGGGCTAGTGTTAGAGAGACTGTTACGGTTAGGATTGGACCTAGGCTTAGGGTTATGTTGAGGGCTAGGGTTAGTGGGACTGTTAGGGTTAGGACTGGACCTAGGGTTAGGGTTATGTTAAGGGCTAGGGTTAGAGAGACGGTAAGGGTTAGGATTGGACATAGGGCTAGGGTTAGGTTGAGGGCTAGGGTTAGAGTGACGGTTAGGGTTAGGATTGGACCTAGGGTTAGGGTTATGTTGAGGGCTAGGGTTAGAGAGACGGTTAGGGTTAGAATTGGACCTAGGGTTAGGGTTAGTTTGAGGGCTAGGGTTACAGAGACGGTTAGGGTTAGGATTGGACCTAGGGTTAGGGTTATGTTGAGGGCTAGGGTTAGAAAGACGGTTAGGGTTAAGATTGGCCCTAGGGTTATGGTTATGTTGAGGGCTAGGGTTAGAGAGACGGTTAGGGTGAGGATTGGACCTAGGGTTAGGGTTATGTTGAGGGCTAGGGTTAGAGAGACGGTTAGGGTTAGGATTGGACCTAGGGTTAAGTTTATGTTGAGGGCTAGGGTTAGAGAGACGGTTAGGTTTAGGATTGGACCTAGGGTTAGGGTTATGTTGAGGGCTAGGGTTAGAGACGGTTAGGTTTAGGATTGGACCTAGGGTTAGGGTTATGTTGAGGGCTAGTGTTAGAGAGACGTTTAGGGTTAGGATTGGACCTAGGGTTAGAGTTATTTTGAGGGCTAGCGTTAGAGGGACGGTTAGGGTTAGGTTTGGACTTAGGGTTAGGGTTATGTTGAGGGCTAGTGTTAGAGAAACGGTAGGGTTAGGATGGACCTAGGGTTAGAGTTATGTTGAGGGCTAGGGTTAGAGTGACGGTTAGGGTTAGGATTGGACCTAGGGTTAGGGTTATGTTGAGGGGTAGGGTTAGAGAGATGGTTAGGATTAGGATTGGACCTAGGGTTAGGGTTATTTTGAGGGCTAGTGTTAGAGAGACGGTCAGGGTTAGGATTGAACCTAGGGTTAGGGTTAGGTTGAGGGCTAGGGTTACAGAGACGGTTAGGGTTAGGATTGGACCTAGGGTTAGTGTTATGTTGAGGGCTATGGTTAGAAAGACGGTTAGGGTAAGATTGGCTCTAGGGTAAGGGTTATGTTGAGGGCTAGGGTTAGAGAGACGGTTAGGGTGAGGATTGGACCTAGGGTTAGGGTTATGTTGAGGGCTAGTGTTAGAGAGACTGTTAGGGTTAGGATTGGACCTAGGGTTAGGGTTATGTTGAGGGCTAGGGTTAGAGAGACGTTTAGGGTTAGGATTGGACCTAGGGTTAGGGTTATGTAGAGGGCTAGGGCTGGAGAGACGGTTAGGGTTAGGATTGGTCCTAGGGTTGGGGTTATGTTGAGGGCTAGGGTTAGAAAGACGGTTAGCGTTAGGATTGGTCCTAGGGTTGGGGTTATGTTGAGGGCTAGGTTTAGAGAGACGGTTAGGGTTAGGATTGGACCTAGGGTTAGGGTTAGGTTGGGAGCGAGTGTTAGAGAGACGGTTAGGTTTAGGATTGGACCTAGGGTTAGGGTTATGTTGAGGGCTAGGGTTAGAGAGACGGTTAGGGTTAGGATTGGACCTAAGGTTAGGGTTATGTTGAGGTGTATGGTTAGAGAGACGGTTAGGGTTAGGATTGGACCTAGGATTAGAGTTATGTTGTGGGCTAGGGTTAGAGGGACGGTTAGGGTTAGGATTGGACCTAGGGTTAGGGTTATGTTGAGGGCTAGGGTTAGAGGGACGTTTAGGGGTAGGATTGGACCTAGGGTTAGGGTTATGTTGAGGGCTAGGGTTAGAGAGACGGTTAGGGTTAGGATTGGACCTAGGATTAGGGTTATGTTGAGGGCTAGGGATAGAGAGACGGTTAGGGTTAGGATTGGACCTAGTGTTAGGTTTATGTTAAGGGCTAGGGGAATAGAGACGGTTAGGGTTAGGATTGGACCTAGGGTTAGAGTTATGTTGAGGGCTAGGGTTAGAGAGACGGTTAGGTTAGGATTGGACCTAGGGTTAGAGTTATGTTGAGGGCTAGGGTTAGAGAGACGGTTAGGGTTAGGATATGACCTAGGGCTAGGTTTATGTTGAGGGCTAGGGTTAGAGAGACGGTTAGGGTTAGGATTGGACCTAAGGCTATGGCTATGTTGAAGGCTAGGGTTAGAGAGACGGTTAGGGTTAGGATTGGACCTAGGGTTAGGGTTATGTTGAGGGCTAGGGTTAGAGAGACGGTTAGGGTTAGGATTGGACCTAGGGATAGGGTTAGGTTCAGGGCTAGGGTTAGAGAGACGGTTAGGGTTAGGATTGGACCTAGGGTTAGGGTTATGTTGAGGGCTAGGGTTTGAAAGATGGTTAGCGTTAGGATTGGACCTAGGGTTGGGGTTATGTTGAGGGCTAGGGTTAGAGAGACGGTTAGGGTTAGGATTGGACCTAGGGTTGGGGTTATGTTGAGGGCTAGGGTTAGAGAGACGGTTAGGGTTAGGATTGGACCTAGGGTTGGGGTTATGTTGAGGGCTAGGGTTAGAGAGACGGTTAGGGTTAGGATTGGACCTAGGTTTAGGGTTAGGTTGAGGGCTAGTGTTAGAGAGACGGTTAGGTTTAGGATTGGACCTAGGGTTAGGGTTATGTTGAGGGCTAGGATTAGAGAGACGGTTAGGGTTAGGATTGGACCTAGCGTTAGGTTTATGTTAATGGCTAGGTTTATAGAGACGGTTAGGGTTAGGATTGGACCTAGGGTTAGAGTTATGTTGAGGGCTAGGGTTAGAGAGACGCTTAGGTTAGGATTGGACCTAGGGTTAGAGTTATGTTGAGGGCTAGGGTTAGAGAGACGGTTAGGGTTAGGATTAGACCTAGGGCTAGGTTTATGTTGAGGGCTAGGGTTAGAGAGACGGTTAGGGTTAGGATTGGACCTAAGGCTAAGGTTATGTTGAAGGCTAGGGTTAGAGAGACGGTTAGGGTTAGGATTGGACCTAGGGATAGGGTTATGTTGAGGGATAGGGTTAGAGAGACGGTTAGGGTTAGGATTGGACCTAGGGATAGGTTTAGGTTCAGGGCTAGGGTTAGAGAGACGGTTAGGGTTAGGATTGGACCTAGGGTTAGGGTTATGTTGGGGGCTAGGGTTAGAGAGACGGTTAGGGTTAGGAATGGTCCTAGGGTTACGGTTATGTTGAGGGCTAGTGTTAGAGAGACGGTTTCGGTTAGGATTGGAACTAGGGTTAGGGTTTTATTGAGGGCTAGGGTTAGAGAGACGGTTACGGTGAGGTTGGACCTAGGGTTAGGGTTATGTTGAGGGCTAGGGTTAGAGAGACGGTTAGGGTGAGGATTGGACCTAGGGTTAGGGTTATGTTGAGGGCTAGGGTTAGAGAGACGGTTAGGGTTAGGATTGGATGAAGGGTTAGAGTTATGTTGAGGGCTAGGTTTAGAGAGACGGTTAGGGTTAGGATTGGACCTAGGGTTAGGGTTATGTAGAGGGGTAGGGCTAGAGAGACGGTTAGGGTTAGGATTGGACCTAGGGCTAGGGTTAGGTTGAGGGCTATGGTTAGAGTGACAGTTAGGGTTAGGTTTGGACCTAGGGTTAAGGTTATGTTGAGGGCTAGGGTTAGAGGGACGGTTAGGGTTAGGATTGGACCTAGGGTTAGGGTTATGTTGAGGGCTAGGTGTAGAGAGACGGTTAGGGTGAGGATTGGACCTAGGGTTAGGGTTATGTTGAGGGCTAGTGTTAGAGAGACTGTTAGGGTTAGGATTGGACCTAGGGTTAGAGTTATGTTGTGGGTTAGGGTTAGAGGGACGGTTAGGGTTAGGATTGGACCTAGGGTTAGGGTTATGTTGAGGGCTAGGGGTAGAGAGACGGTTAGGGTTAGGATTGGACCTAGGGTTAGGGTTATGTTGAGGGCTAGGGTTAGAGAGACGGTTAGCGTTAGGATTGGACCTAGGGTTAGGGTTATGTTGAGGGCTAGGGTTAGAGAGACGGTTAGGGTTAGGATTGGACCTAGGGTTAGGGTTATGTTGAGGGCTAGGGTTAGAGAGACGGTTAGGGTGAGGATTGGACCTAGGGTTAGGGTTATGTTGAGGGCTAGTGTTAGAGAGACTGTTAGGGTTAGGATTGGACCTAGGGTTAGGGTTATGTTGAGGGCTAGGGTTAGAGAGACGGTTAGGTTTAGGATTGGACCTAGGGTTAGGGTTATGTAGAGGGCTAGGGCTGGAGAGACGGTTAGGGTTAGGATTGGTCCTAGGGTTGGGGTTATGTTGAGGGCTAGGGTTAGAAAGACGGTTAGCGTTAGGATTGGTCCTAGGGTTGGGGTTATGTTGAGGGCTAGGTTTAGAGAGACGGTTAGGGTTAGGATTGGACCTAGGGTTAGGGTTAGGTTGGGGGCTAGTGTTAGAGAGACGGTTAGGTTTAGGATTGGACCTAGGGTTAGGGTTATGTTGAGGGCTAGGGTTAGAGAGACGGTTAGGGTTAGGATTGGACCTAAGGTTAGGGTTATGTTGAGGGGTATGGTTAGAGAGACGGTTAGGGTTAGGATTGGACCTAGGGTTAGGGTTATGTTGAGGGCTAGGGTTAGAGGGACGTTTAGGGGTAGGATTGGACCTAGGGTTAGGGTTATGTTGAGGGCTAGGGTTAGAGAGACGGTTAGGGTTAGGATTGGACCTAGGATTAGGGTTATGTTGAGGGCTAGGGATAGAGAGACGGTTAGGGTTAGGATTGGACCTAGGGTTAGGTTTATGTTAAGGGCTAGGGGAATAGAGACGGTTAGGGTTAGGATTGGACCTAGGGTTAGAGTTATGTTGAGGGCTAGGGTTAGAGAGACGGTTAGGTTAGGATTGGACCTAGGGTTAGAGTTATGTTGAGGGCTAGGGTTAGAGAGACGGTTAGGGTTAGGATATGACCTAGGGCTAGGTTTATGTTGAGGGCTAGGGTTAGAGAGACGGTTAGGGTTAGGATTGGACCTAAGGCTATGGCTATGTTGAAGGCTAGGGTTAGAGAGACGGTTAGGGTTAGGATTGGACCTAGGGTTAGGGTTATGTTGAGGGCTAGGGTTAGAGAGACGGTTAGGGTTAGGATTGGACCTAGGGATAGGGTTAGGTTCAGGGCTAGGGTTAGAGAGACGGTTAGGGTTAGGATTGGACCTAGGGTTAGGGTTATGTTGAGGGCTAGGGTTAGAAAGATGGTTAGCGTTAGGATTGGACCTAGGGTTGGGGTTATGTTGAGGGCTAGGGTTAGAGACACGGTTAGGGTTAGGATTGGACCTAGGGTTGGGGTTATGTTGAGGGCTAGGGTTAGAGAGACGGTTAGGGTTAGGATTGGACCTAGGTTTAGGGTTAGGATGAGGGCTAGTGTTAGAGAGAAGGTTAGGTTTAGGATTGGACCTAGGGTTAGGGTTATGTTGAGGGCTAGGGGTAGAGAGACGGTTAGTGTTAGGATTGGACCTAGGGTTAGAGTTATGTTGAAGGCTAGGGTTAGAGAGACGGTTAGGGTTAGGATTGTACCTAGGGCTAGGTTTATGTTGAGGGCTAGGGTTAGAGAGACTGTTAGGGTTAGGATTGGACCTAGGGCTAGGGTTATGTTGAGGGCTAGGGTTAGAGAGACGGTTAGGGTTAGGATTGGACTTGGGGTTAGAGTTATGTTGAGGGTTAGGGTTAGAGGGACGGTTAGGGTTAGGATTAGACCTAGGGTAAGGGTTATGTTGAGGGCTAGGTTTAGAGAGACGGTTAGGGTTAGGAATGGACCTAGGGTTAGGGTTATGTTGAGGGCTAAGGTTAGAGAGACGGTTAGGGTTAGGATTGGACCTAGGGTTAGGGTTATGTTGAGGGCTAGGGTTAGAGAGACGGTTAGGGTGAGGATTGGACCTAGGGTTAGGGTTATGTTGAGGGCTAGTGTTAGAGAGACTGTTACGGTTAGGATTGGACCTAGGGTTAGGGTTATGTTGAGGGCTAGGGTTAGTGGGACGGTTAGGGTTAGGACTGGACCTAGGGTTAGGGTTATGTTAAGGGCTAGGGTTAGAGAGACGGTAAGGGTTAGGATTGGACATAGGGCTAGGGTTAGGTTGAGGGCTAGGGTTAGAGTGACGGTTAGGGTTAGGATTGGACCTAGGGTTAGGGTTATGTTGAGGGCTAGGGTTAGAGAGACGGTTAGGGTTAGAATTGGACCTAGGGTTAGGGTTAGTTTGAGGGCTAGGGTTACAGAGACGGTTAGGGTTATGATTGGACCTAGGGTTAGGGTTATGTTGAGGGCTAGGGTTAGAAAGACGGTTAGGGTTAAGATTGGCCCTAGGGTTATGGTTATGTTGAGGGCTAGGGTTAGAGAGACGGTTAGGGTGAGGATTGGACCTAGGGTTAGGGTTATGTTGAGGGCTAGGGTTAGAGAGACGGTTAGGTTTAGGATTGGACCTAGGGTTAGGGTTATGTTGAGGGCTAGGGTTAGAGAGACGGTTAGGTTTAGGATTGGACCTAGGGTTAGGGTTATGTTGAGGGCTAGTGTTAGAGAGACGTTTAGGGTTAGGATTGGACCTAGGGTTAGAGTTATTTTGAGGGCTAGGGTTAGAGGGACGGTTAGGGTTAGGTTTGGACGTAGGGTTAGGGTTATGTTGAGGGCTAGTGTTAGAGAAACGGTAGGGTTAGGATGGACCTAGGGTTAGAGTTATGTTGAGGGCTAGGGTTAGAGGGACGGTTAGGGTAGGATTGGACCTAGGGTTAGGGTTATGTTGAGGGCTAAGGTTAGAGAGACGGTTAGGATTAGGATTGGACCTAGGGTTAGGGTTATTTTGAGGGCTAGTGTTAGAGAGACGGTCAGGGTTAGGATTGAACCTAGGGTTATGGTTAGGTTGAGGGCTAGGGTTACAGAGACGGTTAGGGTTAGGATTGGACCTAGGGTTGGGGTTATGTTGAGGGCTAGGGTTAGAGAGACGGTTAGGGTTAGGATTGGACCTAGGTTTAGGGTTAGGTTGAGGGCCAGTGTTAGAGAGACGGTTAGGTTTATTATTGGACCTAGGGTTAGGGTTATGTTGAGGGCTAGGATTAGAGAGACGGTTAGGGTTAGGATTGGACCTAGGGTTAGGGTTATGTTGATGGCTAGGGTTAGAGAGACGGTTGGGGTTAGGATTGGACCTAGGGCTAGGTTTATGTTGAGGGTTAGGGTTAGAGAGACGGTTAGGGTTAGGATTGGACCTAGGGTTAGAGTTATGTTGAGGGCTAGGGTTAGAGAGACGGTTGGGGTTAGGATTGGACCTAGGGCTAGGTTTATGTTGAGGGTTAGGGTTAGAGAGACGGTTAGGGTTAGGATTGGACCTAGGGCTAGGGTTATGTTGAGGGCTAGGTTTAGAGAGACGGTTAGGGTTAGGATTGGACCTAGGGTTAGGGTTATGTTGAGGGCTAGTGTTAGAGAAACGGTTAGGGTTAGGATGGACCTAGGGTTAGAGTTATGTTGAGGGCTAGGGTTAGAGAGACCGTCATGTTTAGGATTGGACCTAGGTTTAGGGTTATGTTGACGGCTAGGGTTAGAGAGACGGTTAGGGTTATGATTTCACCTAGGGTTAGGGTTATGTTGAGGGCTAGTGTTAGATAGACCGTCATGATTAGGATTGGACCTAGGTTTAGGGTTATGTTGACGGCTAGGGTTAGAGAGACGGTTAGGGTTACGATTTGACCTAGGGTTAGGGTTATGTTGAGGACTAGGTTTGAGAGACGGTTAGGGTTAGGATTGGACCTAGGGTTATGGTTATGTTGAGGGCTAGGGTTAGAAAGAAGGTTAGGGTTAGGATTGGACCTAGGGTTAGGGTTATGTTGACGGCTAGGGTTAGAGAGACGGTTAGGGTGAGGATTCGACCTAGGGTTAGGGTTATGTTGAGGGCTAGGGTTAGAGAGACGGTTAGGTTTAGGATTGGACCTAGGGTTAGGGTTATGTTGAGGGCTAGGGATAGAGAGACGGTTAGGGTGAGGATTGGACCTAGGGTTAGGGTTATGTTGAGGGCTAGTGTTAGAGAGACTGTTAGGGTTAGGATTGGGCCTAGGGTTAGAGTTATGTTGAGGGCTAGGGTTAGAGGGACGGTTAGGGTTAGGATTGGACCTCGGGTTTGGGTTATGTTGAGGACTAGGGTTAGAGAGACGGTTAGGGTTAGGATTGGGCCTAGGGTTAGGGTTATGTTGAGGGCTAGGGTTAGAGAGACGGTTAGGGTTAGGATTGGACCTAGGGTTAGGGTTATGTTGAGGGCTAGGGTTAGAGAGGCGGTTAGGGTTAGGATTGGACCTAGGATTAGGGTTATGTTGAGGGCTAGGGTTAGAGAGACGGTTAGGGTTAGGATTGGACCTAGGGTTAGGGTTATGTTGAGGGCTAGGGTTAGAGAGACCGTCATGATTAGGACTGGACCTAGGTTTAGGGTTATGTTGAGGGCTAGGGGTAGAGAGACGGTTAGTGTTAGGATTGGACCTAGGGTTAGAGTTATGTTGAGGGCTAGGGTTAGAGAGACGGTTAGGGTTAGGATTGTACCTAGGGCTAGGTTTATGTTGAGGGCTAGGGTTAGAGAGACTGTTAGGGTTAGGATTGGACCTAGGGCTAGGGTTATGTTGAGGGCTAGGGTTAGAGAGACGGTTAGGGTGAGGGTTGGACCTAGGGTTAGGGTTATGTTGAGGGCTAGTGTTAGAGAGACGGTTAGGGTTAGGATTGGACTTGGGGTTAGAGTTATGTTGAGGGTTAGGGTTAGAGGGACGGTTAGGGTTAGGATTAGACCTAGGGTTAGGGTTATGTTGAGGGCTAGGTTTAGAGAGACGGTTAGGGTTAGGAATGGACCTAGGGTTAGGGTTGTGTTGAGGGCTAAGGTTAGAGAGACGGTTAGGGTTAGGATTGGACCTAGGGTTAGGGTTATGTTGAGGGCTAGGGTTAGAGAGACGGTTAGGGTGAGGATTGGACCTAGGGATAGGGTTATGTTGAGGGCTAGTGTTAGAGAGACTGTTACGGTTAGGATTGGACCTAGGCTTAGGGTTATGTTGAGGGCTAGGGTTAGTGGGACTGTTAGGGTTAGGACAGGACCTAGGGTTAGGGTTCTGTTAAGGGCTAGGGTTAGAGAGACGGTAAGGGTTAGGATTGGACATAGGGCTAGGGTTAGGTTGAGGGCTAGGGTTAGAGTGACGGTTAGGGTTAGGATTGGACCTAGGGTTAGGGTTATGTTGAGGGCTAGGGTTAGAGAGACGGTTAGGGTTAGAATTGGACCTAGGGTTAGGGTTAGTTTGAGGGCTAGGGTTACAGAGACGGTTAGGGTTAGGATTGGACCTAGGGTTAGGGTTATGTTGAGGGCTAGGGTTAGAAAGACGGTTAGGGTTAAGATTGGCCCTAGGGTTATGGTTATGTTGAGGGCTAGGGTTAGAGAGACGGTTAGGGTGAGGATTGGACCTAGGGTTAGGGTTATGTTGAGGGCTAGGGTTAGAGAGACGGTTAGGGTTAGGATTGGACCTAGGGTTAAGTTTATGTTGAGGGCTAGGGTTAGAGAGACGGTTAGGTTTAGGATTGGACCTAGGGTTAGGGTTATGTTGAGGGCTAGGGTTAGAGAGACGGTTAGGTTTAGGATTGGACCTAGGGTTAGGGTTATGTTGAGGGCTAGTGTTAGAGAGACGTTTAGGGTTAGGATTGGACCTAGGGTTAGAGTTATTTTGAGGGCTAGGGTTAGAGGGACGGTTAGGGTTAGGTTTGGACTTAGGGTTAGGGTTATGTTGAGGGCTAGTGTTAGAGAAACGGTAGGGTTAGGATGGACCTAGGGTTAGAGTTATGTTGAGGGCTAGGGTTAGAGGGACGGTTAGGGTTAGGATTGGACCTAGGGTTAGGGTTATGTTGAGGGCTAGGGTTAGAGAGATGGTTAGGATTAGGATTGGACCTAGGGTTAGGGTTATTTTGAGGGCTAGTGTTAGAGAGACGGTCAGGGTTAGGATTGAACCTAGGGTTAGGGTTAGGTTGAGGGCTAGGGTTACAGAGACGGTTAGGGTTAGGATTGGACCTAGGGTTAGTGTTATGTTGAGGGCTATGGTTAGAAAGACGGTTAGGGTAAGATTGGCCCTAGGGTAAGGGTTATGTTGAGGGCTAGGGTTAGAGAGACGGTTAGGGTGAGGATTGGACCTAGGGTTAGGGTTATGTTGAGGGCTAGTGTTAGAGAGACTGTTAGGGTTAGGATTGGACCTAGGGTTAGGGTTATGTTGAGGGCTAGGGTTAGAGAGACGGTTAGGGTTAGGATTGGACCTAGGGTTAGGGTTATGTAGAGGGCTAGGGCTGGAGAGACGGTTAGGGTTAGGATTGGTCCTAGGGTTGGGGTTATGTTGAGGGCTAGGGTTAGAAAGACGGTTAGCGTTAGGATTGGTCCTAGGGTTGGGGTTATGTTGAGGGCTAGGTTTAGAGAGACGGTTAGGGTTAGGATTGGACCTAGGGTTAGGGTTAGGTTGGGGGCTAGTGTTAGAGAGACGGTTAGGTTTAGGATTGGACCTAGGGTTAGGGTTATGTTGAGGGCTAGGGTTAGAGAGACGGTTAGGGTTAGGATTGGACCTAAGGTTAGGGTTATGTTGAGGGGTATGGTTAGAGAGACGGTTAGGGTTAGGATTGGACCTAGGATTAGAGTTATGTTGTGGGCTAGGGTTAGAGGGACGGTTAGGGTCAGGGTTGGACCTAGGGTTAGGGTTATGTTGAGGGCTAGGGTTAGAGGGACGTTTAGGGGTAGGATTGGACCTAGGGTTAGGGTTATGTTGAGGGCTAGGGTTAGAGAGACGGTTAGGGTTAGGATTGGACCTAGGATTAGGGTTATGTTGAGGGCTAGGGATAGAGAGACGGTTAGGGTTAGGATTGGACCTAGGGTTAGGTTTATGTTAAGGGCTAGGGGAATAGAGACGGTTAGGGTTAGGATTGGACCTAGGGTAAGAGTTATGTTGAGGGCTAGGGTTAGAGAGACGGTTAGGTTAGGATTGGACCTAGGGTTAGAGTTATGTTGAGGGCTAGGGTTAGAGAGACGGTTAGGGTTAGGATATGACCTAGGGCTAGGTTTATGTTGAGGGCTAGGGTTAGAGAGACGGTTAGGGTTAGGATTGGACCTAAGGCTATGGCTATGTTGAAGGCTAGGGTTAGAGAGACGGTTAGGGTTAGGATTGGACCTAGGGTTAGGGTTATGTTGAGGGCTAGGGTTAGAGAGACGGTTAGGGTTAGGATTGGACCTAGGGATAGTGTTAGGTTCAGGGCTAGGGTTAGAGAGACGGTTAGGGTTAGGATTGGACCTAGGGTTAGGGTTATGTTGAGGGCTAGGGTTAGAGAGACGGTTAGGGTTAGGATTGGACCTAGGGATAGGGTTAGGTTCAGGGCTAGGGTTAGAGAGACGGTTAGGGTTAGGATTGGACCTAGGGTTAGGGTTATGTTGAGGTCTAGGGTTTGAAAGATGGTTAGCGTTAGGATTGGACCTAGGGTTGGGGTTATGTTGAGGGCTAGGGTTAGAGAGACGGTTAGGGTTAGGATTGGACCTAGGGTTGGGGTTATGTTGAGGGCTAGGGTTAGAGAGACGGTTAGGGTTAGGATTGGACCTAGGGTTGGGGTTATGTTGAGGGCTAGGGTTAGAGAGACGGTTAGGGTTAAGATTGGACTTAGGGTTAGGGTTAGGTTGAGGGCTAGGGTTAGAGAGACGGTTAGGGTTAGGATTGGACCTAGGGTTAGAGTTATGTTGAGGGCTAGGGTTAGAGAGACGGTTAGGGTTAGGATTGGACCTAGGGTTAGGGTTATGTTCATGGCTAGGGTTAGAGAGACAGTTAGGGTTAGGATTGGACCTAGGGTTAGGGTTATGTTGAGGGCTAGTGTTAGAGAAACGGTTAGGGTTAGGATGGACCTAGGGTTAGAGTTATGTTGAGGGCTAGGGTTAGAGGGACGGTTAGGGTTAGGATTGGACCTAGGGTTAGGGTTATGTTGAGGGCTAGGGTTAGAGAGACGGTTAGGGTTAGGATTGGACTTAGGGTTAGGGTTATGTTGAGGGCTAGTGTTAGAGAGACGGTCAGGGTTAGGATTGGACCTAGGGTTAGGGTAATGTTGAGGGCTAGGGTTAGAGAGACCGTCATGATTAGGATTGGACCTAGGTTTAGGGTTATGTTGACGGCTAGGGTTAGAGAGACGGTTAGGGTTATGATTTGACCTAGGGTTAGGGTTATGTTGAGGACTAGGTTTGAGAGACGGTTAGGGTTAGGATTGGACCTAGGGTTAGGGTTATGTTGAGGGCTAGGGTTAGAAAGACGGTTAGGGTTAGGATTGGACCTACGGTTAGGGTTATGTTGACGGCTAGGGTTAGAGAGACGGTTAGGGTTAGGATTCGACCTAGGTTTAGGGTTAGGTTGAGGGCTAGTGTTAGAGAGACGGTTAGGTTTAGGATTGGACCTAGGGTTAGGGTTATGTTGAGGGCTAGGATTAGAGAGACGGTTAGGGTTAGGATTGGACCTAGCGTTAGGTTTATGTTAATGGCTAGGTTTATAGAGACGGTTAGGGTTAGGATTGGACCTAGGGTTAGAGTTATGTTGAGGGCTAGGGTTAGAGAGACGCTTAGGTTAGGATTGGACTTAGGGTTAGAGTTATGTTGAGGGCTAGGGTTAGAGAGACGGTTAGGGTTAGGATTAGACCTAGGGCTAGGTTTATGTTGAGGGCTAGGGTTAGAGAGACGGTTAGGGTTAGGATTGGACCTAAGGCTAAGGTTATGTTGAAGGCTAGGGTTAGAGAGACGGTTAGGGTTAGGATTGGACCTAGGGATAGGGTTATGTTGAGGGATAGGGTTAGAGAGACGGTTAGGGTTAGGATTGGACCTAGGGATAGGTTTAGGTTCAGGGCTAGGGTTAGAGAGACGGTTAGGGTTAGGACTGGACCTAGGGTTAGGGTTATGTTGGGGGCTAGGGTTAGAGAGACGGTTAGGGTTAGGAATGGTCCTAGGGTTACGGTTACGTTGAGGGCTAGTGTTAGAGAGACGGTTTCGGTTAGGATTGGAACTAGGGTTAGGGTTTTATTGAGGGCTAGGGTTAGAGAGACGGTTAGGGTGAGGTTGGACCTAGGGTTAGGGTTATGTTGAGGGCTAGGGTTAGAGAGACGGTTAGGGTGAGGATTGGACCTAGGGTTAGGGTTATGTTGAGGGCTAGGGTTAGAGAGACGGTTAGGGTTAGGATTGGATGAAGGGTTAGAGTTATGTTGAGGGCTAGGTTTAGAGAGACGGTTAGGGTTAGGATTGGACCTAGGGTTAGGGTTATGTAGAGGGCTACGGCTAGAGAGACGGTTAGGGTTAGGATTGGACCTAGGGCTAGGGTTAGGTTGAGGGCTATGGTTAGAGTGACAGTTAGGGTTAGGTTTGGACCTAGGGTTAAGGTTATGTTGAGGGCTAGGGTTAGAGGGACGGTTAGGGTTAGGATTGGACCTAGGGTTAGGGTTATGTTGAGGGCTAGGTGTAGAGAGACGGTTAGGGTGAGGATTGGACCTAGGGTTAGGGTTATGTTGAGGGCTAGTGTTAGAGAGACTGTTAGGGTTAGGATTGGACCTAGGGTTAGAGTTATGTTGTGGGTTAGGGTTAGAGGGACGGTTAGGGTTAGGATTGGACCTAGGGTTAGGGTTATGTTGAGGGCTAGGGGTAGAGAGACGGTTAGGGTTAGGATTGGACCTAGGGTTAGGGTTATGTTGAGGGCTAGGGTTAGAGAGACGGTTAGCGTTAGGATTGGACCTAGGGTTAGGGTTATGTTGAGGGCTAGGGTTAGAGAGACGGTTAGGGTGAGGATTGGACCTAGGGTTAGGGTTATGTTGAGGGCTAGGGTTAGAGAGACGGTTAGGGTGAGGATTGGACCTATGGTTAGGGTTATGTTGAGGGCTAGTGTTAGAGAGACTGTTAGGGTTAGGATTGGACCTAGAGTTAGGGTTATGTTGAGGGCTAGGGTTAGAGAGACGGTTAGGTTTAGGATTGGACCTAGGGTTAGGGTTATGTAGAGGGCTAGGGCTGGAGAGACGGTTAGGGTTATGATTGGTCCTAGGGTTGGGGTTATGTTGAGGGCTAGGGTTAGAAAGACGGTTAGCGTTAGGATTGGTCCTAGGGTTGGGGTTTTGTTGAGGGCTAGGTTTAGAGAGACGGTTAGGGTTAGGATTGGACCTAGGGTTAGGGTTAGGTTGGGGGCTAGTGTTAGAGAGACGGTTAGGTTTAGGATTGGACCTAGGGTTAGGGTTATGTTGAGGGCTAGGGTTAGAGAGACGGTTAGGGTTAGGATTGGACCTAAGGTTAGGGTTATGTTGAGGGGTATGGTTAGAGAGACGGTTAGGGTTAGGATTGGACCTAGGATTAGAGTTATGTTGTGGGCTAGGGTTAGAGGGACGGTTAGGGTTAGGATTGGACCTAGGGTTAGGGTTATGTTGAGGGCTAGGGTTAGAGGGACGTTTAGGGGTAGGATTGGACCTAGGGTTAGGGTTATGTTGAGGGCTAGGGTTAGAGAGACGGTTAGGGTTAGGATTGGACCTAGGATTAGGGTTATGTTGAGGGCTAGGGATAGAGAGACGGTTAGGGTTAGGATTGGACCTAGGGTTAGGTTTATGTTAAGGGCTAGGGGAATAGAGACGGTTAGGGTTAGGATTGGACCTAGGGTTAGAGTTATGTTGAGGGCTAGGGTTAGAGAGACGGTTAGGTTAGGATTGGACCTAGGGTTAGAGTTATGTTGAGGGCTAGGGTTAGAGAGACGGTTAGGGTTAGGATATGACCTAGGGCTAGGTTTATGTTGAGGGCTAGGGTTAGAGAGACGGTTAGGGTGAGGGTTGGACCTAGGGTTAGGGTTATGTTGAGGGCTAGTGTTAGAGAGACGGTTAGGGTTAGGATTGGACTTGGGGTTGGAGTTATGTTGAGGGTTAGGGTTAGAGGGACGGTTAGGGTTAGGATTAGACCTAGGGTAAGGGTTATGTTGAGGGCTAGGTTTAGAGAGACGGTTAGGGTTAGGAATGGACCTAGGGTTAAGGTTATGTTGAGGGCTAAGGTTAGAGAGACGGTTAGGGTTAGGATTGGACCTAGGGTTAGGGTTATGTTGAGGGCTAGGGTTAGAGAGACGGTTAGGGTGAGGATTGGACCTAGGGTTAGGGTTATGTTGAGGGCTAGTGTTAGAGAGACTGTTACGGTTAGGATTGGACCTAGGGTTAGGGTTATGTTGAGGGCTAGGGTTAGTGGGACGGTTAGGGTTAGGACTGGACCTAGGGTTAGGGTTATGTTAAGGGCTAGGGTTAGAGAGACGGTAAGGGTTAGGATTGGACATAGGGCTAGGGTTAGGTTGAGGGCTAGGGTTAGAGTGACGGTTAGGGTTAGGATTGGACCTAGGGTTAGGGTTATGTTGAGGGCTAGGGTTAGAGAGACGGTTAGGGTTAGAATTGGACCTAGGGTTAGGGTTAGTTTGAGGGCTAGGGTTACAGAGACGGTTAGGGTTAGGATTGGACCTAGGGTTAGGGTTATGTTGAGGGCTAGGGTTAGAAAGACGGTTAGGGTTAAGATTGGCCCTAGGGTTATGGTTATGTTGAGGGCTAGGGTTAGAGAGACGGTTAGGGTGAGGATTGGACCTAGGGTTAGGGTTATGTTGAGGGCTAGGGTTAGAGAGACGGTTAGGGTTAGGATTGGACCTAGGGTTAAGTTTATGTTGAGGGCTAGGGTTAGAGAGACGGTTAGGTTTAGGATTGGACCTAGGGTTAGGGTTATGTTGAGGGCTAGGGTTAGAGAGACGGTTAGGTTTAGGATTGGACCTAGGGTTAGGGTTATGTTGAGGGCTAGTGTTAGAGAGACGTTTAGGGTTAGGATTGGACCTAGGGTTAGAGTTATTTTGAGGGCTAGGGTTAGAGGGACGGTTAGGGTTAGGTTTGGACTTAGGGTTAGGGTTATGTTGAGGGCTAGTGTTAGAGAAACGGTAGGGTTAGGATGGACCTAGGGTTAGAGTTATGTTGAGGGCTAGGGTTAGAGGGACGGTTAGGGTTAGGATTGGACCTAGGGTTAGGGTTATGTTGAGGGCTAAGGTTAGAGAGACGGTTAGGATTAGGATTGGACCTAGGGTTAGGGTTATTTTGAGGGCTAGTGTTAGAGAGACGGTCAGGGTTAGGATTGAACCTAGGGTTAGGGTTAGGTTGAGGGCTAGGGTTACAGAGACGGTTACGGTTAGGATTGGACCTAGGGTTAGTGTTATGTTGAGGGCTATGGTTAGAAAGACGGTTAGGGTAAGATTGGCCCTAGGGTTAGGGTTATGTTGAGGGCTAGGGTTAGAGAGACGGTTAGGGTGAGGATTGGACCTAGGGTTAGGGTTATGTTGAGGGTAGGGTTAGAGAGACGGTTAGGGTTAGGATTGGACCTAGGGTTAGGGTTATGTTGAGGGCTAGGGTTAGAGAGACGGTTAGGGTTAGGATTGGACCTAGGGTTAGGGTTATGTTGAGGGCTAGGGTTAGAGAGACGGTTGGGGTTAGGATTGGACCTAGGGCTAGGTTTATGTTGAGGGTTAGGGTTAGAGAGACGGTTAGGGTTAGGATTGGACCTAGGGCTAGGGTTATGTTGAGGGCTAGGTTTAGAGAGACGGTTAGGGTTAGGATTGGACCTAGGGTTAGGGTTATGTTGAGGGCTAGTGTTAGAGAAACGGTTAGGGTTAGGATGGACCTAGGGTTAGAGTTATGTTGAGGGCTAGGGTTAGAGGGACGGTTAGGGTTAGGATTGGACCTAGGGTTAGGGTTATGTTGAGGGCTAGGGTTAGAGAGACGGTTAGGGTTAGGATAGGACCTAGGGTTAGGGTTATGTTGAGGGCTAGTGTTAGAGAGACGGTCAGGGTTAGGATTGGACCTAGGGTTAGGGTAATGTTGAGGGCTAGGGTTATAGAGACCGTCATGATTAGGATTGGACCTAGGTTTAGGGTTATGTTGACGGCTAGGGTTAGAGAGACGGTTAGGGTTATGATTTCACCTAGGGTTAGGGTTATGTTGAGGGCTAGTGTTAGATAGACCGTCATGATTAGGATTGGACCTAGGTATAGGGTTATGTTGACGGCTAGGGTTAGAGAGACGGTTAGGGTTACGATTTGACCTAGGGTTAGGGTTATGTTGAGGACTAGGTTTGAGAGACGGTTAGGGTTAGGATTGGACCTAGGGTTAGGGTTATGTTGAGGGCTAGGGTTAGAAAGAAGGTTAGGGTTAGGATTGGACCTAGGGTTAGGGTTATGTTGACGGCTAGGTTTCGAGAGACGGTTAGCGTTAGGATTCGACCTAGGGTTAGGGTTATGTTGAGGGCTAGGGTTAGAGAGACGGTTAGGTTTAGGATTGGACCTAGGGTTAGGGTTATGTTGAGGGCTAGGGATAGAGAGACGGTTAGGGTGAGGATTGGACATAAGGTTAGGGTTATGTTGAGGGCTAGTGTTAGAGAGACTGTTAGGGTTAGGATTGGGCCTAGGGTTAGAGTTATGTTGAGGGCTAGGGTTAGAGGGACGGTTAGGGTTAGGATTGGACCTCGGGTTTGGGTTATGTTGAGGGCTAGGGTTAGAGAGACGGTTAGGGTTAGGATTGGGCCTAGGGTTAGGGTTATGTTGAGGGCTAGGGTTAGAGAGACGGTTAGGGTTAGGATTGGACCTAGGGTTACGGTTATGTTGAGGGCTAGGGTTAGAGAGACGGTTAGGGTTAGGATTGGACCTAGGATTAGGGTTATGTTGAGGGCTAGGGTTAGAGAGACGGTTAGGGTTAGGATTGGACCTAGGGTTAGGGTTATGTTGAGGGCTAGGGTTAGAGAGACCGTCATGATTAGGATTGGACCTAGGTTTAGGGTTATGTTGAGGGCTAGGGGTAGAGAGACGGTTAGTGTTAGGATTGGACCTAGGGTTAGATTTATGTTGAGGGCTAGGGTTAGAGAGACGGTTAGGGTTAGGATTGTACCTAGGGCTAGGTTTATGTTGAGGGCTAGGGTTAGAGAGACTGTTAGGGTTAGGATTGGACCTAGGGCTAGGGTTATGTTGAGGGCTAGGGTTAGAGAGACGGTTAGGGTGAGGGTTCGACCTAGGGTTAGGGTTATGTTGAGGGCTAGTGTTAGAGAGACGGTTAGGGTTAGGATTGGACTTGGGGTTAGAGTTATGTTGAGGGTTAGAGTTAGAGGGACGGTTAAGGTTAGGATTGGACCTAGGGTTAGGGTTATGTTGAGGGCTAGGTTTAGAGAGACGGTTAGGGTTAGGAATGGACCTAGGGTTAGGGTTATGTTGAGGGCTAAGGTTAGAGAGACGGTTAGGGTTAGGATTGGACCTAGGGTTAGGGTTATGTTGAGGGCTAGGGTTAGAGAGACGGTTAGGGTGAGGATTGGACCTAGGGTTAGGGTTATGTTGAGGGCTAGTGTTAGAGAGACTGTTACGGTTAGGATTGGACCTAGGGTTAGGGTTATGTTGAGGGCTAGGGTTAGTGGGACGGTTAGGGTTAGGACTGGACCTAGGGTTAGGGTTATGTTAAGGGCTAGGGTTAGAGAGACGGTAAGGGTTAGGATTGGACATAGGGCTAGGGTTAGGTTGAGGGCTAGGGTTAGAGTGACGGTTAGGGTTAGGATTGGACCTAGGGTTAGGGTTATGTTGAGGGCTTAGGTTAGAGAGACGGTTAGGGTTAGAATTGGACCTAGGGTTAGGGTTAGGTTGAGGGCTAGGGTTACAGAGACGGTTAGGGTTAGGATTGGACCTACGGTTAGGGTTATGTTGAGGGCTAGGGTTAGAGAGACGGTTAGGGTTATGATTGGACCTAGGGTGAGGGTTATGTTGAGGGCTAGGGTTAGAAAGACGGTTAGGGTTAGGATTGGACCTAGGGTTAGATTTATGTTGAGGGCTAGGTTTAGAGAGACGGTTAGGGTTAGGATTGGACCTAGGGTTAGAGTTATGTTGAGGGCTAGGGTTAGAGAGACGGTTGGGGTTAGGATTGGACCTAGGGCTAGGTTTATGTTGAGGGTTAGGGTTAGAGAGACGGTTAGGGTTAGGATTGGACCTAGGGCTAGGGTTATGTTGAGGGCTAGGTTTAGAGAGACGGTTAGGGTTAGGATTGGACCTAGGGTTAGGGTTATGTTGAGGGCTAGTGTTAGAGAAACGGTTAGGGTTAGGATGGACCTAGGGTTAGAGTTATGTTGAGGGCTAGGGTTAGAGGGACGGTTAGGGTTAGGATTGGACCTAGGGTTAGGGTTATGTTGAGGGCTAGGGTTAGAGAGACGGTTAGGGTTAGGATTGGATGAAGGGTTAGAGTTATGTTGAGGGCTAGGTTTAGAGAGACGGTTAGGGTTAGGATTGGACCTAGGGTTAGGGTTATGTAGAGGGCTACGGCTAGAGAGACGGTTAGGGTTAGGATTGGACCTAGGGCTAGGGTTAGGTTGAGGGCTATGGTTAGAGTGACAGTTAGGGTTAGGTTTGGACCTAGGGTTAAGGTTATGTTGAGGGCTAGGGTTAGAGGGACGGTTAGGGTTAGGATTGGACCTAGGGTTAGGGTTATGTTGAGGGCTAGGTGTAGAGAGACGGTTAGGGTGAGGATTGGACCTAGGGTTAGGGTTATGTTGAGGGCTAGTGTTAGAGAGACTGTTAGGGTTAGGATTGGACCTAGGGTTAGAGTTATGTTGTGGGTTAGGGTTAGAGGGACGGTTAGGGTTAGGATTGGACCTAGGGTTAGGGTTATGTTGAGGGCTAGGGGTAGAGAGACGGTTAGGGTTAGGATTGGACCTAGGGTTAGGGTTATGTTGAGGGCTAGGGTTAGAGAGACGGTTAGCGTTAGGATTGGACCTAGGGTTAGGGTTATGTTGAGGGCTAGGGTTAGAGAGACGGTTAGGGTGAGGATTGGACCTAGGGTTAGGGTTATGTTGAGGGCTAGGGTTAGAGAGACGGTTAGGGTGAGGATTGGACCTATGGTTAGGGTTATGTTGAGGGCTAGTGTTAGAGAGACTGTTAGGGTTAGGATTGGACCTAGAGTTAGGGTTATGTTGAGGGCTAGGGTTAGAGAGACGGTTAGGTTTAGGATTGGACCTAGGGTTAGGGTTATGTAGAGGGCTAGGGCTGGAGAGACGGTTAGGGTTATGATTGGTCCTAGGGTTGGGGTTATGTTGAGGGCTAGGGTTAGAAAGACGGTTAGCGTTAGGATTGGTCCTAGGGTTGGGGTTTTGTTGAGGGCTAGGTTTAGAGAGACGGTTAGGGTTAGGATTGGACCTAGGGTTAGGGTTAGGTTGGGGGCTAGTGTTAGAGAGACGGTTAGGTTTAGGATTGGACCTAGGGTTAGGGTTATGTTGAGGGCTAGGGTTAGAGAGACGGTTAGGGTTAGGATTGGACCTAAGGTTAGGGTTATGTTGAGGGGTATGGTTAGAGAGACGGTTAGGGTTAGGATTGGACCTAGGATTAGAGTTATGTTGTGGGCTAGGGTTAGAGGGACGGTTAGGGTTAGGATTGGACCTAGGGTTAGGGTTATGTTGAGGGCTAGGGTTAGAGGGACGTTTAGGGGTAGGATTGGACCTAGGGTTAGGGTTATGTTGAGGGCTAGGGTTAGAGAGACGGTTAGGGTTAGGATTGGACCTAGGATTAGGGTTATGTTGAGGGCTAGGGATAGAGAGACGGTTAGGGTTAGGATTGGACCTAGGGTTAGGTTTATGTTAAGGGCTAGGGGAATAGAGACGGTTAGGGTTAGGATTGGACCTAGGGTTAGAGTTATGTTGAGGGCTAGGGTTAGAGAGACGGTTAGGTTAGGATTGGACCTAGGGTTAGAGTTATGTTGAGGGCTAGGGTTAGAGAGACGGTTAGGGTTAGGATATGACCTAGGGCTAGGTTTATGTTGAGGGCTAGGGTTAGAGAGACGGTTAGGGTGAGGGTTGGACCTAGGGTTAGGGTTATGTTGAGGGCTAGTGTTAGAGAGACGGTTAGGGTTAGGATTGGACTTGGGGTTGGAGTTATGTTGAGGGTTAGGGTTAGAGGGACGGTTAGGGTTAGGATTAGACCTAGGGTAAGGGTTATGTTGAGGGCTAGGTTTAGAGAGACGGTTAGGGTTAGGAATGGACCTAGGGTTAAGGTTATGTTGAGGGCTAAGGTTAGAGAGACGGTTAGGGTTAGGATTGGACCTAGGGTTAGGGTTATGTTGAGGGCTAGGGTTAGAGAGACGGTTAGGGTGAGGATTGGACCTAGGGTTAGGGTTATGTTGAGGGCTAGTGTTAGAGAGACTGTTACGGTTAGGATTGGACCTAGGGTTAGGGTTATGTTGAGGGCTAGGGTTAGTGGGACGGTTAGGGTTAGGACTGGACCTAGGGTTAGGGTTATGTTAAGGGCTAGGGTTAGAGAGACGGTAAGGGTTAGGATTGGACATAGGGCTAGGGTTAGGTTGAGGGCTAGGGTTAGAGTGACGGTTAGGGTTAGGATTGGACCTAGGGTTAGGGTTATGTTGAGGGCTAGGGTTAGAGAGACGGTTAGGGTTAGAATTGGACCTAGGGTTAGGGTTAGTTTGAGGGCTAGGGTTACAGAGACGGTTAGGGTTAGGATTGGACCTAGGGTTAGGGTTATGTTGAGGGCTAGGGTTAGAAAGACGGTTAGGGTTAAGATTGGCCCTAGGGTTATGGTTATGTTGAGGGCTAGGGTTAGAGAGACGGTTAGGGTGAGGATTGGACCTAGGGTTAGGGTTATGTTGAGGGCTAGGGTTAGAGAGACGGTTAGGGTTAGGATTGGACCTAGGGTTAAGTTTATGTTGAGGGCTAGGGTTAGAGAGACGGTTAGGTTTAGGATTGGACCTAGGGTTAGGGTTATGTTGAGGGCTAGGGTTAGAGAGACGGTTAGGTTTAGGATTGGACCTAGGGTTAGGGTTATGTTGAGGGCTAGTGTTAGAGAGACGTTTAGGGTTAGGATTGGACCTAGGGTTAGAGTTATTTTGAGGGCTAGGGTTAGAGGGACGGTTAGGGTTAGGTTTGGACTTAGGGTTAGGGTTATGTTGAGGGCTAGTGTTAGAGAAACGGTAGGGTTAGGATGGACCTAGGGTTAGAGTTATGTTGAGGGCTAGGGTTAGAGGGACGGTTAGGGTTAGGATTGGACCTAGGGTTAGGGTTATGTTGAGGGCTAAGGTTAGAGAGACGGTTAGGATTAGGATTGGACCTAGGGTTAGGGTTATTTTGAGGGCTAGTGTTAGAGAGACGGTCAGGGTTAGGATTGAACCTAGGGTTAGGGTTAGGTTGAGGGCTAGGGTTACAGAGACGGTTACGGTTAGGATTGGACCTAGGGTTAGTGTTATGTTGAGGGCTATGGTTAGAAAGACGGTTAGGGTAAGATTGGCCCTAGGGTTAGGGTTATGTTGAGGGCTAGGGTTAGAGAGACGGTTAGGGTGAGGATTGGACCTAGGGTTAGGGTTATGTTGAGGGTAGGGTTAGAGAGACGGTTAGGGTTAGGATTGGACCTAGGGTTAGGGTTATGTTGAGGGCTAGGGTTAGAGAGACGGTTAGGGTTAGGATTGGACCTAGGGTTAGGGTTATGTTGAGGGCTAGGGTTAGAGAGACGGTTGGGGTTAGGATTGGACCTAGGGCTAGGTTTATGTTGAGGGTTAGGGTTAGAGAGACGGTTAGGGTTAGGATTGGACCTAGGGCTAGGGTTATGTTGAGGGCTAGGTTTAGAGAGACGGTTAGGGTTAGGATTGGACCTAGGGTTAGGGTTATGTTGAGGGCTAGTGTTAGAGAAACGGTTAGGGTTAGGATGGACCTAGGGTTAGAGTTATGTTGAGGGCTAGGGTTAGAGGGACGGTTAGGGTTAGGATTGGACCTAGGGTTAGGGTTATGTTGAGGGCTAGGGTTAGAGAGACGGTTAGGGTTAGGATAGGACCTAGGGTTAGGGTTATGTTGAGGGCTAGTGTTAGAGAGACGGTCAGGGTTAGGATTGGACCTAGGGTTAGGGTAATGTTGAGGGCTAGGGTTATAGAGACCGTCATGATTAGGATTGGACCTAGGTTTAGGGTTATGTTGACGGCTAGGGTTAGAGAGACGGTTAGGGTTATGATTTCACCTAGGGTTAGGGTTATGTTGAGGGCTAGTGTTAGATAGACCGTCATGATTAGGATTGGACCTAGGTATAGGGTTATGTTGACGGCTAGGGTTAGAGAGACGGTTAGGGTTACGATTTGACCTAGGGTTAGGGTTATGTTGAGGACTAGGTTTGAGAGACGGTTAGGGTTAGGATTGGACCTAGGGTTAGGGTTATGTTGAGGGCTAGGGTTAGAAAGAAGGTTAGGGTTAGGATTGGACCTAGGGTTAGGGTTATGTTGACGGCTAGGTTTCGAGAGACGGTTAGCGTTAGGATTCGACCTAGGGTTAGGGTTATGTTGAGGGCTAGGGTTAGAGAGACGGTTAGGTTTAGGATTGGACCTAGGGTTAGGGTTATGTTGAGGGCTAGGGATAGAGAGACGGTTAGGGTGAGGATTGGACATAAGGTTAGGGTTATGTTGAGGGCTAGTGTTAGAGAGACTGTTAGGGTTAGGATTGGGCCTAGGGTTAGAGTTATGTTGAGGGCTAGGGTTAGAGGGACGGTTAGGGTTAGGATTGGACCTCGGGTTTGGGTTATGTTGAGGGCTAGGGTTAGAGAGACGGTTAGGGTTAGGATTGGGCCTAGGGTTAGGGTTATGTTGAGGGCTAGGGTTAGAGAGACGGTTAGGGTTAGGATTGGACCTAGGGTTACGGTTATGTTGAGGGCTAGGGTTAGAGAGACGGTTAGGGTTAGGATTGGACCTAGGATTAGGGTTATGTTGAGGGCTAGGGTTAGAGAGACGGTTAGGGTTAGGATTGGACCTAGGGTTAGGGTTATGTTGAGGGCTAGGGTTAGAGAGACCGTCATGATTAGGATTGGACCTAGGTTTAGGGTTATGTTGAGGGCTAGGGGTAGAGAGACGGTTAGTGTTAGGATTGGACCTAGGGTTAGATTTATGTTGAGGGCTAGGGTTAGAGAGACGGTTAGGGTTAGGATTGTACCTAGGGCTAGGTTTATGTTGAGGGCTAGGGTTAGAGAGACTGTTAGGGTTAGGATTGGACCTAGGGCTAGGGTTATGTTGAGGGCTAGGGTTAGAGAGACGGTTAGGGTGAGGGTTCGACCTAGGGTTAGGGTTATGTTGAGGGCTAGTGTTAGAGAGACGGTTAGGGTTAGGATTGGACTTGGGGTTAGAGTTATGTTGAGGGTTAGAGTTAGAGGGACGGTTAAGGTTAGGATTGGACCTAGGGTTAGGGTTATGTTGAGGGCTAGGTTTAGAGAGACGGTTAGGGTTAGGAATGGACCTAGGGTTAGGGTTATGTTGAGGGCTAAGGTTAGAGAGACGGTTAGGGTTAGGATTGGACCTAGGGTTAGGGTTATGTTGAGGGCTAGGGTTAGAGAGACGGTTAGGGTGAGGATTGGACCTAGGGTTAGGGTTATGTTGAGGGCTAGTGTTAGAGAGACTGTTACGGTTAGGATTGGACCTAGGGTTAGGGTTATGTTGAGGGCTAGGGTTAGTGGGACGGTTAGGGTTAGGACTGGACCTAGGGTTAGGGTTATGTTAAGGGCTAGGGTTAGAGAGACGGTAAGGGTTAGGATTGGACATAGGGCTAGGGTTAGGTTGAGGGCTAGGGTTAGAGTGACGGTTAGGGTTAGGATTGGACCTAGGGTTAGGGTTATGTTGAGGGCTTAGGTTAGAGAGACGGTTAGGGTTAGAATTGGACCTAGGGTTAGGGTTAGGTTGAGGGCTAGGGTTACAGAGACGGTTAGGGTTAGGATTGGACCTACGGTTAGGGTTATGTTGAGGGCTAGGGTTAGAGAGACGGTTAGGGTTATGATTGGACCTAGGGTGAGGGTTATGTTGAGGGCTAGGGTTAGAAAGACGGTTAGGGTTAGGATTGGACCTAGGGTTAGATTTATGTTGAGGGCTAGGTTTAGAGAGACGGTTAGGGTTAGGATTGGACCTAGGGTTAGAGTTATGTTGAGGGCTAGGGTTAGAGAGACGGTTGGGGTTAGGATTGGACCTAGGGCTAGGTTTATGTTGAGGGTTAGGGTTAGAGAGACGGTTAGGGTTAGGATTGGACCTAGGGCTAGGGTTATGTTGAGGGCTAGGTTTAGAGAGACGGTTAGGGTTAGGATTGGACCTAGGGTTAGGGTTATGTTGAGGGCTAGTGTTAGAGAAACGGTTAGGGTTAGGATGGACCTAGGGTTAGAGTTATGTTGAGGGCTAGGGTTAGAGGGACGGTTAGGGTTAGGATTGGACCTAGGGTTAGGGTTATGTTGAGGGCTAGGGTTAGAGAGACGGTTAGGGTTAGGATTGGACCTAGGGTTAGGGTTATGTTGAGGGCTAGTGTTAGAGAGACGGTCAGGGTTAGGATTGGACCTAGGGTTAGGGTAATGTTGAGGGCTAGGGTTATAGAGACCGTCATGATTAGGATTGGACCTAGGTTTAGGGTTATGTTGACGGCTAGGGTTAGAGAGACGGTTAGGGTTATGATTTCACCTAGGGTTAGGGTTATGTTGAGGGCTAGTGTTAGATAGACCGTCATGATTAGGATTGGACCTAGGTATAGGGTTATGTTGACGGCTAGGGTTAGAGAGACGGTTAGGGTTACGATTTGACCTAGGGTTAGGGTTATGTTGAGGACTAGGTTTGAGAGACGGTTAGGGTTAGGATTGGACCTAGGGTTAGGGTTATGTTGAGGGCTAGGGTTAGAAAGAAGGTTAGGGTTAGGATTGGACCTAGGGTTAGGGTTATGTTGACGGCTAGGTTTCGAGAGACGGTTAGCGTTAGGATTCGACCTAGGGTTAGGGTTATGTTGAGGGCTAGGGTTAGAGAGACGGTTAGGTTTAGGATTGGACCTAGGGTTAGGGTTATGTTGAGGGCTAGGGATAGAGAGACGGTTAGGGTGAGGATTGGACATAAGGTTAGGGTTATGTTGAGGGCTAGTGTTAGAGAGACTGTTAGGGTTAGGATTGGGCCTAGGGTTAGAGTTATGTTGAGGGCTAGGGTTAGAGGGACGGTTAGGGTTAGGATTGGACCTCGGGTTTGGGTTATGTTGAGGGCTAGGGTTAGAGAGACGGTTAGGGTTAGGATTGGGCCTAGGGTTAGGGTTATGTTGAGGGCTAGGGTTAGAGAGACGGTTAGGGTTAGGATTGGACCTAGGGTTACGGTTATGTTGAGGGCTAGGGTTAGAGAGACGGTTAGGGTTAGGATTGGACCTAGGATTAGGGTTATGTTGAGGGCTAGGGTTAGAGAGACGGTTAGGGTTAGGATTGGACCTAGGGTTAGGGTTATGTTGAGGGCTAGGGTTAGAGAGACCGTCATGATTAGGATTGGACCTAGGTTTAGGGTTATGTTGAGGGCTAGGGGTAGAGAGACGGTTAGTGTTAGGATTGGACCTAGGGTTAGATTTATGTTGAGGGCTAGGGTTAGAGAGATGGTTAGGGTTAGGATTGTACCTAGGGCTAGGTTTATGTTGAGGGCTAGGGTTAGAGAGACTGTTAGGGTTAGGATTGGACCTAGGGCTAGGGTTATGTTGAGGGCTAGGGTTAGAGAGACGGTTAGGGTGAGGGTTCGACCTAGGGTTAGGGTTATGTTGAGGGCTAGTGTTAGAGAGACGGTTAGGGTTAGGATTGGACTTGGGGTTAGAGTTATGTTGAGGGTTAGAGTTAGAGGGACGGTTAAGGTTAGGATTGGACCTAGGGTTAGGGTTATGTTGAGGGCTAGGTTTAGAGAGACGGTTAGGGTTAGGAATGGACCTAGGGTTAGGGTTATGTTGAGGGCTAAGGTTAGAGAGACGGTTAGGGTTAGGATTGGACCTAGGGTTAGGGTTATGTTGAGGGCTAGGGTTAGAGAGACGGTTAGGGTGAGGATTGGACCTAGGGTTAGGGTTATGTTGAGGGCTAGTGTTAGAGAGACTGTTACGGTTAGGATTGGACCTAGGGTTAGGGTTATGTTGAGGGCTAGGGTTAGTGGGACGGTTAGGGTTAGGACTGGACCTAGGGTTAGGGTTATGTTAAGGGCTAGGGTTAGAGAGACGGTAAGGGTTAGGATTGGACATAGGGCTAGGGTTAGGTTGAGGGCTAGGGTTAGAGTGACGGTTAGGGTTAGGATTGGACCTAGGGTTAGGGTTATGTTGAGGGCTTAGGTTAGAGAGACGGTTAGGGTTAGAATTGGACCTAGGGTTAGGGTTAGGTTGAGGGCTAGGGTTACAGAGACGGTTAGGGTTAGGATTGGACCTAGGGTTAGGGTTATGTTGAGGGCTAGGGTTAGAAAGACGGTTAGGGTTAAGATTGGCCCTAGGGTTATGGTTATGTTGAGGGCTAGGGTTAGAGAGACGGTTAGGGTGAGGATTGGACCTAGGGTTAGGGTTATGTTGAGGGCTAGGGTTAGAGAGACGGTTAGGGTTAGGATTGGACCTAGGGTTAGGGTTATGTTGAGGGCTAGTGTTAGAGAGACGTTTAGGGTTAGGATTGGACCTAGGGTTAGAGTTATTTTGAGGGCTAGGGTTAGAGGGACGGTTAGGGTTAGGTTTGGACTTAGGGATAGGGTTATGTTGAGGGCTAGTGTTAGAGAAACGGTAGGGTTAGGATGGACCTAGGGTTAGAGTTATGTTGAGGGCTAGGGTTAGAGGGACGGTTAGGGTTAGGATTGGACCTAGGGTTAGGGTTATGTTGAGGGCTAGGTTTAGAGAGACGGTTAGGATTAGGATTAGACCTAGGGTTAGGGTTATTTTGAGGGCTAGTGTTAGAGAGACGGTCAGGGTTAGGATTGAACCTAGGGTTAGGGTTAGGTTGACGGCTAGGGTTACAGAGACGGTTAGGGTTAGGATTGGACCTAGGGTTAGTGTTATGTTGAGGGCTAGGGTTAGAAAGACGGTTAGGGTAAGATTGGCCCTAGGGTTAGGGTTATGTTGAGGGCTAGGGTTAGAGAGACGGTTAGGGTGAGGATTGGACCTAGGGTTAGGGTTATGTTGAGGGTAGGGTTAGAGAGACGGTTAGGGTTAGGATTGTACCTAGGGTTAGGGTTATGTTGATGGCTAGGGATAGAGAGACAGTTAGGGTTAGGATTGGACCTAGGGTTAGGGTTATGTTGAGGGCTAGGGTTAGAGAGACGGTTAGGGTTAGGATTGGACCTAGGGTTAGGGTTATGTTGAGGGCTAGGGTTAGAGAGACGGTTAGGGTTAGGATTGGACCTAGGGTTAGGGTTATGTTGAGGGCTAGTGTTAGAGAGACTGTTACGGTTAGGATTGGCCCTAGGGTTAGGGTTATGTTGAGGGCTAGGGTTAGTGGGACAGTTAGGGTTAGGACTGGACCTAGGGTTAGGGTTATGTTAAGGGCTAGGGTTAGAGAGACGGTAAGGGTTAGATTTGGACATAGGGCTAGGGTTAGGTTGAGGGCTAGGGTTAGAGTGACGGTTAGGGTTAGGATTGGACCTAGGGTTAGGGTTATGTTGAGGGCTAGGGTTAGAGAGACGGTTAGGGTTAGAATTGGACCTAGGGTTAGGGTTAGTTTGAGGGCTAGGGTTACAGAGACGGTTAGGGTTAGGATTGGACCTAGGGTTAGGGTTATGTTGAGGGCTAGGGTTAGAAAGACGGTTAGGGTTAAGATTGGCCCTAGGGTTATGGTTATGTTGAGGGCTAGGGTTAGAGAGACGGTTAGGGTGAGGATTGGACCTAGGGTTAGGGTTATGTTGAGGGCTAGGGTTAGAGAGACGGTTAGGGTTAGGATTGGACCTAGGGTTAAGTTTATGTTGAGGGCTAGGGTTAGAGAGACGGTTAGGTTTAGGATTGGACCTAGGGTTAGGGTTATGTTGAGGGCTAGGGTTAGAGAGACGGTTAGGTTTAGGATTGGACCTAGGGTTAGGGTTATGTTGAGGGCTAGTGTTAGAGAGACGTTTAGGGTTAGGATTGGACCTAGGGTTAGAGTTATTTTGAGGGCTAGGGTTAGAGGGACGGTTAGGGTTAGGTTTGGACTTAGGGTTAGGGTTATGTTGAGGGCTAGTGTTAGAGAAACGGTAGGGTTAGGATGGACCTAGGGTTAGAGATATGTTGAGGGCTACGGTTAGAGGGACGGTTAGGGTTAGGATTGGACCTAGGGTTAGGGTTATGTTGAGGGCTAGGGTTAGAGAGACGGTTCGGATTAGGATTGGACCTAGGGTTAGGGTTATTTTGAGGGCTAGTGTTAGAGAGACGGTCAGGGTTAGGATTGAACCTAGGGTTAGGGTTAGGTTGAGGGCTAGGGTTACAGAGACGGTTAGGTTTAGGATTGGACCTAGGGTTAGTGTTATGTTGAGGGCTATGGTTAGAAAGACGGTTAGGGTAAGATTGGCCCTAGGGTTAGGGTTATGTTGAGGGCTAGGGTTAGAGAGACGGTTAGGGTGAGGATTGGACCTAAGGTTAGGGTTATGTTGAGGGTAGGGTTAGAGAGACGGTTAGGGTTAGGATTGGACCTAGGGTTAGGGTTATGTTGATGGCTAGGGATAGAGAGACAGTTAGGGTTAGGATTGGACCTAGGGTTAGGGTTATGTTGAGGGCTAGGGTTAGAGAGACGGTTAGGGTTAGGATTGGACCTAGGGTTAGGGTTATGTTGAGGGCTAGGGTTAGAGAGACGGTTAGGGTTAGGATTGGACTTAGGGTTAGGGTTAGGTTGAGGGCTAGGGTTAGAGAGACGGTTAGGGTTAGGATTGGACCTAGGGTTAGAGTTATGTTGAGGGCTAGGGTTAGAGAGACGGTTAGGGTTAGGATTGGACCTAGGGTTAGGGTTATGTTGATGGCTAGGGTTAGAGAGACAGTTAGGGTTAGGATTGGACCTAGGGTTAGGGTTATGTTGAGGACTAGGGTTGAGAGACGGTTAGGGTTAGGATTGGACCTAGGGTGAGGGTTATGTTGAGGGCTAGAGTTAGAAAGACGGTTAGGGTTAGGATTGGACCTAGGGTTAGATTTATGTTGAGGGCTAGGGTTAGAGAGACGGTTAGGGTTAGGATTGGACCTAGGGTTAGGGTTATGTTGACGGCTAGGGTTAGAGAGACGGTTAGGGTTAGGATTCGACCTAGGGTTAGGGTTATGTTGAGGGCTAGGGTTATAGAGACGGTTAGGTTTAGAATTGGACCTAGGGTTAGGGTTATGTTGAGGGCTAGGGATAGAGAGACTGTTAGGGTTAGGATTGGACCTAGGGCTAGGGTTATGTTGAGGGCTAGGGTTAGAGAGACGGTTAGGGTGAGGGTTCGACCTAGGGTTAGGGTTATGTTGAGGGCTAGTGTTAGAGAGACGGTTAGGGTTAGGATTGGACTTGGGGTTAGAGTTATGTTGAGGGTTAGAGTTAGAGGGACGGTTAAGGTTAGGATTGGACCTAGGGTTAGGGTTATGTTGAGGGCTAGGTTTAGAGAGACGGTTAGGGTTAGGAATGGACCTAGGGTTAGGGTTATGTTGAGGGCTAAGGTTAGAGAGACGGTTAGGGTTAGGATTGGACCTAGGGTTAGGGTTATGTTGAGGGCTAGGGTTAGAGAGACGGTTAGGGTGAGGATTGGACCTAGGGTTAGGGTTATGTTGAGGGCTAGTGTTAGAGAGACTGTTACGGTTAGGATTGGACCTAGGGTTAGGGTTATGTTGAGGGCTAGGGTTAGTGGGACGGTTAGGGTTAGGACTGGACCTAGGGTTAGGGTTATGTTAAGGGCTAGGGTTAGAGAGACGGTAAGGGTTAGGATTGGACATAGGGCTAGGGTTAGGTTGAGGGCTAGGGTTAGAGTGACGGTTAGGGTTAGGATTGGACCTAGGGTTAGGGTTATGTTGAGGGCTTAGGTTAGAGAGACGGTTAGGGTTAGAATTGGACCTAGGGTTAGGGTTAGGTTGAGGGCTAGGGTTACAGAGACGGTTAGGGTTAGGATTGGACCTAGGGTTAGGGTTATGTTGAGGGCTAGGGTTAGAAAGACGGTTAGGGTTAAGATTGGCCCTAGGGTTATGGTTATGTTGAGGGCTAGGGTTAGAGAGACGGTTAGGGTGAGGATTGGACCTAGGGTTAGGGTTATGTTGAGGGCTAGGGTTAGAGAGACGGTTAGGGTTAGGATTGGACCTAGGGTTAGGGTTATGTTGAGGGCTAGTGTTAGAGAGACGGTTAGGGTTAGGATTAGACCTAGGGTTAGGGTTATTTTGAGGGCTAGTGTTAGAGAGACGGTCAGGGTTAGGATTGAACCTAGGGTTAGGGTTAGGTTGACGGCTAGGGTTACAGAGACGGTTAGGGTTAGGATTGGACCTAGGGTTAGTGTTATGTTGAGGGCTAGGGTTAGAAAGACGGTTAGGGTAAGATTGGCCCTAGGGTTAGGGTTATGTTGAGGGCTAGGGTTAGAGAGACGGTTAGGGTGAGGATTGGACCTAGGGTTAGGGTTATGTTGAGGGTAGGGTTAGAGAGACGGTTAGGGTTAGGATTGTACCTAGGGTTAGGGTTATGTTGATGGCTAGGGATAGAGAGACAGTTAGGGTTAGGATTGGACCTAGGGTTAGGGTTATGTTGAGGGCTAGGGTTAGAGAGACGGTTAGGGTTAGGATTGGACCTAGGGTTAGGGTTATGTTGAGGGCTAGGGTTAGAGAGACGGTTAGGGTTAGGATTGGACCTAGGGTTAGGGTTATGTTGAGGGCTAGTGTTAGAGAGACTGTTACGGTTAGGATTGGCCCTAGGGTTAGGGTTATGTTGAGGGCTAGGGTTAGTGGGACAGTTAGGGTTAGGACTGGACCTAGGGTTAGGGTTATGTTAAGGGCTAGGGTTAGAGAGACGGTAAGGGTTAGATTTGGACATAGGGCTAGGGTTAGGTTGAGGGCTAGGGTTAGAGTGACGGTTAGGGTTAGGATTGGACCTAGGGTTAGGGTTATGTTGAGGGCTAGGGTTAGAGAGACGGTTAGGGTTAGAATTGGACCTAGGGTTAGGGTTAGTTTGAGGGCTAGGGTTACAGAGACGGTTAGGGTTAGGATTGGACCTAGGGTTAGTGTTATGTTGAGGGCTAGGGTTAGAAAGACGGTTAGGGTTAAGATTGGCCCTAGGGTTATGGTTATGTTGAGGGCTAGGGTTAGAGAGACGGTTAGGGTGAGGATTGGACCTAGGGTTAGGGTTATGTTGAGGGCTAGGGTTAGAGAGACGGTTAGGGTTAGGATTGGACCTAGGGTTAAGTTTATGTTGAGGGCTAGGGTTAGAGAGACGGTTAGGTTTAGGATTGGACCTAGGGTTAGGGTTATGTTGAGGGCTAGGGTTAGAGAGACGGTTAGGTTTAGGATTGGACCTAGGGTTAGGGTTATGTTGAGGGCTAGTGTTAGAGAGACGTTTAGGGTTAGGATTGGACCTAGGGTTAGAGTTATTTTGAGGGCTAGGGTTAGAGGGACGGTTAGGGTTAGGTTTGGACTTAGGGTTAGGGTTATGTTGAGGGCTAGTGTTAGAGAAACGGTAGGGTTAGGATGGACCTAGGGTTAGAGATATGTTGAGGGCTACGGTTAGAGGGACGGTTAGGGTTAGGATTGGACCTAGGGTTAGGGTTATGTTGAGGGCTAGGGTTAGAGAGACGGTTCGGATTAGGATTGGACCTAGGGTTAGGGTTATTTTGAGGGCTAGTGTTAGAGAGACGGTCAGGGTTAGGATTGAACCTAGGGTTAGGGTTAGGTTGAGGGCTAGGGTTACAGAGACGGTTAGGTTTAGGATTGGACCTAGGGTTAGTGTTATGTTGAGGGCTATGGTTAGAAAGACGGTTAGGGTAAGATTGGCCCTAGGGTTAGGGTTATGTTGAGGGCTAGGGTTAGAGAGACGGTTAGGGTGAGGATTGGACCTAAGGTTAGGGTTATGTTGAGGGTAGGGTTAGAGAGACGGTTAGGGTTAGGATTGGACCTAGGGTTAGGGTTATGTTGATGGCTAGGGATAGAGAGACAGTTAGGGTTAGGATTGGACCTAGGGTTAGGGTTATGTTGAGGGCTAGGGTTAGAGAGACGGTTAGGGTTAGGATTGGACCTAGGGTTAGGGTTATGTTGAGGGCTAGGGTTAGAGAGACGGTTAGGGTTAGGATTGGACTTAGGGTTAGGGTTAGGTTGAGGGCTAGGGTTAGAGAGACGGTTAGGGTTAGGATTGGACCTAGGGTTAGAGTTATGTTGAGGGCTAGGGTTAGAGAGACGGTTAGGGTTAGGATTGGACCTAGGGTTAGGGTTATGTTGATGGCTAGGGTTAGAGAGACAGTTAGGGTTAGGATTGGACCTAGGGTTAGGGTTATGTTGAGGACTAGGGTTGAGAGACGGTTAGGGTTAGGATTGGACCTAGGGTGAGGGTTATGTTGAGGGCTAGAGTTAGAAAGACGGTTAGGGTTAGGATTGGACCTAGGGTTAGATTTATGTTGAGGGCTAGGGTTAGAGAGACGGTTAGGGTTAGGATTGGACCTAGGGTTAGGGTTATGTTGACGGCTAGGGTTAGAGAGACGGTTAGGGTTAGGATTCGACCTAGGGTTAGGGTTATGTTGAGGGCTAGGGTTATAGAGACGGTTAGGTTTAGAATTGGACCTAGGGTTAGGGTTATGTTGAGGGCTAGGGATAGAGAGACGGTTAGGGTTAGGATTGGACCTAGGGTTAGGGTTATGTTTAGGGCTAGTGTTAGAGAGACTGTTAGGGTTAGGATTGGGCCTAGGGTTAGAGTTATGTTGAGGGCTAGGGTTAGAGGGACGGTTAGGGTTAGGATTGGACCTCGGGTTAGGGTTATGTTGAGGGCTAGGGTTAGAGAGACGGTTAGGGTTAGGATTGGGCCTAGGGTTAGGGTTTTGTTGAGGGCTAGGGTTAGAGAGACGGTTAGGGTTAGGATTGGACCTAGGGTTAGGGTTATGTTGAGGGCTAGGGTTAGAGAGACGGTTAGGGTGAGGATTGGACCTAGGGGTAGGGTTATGTTGAGGGCTAGGTTTAGAGAGACGGTTAGGGTTAGGATTGGACCTAGGGTTAGGGTTATGTTGAGGGCTAGGGTTAGAGAAACGGTAGGGTTAGGATGGACCTAGGGTTAGAGTTATGTTGAGGGCTAGGGTAGAGGGACGGTTAGGGTTAGGATTGGACCTAGGGTTAGGGTTATGTTGAGGGCTAGGGTTAGAGAGACAGTTAGGGTTAGGATTGGACCTAGGGTTAGGGTTATGTTGAGGGCTAGTGTTAGAGAGACGGTCAGGGTTAGGATTGGACCTAGGGTTAGGGTAATGTTGAGGGCTAGGGTTAGAGAGACCGTCATGATTAGGATTGGACCTAGGTTTAGGGTTATGTTGACGGCTAGGGTTAGAGAGACGGTTAGGGTTATGATTTCACCTAGGGTTAGGGTTATGTTGAGGGCTAGTGTTAGATAGACCGTCATGATTAGGATTGGACCTAGGTTTAGGGTTATGTTGACGGCTAGGGTTAGAGAGAAGGTTAGGGTTACGATTTGACCTAGGGTTAGGGTTATGTTGAGGACTAGGTTTGAGAGACGGTTAGGGTTAGGATTGACCTAGGGATAGGGTTATGTTGAGGGCTAGGGTTAGAAAGAAGGTTAGGGTTAGGATTGGACCTAGGGTTAGGGTTATGTTGACGGCTAGGGTTAGAGAGACGGTTAGGGTTAGGATTCGACCTAGGGTTAGGGTTATGTTGAGGGCTAGGGTTAGAGAGACGGTTAGGGTTAGGATTGGACCTAGGGTTAGGGTTATGTTGAGGGCTAGGGTTAGAGAGACGGTTAGGGTTAGGATTGGACCTAGGATTAGGGTTATGTTGAGGGCTAGGGTTAGAGAGACGGTTTGGGTTAGGATTGGCCCTAGGGTTAGGGTTATGTTGAGGGCTAGGGTTAGAGAGACCGTCATGATTAGGATTGGACCTAGGTTTAGGGTTATGTTGAGGGCTAGGGGTAGAGAGACGGTTAGTGTTAGGATTGGACCTAGGGTTAGAGTTATGTTGAGGGCTAGGGTTAGAGAGACGGTTAGGTTTAGGATTGTACCTAGGGCTAGGTTTATGTTGAGGGCTAGGGTTAGAGAGACTGTTAGGGTTAGGATTGGACCTAGGGCTAGGGTTATGTTGAGGGCTAGGGTTAGAGAGACGGTTAGGGTGAGGGTTCGACCTAGGGTTAGGGTTATGTTGAGGGCTAGTGTTAGAGAGACGGTTAGGGTTAGGATTGGACTTGGGGTTAGAGTTATGTTGAGGGTTAGGGTTAGAGGGACGGTTAGGGTTAGGATTGGACCTAGGGTTAGGGTTATGTTGAGGGCTAGGTTTAGAGAGACGGTTAGGGTTAGGAATGGACCTAGGGTTAGGGTTATGTTGAGGGCTAAGGTTAGAGAGACGGTTAGGGTTAGGATTGGACCTAGGGTTAGGGTTATGTTGAGGGCTAGGGTTAGAGAGACGGTTAGGGTGAGGATTGGACCTAGGGTTAGGGTTATGTTGAGGGCTAGTGTTAGAGAGACTGTTACGGTTAGGATTGGACCTAGGGATAGGGTTATGTTGAGGGCTAGGGTTAGTGGGACGGTTAGGGTTAGGACTGGACCTAGGGTTAGGGTTATGTTAAGGGCTAGGGTTAGAGAGACGGTAAGGGTTAGGATTGGACATAGGGCTAGGGTTAGGTTGAGGGCTAGGGTTAGAGAGACGGTTAGGGTTAGGATTGGACCTAGGGTTAGGGTTATGTTGAGGGCTAGGGTTAGAGAGACGGTTAGGGTTAGAATTGGACCTAGGGTTAGGGTTAGGTTGAGGGCTAGGGTTACAGAGACGGTTAGGGTTAGGATTGGACCTAAGGTTAGGGTTATGTTGAGGGCTAGGGTTAGAAAGACGGTTAGGGTTAAGATTGGCCCTAGGGTTATGGTTATGTTGAGGGCTAGGGTTAGAGAGACGGTTAGGTTTAGGATTGGACCTAGGGTTAGGGTTATGTTGAGGGCTAGGGTTAGAGAGACGGTTAGGTTTAGGATTGGACCTAGGTTTAGGGTTATGTTGAGGGCTAGTGTTAGAGAGACGTTTAGGGTTAGGATTGGACCTAGGGTTAGAGTTATTTTGAGGGCTAGGGTTAGAGGGACGGTTAGGGTTAGGTTTGGACTTAGGGATAGGGTTATGTTGAGGGCTAGTGTTAGAGAAACGGTAGGGTTATGATGGACCTAGGGTTAGAGTTATGTTGAGGACTAGGGTTAGAGGGGCGGTTAGGGTTAGGATTGGACCTAGGGTTAGGGTTATGTTGAGGGCTAGGTTTAGAGAGACGGTTAGGATTAGGATTGGACCTAGGGTTAGGGTTATTTTGAGGGCTAGTGTTAGAGAGACGGTCAGGGTTAGGATTGAACCTAGGGTTAGGGTTAGGTTGAGGGCTAGGGTTACAGAGACGGTTAGGGTTAGGATTGGACCTAGGGATAGTGTTATGTTGAGGGCTAGGGTTAGAAAGACGGTTAGGGTAAGATTGGCCCTAGGGTTAGGGTTATGTTGAGGGCTAGGGTTAGAGAGACGGTTAGGGTGAGGATTGGACCTAGGGTTAGGGTTATGTTGAGGGTAGGGTTAGAGAGACGGTTAGGGTTAGGATTGGACCTAGGGTTAGGGTTATGTTGATGGCTAGGGATAGAGAGACAGTTAGGGTTAGGATTGGACCTAGGGTTAGGGTTATGTTGAGGGCTAGGGTTAGAGAGACGGTTAGGGTTAGGATTGGACCTAGGGTTAGGGTTATGTTGAGGGCTAGGGTTAGAGAGACGGTTAGGGTTAGGATTGGACTTAGGGTTAGGGTTAGGTTGAGGGCTAGGGTTAGAGAGACGGTTAGGGTTAGGATTGGACCTAGGGTTAGAGTTATGTTGAGGGCTAGGGTTAGAGAGACGGTTAGGGTTAGGATTGGACCTAGGGTTAGGGTTATGTTGATGGCTAGGGTTAGAGAGACAGTTAGGGTTAGGATTGGACCTAGGGTTAGGGTTATGTTGAGGACTAGGGTTGAGAGACGGTTAGGGTTAGGATTGGACCTAGGGTTAGGGTTATGTTGAGGGCTAGGGTTAGAGAGACGGTTAGGGTTATGATTGGACCTAGGGTGAGGGTTATGTTGAGGGCTAGGGTTAGAAAGACGGTTAGGGTTAGGATTGGACCTAGGGTTAGATTTATGTTGAGGGCTAGGGTTAGAGAGACGGTTAGGGTTAGGATTGGACCTAGGGTTAGAGTTATGTTGAGGGCTAGGGTTAGAGAGACGGTTGGGGTTAGGATTGGACCTAGGGCTAGGTTTATGTTGAGGGTTAGGGTTAGAGAGACGGTTAGGGTTAGGATTGGACCTAGGGCTAGGGTTATGTTGAGGGCTAGGTTTAGAGAGACGGTTAGGGTTAGGATTGGACCTAGGGTTAGGGTTATGTTGAGGGCTAGTGTTAGAGAAACGGTTAGGGTTAGGATGGACCTAGGGTTAGAGTTATGTTGAGGGCTAGGTTTAGAGGGACGGTTAGGGTTAGGATTGGACCTAGGGTTAGGGTTATGTTGAGGGCTAGGGTTAGAGAGACGGTTAGGGTTAGGATTGGACCTAGGGTTAGGGTTATGTTGAGGGCTAGTGTTAGAGAGACGGTCAGGGTTAGGATTGGACCTAGGGTTAGGGTAATGTTGAGGGCTAGGGTTAGAGAGACCGTCATGATTAGGATTGGACCTAGGTTTAGGGTTATGTTGACGGCTAGCGTTAGAGAGACGGTTAGGGTTATGATTTCACCTAGGGTTAGGGTTATGTTGAGGGCTAGTGTTAGATAGACCGTCATGATTAGGATTGGACCTAGGTTTAGGGTTATGTTGACGGCTAGGGTTAGAGAGACGGTTAGGGTTACGATTTGACCTAGGGTTAGGGTTATGTTGAGGACTAGGGTTACAAAGACGGTTAGGGTTAGGATTGGACCTAGGGTTAGGGTTATGTTGACGGCTAGGGTTAGAGAGACGGTTAGGGTTAGGATTCGACCTAGGGTTAGGGTTATGTTGAGGGCTAGGGTTAGAGAGACGGTTAGGTTTAGGATTGGACCTAGGGTTAGGGTTATGTTGAGGGCTAGGGATAGAGAGACGGTTAGGGTGAGGATTGGACCTAGGGTTAGGGTTATGTTGAGGGCTAGTGTTAGAGAGACTGTTAGGGTTAGGATTGGGCCTAGGGTTAGAGTTATGTTGAAGGCTAGGGTTAGAGGGACGGTTAGGGTTAGGATTGGACCTCGGGTTAGGGTTATGTTGAGGGCTAGGGTTAGAGAGACGGTTAGGGTTAGGATTGGGCCTAGGGTTAGGGTTATGTTGAGGGCTAGGGTTAGAGAGACGGTTAGGGTTAGGATTGGACCTAGGGTTAGGGTTATGTTGAGGGCTAGGGTTAGAGAGACGGTTAGGGTTAGGATTGGACCTAGGATTAGGGTTATGTTGAGGGCTAGGGTTAGAGAGACGGTTAGGGTTAGGATTGGACCTAGGGTTAGGGTTATGTTCAGGGCTAGGGTTAGAGAGACCGTCATGATTAGGATTGGACCTAGGTTTAGGGTTATGTTGAGGGCTAGGGGTAGAGAGACGGTTAGTGTTAGGATTGGACCTAGGGTTAGAGTTATGTTGAGGGCTAGGGTTAGAGAGACGGTTAGGGTTAGGATTGTACCTAGGGCTAGGTTTATGTTGAGGGCTAGGGTTAGAGAGACTGTTAGGGTTAGGATTGGACCTAGGGCTAGGGTTATGTTGAGGGCTAGGGTTAGAGAGACGGTTAGGGTGAGGGTTGGACCTAGGGTTAAGGTTATGTTGAGGGCTAGTGTTAGAGAGACGGTTAGGGTTAGGATTGGACTTGGGGTTAGAGTTATGTTGAGGGTTAGGGTTAGAGGGACGGTTAGGGTTAGGATTGTACCTAGGGTTAGGGTTATGTTGAGGGCTAGGTTTAGAGAGACGGTTAGGGATAGGAATGGACCTAGGGTTAGGGTTATGTTGCGGGCTAAGGTTAGAGAGACGGTTAGGGTGAGGATTGGACCTAGGGTTAGGGTTATGTTGAGGGCTAGGGTTAGAGAGACGGTTAGGGTGAGGATTGGACCTAGGGTTAGGGTTATGTTGAGGGCTAGTGTTAGAGAGACTGTTACGGTTAGGATTGGACCTAGGGTTAGGGTTATGTTGAGGGCTAGGGTTAGTGGGACGGTTAGGGTTAGGACTGGACCTAGGGTTAGGGTTATGTTAAGGGCTAGGGTTAGAGAGACGGTAAGGGTTAGGATTGGACATAGGGCTAGGGTTAGGTTGAGGGCTAGGGTTAGAGTGACGGTTAGGGTTAGGATTGGACCTAGGGTTAGGGTTATGTTGAGGGCTAGGGTTAGAGAGACGGTTAGGGTTAGGATTTGACCTAGGTTAAGGGTTAGGTTGAGGGCTAGGGTTACAGAGACGGTTAGGGTTAGGATTGGACCTAGGGTTAGGGTTATGTTGAGGGCTAGGGTTAGAAAGACGGTTAGGGTTAAGATTGGCCCTAGGGTTATGGTTATGTTGAGAGCTAGGGTTAGAGAGACGGTTAGGGTGAGGATTGGACCTAGGGTTAGGGTTATGTTGAGGGCTAGGGTTAGAGAGACGGTTAGGGTTAGGATTGGACCTAGGGTTATGTTTATGTTGAGGGCTAGGGTTAGAGAGACGGTTAGGTTTAGGATTGGACCTAGGGTTAGGGTTATGTTGAGGGCTAGGGTTAGAGAGACTGTTAGGTTTAGGATTGGACCTAGGGTTAGGGTTATGTTGAGGGCTAGTGTTAGAGAGACGTTTAGGGTTAGGATTGGACCTAGGGTTAGAGTTATTTTGAGGGCTAGGGTTAGAGGGACGGTTAGGGTTAGGTTTGGACTTAGGGTTAGGGTTATGTTGAGGGCTAGGGTTAGAGAGACGGTTAGGGTTAGGATTGGACCTAGGGTTAGGGTTATGTTGAGGGCTAGTGTTAGAGAGACGGTCAGGGTTAGGATTGGACCTAGGATTAGGGTTATGTTGAGGGCTAGGATTAGAGAGACCGTCATGATTAGGATTGGACCTAGGTTTAGGGTTATGTTGAGGGCTAGGGTTAGAGAGACGGTTAGGGTTAGGATTGGACCTAGGGTTAGGGTTATGTTGAGGGCTAGGGTTAGAGAGACGGTTAGGGTTAGGATTGGACCTAGGCTTAGGGTTATGTTGAGGGCTAGGGTTAGAGAGACGGTCAGGGTTTGGATTGGACCTAGGATTAGGGTTATTTGAGGGCTAGGGTTACAGAGACCGTCAGGATTAGGATTGGACCTAGGTTTAGGGTTATGTTGAGGGCTAGGTTTAGAGAGACAGTTAGGGTTACGATTTGACCTAGGGTTAGTGTTATGTTGAGGGCTAGGGTTAGAGAGACGGTTAGGGTTAGGATTGGACCTAGGGTTAGGGTTATGTTCAGGGCTAGTGTTAGAGAGACGGTTAGGGTTAGGATTGGACCTAGGGTTGGATTTATGTTGAGGGCTAGGTTTAGAGAGACGGTTATGGTTAGGATTTGACCTAGGGTTAGGGTTATGTTGAGGGCAAGTGTTAGAGAGACGGTCAGGGTTAGGATTGGACCTAGGGTTAGGGTTATTTGAGGGCTAGGGTTAGAGAGACCGTCAGGGTTAGGATTGGACCTAGGTTTAGGGTTATGTTGAGGGCTAGGGTTAGAGAGACAGTTAGGGTTACGATTTGACCTAGGGTTAGGGTTATGTTGAGGGCTAGGGTTAGAGAGACGGTTAGGATTAGGATTGGACCTAGGGTTAGGGTTATGTTCAGGGCTAGTGTTAGAGAGAAGGTTAGGGTTAGGATTGGACCTAGGGTTAGAGTTATGTTGAGGGCTGGTTTAGAGAGACGGTTAGGGTTAGGATTGGACCTAGGGTTAGGGTTATGTTGAGGGGTAGGTTTAGAGAGACGGTTGGGGTTAGGATTGGACCGAGGCTTAGGGTTATGTTGAGGGCTAGGGTTACAGAGACGATTAGCGTGAGGATTGGACCTAGGGTTAGAGTTATGTTGAGGGCTAGGGTTAGAGAGACGGTTAGGGTTAGGATTGGACCTAGGGTTAGGGTTATGTTGAGGGCTAGGGTTAGAGAGACGGTTAGGGTTAGGATTGGACCTAGGGTTAGGGTTATGTTGAGGGCTAGGGTTAGAGAGACGGTTAGGGTTAGGATTGGACTTAGGGTTAGGGTTAGGTTGAGGGCTAGGGTTAGAGAGACGGTTAGGGTTAGGATTGGACCTAGGGTTAGAGTTATGTTGAGGGCTAGGGTTAGAGAGACGGTTAGGGTTAGGATTGGACCTAGGGTTAGGGTTATGTTGATGGCTAGGGTTAGAGAGACAGTTAGGGTTAGGATTGGACCTAGGGTTAGGGTTATGTTGAGGACTAGGGTTGAGAGACGGTTAGGGTTAGGATTGGACCTAGGGTTAGGGTTATGTTGAGGGCTAGGGTTAGAGAGACGGTTAGGGTTATGATTGGACCTAGGGTGAGGGTTATGTTGAGGGCTAGGGTTAGAAAGACGGTTAGGGTTAGGATTGGACCTAGGGTTAGATTTATGTTGAGGGCTAGGGTTAGAGAGACGGTTAGGGTTAGGATTGGACCTAGGGTTAGAGTTATGTTGAGGGCTAGGGTTAGAGAGACGGTTGGGGTTAGGATTGGACCTAGGGCTAGGTTTATGTTGAGGGTTAGGGTTAGAGAGACGGTTAGGGTTAGGATTGGACCTAGGGCTAGGGTTATGTTGAGGGCTAGGTTTAGAGAGACGGTTAGGGTTAGGATTGGACCTAGGGTTAGGGTTATGTTGAGGGCTAGTGTTAGAGAAACGGTTAGGGTTAGGATGGACCTAGGGTTAGAGTTATGTTGAGGGCTAGGTTTAGAGGGACGGTTAGGGTTAGGATTGGACCTAGGGTTAGGGTTATGTTGAGGGCTAGGGTTAGAGAGACGGTTAGGGTTAGGATTGGACCTAGGGTTAGGGTTATGTTGAGGGCTAGTGTTAGAGAGACGGTCAGGGTTAGGATTGGACCTAGGGTTAGGGTAATGTTGAGGGCTAGGGTTAGAGAGACCGTCATGATTAGGATTGGACCTAGGTTTAGGGTTATGTTGACGGCTAGCGTTAGAGAGACGGTTAGGGTTATGATTTCACCTAGGGTTAGGGTTATGTTGAGGGCTAGTGTTAGATAGACCGTCATGATTAGGATTGGACTTAGGTTTAGGGTTATGTTGACGGCTAGGGTTAGAGAGACGGTTAGGGTTACGATTTGACCTAGGGTTAGGGTTATGTTGAGGACTAGGTTTGAGAGACGGTTAGGGTTAGGATTCGACCTAGGGTTAGGGTTATGTTGAGGGCTAGGGTTACAAAGACGGTTAGGGTTAGGATTGGACCTAGGGTTAGGGTTATGTTGACGGCTAGGGTTAGAGAGACGGTTAGGGTTAGGATTCGACCTAGGGTTAGGGTTATGTTGAGGGCTAGGGTTAGAGAGACGGTTAGGTTTAGGATTGGACCTAGGGTTAGGGTTATGTTGAGGGCTAGGGATAGAGAGACGGTTAGGGTGAGGATTGGACCTAGGGTTAGGGTTATGTTGAGGGCTAGTGTTAGAGAGACTGTTAGGGTTAGGATTGGGCCTAGGGTTAGAGTTATGTTGAGGGCTAGGGTTAGAGGGACGGTTAGGGTTAGGATTGGACCTCGGGTTAGGGTTATGTTGAGGGCTAGGGTTAGAGAGACGGTTAGGGTTAGGTTTGGGCCTAGGGTTAGGGTTATGTTGAGGGCTAGGGTTAGAGAGACGGTTAGGGTTAGGATTGGACCTAGGGTTAGGGTTATGTTGAGGGCTAGGGTTAGAGAGACGGTTAGGGTTAGGATTGGACCTAGGATTAGGGTTATGTTGAGGGCTAGGGTTAGAGAGACGGTTAGGGTTAGGATTGGACCTAGGGTCAGGGTTATGTTCAGGGCTAGGGTTAGAGAGACCGTCATGATTAGGATTGGACCTAGGTTTAGGGTTATGTTGAGGGCTAGTGGTAGAGAGACGGTTAGTGTTAGGATTGGACCTAGGGTTAGAGTTATGTTGAGGGCTAGGGTTAGAGAGACGGTTAGGGTTAGGATTGTACCTAGGGCTAGGTTTATGTTGAGGGCTAGGGTTAGAGAGACTGTTAGGGTTAGGATTGGACTTGGGGTTAGAGTTATGTTGAGGGTTAGGGTTAGAGGGACGGTTAGGGTTAGGATTGTACCTAGGGTTAGGGTTATGTTGAGGGCTAGGTTTAGAGAGACGGTTAGGGATAGGAATGGACCTAGGGTTAGGGTTATGTTGCGGGCTAAGGTTAGAGAGACGGTTAGGGTTAGGATTGGACCTAGGGTTAGGGTTATGTTGAGGGCTAGGGTTAGAGAGACGGTTAGGGTGAGGATTGGACCTAGGGTTAGGGTTATGTTGAGGGCTAGTGTTAGAGAGACTGTTACGGTTAGGATTGGACCTAGGGTTAGGGTTATGTTGAGGGCTAGGGTTAGTGGGACGGTTAGGGTTAGGACTGGACCTAGGGTTAGGGTTATGTTAAGGGCTAGGGTTAGAGAGACGGTAAGGGTTAGGATTGGACATAGGGCTAGGGTTAGGTTGAGGGCTAGGGTTAGAGTGACGGTTAGGGTTAGGATTGGACCTAGGGTTAGGGTTATGTTGAGGGCTAGGGTTAGAGGGACGGTTAGGGTTAGGATTTGACCTAGGTTTAGGGTTAGGTTGAGGGCTAGGGTTACAGAGACGGTTAGGGTTAGGATTGGACCTAGGGTTAGGGTTATGTTGAGGGCTAGGGTTAGAAAGACGGTTAGGGTTAAGATTGGCCCTAGGGTTATGGTTATGTTGAGGGCTAGGGTTAGAGAGACGGTTAGGGTGAGGATTGGACCTAGGGTTAGGGTTATGTTGAGGGCTAGGGTTAGAGAGACGGTTAGGGTTAGGATTGGACCTAGGGTTAAGTTTATGTTGAGGGCTAGGGTTAGAGAGACGGTTAGATTTAGGATTGGACCTAGGGTTAGGGTTATGTTGAGGGCTAGGGTTAGAGAGACGGTTAGGTTTAGGATTGGACCTAGGGTTAGGGTTATGTTGAGGGCTAGTGTTAGAGAGACGTTTAGGGTTAGGATTGGACCTAGGGTTAGAGTTATTTTGAGGGCTAGGGTTAGAGGGACGGTTAGGGTTAGGTTTGGACTTAGGGTTAGGGTTATGTTGAGGGCTAGGGTTAGAGAGACGGTTAGGGTTAGGATTGGACCTAGGGTTAGGGTTATGTTGAGGGCTAGTGTTAGAGAGACGGTCAGGGTTAGGATTGGACCTAGGATTAGGGTTATGTTGAGGGCTAGGATTAGAGAGACCGTCATGATTAGGATTGGACCTAGGTTTAGGGTTATGTTGAGGGCTAGGGTTAGAGAGACAGTTAGGGTTACGATTTGACCTAGGGTTAGGGTTATGTTGAGGGCTAGGGTTAGAGAGACGGTTAGGGTTAGGATTGGACCTAGGGTTAGGGTTATGTTGAGGGCTAGGGTTAGAGAGACGGTTAGGGTTAGGATTGGACCTAGGCTTAGGGTTATGTTGAGGGCTAGGGTTAGAGAGACGGTCAGGGTTTGGATTGGACCTAGGGTTAGGGTTATTTGAGGGCTAGGGTTACAGAGACCGTCAGGGTTAGGATTGGACCTAGGTTTAGGGTTATGTTGAGGGCTAGGTTTAGAGAGACAGTTAGGGTTACGATTTGACCTAGGGTTAGTGTTATGTTGAGGGCTAGGGTTAGAGAGACGGTTAGGGTTAGGATTGGACCTAGGGTTAGGGTTATGTTCAGGGCTAGTGTTAGAGAGACGGTTAGGGTTAGGATTGGACCTAGGGTTGGATTTATGTTGAGGGCTAGGTTTAGAGAGACGGTTATGGTTAGGATTTGACCTAGGGTTAGGGTTATGTTGAGGGCAAGTGTTAGAGAGACGGTCAGGGTTAGGATTGGACCTAGGGTTAGGGTTATTTGAGGGCTAGGGTTAGAGAGACCGTCAGGGTTAGGATTGGACCTAGGTTTAGGGTTATGTTTTGGGCTAGGGTTAGAGAGACAGTTAGGGTTACGATTTGACCTAGGGTTAGGGTTATGTTGAGGGCTAGGGTTAGAGAGACGGTTAGGATTAGGATTGGACCTAGGGTTAGGGTTATGTTCAGGGCTAGTGTTAGAGAGAAGGTTAGGGTTAGGATTGGACCTAGGGTTAGAGTTATGTTGAGGGCTGGTTTAGAGAGACGGTTAGGGTTAGGATTGGACCTAGGGTTAGGGTTATGTTGAGGGGTAGGTTTAGAGAGACGGTTGGGGTTAGGATTGGACCTAGGCTTAGGGTTATGTTGAGGGCTAGGGTTACAGAGACGATTAGCGTGAGGATTGGACCTAGGGTTAGAGTTATGTTGAGGGCTAGGGTTAGAGAGACGGTTAGGGTTAGGATTGGACCTAGGGTTAGGGTTATGTTGAGGGCTAGGGTTAGAGAGATAGTTAGGTTTAGGATTGGACCTAGTGTTAGGGTTATGTTGAGGGGTAGGGTTAGAGAGACGGTTAGGTTTAGGATTGGACCTAGGGTTGCTGTTATGTTGAGGGCTAGGGTTAGAGAGACGGTTAGGGTTAGGATTGGACCTAGGGTTAGAGTTATGTTGAGGGCTAGGGTTAGAGAGACGGTTAGTGTTAGGATAGGACCTAGGGTTAGAGTTATGTTGAGGGCTAGGGTTAGAGAGACGGTTAGGGTTAGGATTGTACCTAGGGCTAGGTTTATGTTGAGGGCTAGGGTTAGAGAGACGGTTAGGGTTAGGATTGGACCTAGGGTTAGGGTTATGTTGAGGGCTAGGGTTAGAGACGGTTAGGGTGAGGGTTGGACCTAGGGTTAGGCTTTTGTTGAGGGCTAGTGTTAGAGAGACGGTTAGGGTTAGGATTGGACTTGGGGTTAGAGTTATGTTGAGGGTTAGGGTTAGAGGGACGGTTAGGGTTAGGATTGGACCTAGGGTTAGGGTTATGTTGAGGGCTAGGTTTAGAGAGACGGTTAGCGTTAGGATTGGACCTAGGGTTAGGGTTATGTTGAGGGCTAAGTTTAGAGAGATGGTTAGGGTTAGGATTGGACCTAGGGTTAGGGTTATGTTGAGGGCTAGGGTTAGAGAGATGGTTAGGGTGAGGATTGGACCTACGGTTAGGGTTATGTTGAGTGCTAGTGTTAGAGAGACTGTTAGGGTTAGGATTGGACCTACGGTTAGGGTTATGTTGAGGGCTAGGTTTAGTGGGACGGTTAGGGTTAGGACTGGACCTAGGGTTAGGGTTATGTTAAGGGCTAGGGTTAGAGAGACGGTTAGGTTTAGGATTGGACCTAGGGCTAGGGTTAGGTTGAGGGCTAGGGTTAGAGTGATGGTTAGGGTTAGGATTGGACCTAGGGTTAGGGTTATGTTGAGGGCTAGGGTTAGAGAGACGGTTAGGGTTAGGATTGGACCTAGGGTTAGGGTTAGGTTGAGGGCTAGGGTTACAGAGACGGTTAGGGTTAGGATTGGACCTAGGGTTAGTGTTATGTTGAGGGCTAGGGTTAGAAGGCGGTTAGGGTTAAGATTGGCCCTAGGGTTAGGGTTATGTTGAGGGCTAGGGTTAGAGAGACGGTTAGGGTGAGGATTGGACCTAGGGTTAGGGTTATGTTGAGGGCTAGGGTTAGAGAGACGGTTAGGGTTAGGATTGGACCTAGGGTTAGGGTTATGTTGAGGGCTAGGTTTAGAGAGACGGTTAGGGTGAGGATTGGACCTAGGGTTAGAGTTATGTTCAGGGCTAGGGTTAGAGAGACGGTTAGGGTTAGGATTGGACCTAGGGTTAGGGTTATGTTGATGGCTAGGGTTAGAGAGACAGTTAGGGTTAGGATTGGACCTAGGGTTAGGGTTATGTTGAGGGCTAGGGTTAGAGAGACGGTTAGGGTTAGGATTGTACCTAGGGTTAGGGTTATGTTGAGGGTTAGGGTTAGAGAGTCGGTTAGGGTTAGGATTGGACTTAGGGTTAGGGTTATGTTGAGGGCTAGGGTTAGAGAGACGGTTAGGGTTAGGATTGGACCTAGGGTTAGAGTTATGTTGAGGGCTAGGTTTAGAGAGACGGTTATGGTTAGGATAGGACCTAGGGTTAGGGTTATGTTGATGGCTAGCGTTAGAGATACCGTTAGGGTTAGGATTGGACCTAGGGTTAGGGTTATGTTGAGGGCTAGGTTTAGAGAGACAGTTAGGGTTACGATTTGACCTAGGGTTAGTGTTATGTTGAGGGCTAGGGTTAGAGAGACGGTTAGGGTTAGGATTGGACCTAGGGTTAGGGTTATGTTCAGGGCTAGTGTTAGAGAGACGGTTAGGGTTAGGATTGGACCTAGGGTTGGATTTATGTTGAGGGCTAGGTTTAGAGAGACGGTTATGGTTAGGATTTGACCTAGGGTTAGGGTTATGTTGAGGGCAAGTGTTAGAGAGACGGTCAGGGTTAGGATTGGACCTAGGGTTAGGGTTATTTGAGGGCTAGGGTTAGAGAGACCGTCAGGGTTAGGATTGGAACTAGGTTTAGGGTTATGTTGAGGGCTAGGGTTAGAGAGACAGTTAGGGTTACGATTTGACCTAGGGTTAGGGTTATGTTGAGGGCTAGGGTTAGAGAGACGGTTAGGATTAGGATTGGACCTAGGGTTAGGGTTATGTTCAGGGCTAGTGTTAGAGAGAAGGTTAGGGTTAGGATTGGACCTAGGGTTAGAGTTATGTTGAGGGCTGGTTTAGAGAGACGGTTAGGGTTAGGATTGGACCTAGGGTTAGGGTTATGTTGATGGGTAGGTTTAGAGAGACGGTTGGGGTTAGGATTGGACCTAGGCTTAGGGTTATGTTGAGGGCTAGGGTTACAGAGACGATTAGCGTGAGGATTGGACCTAGGGTTAGAGTTATGTTGAGGGCTAGGGTTAGAGAGACGGTTAGGGTTAGGATTGGACCTAGGGTTAGGGTTATGTTGAGGGCTAGGGTTAGAGAGATAGTTAGGTTTAGGATTGGACCTAGTGTTAGGGTTATGTTGAGGGGTATTGTTAGAGAGACGGTTAGGTTTAGGATTGGACCTAGGGTTGCTGTTATGTTGAGGGCTAGGGTTAGAGAGACGGTTAGGGTTAGGATTGGACCTAGGGTTAGAGTTATGTTGAGGGCTAGGGTTAGAGAGACGGTTAGTGTTAGGATAGGACCTAGGGTTAGAGTTATGTTGAGGGCTAGGGTTAGAGAGACGGTTAGGGTTAGGATTGTACCTAGGGCTAGGTTTATGTTGAGGGCTAGGGTTAGAGAAACGGTTAGGGTTAGGATTGGACCTAGGGTTAGGGTTATGTTGAGGGCTAGGGTTAGAGAGACGGTTAGGGTGAGGGTTGGACCTAGGGTTAGGCTTTTGTTGAGGGCTAGTGTTAGAGAGACGGTTAGGGTTAGGATTGGACTTGGGGTTAGAGTTATGTTGAGGGTTAGGGTTAGAGGGACGGTTAGGGTTAGGATTGGACCTAGGTTTAGGGTTATGTTGAGGGCTAGGTTTAGAGAGACGGTTAGCGTTAGGATTGGACCTAGGGTTAGGGTTATGTTGAGGGCTAAGTTTAGAGAGATGGTTAGGGTTAGGATTGGACCTAGGGTTAGGGTTATGTTGAGGGCTAGGGTTAGAGAGATGGTTAGGGTGAGGATTGGACCTAGGGTTAGGGTTATGTTGAGTGCTAGTGTTAGAGAGACTGTTAGGGTTAGGATTGGACCTACGGTTAGGGTTATGTTGAGGGCTAGGTTTAGTGGGACGGTTAGGGTTAGGACTGGACCTAGGGTTAGGGTTATGTTAAGGGCTAGGGTTAGAGAGACGGTTAGGTTTAGGATTGGACCTAGGGCTAGGGTTAGGTTGAGGGCTAGGGTTAGAGTGATGGTTAGGGTTAGGATTGGACCTAGGGTTAGGGTTATGTTGAGGGCTAGGGTTAGAGAGACGGTTAGGGTTAGGATTGGACCTAGGGTTAGGGTTAGGTTGAGGGCTAGGGTTACAGAGACGGTTAGGGTTAGGATTGGACCTAGGGTTAGGGTTATGTTGAGGGCTAGGGTTAGAAGGCGGTTAGGGTTAAGATTGGCCCTAGGGTTAGGGTTATTTTGAGGGCTAGGGTTAGAGAGACGGTTAGGGTGAGGATTGGACCTAGGGTTAGGGTTATGTTGAGGGCTAGGGTTAGAGAGACGGTTAGGGTTAGGATTGGACCTAGGGTTAGGGTTATGTTGAGGGTTAGGGTTAGAGAGTCGGTTAGGGTTAGGATTGGACTTAGGGTTAGGGTTATGTTGAGGGCTAGGGTTAGAGAGACGGTTAGGGTTAGGATTGGACCTAGGGTTAGAGTTATGTTGAGGGCTAGGTTTAGAGAGACGGTTATGGTTAGGATAGGACCTAGGGTTAGGGTTATGTTGATGGCTAGGGTTAGAGATACCGTTAGGGTTAGGATTGGACCTAGGGTTAGGGTTATGTTGACGGCTAGGGTTAGAGAGACGGTTAGGGTTAGGATTGGACCTAGGGTTAGGGTTATGTTGAGGGCTAGGGTTAGAGAGACGGTTAGGGTTAGCATTGGACCTAGGGCTAGGTTTATGTTGAGGGTTAGGGTTAGAGAGACGGTTAGGGTTAGGATTGGACCTACGGTTAGGGTTATGTTCAGGGCTAGGTTTAGAGAGACGGTTAGGGTGAGGATTGGACCTAGGGTTAGAGTTATGTTGAGGGCTAGGGTTAGAGAGACGGTTATGGTTAGGATAGGACCTAGGGTTAGGGTTATGTTGATGGCTAGGGTTAGAGATACAGTTAGGGTTAGGATTGGACCTAGGGTTAGGGTTATGTTGACGGCTAGGGTTAGAGAGACGGTTAGGGTTAGGATTGGACCTAGGGTTAGATTTATGTTGAGGGCTAGGGTTAGAGAGACGGTTAGAGTTAGCATTGGACCTAGGGCTAGGTTTATGTTGAGGGTTAGGGTTAGAGAGACGGTTAGGGTTAGGATTGGACCTAGGGTTAGGGTTATGTTGAGGGGTAGGGTTAGAGAGACGGTTAGGGTGAGGATTGGACCTAGGGTTAGGGTTATGTTGAGGGCTAGGGTTAGAGAGACGGTTAGGGTTAGGATTGGACCTAGGGTTAAGTTTATGTTGAGGGCTAGGGTTAGAGAGACGGTTAGGTTTAGGATTGGACCTAGGGTTAGGGTTATGTTGAGGGCTAGGGTTAGAAAGACGGTTAGGGTTAAGATTGGCCCTAGGGTTATGTTTATGTTGAGGACTAGGGTTAGAGAGACGGTTAGGGTGAGGATTGGACCTAGGGTTAGGGTTATGTTGAGGGCTAGGGTTAGAGAGACGGTTAGGGTTAGGATTGGACCTAGGGTTAAGTTTATGTTGAGGGCTAGGGTTAGAGAGACGGTTAGGTTTAGGATTGGACCTAGGGTTAGGGTTATGTTGAGGGCTAGGGTTAGAGAGACGGTTAGGTTTAGGATTGGACCTAGGGTTAGGGTTATGTTGAGGGCTAGTGTTAGAGAGACGTTTAGGGTTAGGATTGGACCTAGGGTTAGAGTTATTTTGAGGGCTAGGGTTAGAGGGACGGTTAGGGTTAGGTTTGGACTTAGGGTTAGGGTTATGTTGAGGGCTAGTGTTAGAGAAACGGTAGGGTTAGGATGGACCTAGGGTTAGAGTTATGTTGAGGGCTAGGGTTAGAGGGACGGTTAGGGTTAGGATTGGACCTAGGGTTAGGGTTATGTTGAGGGCTAGGGTTAGAGAGACGGTTAGGATTAGGATTGGACCTAGGGTTAGGGTTATTTTGAGGGCTAGTGTTAGAGAGACGGTCAGGGTTAGGATTGAACCTAGGGTTAGGGTTAGGTTGAGGGCTAGGGTTACAGAGACGGTTAGGGTTAGGATTGGACCTAGGGTTAGTGTTATGTTGAGGGCTATGGTTAGAAAGACGGTTAGGGTAAGATTGGCCCTAGGGTTAGGGTTATGTTGAGGGCTAGGGTTAGAGAGACGGTTAGGGTGAGGATTGGACCTAGGGTTAGGGTTATGTTGAGGGTAGGGTTAGAGAGACGGTTAGGGTTAGGATTGGACCTAGGGTTAGGGTTATGTTGATGGCTAGGGATAGAGAGACAGTTAGGGTTAGGATTGGACCTAGGGTTAGGGTTATGTTGAGGGCTAGGGTTAGAGAGACGGTTAGGGATAGGATTGGACCTAGGGTTAGGGTTATGTTGAGGGCTAGGGTTAGAGAGACGGTTAGGGTTAGGATTGGACTTAGGGTTAGGGTTAGGTTGAGGGCTAGGGTTAGAGAGACGGTTAGGGTTAGTATTGGACCTAGGGTTAGAGTTATGTTGAGGGCTAGGGTTAGAGAGACGGTTAGGGTTAGGATTGGACCTAGGGTTAGGGTTATGTTGATGGCTAGGGTTAGAGAGACAGTTAGGGTTAGGATTGGACCTAGGGTTAGGGTTATGTTGAGGACTAGGGTTGAGAGACGGTTAGGGTTAGGATTGGACCTAGGGTGAAGGTTATGTTGAGGGCTAGGGTTAGAAAGACGGTTAGGGTTAGGATTGGACCTAGGGTTAGATTTATGTTGAGGGCTAGGGTTAGAGAGACGGTTAGGGTTAGGATTGGACCTAGGGTTAGAGTTATGTTGAGGGCTAGGGTTAGAGAGACGGTTGGGGTTAGGATTGGACCTAGGGCTAGGTTTATGTTGAGGGTTAGGGTTAGAGAGACGTTTAGGGTTAGGATTGGACCTAGGGCTAGGGTTATGTTGAGGGCTAGGTTTAGAGAGACGGTTAGGGTTAGGATTGGACCTAGGGTTAGGGTTATGTTGAGGGCTAGTGTTAGAGAAACGGTTAGGGTTAGGATGGACCTAGGGTTAGAGTTATGTTGAGGGCTAGGGTTAGAGGGACGGTTAGGATTAGGATTGGACCTAGGGTTAGGGTTATGTTGAGGGCTAGGGTTAGCGAGACGGTTAGGGTTAGGATTGGACCTAGGGTTAGGGTTAAGTTGAGGGCTAGTGTTAGAGAGACGGTCAGGGTTAGGATTGGACCTAGGGTTAGGGTAATGTTGAGGGCTAGGGTTAGAGAGACGGTCATGATTAGGATTGGACCTAGGTTTAGGGTTATGTTGACGGCTAGGGTTAGAGAGACGGTTAGGGTTATGATTTCACCTAGAGTTAGGGTTATGTTGAGGGCTAGTGTTAGATAGACCGTCATGATTAGGATTGGACCTAGGTTTAGTGTTATGTTGACGGCTAGGGTTAGAGAGACGGTTAGGGTTACGATTTGACCTAGGGTTAGGGTTATGTTGAGGACTAGGTTTGAGAGACGGTTAGGGTTAGGATTGGACCTAGGGTTAGGGTTATGTTGAGGGCTAGGGTTAGAAAGACGGTTAGGGTTAGGATTGGACCTAGGGTTAGGGTTATGTTGACGGCTAGGGTTAGAGAGACGGTTAGGGTTAGGATTCGACCTAGGGTTAGGGTTATGTTGAGGGCTAGGGTTAGAGAGACGGTTAGGTTTAGGATTGGACCTAGGGTTAGGGTTATGTTGAGGGCTAGGGATAGAGAGACGGTTAGGGTGAGGATTGGACCTAGGGTTAGGGTTATGTTGAGGGCTAGTGTTAGAGAGACTGTTAGGGTTAGGATTTGGCCTAGGGTTAGAGTTATGTTGAGGGCTAGGGTTAGAGGGACGGTTAGGGTTAGGATTGGACCTCGGGTTAGGGTTATGTTGAGGGCTAGGGTTAGAGAGACGGTTAGGATTAGGATTGGACCTAGGGTTAGGGTTATTTTGAGGGCTAGTGTTAGAGAGACGGTCAGGGTTAGGATTGAACCTAGGGTTAGAGTTAGGTTGAGGGCTAGGGTTACAGAGACGGTTAGGGTTAGGATTGGACCTAGGGTTAGTGTTATGTTGAGGGCTATGGTTAGAAAGACGGTTAGGGTAAGATTGGCCCTAGGGTTAGGGTTATGTTGAGGGCTAGGGTTAGAGAGACGGTTAGGGTGAGGATTGGACCTAGGGTTAGGGTTATGTTGAGGGTAGGGTTAGAGAGACGGTTAGGGTTAGGATTGGACCTAGGGTTAGGGTTATGTTGATGGCTAGGGATAGAGAGACAGTTAGGGTTAGGATTGGACCTAGGGTTAGGGTTATGTTAAGGGCTAGGGTTAGAGAGACGGTTAGGGTTAGGATTGGACCTAGGGTTAGGGTTATGTTGAGGGCTAGGGTTAGAGAGACGGTTAGGGTTAGGATTGGACTTAGGGTTAGGGTTAGGTTGAGGGATAGGGTTAGAGAGACGGTTAGGGTTAGGATTGGACCTAGGGTTAGAGTTATGTTGAGGGCTAGGGTTAGAGAGACGGTTAGGGTTAGGATTGGACCTAGGGTTAGGGTTATGTTGATGGCTAGGGTTAGAGAGACAGTTAGGGTTAGGATTGGACCTAGGGTTAGGGTTATGTTGAGGACTAGGGTTGAGAGACGGTTAGGGTTAGGATTGGACCTAGGGTGAGGGTTATGTTGAGGGCTAGGGTTAGAAAGACGGTTAGGGTTAGGATTGGACCTAGGGTTAGATTTATGTTGAGGGCTAGGGTTAGAGAGACGGTTAGAGTTAGGATTGGACCTAGGGTTAGAGTTATGTTGAGGGCTAGGGTTAGAGAGACGGTTGGGGTTAGGATTGGACCTAGGGCTAGGTTTATATTGAGGGTTAGGGTTAGAGAGACGTTTAGGGTTAGGATTGGACCTAGGGCTAGGGTTATGTTGAGGGCTAGGTTTAGAGAGACGGTTAGGGTTAGGATTGGACCTAGGGTTAGGGTTATGTTGAGGGCTAGTGTTAGAGAAACGGTTAGGGTTAGGATGGACCTAGGGTTAGAGTTATGTTGAGGGCTAGGGTTAGAGGGACGGTTAGGGTTAGGATTGGACCTAGGGTTAGGGTTATGTTGAGGGCTAGTGTTAGAGAGACGGTCAGGGTTAGGATTGGACCTAGGGTTAGGGTAATGTTGAGGGCTAGGGTTAGAGAGACCGTCATGATTAGGATTGGACCTAGGTTTAGGGTTATGTTGACGGCTAGGGTTAGAGAGACGGTTAGGGTTATGATTTCACCTAGGGTTAGGGTTATGTTGAGGGCTAGTGTTAGATAGACCGTCATGATTAGGATTGGACCTAGGTTTAGGGTTATGTTGACGGCTAGGGTTAGAGAGACGGTTAGGGTTACGATTTGACCTAGGGTTAGGGTTATGTTGAGGACTAGGTTTGAGAGACGGTTAGGGTTAGGATTGGACCTAGGGTTAGGGTTATGTTGAGGGCTAGGGTTAGAAAGACGGTTAGGGTTAGGATTGGACCTAGGGTTAGGGTTATGTTGACGGCTAGGGTTAGAGAGACGGTTAGGGTTAGGATTCGACCTAGGGTTAGGGTTATGTTGAGGGCTAGGGTTAGAGAGACGGTTAGGTTTAGGATTGGACCTAGGGTTAGGGTTATGTTGAGGGCTAGGGATAGAGAGACGGTTAGGGTGAGGATTGGACCTAGGGTTAGGGTTATGTTGAGGGCTAGTGTTAGAGAGACTGTTAGGGTTAGGATTGGGCCTAGGGTTAGAGTTATGTTGAGGGCTAGGGTTAGAGGGACGGTTAGGGTTAGGATTGGACCTCGGGTTAGGGTTATGTTGAGGGCTAGGGTTAGAGAGACGGTTAGGGTTAGGATTGGGCCTAGGGTTAGGGTTATGTTGAGGGCTAGGGTTAGAGAGACGGTTAGGGTTAGGATTGGACCTAGGGTTAGGGTTATGTTGAGGGCTAGGGTTAGAGAGACGGTTAGGGTGAGGATTGGACCTAGGGGTAGGGTTATGTTGAGGGCTAGGTTTAGAGAGACGGTTAGGGTTAGGATTGGACCTAGGGTTAGGGTTATGTTGAGGGCTAGTGTTAGAGAAACGGTAGGGTTAGGATGGACCTAGGGTTAGAGTTATGTTGAGGGCTAGGGTAGAGGGACGGTTAGGGTTAGGATTGGACCTAGGGTTAGGGTTATGTTGAGGGCTAGGGTTAGAGAGACGGTTAGGATTAGGATTGGACCTAGGGTTAGGGTTATTTTGAGGGCTAGTGTTAGAGAGACGGTCAGGGTTAGGATTGAACCTAGGGTTAGGGTTAGGTTGAGGGCTAGGGTTACAGAGACGGTTAGGGTTAGGATTGGACCTAGGGTTAGTGTCATGTTGAGGGCTAGGGTTAGAAAGACGGTTAGGGTAAGATTGGCCCTAGGGTTAGGGTTATGTTGAGGGCTAGGGTTAGAGAGACGGTTAGGGTGAGGATTGGACCTAGGGTTAGGGTTATGTTGAGGGTAGGGTTAGAGAGACGGTTAGGGTTAGGATTGGACCTAGGGTTAGGGTTATGTTGATGGCTAGGGATAGAGAGACAGTTAGGGTTAGGATTGGACCTAGGGTTAGGGTTATGTTGAGGGCTAGGGTTAGAGAGACGGTTAGGGTTAGGATGGGACCTAGGGTTAGGGTTATGTTGAGGGCTAGGGTTAGAGAGACGGTTAGGGTTAGGATTGGACTTAGGGTTAGGGTTAGATTGAGGGCTAGGGTTAGAGAGACGGTTAGGGTTAGGATTGGACCTAGGGTTAGAGTTATGTTGAGGGCTAGGGTTAGAGAGACGGTTAGGGTTAGGATTGGACCTAGGGTTAGGGTTATGTTGATGGCTAGGGTTAGAGAGACAGTTAGGGTTAGGATTGGACCTAGGGTTAGGGTTATGTTGAGGACTAGGGTTAGAGAGACGGTTAGGGTTAGGATTGGACCTACGGTTAGGGTTGTGTTGAGGGCTAGGGTTAGAGAGACGGTTAGGGTTATGATTGGACCTAGGGTGAGGGTTATGTTGAGGGCTAGGGTTAGAAAGACGGTTAGGGTTAGGATTGGACCTAGGGTTAGATTTATGTTGAGGGCTAGGGTTAGAGAGACGGTTAGGGTTAGGATTGGACGTAGGGTTAGCGTTATGTTGAGGGCTAGGGTTAGAGGGACGGTTAGGGTTAGGTTTGGACTTAGGGTTAGGGTTATGTTGAGGGCTAGTGTTCGAGAAACGGTAGGGTTAGGATGGACCTAGGGTTAGAGTTATGTTGAGGGCTAGGGTTAGAGGGACGGTTAGGGTTAGGATTGGACCTAGGGTAGGGTTATGTTGAGGGCTAGGGTTAGAGAGACGGTTAGGATTAGGATTGGACCTAGGGTTAGGGTTATTTTGAGGGCTAGTGTTAGAGAGACGGTCAGGGTTAGGATTGAACCTAGGGTTAGGGTTAGGTTGAGGGCTAGGGTTACAGAGACGGTTAGGGTTAGGATTGGACCTAGGGTTAGTGTTATGTTGAGGGCTATGGTTAGAAAGACGGTTAGGGTAAGATTGGCCCTAGGGTTAGGGTTATGTTGAGGGCTAGGGTTAGAGAGACGGTTAGGGTGAGGATTGGACCTAGGGTTAGGGTTATGTTGAGGGTAGGGTTAGAGAGACGGTTAGGGTTAGGATTGGACCTAGGGTTAGGGTTATGTTGATGGCTAGGGATAGAGAGACAGTTAGGGTTAGGATTGGACCTAGGGTTAGGGTTATGTTGAGGGCTAGGGTTAGAGAGACGGTTAGGGATAGGATTGGACCTAGGGTTAGGGTTATGTTGAGGGCTAGGGTTACAGAGACGGTTAGGGTTAGGATTGGACTTAGGGTTAGGGTTAGGTTGAGGGCTAGGGTTAGAGAGACGGTTAGGGTTAGGATTGGACCTAGGGTTAGAGTTATGTTGAGGGCTAGGGTTAGAGAGACCGTTAGGGTTAGGATTGGACCTAGGGTTAGGGTTATGTTGATGGCTAGGGTTAGAGAGACAGTTAGGGTTAGGATTGGACCTAGGGTTAGGGTTATGTTGAGGACTAGGGTTGAGAGACGGTTAGGGTTAGGATTGGACCTAGGGTGAAGGTTATGTTGAGGGCTAGGGTTAGAAAGACGGTTAGGGTTAGGATTGGACCTAGGGTTAGATTTATGTTGAGGGCTAGGGTTAGAGAGACGGTTAGGGTTAGGATTGGACCTAGGGTTAGAGTTATGTTGAGGGCTAGGGTTAGAGAGACGGTTGGGGTTAGGATTGGACCTAGGGCTAGGTTTATGTTGAGGGTTAGGGTTAGAGAGACGTTTAGGGTTAGGATTGGACCTAGGGCTAGGGTTATGTTGAGGGCTAGGTTTAGAGAGACGGTTAGGGTTAGGATTGGACCTAGGGTTAGGGTTATGTTGAGGGCTAGTGTTAGAGAAACGGTTAGGGTTAGGATGGACCTAGGGTTAGAGTTATGTTGAGGGCTAGGGTTAGAGGGACGGTTAGGGTTAGGATTGGACCTAGGGTTAGGGTTATGTTGAGGGCTAGGGTTAGAGAGACGGTTAGGGTTAGGATTGGACCTAGGGTTAGGGTTATGTTGAGGGCTAGTGTTAGAGAGACGGTCAGGGTTAGGATTGGACCTAGGGTTAGGGTAATGTTGAGGGCTAGGGTTAGAGAGACGGTCATGATTAGGATTGGACCTAGGTTTAGGGTTATGTTGACGGCTAGGGTTAGAGAGACGGTTAGGGTTATGATTTCACCTAGGGTTAGGGTTATGTTGAGGGCTAGTGTTAGATAGACCGTCATGATTAGGATTGGACCTAGGTTTAGGGTTATGTTGACGGCTAGGGTTAGAGAGAAGGTTAGGGTTACGATTTGACCTAGGGTTAGGGTTATGTTGAGGACTAGGTTTGAGAGACGGTTAGGGTTAGGATTGGACCTAGGGTTAGGGTTATGTTGACGGCTAGGGTTAGAGAGACGGTTAGGGTTAGGATTCGACCTAGGGTTAGGGTTATGTTGAGGGCTAGGGTTAGAGAGACGGTTAGGTTTAGGATTGGACCTAGGGTTAGGGTTATGTTGAGGGCTAGGGATAGAGAGACGGTTAGGGTGAGGATTGGACCTAGGGTTAGGGTTATGTTGAGGGCTAGTGTTAGAGAGACTGTTAGGGTTAGGATTTGGCCTAGGGTTAGAGTTATGTTGAGGGCTAGGGTTAGAGGGACGGTTAGGGTTAGGATTGGACCTCGGGTTAGGGTTATGTTGAGGGCTAGGGTTAGAGAGACGGTTAGGATTAGGATTGGACCTAGGGTTAGGGTTATTTTGAGGGCTAGTGTTAGAGAGACGGTCAGGGTTAGGATTGAACCTAGGGTTAGAGTTAGGTTGAGGGCTAGGGTTACAGAGACGGTTAGGGTTAGGATTGGACCTAGGGTTAGTGTTATGTTGAGTGCTATGGTTAGACAGACGGTTAGGGTAAGATTGGCCCTAGGGTTAGGGTTATGTTGAGGGCTAGGGTTAGAGAGACGGTTAGGGTGAGGATTGGACCTAGGGTTAGGGTTATGTTGAGGGTAGGGTTAGAGAGACGGTTAGGGTTAGGATTGGACCTAGGGTTAGGGTTATGTTGATGGCTAGGGATAGAGAGACAGTTAGGGTTAGGATTGGACCTAGGGTTAGGGTTATGTTAAGGGCTAGGGTTAGAGAGACGGTTAGGGTTAGGATTGGACCTAGGGTTAGGGTTATGTTGAGGGCTAGGGTTAGAGAGACGGTTAGGGTTAGGATTGGACTTAGGGTTAGGGTTAGGTTGAGGGCTAGGGTTAGAGAGACGGTTAGGGTTAGGATTGGACCTAGGGTTAGAGTTATGTTGAGGGCTAGGGTTAGAGAGACGGTTAGGGTTAGGATTGGACCTAGGGTTAGGGTTATGTTGATGGCTAGGGTTAGAGAGACAGTTAGGGTTAGGATTGGACCTAGGGTTAGGGTTATGTTGAGGACTAGGGTTGAGAGACGGTTAGGGTTAGGATTGGACCTAGGGTGAGGGTTATGTTGAGGGCTAGGGTTAGAAAGACGGTTAGGGTTAGGATTGGACCTAGGGTTAGATTTATGTTGAGGGCTAGGGTTAGAGAGACGGTTAGAGTTAGGATTGGACCTAGGGTTAGAGTTATGTTGAGGGCTAGGGTTAGAGAGACGGTTGGGGTTAGGATTGGACCTAGGGCTAGGTTTATATTGAGGGTTAGGGTTAGAGAGACGTTTAGGGTTAGGATTGGACCTAGGGCTAGGGTTATGTTGAGGGCTAGGTTTAGAGAGACGGTTAGGGTTAGGATTGGACCTAGGGTTAGGGTTATGTTGAGGGCTAGTGTTAGAGAAACGGTTAGGGTTAGGATGGACCTAGGGTTAGAGTTATGTTGAGGGCTAGGGTTAGAGGGACGGTTAGGGTTAGGATTGGACCTAGGGTTAGGGTTATGTTGAGGGCTAGGGTTAGAGAGACGGTTAGGGTTAGGATTGGACCTAGGGTTAGGGTTATGTTGAGGGCTAGTGTTAGAGAGACGGTCAGGGTTAGGATTGGACCTAGGGTTAGGGTAATGTTGAGGGCTAGGGTTAGAGAGACCGTCATGATTAGGATTGGACCTAGGTTTAGGGTTATGTTGACGGCTAGGGTTAGAGAGACGGTTAGGGTTATGATTTCACCTAGGGTTAGGGTTATGTTGAGGGCTAGTGTTAGATAGACCGTCATGATTAGGATTGGACCTAGGTTTAGGGTTATGTTGACGGCTAGGGTTAGAGAGACGGTTAGGGTTACGATCTGACCTAGGGTTAGGGTTATGTTGAGGACTAGGTTTGAGAGACGGTTAGGGTTAGGATTGGACCTAGGGTTAGGGTTATGTTGAGGGCTAGGGTTAGAAAGACGGTTAGGGTTAGGATTGGACCTAGGGTTAGGGTTATGTTGACGGCTAGGGTTAGAGAGACGGTTAGGGTTAGGATTCGACCTAGGGTTAGGGTTATGTTGAGGGCTAGGGTTAGAGAGACGGTTAGGTTTAGGATTGGACCTAGGGTTAGGGTTATGTTGAGGGCTAGGGATAGAGAGACGGTTAGGGTGAGGATTGGACCTAGGGTTAGGGTTATGTTGAGGGCTAGTGTTAGAGAGACTGTTAGGGTTAGGATTGGGCCTAGGGTTAGAGTTATGTTGAGGGCTAGGGTTAGAGGGACGGTTAGGGTTAGGATTGGACCTCGGGTTAGGGTTATGTTGAGGGCTAGGGTTAGAGAGACGGTTAGGGTTAGGATTGGGCCTAGGGTTAGGGTTATGTTGAGGGCTAGGGTTAGAGAGACGGTTAGGGTTAGGATTGGACCTAGGGTTAGGGTTATGTTGAGGGCTAGGGTTAGAGAGACGGTTAGGGTGAGGATTGGACCTAGGGGTAGGGTTATGTTGAGGGCTAGGTTTAGAGAGACGGTTAGGGTTAGGATTGGACCTAGGGTTAGGGTTATGTTGAGGGCTAGTGTTAGAGAAACGGTAGGGTTAGGATGGACCTAGGGTTAGAGTTATGTTGAGGGCTAGGGTAGAGGGACGGTTAGGGTTAGGATTGGACCTAGGGTTAGGGTTATGTTGAGGGCTAGGGTTAGAGAGACGGTTAGGATTAGGATTGGACCTAGGGTTAGGGTTATTTTGAGGGCTAGTGTTAGAGAGACGGTCAGGGTTAGGATTGAACCTAGGGTTAGGGTTAGGTTGAGGGCTAGGGTTACAGAGACGGTTAGGGTTAGGATTGGACCTAGGGTTAGTGTCATGTTGAGGGCTAGGGTTAGAAAGACGGTTAGGGTAAGATTGGCCCTAGGGTTAGGGTTATGTTGAGGGCTAGGGTTAGAGAGACGGTTAGGGTGAGGATTGGACCTAGGGTTAGGGTTATGTTGAGGGTAGGGTTAGAGAGACGGTTAGGGTTAGGATTGGACCTAGGGTTAGGGTTATGTTGATGGCTAGGGATAGAGAGACAGTTAGGGTTAGGATTGGACCTAGGGTTAGGGTTATGTTGTGGGCTAGGGTTAGAGAGACGGTTAGGGTTAGGATTGGACCTAGGGTTAGGGTTATGTTGAGGGCTAGGGTTAGAGAGACGGTTAGTGTTAGGATTGGACTTAGGGTTAGGGTTAGATTGAGGGCTAGGGTTAGAGAGACGGTTAGGGTTAGGATTGGACCTAGGGTTAGAGTTATGTTGAGGGCTAGGGTTAGAGAGACGGTTAGGGTTAGGATTGGACCTAGGGTTAGGGTTATGTTGATGGCTAGGGTTAGAGAGACAGTTAGGGTTAGGATTGGACCTAGGGTTAGGGTTATGTTGAGGACTAGGGTTAGAGAGACGGTTAGGGTTAGGATTGGACCTACGGTTAGGGTTGTGTTGAGGGCTAGGGTTAGAGAGACGGTTAGGGTTATGATTGGACCTAGGGTGAGGGTTATGTTGAGGGCTAGGGTTAGAAAGACGGTTAGGGTTAGGATTGGACCTAGGGTTAGATTTATGTTGAGGGCTAGGGTTAGAGAGACGGTTAGGGTTAGGATTGGACGTAGGGTTAGAGTTATGTTGAGGGCTAGGGTTAGAGAGACGGTTGGGGTTAGGATTGGACCTAGGGCTAGGTTTATGTTGAGGGTTAGGGTTAGAGAGACGGTAAGGGTTAGGATTGGACCAAGGGCTAGGGTTATGTTGAGGGCTAGGTTTAGAGAGACGGTTAGGGTTAGGATTGGACCTAGGGTTAGGGTTATGTTGAGGGCTAGTGTTAGAGAAACGGTTAGGGTTAGGATGGACCTAGGGTTAGAGTTATGTTGAGGGCTAGGGTTAGAGGGAAGGTTAGGGTTAGGATTGGACCTAGGGTTAGGGTTATGTTGAGGGCTAGGGTTAGAGAGACGGTTAGGGTTAGGATTGGACCTAGGGTTAGGGTTATGTTGAGGGCTAGTGTTAGAGAGACGGTCAGGGTTAGGATTGGACCTAGGGTTAGGGTAATGTTGAGGGCTAGGGTTAGAGAGACCGTCATGATTAGGATTGGACCTAGGTTTAGGGTTATGTTGACGGCTAGGGTTAGAGAGACGGTTAGGGTTATGATTTCACATAGGGTTAGGGTTATGTTGAGGGCTAGTGTTAGATAGACCGTCATGATTAGGATTGGACCTAGGTTTAGGGTTATGTTGACGGCTAGGGTTAGAGAGACGGTTAGGGTTACGATTTGACCTAGGGTTAGGGTTATGTTGAGGACTAGGTTTGAGAGACGGTTAGGGTTAGTATTGGACCTAGGGTTAGGGTTATGTTGAGGGCTAGGGTTAGAAAGAAGGTTAGGGTTAGGATTGGACCTAGGGTTAGGGTTATGTTGACGGCTAGGGTTAGAGAGACGGTTAGGGTTAGGATTCGACCTAGGGTTAGGGTTATGTTGAGGGCTAGGGTTAGAGAGACGGTTAGGTTTAGGATTGGACCTAGGGTTAGGGTTATGTTGAGGGCTAGGGATAGAGAGACGGTTAGGGTGAGGATTGGACATAGGGTTAGGGTTATGTTGAGGGCTAGTGTTAGAGAGACTGTTAGGGTTAGGATTGGGCCTAGGGTTAGAGTTATGTTGAGGGCTAGGGTTAGAGGGACGGTTAGGGTTAGGATTGGACCTCGGGTTTGGGTTATGTTGAGGGCTAGGGTTAGAGAGAAGGTTAGGGTTAGGATTGGGCCTAGGGTTAGGGTTATGTTGAGGGCTAGGGTTAGAGAGACGGTTAGGGTTAGGATTGGACCTAGGGTTAGGGTTATGTTGAGGGCTAGGGTTAGAGAGACGGTTAGGGTTAGGATTGGACCTAGGATTAGGGTTATGTTGAGGGCTACGGTTAGAGAGACGGTTAGGGTTAGGATTGGACCTAGGGTTAGGGTTATGTTGAGGGCTAGGGTTAGAGAGACCGTCATGATTAGGATTGGACCTAGGTTTAGGGTTATGTTGAGGGCTAGGGGTAGAGAGACGGTTAGTGTTAGGCTTGGACCTAGGGTTAGAGTTATGTTGAGGGCTAGGGTTAGAGAGACGGTTAGGGTTAGGATTGTACCTAGGGCTAGGTTTATGTTGAGGGCTAGGGTTAGAGAGACTGTTAGGGTTAGGATTGGACCTAGGGCTAGGGTTATGTTGAGGGCTAGGGTTAGAGAGACGGTTAGGGTGAGGGTTGGACCTAGGGTTAGGGTTATGTTGAGGGCTAGTGTTAGAGAGACGGTTAGGGTTAGGATTGGACTTGGGGTTAGAGTTATGTTGAGGGTTAGGGTTAGAGGGACGGTTAGGGTTAGGATTGGACCTAGGGTTAGGGTTATGTTGAGGGCTAGGTTTAGAGAGACGGTTAGGGTTAGGAATGGACCTAGGGTTAGGGTTATGTTGAGGGCTAAGGTTAGAGACACGGTTAGGGTTAGGATTGGACCTAGGGTTAGGGTTATGTTGAGGGCTAGGGTTAGAGAGACGGTTAGGGTGAGGATTGGACCTAGGGTTAGGGTTATGTTGAGGGCTAGTGTTAGAGAGACTGTTACGGTTAGGATTGGACCTAGGGTTAGGGTTATGTTGAGGGCTAGGGTTAGTGGGACGGTTAGGGTTAGGACTGGACCTAGGGTTAGGGTTATGTTAAGGTCTAGGGTTAGAGAGACGGTAAGGGTTAGGATTGGACATAGGGCTAGGGTTAGGTTGAGGGCTAGGGTTAGAGTGACGGTTAGGGTTAGGATTGGACCTAGGGTTAGGGTTATGTTGAGGGCTAGGGTTAGAGAGACGGTTAGGGTTAGAATTGGACCTAGGGTTAGGGTTAGGTTGAGGGCTAGGGTTACAGAGACGGTTAGGTTAGGATTGGACCTAGGGTTAGGGTTATGTTGAAGGCTAGGGTTAGAAAGACGGTTAGGGTTAAGATTGGCCCTAGGGTTATGGTTATGTTGAGGGCTAGGGTTAGAGAGACGGTTAGGGTGAGGATTGGACCTAGGGTTAGGGTTATGTTGAGGGCTAGGGTTAGAGAGACGGTTAGGGTTAGGATTGGACCTAGGGTTAAGTTTATGTTGAGGGCTAGGGTTAGAGAGACGGTTAGGTTTAGGATTGGACCTAGGGTTGGGGTTATGTTGAGGGCTAGGGTTAGAGAGACGGTTAGGTTTAGGATTGGACCTAGGGTTAGGGTTATGTTGAGGGCTAGTGTTAGAGAGACGTTTAGGGTTAGGATTGGACCTAGGGTTAGAGTTATTTTGAGGGCTAGGGTTAGAGGGACGGTTAGGGTTAGGTTTGTACTTAGGGTTAGGGTTATGTTGAGGGCTAGTGTTAGAGAAACGGTAGGGTTAGGATGGACCTAGGGTTAGAGTTATGTTGAGGGCTAGGGTTAGAGTTACGGTTAGGGTTAGGATTGGACCTAGGGTTAGGGTTATGTTGAGGGCTAGGGTTAGAGAGACGGTTAGGATTAGGATTGGACCTAGGGTTAGGGTTATTTTGAGGGCTAGTGTTAGAGAGACGGTCAGGGTTAGGATTGAACCTAGGGTTAGGGTTAGGTTGAGGGCTAGGGTTACAGAGACGGTTAGGGTTAGGATTGGACCTAGGGTTAGTGTTATGTTGAGGGCTAGGGTTAGAAAGACGGTTAGGGTAAGATTGGCCCTAGGGTTAGGGTTATGTTGAGGGCTAGGGTTAGAGAGACGGTTAGGGTGAGGATTGGACCTAGGGTTAGGGTTATGTTGAGGGTAGGGTTAGAGAGACGGTTAGGGTTAGGATTGGACCTAGGGTTAGGGTTATGTTAATGGCTAGGGATAGAGAGACAGTTAGGGTTAGGATTGGACCTAGGGTTAGGGTTATGTTGAGGGCTAGGGTTAGAGAGACGGTTAGGGTTAGGATTGGACCTAGGGTTAGGGTTATGTTGAGGGCTAGGTTTAGAGAGACGGTTAGGGTTAGGAATGGACCTAGGGTTAGGGTTATGTTGAGGGCTAAGGTTAGAGAGACGGTTAGGGTTAGGATTGGACCTAGGGTTAGGGTTATGTTGAGGGCTAGGGTTAGAGAGACGGTTAGGGTGAGGATTGGACCTAGGGTTAGGGTTATGTTGAGGGCTAGTGTTAGAGAGACTGTTACGGTTAGGATTGGACCTAGGGTTAGGGTTATGTTGAGGGCTAGGGTTAGTGGGACGGTTAGGGTTAGGACTGGACCTAGGGTTAGGGTTATGTTAAGGGCTAGGGTTAGAGAGACGGTAAGGGTTAGGATTGGACATAGGGCTAGGGTTAGGTTGAGGGCTAGGGTTAGAGTGACGGTTAGGGTTAGGATTGAACCTAGGGTTAGGGTTATGTTGAGGGCTAGGGTTAGAGAGACGGTTAGGGTTAGAATTGGACCTAGGGTTAGGGTTAGGTTGAGGGCTAGGGTTACAGAGACGGTTAGGTTAGGATTGGACCTAGGGTTAGGGTTATGTTGAAGGCTAGGGTTAGAAAGACGGTTAGGGTTAAGATTGGCCCTAGGGTTATGGTTATGTTGAGGGCTAGGGTTAGAGAGACGGTTAGGGTGAGGATTGGACCTAGGGTTAGGGTTATGTTGAGGGCTAGGGTTAGAGAGACGGTTAGGGTTAGGATTGGACCTAGGGTTAAGTTTATGTTGAGGGCTAGGGTTAGAGAGACGGTTAGGTTTAGGATTGGACCTAGGGTTAGGGTTATGTTGAGGGCTAGGGTTAGAGAGACGGTTAGGTTTAGGATTGGACCTAGGGTTAGGGTTATGTTGAGGGCTAGTGTTAGAGAGACGTTTAGGGTTAGGATTGGACCTAGGGTTAGAGTTATTTTGAGGGCTAGGGTTAGAGGGACGGTTAGGGTTAGGTTTGTACTTAGGGTTAGGGTTATGTTGAGGGCTAGTGTTAGAGAAACGGTAGGGTTAGGATGGACCTAGGGTTAGAGTTATGTTGAGGGCTAGGGTTAGAGTTACGGTTAGGGTTAGGATTGGACCTAGGGTTAGGGTTATGTTGAGGGCTAGGGTTAGAGAGACGGTTAGGATTAGGATTGGACCTAGGGTTAGGGTTATTTTGAGGGCTAGTGTTAGAGAGACGGTCAGGGTTGGGATTGAACCTAGGGTTAGGGTTAGGTTGAGGGCTAGGGTTACAGAGACGGTTAGGGTTAGGATTGGACCTAGGGTTAGTGTTATGTTGAGGGCTAGGGTTAGAAAGACGGTTAGGGTAAGATTGGCCCTAGGGTTAGGGTTATGTTGAGGGCTAGGGTTAGAGAGACGGTTAGGGTGAGGATTGGACCTAGGGTTAGGGTTATGTTGAGGGTAGGGTTAGAGAGACGGTTAGGGTTAGGATTGGACCTAGGGTTAGGGTTATGTTAATGGCTAGGGATAGAGAGACAGTTAGGGTTAGGATTGGACCTAGGGTTAGGGTTATGTTGAGGGCTAGGGTTAGAGAGACGGTTAGGGTTAGGATTGGACCTAGGGTTAGGGTTATGTTGAGGGCTAGGGTTAGAGAGACGGTTAGGGTTAGGATTGGACTTAGGGTTAGGGTTAGGTTGAGGGCTATTGTTAGAGAGACGGTTAGGGTTAGGGTTGGACCTAGGGTTAGAGTTATGTTGAGGGATAGGGTTAGAGGGACGGTTAGGGTTAGGATTGGACCTAGGGTTAGGGTTATGTTGATGGCTAGGGTTAGAGAGACAGTTAGGGTTAGGATTGGACCTAGGGTTAGGGTTATGTTGAGGACTAGGGTTGAGAGACGGTTAGGGTTAGGATTGGACCTAGGGTTAGGGTTATGTTGAGGGCTAGGGTTAGAGAGACGGTTAGGGTTATGATTGGACCTAGGGTGAGGGTTATGTTGAGGGCTAGGGTTAGAAAGACGGTTAGGGTTAGGATTGGACCTAGGGTTAGATTTATGTTGAGGGCTAGGGTTAGAGAGACGGTTAGGGTTAGGATTGGACCTAGGGTTAGAGTTATGTTGAGGGCTAGGGTTAGAGAGACGGTTGGGGTTAGGATTGGACCTAGGGCTAGGTTTATGTTGAGGGTTAGGGTTAGAGAGACGGTTAGGGTTAGGATTGGACCTAGGGCTAGGGTTATGTTGAGGGCTAGTGTTAGAGAGACGGTCAGGGTTAGGATTGGACCTAGGGTTAGGGTAATGTTGAGGGCTAGGGTTAGAGAGACCGTCATGATTAGGATTGGACCTAGGTTTAGGGTTATGTTGACGGCTAGGGTTAGAGAGACGGTTAGGGTTATGATTTCACCTAGGGTTAGGGTTATGTTGAGGGCTAGTGTTAGATAGACCGTCATGATTAGGATTGGACCTAGGTTTAGGGTTATGTTGACGGCTAGGGTTAGAGAGACGGTTAGGGTTACGATTTGACCTAGGGTTAGGGTTATGTTGAGGACTAGGTTTGAGAGACGGTTAGGGTTAGTATTGGACCTAGGGTTAGGGTTATGTTGAGGGCTAGGGTTAGAAAGAAGGTTAGGGTTAGGATTGGACCTAGGGTTAGGGTTATGTTGACGGCTAGGGTTAGAGAGACGGTTAGGGTTAGGATTCGACCTAGGGTTAGGGTTATGTTGAGGGCTAGGGTTAGAGAGACGGTTAGGTTTAGGATTGGACCTAGGGTTAGGGTTATGTTGAGGGCTAGGGATAGAGAGACGGTTAGGGTGAGGATTGGACATAGGGTTAGGGTTATGTTGAGGGCTAGTGTTAGAGAGACTGTTAGGTTTAGGATTGGGCCTAGGGTTAGAGTTATGTTGAGGGCTAGGGTTACAGGGACGGTTAGGGTTAGGATTGGACCTCGGGTTTGGGTTATGTTGAGGGCTAGGGTTAGAGAGACAGTTAGGGTTAGGATTGGGCCTAGGGTTAGGGTTATGTTGAGGGCTAGGGTTAGAGAGACGGTTAGGGTTAGGATTGGACCTAGGGTTAGGGTTATGTTGAGGGCTAGGGTTAGAGAGACGGTTAGGGTTAGGATTGGACCTAGGATTAGGGTTATGTTGAGGGCTAGGGTTAGAGAGACGGTTAGGGTTAGGATTGGACCTAGGGTTAGGGTTATGTTGAGGGCTAGGGTTAGAGAGACCGTCATGATTAGGATTGGACCTAGGTTTAGGGTTATGTTGAGGGCTAGGGGTAGAGAGACGGTTAGTGTTAGGATTGGACGTAGGGTTAGAGTTATGTTGAGGGCTAGGGTTAGAGAGACGGTTAGGGTTAGGATTGTACCTAGGGCTAGGTTTATGTTGAGGGCTAGGGTTAGAGAGACTGTTAGGGTTAGGATTGGACCTAGGGCTAGGGTTATGTTGAGGGCTAGGGTTAGAGAGACGGTTAGGGTGAGGGTTGGACCTAGGTTTAGGGTTATGTTGAGGGCTAGTGTTAGAGAGGAGGTTAGGGTTAGGATTGGACTTGGGGTTAGAGTTATGTTGAGGGTTAGGGTTAGAGGGACGGTTAGGGTTAGGATTGGACCTAGGGTTAGGGTTATGTTGAGGGCTAGTGTTAGAGAGACTGTTACGGTTAGGATTGGACCTAGGGTTAGGGTTATGTTGAGGGCTAGGGTTAGTGGGACGGTTAGGGTTAGGATTGGACCTAGGGTTAGGGTTAGGTTGAGGGCTAGGGTTACAGAGACGGTTAGGGTTAGGATTGGACCTAGGGTTAGGGTTATGTTGAGGGCTAGGGTTAGAAAGACGGTTAGGGTTAAGATTGGCCCTAGGGTTATGGTTATGTTGAGGGCTAGGGTTAGAGAGACGGTTAGGGTGAGGATTGGACCTAGGGTTAGGGTTATGTTGAGGGCTAGGGTTAGAGAGACGGTTAGGGTTAGGATTGGACCTAGGGTTAAGTTTATGTTGAGGGCTAGGGTTAGAGAGACGGTTAGGTTTAGGATTGGACCTAGGGTTAGGGTTATGTTGAGGGCTAGTGTTAGAGAGACGTTTAGGGTTAGGATTGGACCTAGGGTTAGAGTTATTTTGAGGGCTAGGGTTAGAGGGACGGTTAGGGTTAGGTTTGGACTTAGGGTTAGGGTTATGTTGAGGGCTAGTGTTAGAGAAACGGTAGGGTTAGGATGGACCTAGGGTTAGAGTTATGTTGAGGGATAGGGTTAGAGTTACGGTTAGGGTTAGGATTGGACCTAGGGTTAGGGTTATGTTGAAGGCTAGGGTTAGAGAGACGGTTAGGATTAGGATTGGACCTAGGGTTAGGGTTATTTTGAGGGCTAGTGTTAGAGAGACGGTCAGGGTTAGGATTGAACCTAGGGTTAGGGTTAGGTTGAGGGCTAGGGTTACAGAGACGGTTAGGGTTAGGATTGGACCTAGGGTTAGTGTTATGTTGAGGGCTAGGGTTAGAAAGACGGTTAGGGTAAGATTGGCCCTAGGGTTAGGGTTATGTTGAGGGCTAGGGTTAGAGAGACGGTTAGGGTGAGGATTGGACCTAGGGTTAGGGTTATGTTGAGGGTAGGGTTAGAGAGACGGTTAGGGTTAGGATTGGACCTAGGGTTAGGGTTATGTTGATGGCTAGGGATAGAGAGACAGTTAGGGTTAGGATTGGACCTAGGGTTAGGATTATGTTGAGGGCTAGGGTTAGAGAGACGGTTAGGGTTAGGATTGGACGTAGGGTTAGGGTTATGTTGAGGGCTAGGGTTAGAGAGACGGTTAGGGTTAGGATTGGACTTAGGGTTAGGGTTAGGTTGAGGGCTAGGGTTAGAGAGACGGTTAGGGTTAGGATTGGACCTAGGGTTAGAGTTATGTTGAGGGCTAGGGTTAGAGAGACGGTTAGGGTTAGGATTGGACCTAGGGTTAGGGTTATGTTGATGGCTAGGGTTAGAGAGACAGTTAGGGTTAGGATTGGACCTAGGGTTAGGGTTATGTTGAGGACTAGGGTTGAGAGACGGTTAGGGTTAGGATTGGACCTAGGGTTAGGGTTATGTTGAGGGCTAGGGTTAGAGAGACGGTTAGGGTTATGATTGGACCTAGGGTGAGGGTTATGTTGAGGGCTAGGGTTAGAAAGACGGTTAGGGATAGGATTGGACCTAGGGTTAGATTTATGTTGAGGGCTAGGGTTAGAGAGACGGTTAGGGTTAGGATTGGACCTAGGGTTAGAGTTATGTTGAGGGCTAGGGTTAGAGAGACGGTTGGGGTTAGGATTGGACCTAGGGCTAGGTTTATGTTGAGGGTTAGGGTTAGAGAGACGGTTAGGGTTAGGATTGGACCTAGGGCTAGGGTTATGTTGAGGGCTAGGTTTAGAGAGACGGTTAGGGTTAGGATTGGACCTAGGGTTAGGGTTATGTTGAGGGCTAGTGTTAGAGAAACGGTTAGGGTTAGGATGGACCTAGGGTTAGAGTTATGTTGAGGGCTAGGGTTAGAGGGACGGTTAGGGTTAGGATTGGACCTAGGGTTGGGGTTATGTTGAGGGCTAGTGTTAGAGAGACGGTTAGGGTTAGGATTGGACCTAGGGTTAGGGTTATGTTGAGGGCTAGTGTTAGAGAGACGGTCAGGGTTAGGATTGGACCTAGGGTTAGGGTAATGTTGAGGGCTAGGGTTAGAGAGACCGTCATGATTAGGATTGGACCTAGGTTTAGGGTTATGTTGACGGCTAGGGTTAGAGAGACGGTTAGGGTTATGATTTCACCTAGGGTTAGGGTTATGTTGAGGGCTAGTGTTAGATAGACCGTCATGATTAGGATTGGACCTAGGTTTAGGGTTAGGTTGATGGCTAGGGTTAGAGAGACGGTTAGGGTTACGATTTGACCTAGGGTTAGGGTTATGTTGAGGACTAGGTTTGAGAGACGGTTAGGGTTAGGATTGAACCTAGGGTTAGGGTTATGTTGAGGGCTAGGGTTAGAAAGACGGTTAGGGTTAGGATTGGACCTAGGGTTAGGGTTATGTTGACGGCTAGGGTTAGAGAGACGGTTAGGGTTAGGATTCGACCTAGGGTTAGGGTTATGTTGAGGGCTAGGGTTAGAGAGACGGTTAGGTTTAGGATTGGACCTAGGGTTAGGGTTATGTTGAGGGCTAGGGATAGAGAGACGGTTAGGGTGAGGATTGGACCTAGGGTTAGGGTTATGTTGAGGGCTAGTGTTAGAGAGACTGTTAGGGTTAGGATTGGGCCTAGGGTTAGAGTTATGTTGAGGGCTAGGGTTAGAGGGACGGTTAGGGTTAGGATTGGACCTCGGGTTAGGGTTATGTTGAGGGCTAGGGTTAGAGAGAAGGTTGGGGTTAGGATTGGACCTAGGGCTAGGTTTATGTTGAGGGTTAGGGTTAGAGAGACTGTTAGGGTTAGGATTGGACCTAGGGCTAGGGTTATGTTGAGGGCTAGGGTTAGAGAGACGGTTAGGGTGAGGGTTGGACCTAGGGTTAGGGTTATGTTGAGGGCTAGTGTTAGAGAGACGGTTAGGGTTAGGATTGGACTTGGGGTTAGAGTTATGTTGAGGGTTAGGGTTAGAGGGACGGTTAGGGTTAGGATTGGACCTAGGGTTAGGGTTATGTTGAGGGCTAGGTTTAGAGAGACGGTTAGGGTTAGGAATGGACCTAGGGTTAGGGTTATGTTGCGGGCTAAGGTTAGAGACGGTTAGGGTTAGGATTGGACCTAGGGTTAGGGTTATGTTGAGGGCTAGGGTTAGAGAGACGGTTAGGGTGAGGATTGGACCTAGGGTTAGGGTTATGTTGAGGGCTAGTGTTAGAGAGACTGTTACGGTTAGGATTGGACCTAGGGTTAGGGTTATGTTGAGGGCTAGGGTTAGTGGGACGGTTAGGGTTAGGACTGGACCTAGGGTTAGGGTTATGTTAAGGGCTAGGGTTAGAGAGACGGTAAGGGTTAGGATTGGACATAGGGCTAGGGTTAGGTTGAGGGCTAGGGTTAGAGTGACGGTTAGGGTTAGGATTGGACCTAGGGTTAGGGTTATGTTGAGGGCTAGGGTTAGAGAGACGGTTAGGTTTAGGATTGGACCTAGGGTTAGGGTTATGTTGAGGGCTAGGGATAGAGAGACGGTTAGGGTGAGGATTGGACCTAGGGTTAGGGTTATGTTGAGGGCTAGTGTTAGAGAGACTGTTAGGGTTAGGATTGGGCCTAGGGTTAGAGTTATGTTGAGGGCTAGGGTTAGAGGGACGGTTAGGGTTAGGGTGGACCTCGGGTTAGGGTTATGTTGAGGGCTAGGGTTAGAGAGACGGTTAGGGTTAGGATTGGGCCTAGGGTTAGGGTTATGTTGAGGGCTAGGGTTAGAGAGACGGTTAGGGTTAGGATTGGACCTAGGGTTAGGGTTATGTTGAGGGCTAGGGTTAGGGAGACGGTTAGGGTTAGGATTGGACCTAGGATTAGGGTTATGTTGAGGGCTAGGGTTAGAGAGACCGTCATGATTAGGATTGGACCTAGGTTTAGGGTTATGTTGAGGGCTAGGGGTAGAGAGACGGTTAGTGTTAGGATTGGACCTAGGGTTAGAGTTATGTTGAGGGATAGGGTTAGAGAGACGGTTAGGGTTAGGATTGTACCTAGGGCTAGGTTTATGTTGAGGGCTAGGGTTAGAGAGACTGTTAGGGTTAGGATTGGACCTAGGGCTAGGGTTATGTTGAGGGCTAGGGTTAGAGAGACGGTTAGGGTGAGGGTTGGACCTAGGGTTAGGGTTATGTTGAGGGCTAGTGTTAGAGAGACGGTTAGGGTTAGGATTGGACTTGGGGTTAGAGTTATGTTGAGGGTTAGGGTTAGAGGGACGGTTAGGGTTAGGATTGGACCTAGGGTTAGGGTTATGTTGAGGGCTAGGTTTAGAGAGACGGTTAGGGTTAGGAATGGACCTAGGGTTAGGGTTATGTTGCGGGCTAAGGTTAGAGAGACGGTTAGGGTTAGGATTGGACCTAGGGTTAGGGTTATGTTGAGGGCTAGGGTTAGAGAGACGGTTAGGGTGAGGATTGGACCTAGGGTTAGGGTTATGTTGAGGGCTAGTGTTAGAGAGACTGTTACGGTTAGGATTGGACCTAGGGTTAGGGTTATGTTGAGGGCTAGGATTAGTGGGACGGTTAGGGTTAGGACTGGACCTAGGGTTAGGGTTATTTTAAGGGCTAGGGTTAGAGAGACGGTAAGGGTTAGGATTGGACATAGGGCTAGGGTTAGGTTGAGGGCTAGGGTTAGAGTGACGGTTAGGTTTAGGATTGGACCTAGGGTTAGGGTTATGTTGAGGGCTAGGGTTAGAGAGATGGTTAGGGTTAGGATTGGACCTAGGTTTAGGGTTAGGTTGAGGGCTAGGGTTACAGAGACGGTTAGGGTTAGGATTGGACCTAGGGTTAGGGTTATGTTGAGGGCTAGGGTTAGAAAGACGGTTAGGGTTAAGATTGGTCCTAGGGTTATGGTTATGTTGAGGGCTAGGGTTAGAGAGACGATTAGGGTGAGGATTGGACCTAGGGTTAGGGTTATGTTGGGGGCTAGGGTTAGAGAGACGGTTAGGGTTAGGATTGGACCTAGGGTTAAGTTTATGTTGAGGGCTAGGGTTAGAGAGACGGTTAGGTTTAGGATTGGACCTAGGGTTAGGGTTATGTTGAGGGCTAGGGTTAGAAAGACGGTTAGGGTTAAGATTGGCCCTAGGGTTATGGTTATGTTGAGGGCTAGGGTTAGAGAGACGGTTAGGGTTAGGATTGGAACTAGGGCTAAGGTTATGTTGAAGGCTAGGGTTAGAGAGACAGTTAGGGTTAGGATTGGACCTAGGGTTAGTGTTATGTTGAGGGGTAGGGTTAGAGAGACGATTTGGGTTAGGATTGGACCTAGGGTTAGGGTTAGGTTCAGGGCTAGGGTTAGAGAGACGGTTAGGGTTAGGATTGGACCTAGGGTTAGGGTTATGTTGAGGGCTAGGGTTAGAGAGACGGTTAGGGTTAGGATTGGACCTAGGGTTGGGGTTATGTTGAGGGCTAGGGTTAGAGAGACGGTTAGGGTTAGGATTGGACCTAGGGTTAGGGTTAGGTTGAGGGCTAGTGTTAGAGAGACGGTTAGGTTTTGGAGTGGACCTAGGGTTAGGGTTTTGTTGAGGGCTAGGGTTAGAGAGACGGTTAGGGTTAGGATTGGACCTAGGGTTAGGGTTATGTTGGGGGCTAGGGTTAGAGAGACGGTTAGGGTTAGGAATGGTCCTAGGGTTACGGTTATGTTGAGGGCTAGTGTTAGAGAGACGGTTTCGGTTAGGATTGGAACTAGGGTTAGGGTTTTATTGAGGGCTAGGGTTAGAGAGACGGTTAGGGTGAGGTTGGACCTAGGGTTAGGGTTATGTTGAGGGCTAGGGTTAGAGAGACGGTTAGGGTGAGGATTGGACCTAGGGTTAGGGTTATGTTGAGGGCTAGGGTTAGAGAGACGGTTAGGGTTAGGATTGGACGAAGGGTTAGAGTTATGTTGAGGGCTAGGTTTAGAGAGACGGTTAGGGTTAGGATTGGACCTAGGGTTAGGGTTATGTAGAGGGCTAGGGCTAGAGAGACGGTTAGGGTTAGGATTGGACCTAGGGCTAGGGTTAGGTTGAGGGCTATGGTTAGAGTGACAGTTAGGGTTAGGTTTGGACCTAGGGTTAGGGTTATGTTGAGGGCTAGGGTTAGAGGGACGGTTAGGGTTAGGATTGGATCTAGGGTTAGGGTTATGTTGAGGGCTAGGTGTAGAGAGACGGTTAGGGTGAGGATTGGACCTAGGGTTAGGGTTATGTTGAGGGCTAGTGTTAGGGAGACTGTTAGGGTTAGGATTGGACCTAGGGTTAGAGTTATGTTGTGGGTTAGGGTTAGAGGGACGGTTAGGGTTAGGATTGGACCTAGGGTTAGGGTTTTGTTGAGGGCTAGGTGTAGAGAGACGGTTAGGGTTAGGATTGGACCTAGGGTTAGGGTTATGTTGAGGGCTAGGGTTAGAGAGACGGTTAGGGTGAGGATTGGACCTAGGGTTAGGGTTATGTTGAGGGCTAGTGTTAGAGAGACTGTTAGGGATAGGATTGGACCTAGGGTTAGGGTTATGTTGAGGGCTAGGGTTAGAGAGACGGTTAGGGTGAGGATTGGACCTAGGGTTAGGGTTATGTTGAGGGCTAGTGTTAGAGAGACTGTTACGGTTAGGATTGGACCTAGGGTTAGGGTTATGTTGAGGGCTAGGGTTAGTGGGACGGTTAGGGTTAGGACTGGACCTAGGGTTAGGGTTATGTTAAGGGCTAGGGTTAGAGAGACGGTAAGGGTTAGGATTGGATATAGGGCTAGGGTTAGGTTGAGGGCTAGGGTTACAGTGACGGTTAGGGTTAGGATTGGACCTAGGGTTAGGGTTATGTTGAGGGCTAGGGTTAGAGAGATGGTTAGGGTTAGGATTGGACCTAGGTTTAGGGTTAGGTTGAGGGCTAGGGTTACAGAGACGGTTAGGGTTAGGATTGGACCTAGGGTTAGGGTTATGTTGAGGGCTAGGGTTAGAAAGACGGTTAGGGTTAAGATTGGCCCTAGGGTTATGGTTATGTTGAGGGCTAGGGTTAGAGAGACGGTTAGGGTTAGGATTGGACCTAGGGCTAAGGTTATGTTGAAGGCTAGGGTTAGAGAGACAGTTAGGGTTAGGATTGGACCTAGGGTTAGTGTTATGTTGAGGGGTAGGGTTAGAGAGACGATTTGGGTTAGGATTGGACCTAGGGTTAGGGTTAGGTTCAGGGCTAGGGTTAGAGAGACGGTTAGGGTTAGGATTGGACCTAGGGTTAGGGTTATGTTGAGGGCTAGGGTTAGAGAGACGGTTAGGGTTAGGATTGGACCTAGGGTTGGGGTTATGTTGAGGGCTAGGGTTAGAGAGACGGTTAGGGTTAGGATTGGACCTAGGGTTAGGGTTAGGTTGAGGGCTAGTGTTAGAGAGACGGTTAGGTTTTGGAGTGGACCTAGGGTTAGGGTTTTGTTGAGGGCTAGGGTTAGAGAGACGGTTAGGGTTAGGATTGGACCTAGGGTTAGGGTTATGTTGGGGGCTAGGGTTAGAGAGACGGTTAGGGTTAGGAATGGTCCTAGGGTTATGGTTATGTTGAGGGCTAGTGTTAGAGAGACGGTTTCGGTTAGGATTGGAACTAGGGTTAGGGTTTTATTGAGGGCTAGGGTTAGAGAGACGGTTAGGGTGAGGTTGGACCTAGGGTTAGGGTTATGTTGAGGGCTAGGGTTAGAGAGACGGTTAGGGTGAGGATTGGACCTAGGGTTAGGGTTATGTTGAGGGCTAGGGTTAGAGAGACGGTTAGGGTTAGGATTGGACGAAGGGTTAGAGTTATGTTGAGGGCTAGGTTTAGAGAGACGGTTAGGGTTAGGATTGGACCTAGGGTTAGGGTTATGTAGAGGGCTAGGGCTAGAGAGACGGTTAGGGTTAGGATTGGACCTAGGGCTAGGGTTAGGTTGAGGGCTATGGTTAGAGTGACAGTTAGGGTTAGGTTTGGACCTAGGGTTAGGGTTATGTTGAGGGCTAGGGTTAGAGGGACGGTTAGGGTTAGGATTGGACCTAGGGTTAGGGTTATGTTGAGGGCTAGGTGTAGAGAGACGGTTAGGGTGAGGATTGGACCTAGGGTTAGGGTTATGTTGAGGGCTAGTGTTAGAGAGACTGTTAGGGTTAGGATTGGACCTAGGGTTAGAGTTATGTTGTGGGTTAGGGTTAGAGGGACGGTTAGGGTTAGGATTGGACCTAGGGTTAGGGTTTTGTTGAGGGCTAGGGGTAGAGAGACGGTTAGGGTTAGGATTGGACCTAGGGTTAGGGTTATGTTGAGGGCTAGTGTTAGAGAGACGGTTAGCGTTAGGATTGGACCTAGGGTTAGGGTTATGTTGAGGGCTAGGGTTAGAGAGACGGTTAGGGTTAGGATTGGACCTAGGGTTAGGGTTATGTTGAGGGCTAGGGTTAGAGAGACGGTTAGGGTGAGGATTGGACCTAGGGTTAGGGTTATGTTGAGGGCTAGTGTTAGAGAGACTGTTAGGGTTAGGATTGGACCTAGGGTTAGGGTTATGTTGAGGGCTAGGGTTAGAGAGACGGTTAGGGTTAGGATTGGACCTAGGGTTAGGGTTATGTAGAGGGCTAGGGCTGGAGAGACGGTTAGGGTTAGGATTGGTCCTAGGGTTGGGGTTATGTTGAGTGCTAGGGTTAGAAAGACGGTTAGCGTTAGGATTCGTCCTAGGGTTGGGGTTATGTTGAGGGCTAGGTTTAGAGAGACGGTTAGGGTTAGGATTGGACCTAGGGTTAGGGTTAGGTTGGGGGCTAGTGTTAGAGAGACGGTTAGGTTTTGGATTGGACCTAGGGTTAGGGTTATGTTGAGGGCTAGGGTTAGAGAGACGGTTAGGGTTAGGATTGGACCTAAGGTTAGGGTTATGTTGAGGGGTATGGTTAGAGAGACGGTTAGGGTTAGGATTGGACCTAGGATTAGAGTTATGTTGTGGGCTAGGGTTAGAGGGACGGTTAGGGTTAGGATTGGACCTAGGGTTAGGGTTATGTTGAGGGCTAGGGTTAGAGGGACGTTTAGGGGTAGGATTGGACCTAGGGTTAGGGTTATGTTGAGGGCTAGGGTTAGAGAGACGGTTAGGGTTAGGATTGGACCTAGGATTAGGGTTATGTTGAGGGCTAGGGATAGAGAGACGGTTAGGGTTAGGATTGGACCTAGGGTTAGGTTTATGTTAAGGGCTAGGGGAATAGAGACGGTTAGGGTTAGGATTGGACCTAGGGTTAGAGTTATGTTGAGGGCTAGGGTTAGAGAGACGGTTAGGTTAGGATTGGACCTAGGGTTAGAGTTATGTTGAGGGCTAGGGTTAGAGAGACGGTTAGGGTTAGGATATGACCTAGGGCTAGGTTTATGTTGAGGGCTAGGGTTAGAGAGACGGTTAGGGTTAGGATTGGACCTAAGGCTATGGCTATGTTGAAGGCTAGGGTTAGAGAGACGGTTAGGGTTAGGATTGGACCTAGGGTTAGGGTTATGTTGAGGGCTAGGGTTAGAGAGACGGTTAGGGTTAGGATTGGACCTAGAGATAGGGTTAGGTTCAGGGCTAGGGTTAGAGAGACGGTTAGGGTTAGGATTGGACCTAGGGTTAGGGTTATGTTGAGGGCTAGGGATAGAAAGATGGTTAGCGTTAGGATTGGACCTAGGGTTGGGGTTATGTTGAGGGCTAGTGTTAGAGAGACGGTTAGGGTTAGGATTGGACCTAGGTTTAGGGTTAGGTTGAGGGCTAGTGTTAGAGAGACGGTTAGGTTTAGGATTGGACCTAGGGTTAGGGTTATGTTGAGGGCTAGGATTAGAGAGACGGTTAGGGTTAGGATTGGACCTAGCGTTAGGTTTATGTTAATGGCTAGGTTTATAGAGACGGTTAGGGTTAGGATTGGACCTAGGGTTAGAGTTATGTTGAGGGCTAGGGTTAGAGAGACGCTTAGGTTAGGATTGGACCTAGGGTTAGAGTTATGTTGAGGGCTAGGGTTAGAGAGACGGTTAGGGTTAGGATTAGACCTAGGGCTAGGTTTATGTTGAGGGCTAGGGTTAGAGAGACGGTTAGGGTTAGGATTGGACCTAAGGCTAAGGTTATGTTGAAGGCTAGGGTTAGAGAGACGGTTAGGGTTAGGATTGGACCTAGGGATAGGGTTATGTTGAGGGATAGGTTTAGAGAGACGGTTAGGGTTAGGATTGGACCTAGGGATAGGTTTAGGTTCAGGGCTAGGGTTAGAGAGACGGTTAGGGTTAGGATTGGACCTAGGGTTAGGGTTATGTTGAGGGCTAGGTTTAGAAAGACGGTTAGCGTTAGGATTGGGCCTACGGTTGGGGTTATGTTGAGGGCTAGGGTTAGAGAGACGGTTAGGGTTAGGATTGGACCTAGGGTTAGGGTTAGGTTGAGGGCTAGTGTTAGAGAGACGGTTAGGTTTTGGAGTGGACCTAGGGTTAGGGTTTTGTTGAGGGCTAGGATTAGAGAGACGGTTAGGGTTAGGATTGGACCTAGGGTTAGGGTTATGATGGGGGCTAGGGTTAGAGAGACGGTTAGGGTTAGGAATGGTCCTAGGGTTACGGTTATGTTGAGGGCTAGTGTTAGAGAGACGGTTTCGGTTAGGATTGGAACTAGGGTTAGGGTTTTATTGAGGGCTAGGGTTAGAGAGACGGTTAGGGTGAGGTTGGACCTAGGGTTAGGGTTATGTTGAGGGCTAGGGTTAGAGAGACGGTTAGGGTGAGGATTGGACCTAGGGTTAGGGTTATGTTGAGGGGTAGGGTTAGAGAGACGGTTAGGGTTAGGATTGGACGAAGGGTTAGAGTTATGTTGAGGGCTAGGTTTAGAGAGATGGTTAGGGTTAGGATTGGACCTAGGGTTAGGGTTATGTAGAGGGCTAGGGCTAGAGAGACGGTTAGGGTTAGGATTGGACCTAGGGCTCGGGTTAGGTTGAGGGCTATGGTTAGAGTGACAGTTAGGGTTAGGTTTGGACCTAGGGTTAGGGTTATGTTGAGGGCTAGGGTTAGAGGGACGGTTAGGGTTAGGATTGGACCTAGGGTTAGTGTTATGTTGAGGGCTAGGTGTAGAGAGACGGTTAGGGTGAGGATTGGACCTAGGGTTAGGGTTATGTTGAGGGCTAGTGTTAGAGAGACTGTTAGGGTTAGGATTGGACCTAGGGTTAGAGTTATGTTGTGGGTTAGGGTTAGAGGGACGGTTAGGGTTAGGATTGGACCTAGGGTTAGGGTTATGTTGAGGGCTAGGGGTAGAGAGACGGTTAGGGTTAGGATTGGACCTAGGGTTAGAGTTATGTTGAGGGCTAGGGTTAGAGAGACGGTTAGCGTTAGGATTGGACCTAGGGTTAGGGTTATGTTGAGGGCTAGGTTTAGAGAGACGGTTAGGGTTAGGATTGGACCTAGGGTTAGGGTTATGTTGAGGGCTAGGGTTAGAGAGACGGTTAGGGTGAGGATTGGACCTAGGGTTAGGGTTATGTTGAGGGCTAGTGTTAGAGAGACTGTTAGGGTTAGGATTGGACCTAGGGTTAGGGTTATGTTGAGGGCTAGGGTTAGAGAGACGGTTAGGGTTAGGATTGGACCTAGGGTTAGCGTTATGTAGAGGGCAAGGGCTGGAGAGACGGTTAGGGTTAGGATTGGTCCTAGGGTTGGGGTTATGTTGAGGGCTAGGGTTAGAAAGACGGTTAGCGTTAGGATTGGTCCTAGGGTTGGGGTTATGTTGAGGGCTAGGTTTAGAGAGACGGTTAGGGTTAGGATTGGACCTAGGGTTAGGGTTAGGTTGGGGGCTAGTGTTAGAGAGACGGCTAGGTTTAGGATTGGACCTAGGGTTAGGGTTATGTTGAGGGCTAGGGTTAGAGAGACGGTTAGGGTTAGGATTGGACGAAGGGTTAGAGTTATGTTGAGGGCTAGCTTTAGAGAGACGGTTAGGGTTAGGATTGGACCTAGGGTTGGGGTTATGTTGAGGGCTAGGATTAGAGAGACGGTTAGGGTTAGGATTGGACCTAGCGTTAGGTTTATGTTAATGGCTAGGTTTATAGAGACGGTTAGGGTTAGGATTGGACCTAGGTTTAGAGTTATGTTGAGGGCTAGGGTTAGAGAGACGCTTAGGTTAGGATTGGACCTAAGGCTAAGGTTATGTTGAGGGCTAGGGTTAGAGAGACGGTTAGGGTTAGGATTGGACCTAGGGATAGGGTTATGTTGAGGGATAGGGTTAGAGAGACGGTTAGGGTTAGGATTGGACCTAGGGATAGGTTTAGGTTCAGGGCTAGGGTTAGAGAGACGGTTAGGGTTAGGATTGGACCTAGGGTTAGGGTTATGTTGAGGGCTATGTTTAGAAAGACGGTTAGCGTTAGGATTGGGCCTACGGTTGGGGTTATGTTGAGGGCTAGGGTTAGAGAGACGGTTAGGGTTAGAATTGGACCTAGGGTTGGGGTTATGTTGAGGGCTAGGGTTAGAGAGACGGTTAGGGTTAGGATTGGACCTAGGGTTAGAGTTATGTTGAGGGCTAGGCTTAGAGGGAGGGTTAGGGTGAGGATTGGACCTAGGGTTAGGGTTATGTTGAGGGCTAGTGTTAGAGAGACTGTTAGGGTTAGGATTGGACCTAGGATTAGAGTTATGTTGAGGGCTAGGCTTAGAGGGACGGTTAGGGTTAGGGTTGGACCTAGGGTTAGGGTTATGTTGAGGGCTAGGGTTAGAGAGACGGTTAGGGTTAGGATTGGACCTAGGGTTAGGGTTATGTTGAGGGCTAGGGTTAGAGAGACGGTTAGGGTTAGGATTGGACCTCTGGTTAGGGTTATGTTGAGGGCTAGGGTTAGAGAGACGGTTAGGGTTAGGATTGGACCTAGGGTTAGGTTTATGTTAAGGGCTAGGGTTAGCGAGACGGTTAGGGTTAGGATTGGACCTAGGGTTAGAGTTATGTTGAGGGCTAGGGTTAGAGAGACGGTTAGGGTTAGGATTGGACCTAGGGTTAGAGTTATGTTGAGGGCTAGGGTTAGGGAGACGGTTAGGGTTAGGATTGGACCTAGGGCTGGGTTTATGTTGAGGGCTAGGGTTAGAGACGGTTAGGGTTAGGATTGGACCTAGGGCTAAGGTTATGTTGAAGGCTAGGGTTAGAGAGACAGTTAGGGTTAGGTTTGGACCTAGGGTTAGTGTTATGTTGAGGGGTGGGGTTAGAGAGACGATTTGGGTTAGGATTGGACCTAGGGATAGGGTTAGGTTCAGGGCTAGGGTTAGAGAGACGGTTAAGGTTAGGATTGGACCTAGGGTTAGGGTTATGTTGAGGGCTAGGGTTAGAGAGACGGTTAGGGTTAGGATTGGACCTAGGGTTGGGGTTATGTTGAGGGCTAGGGTTAGAGAGACGGTTAGGGTTAGGATTGGACCTAGGGTTAGGGTTAGGTTGAGGGCTAGTGTTAGAGAGACGGTTAGGTTTAGGATTGGACCTAGGGTTAGGGTTATGTTGAGGGCTAGGGTTAGAGAGACGGTTAGGGTTAGGATTGGACCTAGGGTTAGGGTTATGTTGGGGGCTAGGGTTAGAGAGACGGTTAGGGTTAGGAATGGTCCTAGGGTTACGGTTATGTTGAGGGCTAGTGTTAGAGAGACGGTTTCGGTTAGGATTGGAACTAGGGTTAGGGTTTTATTGAGGGCTAGGGTTAGAGAGACGGTTAGGGTGAGGTTGGACCTAGGGTTAGGGTTATGTTGAGGGCTAGGGTTAGAGAGACGGTTAGGGTGAGGATTGGACCTAGGGTTAGGGTTATGTTGAGGGCTAGTGTTAGAGAGACTGTTAGGGTTAGGATTGGACCTAGGGTTAGAGTTATGTTGTGGGCTAGGGTTAGAGGGACGGTTAGGGTTAGGATTGGACCTAGGGTTAGGGTTATGTTGAGGGCTAGGGGTAGAGAGACGGTTAGGGTTAGGATTGGACCTAGGGTTAGGGTTATGTTGAGGGCTAGGGTTAGAGAGACGGTTAGTGTTAGGATTGGACCTAGGGTTAAGGTTATGTTGAGGGCTAGGGTTAGAGAGACGGTTAGGGTTAGGATTGGAACTAGGGTTAGGGTTATGTTGAGGGCTAGGGTTAGAGAGACGGTTAGGGTGAGGATTGGACCTAGGGTTAGGGTTATGTTGAGGGCTAGTGTTAGAGAGACTGTTAGGGTTAGGATTGGACCTAGGGTTAGAGTTATGTTGAGGGCTAGGCTTAGAGGGACGGTTAGGGTTAGGATTGGACCTAGGGTTAGGGTTATGTTGAGGGCTAGGGGTAGAGAGACGGTTAGGGTTAGGATTGGACCTAGGGTTAGGGTTATGTTGAGGGCTAGGGTTAGAGAGACGGTTAGTGTTAGGATTGGACCTAGGGTTAGGGTTATGTTGAGGGCTAGGGTTAGAGAGACGGTTAGGGTTAGGATTGGACCTAGGGTTAGGGTTATGTTGAGGGCTAGGGTTAGAGAGACGGTTAGGGTGAGGATTGGACCTAGGGTTAGGGTTATGTTAAGGGCTAGTGTTAGAGAGACTGTTAGGGTTAGGATTGGACCTAGGGTTAGAGTTATGTTGAGGGCTAGGCTTAGAGGGACGGTTAGGGTTAGGATTGGACCTAGGGCTAGGGTTATGTTGAGGGCTAGGGTTAGAGAGACGGTTAGGGTGAGGGTTGGACCTAGGGTTAGGGTTATGTTGAGGGCTAGTGTTAGAGAGACGGTTAGGGTTAGGATTGGACTTGGGGTTAGAGTTATGTTGAGGGTTAGGGTTAGAGGGACGGTTAGGGTTAGGATTGGACCTAGGGTTAGGGTTATGTTGAGGGCTAGGTTTAGAGAGACGGTTAGGGTTAGGAATGGACCTAGGGTTAGGGTTATGTTGCGGGCTAAGGTTAGAGAGACGGTTAGGGTTAGGATTGGACCTAGGGTTAGGGTTATGTTGAGGGCTAGGGTTAGAGAGACGGTTAGGGTGAGGATTGGACCTAGGGTTAGGGTTATGTTGAGGGCTAGTGTTAGAGAGACTGTTACGGTTAGGATTGGACCTAGGGTTAGGGTTATGTTGAGGGCTAGGATTAGTGGGACGGTTAGGGTTAGGACTGGACCTAGGGTTAGGGTTATTTTAAGGGCTAGGGTTAGAGAGACGGTAAGGGTTAGGATTGGACATAGGGCTAGGGTTAGGTTGAGGGCTAGGGTTAGAGTGACGGTTAGGGTTAGGATTGGACCTAGGGTTAGGGTTATGTTGAGGGCTAGGGTTAGAGAGATGGTTAGGGTTAGGATTGGACCTAGGTTTAGGGTTAGGTTGAGGGCTAGGGTTACAGAGACGGTTAGGGTTAGGATTGGACCTAGGGTTACGGTTATGTTGAGGGCTAGGGTTAGAAAGACGGTTAGGGTTAAGATTGGTCCTAGGGTTATGGTTATGTTGAGGGCTAGGGTTAGAGAGACGATTAGGGTGAGGATTGGACCTAGGGTTAGGGTTATGTTGGGGGCTAGGGTTAGAGAGACGGTTAGGGTTAGGATTGGACCTAGGGTTAAGTTTATGTTGAGGGCTAGGGTTAGAGAGACGGTTAGGTTTAGGATTGGACCTAGGGTTAGGGTTATGTTGAGGGCTAGGGTTAGAAAGACGGTTAGGGTTAAGATTGGCCCTAGGGTTATGGTTATGTTGAGGGCTAGGGTTAGAGAGACGGTTAGGTTTAGGATTGGAACTAGGGCTAAGGTTATGTTGAAGGCTAGGGTTAGAGAGACAGTTAGGGTTAGGATTGGACCTAGGGTTAGTGTTATGTTGAGGGGTAGGGTTAGAGAGACGATTTGGGTTAGGATTGGACCTAGGGTTAGGGTTAGGTTCAGGGCTAGGGTTAGAGAGACGGTTAGGGTTAGGATTGGACCTAGGGTTAGGGTTATGTTGAGGGCTAGGGTTAGAGAGACGGTTAGGGTTAGGATTGGACCTAGGGTTGGGGTTTTGTTGAGGGCTAGGTTTAGAGAGACGGTTAGGGTTAGGATTGGACCTAGGGTTAGGGTTAGGTTGAGGGCTAGTGTTAGAGAGACGGTTAGGTTTTGGAGTGGACCTAGGGTTAGGGTTTTGTTGAGGGCTAGGGTTAGAGAGACGGTTAGGGTTAGGATTGGACCTAGGGTTAGGGTTATGTTGGGGGCTAGGGTTAGAGAGACGGTTAGGGTTAGGAATGGTCCTAGGGTTACGGTTATGTTCAAGGCTAGTGTTAGAGAGACGGTTTCGGTTAGGATTGGAACTAGGGTTAGGGTTTTATTGAGGGCTAGGGTTAGAGAGACGGTTAGGGTGAGGTTGGACCTAGGGTTAGGGTTATGTTGAGGGCTAGGGTTAGAGAGACGGTTAGGGTGAGGATTGGACCTAGGGTTAGGGTTATGTTGAGGGCTAGGGTTAGAGAGACGGTTAGGGTTAGGATTGGACGAAGGGTTAGAGTTATGTTGAGGGCTAGGTTTAGAGAGACGGTTAGGGTTAGGATTGGACCTAGGGTTAGGGTTATGTAGAGGGCTAGGGCTAGAGAGACGGTTAGGGTTAGGATTGGACCTAGGGCTAGGGTTAGGTTGAGGGCTATGGTTAGAGTGACAGTTAGGGTTAGGTTTGGACCTAGGGTTAGGGTTATGTTGAGGGCTAGGGTTAGAGGGACGGTTAGGGTTAGGATTGGATCTAGGGTTAGGGTTATGTTGAGGGCTAGGTGTAGAGAGACGGTTAGGGTGAGGATTGGACCTAGGGTTAGGGTTATGTTGAGGGCTAGTGTTAGAGAGACTGTTAGGGTTAGGATTGGACCTAGGGTTAGGGTTATGTTGAGGGCTAGGGTTAGAGAGACGGTTAGGGTGAGGATTGGACCTAGGGTTAGGGTTATGTTGAGGGCTAGTGTTAGAGAGACTGTTACGGTTAGGATTGGACCTAGGGTTAGGGTTATGTTGAGGGCTAGGGTTAGTGGGACGGTTAGGGTTAGGACTGGACCTAGGGTTAGGGTTATGTTAAGGGCTAGGGTTAGAGAGACGGTAAGGGTTAGGATTGGACATAGGGCTAGGGTTAGGTTGAGGGCTAGGGTTACAGTGACGGTTAGGGTTAGGATTGGACCTAGGGTTAGGGTTATGTTGAGGGCTAGGGTTAGAGAGATGGTTAGGGTTAGGATTGGACCTAGGTTTAGGGTTAGGTTGAGGGCTAGGGTTACAGAGACGGTTAGGGTTAGGATTGGACCTAGGGTTAGGGTTATGTTGAGGGCTAGGGTTAGAAAGACGGTTAGGGTTAAGATTGGCCCTAGGGTTATGGTTATGTTGAGGGCTAGGGTTAGAGAGACGGTTAGGGTTAGGATTGGACCTAGGGCTAAGGTTATGTTGAAGGCTAGGGTTAGAGAGACAGTTAGGGTTAGGATTGGACCTAGGGTTAGTGTTATGTTGAGGGGTAGGGTTAGAGAGACGATTTGGGTTAGGATTGGACCTAGGGTTAGGGTTAGGTTCAGGGCTAGGGTTAGAGAGACGGTTAGGGTTAGGATTGGACCTAGGGTTAGGGTTATGTTGAGGGCTAGGGTTAGAGAGACGGTTAGGGTTAGGATTGGACCTAGGGTTGGGGTTATGTTGAGGGCTAGGGTTAGAGAGACGGTTAGGGTTAGGATTGGACCTAGGGTTAGGGTTAGGTTGAGGGCTAGTGTTAGAGAGACGGTTAGGGTTAGGAATGGTCCTAGGGTTATGGTTATGTTGAGGGCTAGTGTTAGAGAGACGGTTTCGGTTAGGATTGGAACTAGGGTTAGGGTTTTATTGAGGGCTAGGGTTAGAGAGACGGTTAGGGTTAGGTTGGACCTAGGGTTAGGGTTATGTTGAGGGCTAGGGTTAGAGAGACGGTTAGGGTGAGGATTGGACCTAGGGTTAGGGTTATGTTGAGGGCTAGGGTTAGAGAGACGGTTAGGGTTAGGATTGGACGAAGGGTTAGAGTTATGTTGAGGGCTAGGTTTAGAGAGACGGTTAGGGTTAGGATTGGACCTAGGGTTAGGGTTATGTAGAGGGCTAGGGCTAGAGAGACGGTTAGGGTTAGGATTGGACCTAGGGCTAGGGTTAGGTTGAGGGCTATGGTTAGAGTGACAGTTAGGGTTAGGTTTGGACCTAGGGTTAGGGTTATGTTGAGGGCTAGGGTTAGAGGGACGGTTAGGGTTAGGATTGGACCTAGGGTTAGGGTTATGTTGAGGGCTAGGTGTAGAGAGACGGTTAGGGTGAGGATTGGACCTAGGGTTAGGGTTATGTTGAGGGCTAGTGTTAGAGAGACTGTTAGGGTTAGGATTGGACCTAGGGTTAGAGTTATGTTGTGGGTTAGGGTTAGAGGGACGGTTAGGGTTAGGATTGGACCTAGGGTTAGGGTTTTGTTGAGGGCTAGGGGTAGAGAGACGGTTAGGGTTAGGATTGGACCTAGGGTTAGGGTTATGTTGAGGGCTAGTGTTAGAGAGACGGTTAGCGTTAGGATTGGACCTAGGGTTAGGGTTATGTTGAGGGCTAGGGTTAGAGAGACGGTTAGGGTTAGGATTGGACCTAGGGTTAGGGTTATGTTGAGGGCTAGGGTTAGAGAGACGGTTAGGGTGAGGATTGGACCTAGGGTTAGGGTTATGTTGAGGGCTAGTGTTAGAGAGACTGTTAGGGTTAGGATTGGACCTAGGGTTAGGGTTATGTTGAGGGCTAGGGTTAGAGAGACGGTTAGGGTTAGGATTGGACCTAGGGTTAGGGTTATGTAGAGGGCTAGGGCTGGAGAGACGGTTAGGGTTAGGATTGGTCCTAGGGTTGGGGTTATGTTGAGGGCTAGGGTTAGAAAGACGGTTAGCGTTAGGATTGGACCTAGGGTTAGGGTTAGGTTGGGGGCTAGTGTTAGAGAGACGGTTAGGTTTTGGATTGGACCTAGGGTTAGGGTTATGTTGAGGGCTAGGGTTAGAGAGACGGTTAGGGTTAGGATTGGACCTAAGGTTAGGGTTATGTTGAGGGGTATGGTTAGAGAGACGGTTAGGGTTAGGATTGGACCTAGGATTAGAGTTATGTTGTGGGCTAGGGTTAGAGGGACGGTTAGGGTTAGGATTGGACCTAGGGTTAGGGTTATGTTGAGGGCTAGGGTTAGAGGGACGTTTAGGGGTAGGATTGGACCTAGGGTTAGGGTTATGTTGAGGGCTAGGGTTAGAGAGACGGTTAGGGTTAGGATTGGACCTAGGATTAGGGTTATGTTGAGGGCTAGGGATAGAGAGACGGTTAGGGTTAGGATTGGACCTAGGGTTAGGTTTATGTTAAGGGCTAGGGGAATAGAGACGGTTAGGGTTAGGATTGGACCTAGGGTTAGAGTTATGTTGAGGGCTAGGGTTAGAGAGACGGTTAGGTTAGGATTGGACCTAGGGTTAGAGTTATGTTGAGGGCTAGGGTTAGAGAGACGGTTAGGGTTAGGATATGACCTAGGGCTAGGGTTATGTTGAGGGCTAGGGTTAGAGAGACGGTTAGGGTTAGGATTGGACCTAAGGCTATGGCTATGTTGAAGGCTAGGGTTAGAGAGACGGTTAGGGTTAGGATTGGACCTAGGGTTAGGGTTATGTTGAGGGCTAGGGTTAGAGAGACGGTTAGGGTTAGGATTGGACCTAGAGATAGGGTTAGGTTCAGGGCTAGGGTTAGAGAGACGGTTAGGGTTAGGATTGGACCTAGGGTTAGGGTTATGTTGAGGGCTAGGGATAGAAAGATGGTTAGCGTTAGGATTGGACCTAGGGTTGGGGTTATGTTGAGGGCTAGTGTTAGAGAGACGGTTAGGGTTAGGATTGGACCTAGGTTTAGGGTTAGGTTGAGGGCTAGTGTTAGAGAGACGGTTAGGTTTAGGATTGGACCTAGGGTTAGGGTTATGTTGAGGGCTAGGATTAGAGAGACGGTTAGGGTTAGGATTGGACCTAGCGTTAGGTTTATGTTAATGGCTAGGTTTATAGAGACGGTTAGGGTTAGGATTGGACCTAGGGTTAGAGTTATGTTGAGGGCTAGGGTTAGAGAGACGCTTAGGTTAGGATTGGACCTAGGGTTAGAGTTATGTTGAGGGCTAGGGTTAGAGAGACGGTTAGGGTTAGGATTAGACCTAGGGCTAGGTTTATGTTGAGGGCTAGGGTTAGAGAGACGGTTAGGGTTAGGATTGGACCTAAGGCTAAGGTTATGTTGAAGGCTAGGGTTAGAGAGACGGTTAGGGTTAGGATTGGACCTAGGGATAGGGTTATGTTGAGGGATAGGTTTAGAGAGACGGTTAGGGTTAGGATTGGACCTAGGGATAGGTTTAGGTTCAGGGCTAGGGTTAGAGAGACGGTTAGGGTTAGGATTGGACCTAGGGTTAGGGTTATGTTGAGGGCTAGGTTTAGAAAGACGGTTAGCGTTAGGATTGGGCCTACGGTTGGGGTTATGTTGAGGGCTAGGGTTAGAGAGACGGTTAGGGTTAGGATTGGACCTAGGGTTAGGGTTAGGTTGAGGGCTAGTGTTAGAGAGACGGTTAGGTTTTGGAGTGGACCTAGGGTTAGGGTTTTGTTGAGGGCTAGGATTAGAGAGACGGTTAGGGTTAGGATTGGACCTAGGGTTAGGGTTATGATGGGGGCTAGGGTTAGAGAGACGGTTAGGGTTAGGAATGGTCCTAGGGTTACGGTTATGTTGAGGGCTAGTGTTAGAGAGACGGTTTCGGTTAGGATTGGAACTAGGGTTAGGGTTTTATTGAGGGCTAGGGTTAGAGAGACGGTTAGGGTGAGGTTGGACCTAGGGTTAGGGTTATGTTGAGGGCTAGGGTTAGAGAGACGGTTAGGGTGAGGATTGGACCTAGGGTTAGGGTTATGTTGAGGGGTAGGGTTAGAGAGACGGTTAGGGTTAGGATTGGACGAAGGGTTAGAGTTATGTTGAGGGCTAGGTTTAGAGAGATGGTTAGGGTTAGGATTGGACCTAGGGTTAGGGTTATGTAGAGGGCTAGGGCTAGAGAGACGGTTAGGGTTAGGATTGGACCTAGGGCTCGGGTTAGGTTGAGGGCTATGGTTAGAGTGACAGTTAGGGTTAGGTTTGGACCTAGGGTTAGGGTTATGTTGAGGGCTAGGGTTAGAGGGACGGTTAGGGTTAGGATTGGACCTAGGGTTAGTGTTATGTTGAGGGCTAGGTGTAGAGAGACGGTTAGGGTGAGGATTGGACCTAGGGTTAGGGTTATGTTGAGGGCTAGTGTTAGAGAGACTGTTAGGGTTAGGATTGGACCTAGGGTTAGAGTTATGTTGTGGGTTAGGGTTAGAGGGACGGTTAGGGTTAGGACTGGACCTAGGGTTAGGGTTATGTTGAGGGCTAGGGGTAGAGAGACGGTTAGGGTTAGGATTGGACCTAGGGTTAGAGTTATGTTGAGGGCTAGGGTTAGAGAGACGGTTAGCGTTAGGATTGGACCTAGGGTTAGGGTTATGTTGAGGGCTAGGTTTAGAGAGACGGTTAGGGTTAGGATTGGACCTAGGGTTAGGGTTATGTTGAGGGCTAGGGTTAGAGAGACGGTTAGGGTGAGGATTGGACCTAGGGTTAGGGTTATGTTGAGGGCTAGTGTTAGAGAGACTGTTAGGGTTAGGATTGGACCTAGGGTTAGGGTTATGTTGAGGGCTAGGGTTAGAGAGACGGTTAGGGTTAGGATTGGACCTAGGGTTAGCGTTATGTAGAGGGCAAGGGCTGGAGAGACGGTTAGGGTTAGGATTGGTCCTAGGGTTGGGGTTATGTTGAGGGCTAGGGTTAGAAAGACGGTTAGCGTTAGGATTGGTCCTAGGGTTGGGGTTATGTTGAGGGCTAGGTTTAGAGAGACGGTTAGGGTTAGGATTGGACCTAGGGTTAGGGTTAGGTTGGGGGCTAGTGTTAGAGAGACGGTTAGGTTTAGGATTGGACCTAGGGTTAGGGTTATGTTGAGGGCTAGGGTTAGAGAGACGGTTAGGGTTAGGATTGGACGAAGGGTTAGAGTTATGTTGAGGGCTAGGTTTAGAGAGACGGTTAGGGTTAGGATTGGACCTAGGGTTGGGGTTATGTTGAGGGCTAGGATTAGAGAGACGGTTAGGGTTAGGATTGGACCTAGCGTTAGGTTTATGTTAATGGCTAGGTTTATAGAGACGGTTAGGGTTAGGATTGGACCTAGGTTTAGAGTTATGTTGAGGGCTAGGGTTAGAGAGACGCTTAGGTTAGGATTGGACCTAGGGTTAGAGTTATGTTGAGGGCTAGGGTTAGAGAGACGGTTAGGGTTAGGATTAGACCTAGGGCTAGGTTTATGTTGAGGGCTAGGGTTAGAGAGACGGTTAGGGTTAGGATTGGACCTAAGGCTAAGGTTATGTTGAAGGCTAGGGTTAGAGAGACGGTTAGGGTTAGGATTGGACCTAGGGATAGGGTTATGTTGAGGGATAGGGTTAGAGAGACGGTTAGGGTTAGGATTGGACCTAGGGATAGGTTTAGGTTCAGGGCTAGGGTTAGAGAGACGGTTAGGGTTAGGATTGGACCTAGGGTTAAGGTTATGTTGAGGGCTATGTTTAGAAAGACGGTTAGCGTTAGGATTGGGCCTACGGTTGGGGTTATGTTGAGGGCTAGGGTTAGAGAGACGGTTAGGGTTAGAATTGGACCTAGGGTTGGGGTTATGTTGAGGGCTAGGGTTAGAGAGACGGTTAGGGTTAGGATTGGACCTAGGGTTAGAGTTATGTTGAGGGCTAGGCTTAGAGGGAGGGTTAGGGTGAGGATTGGACCTAGGGTTAGGGTTATGTTGAGGGCTAGTGTTAGAGAGACTGTTAGGGTTAGGATTGGACCTAGGATTAGAGTTATGTTGAGGGCTAGGCTTAGAGGGACGGTTAGGGTTAGGGTTGGACCTAGGGTTAGGGTTATGTTGAGGGCTAGGGTTAGAGAGACGGTTAGGGTTAGGATTGGACCTAGGGTTAGGGTTATGTTGAGGGCTAGGGTTAGAGAGACGGTTAGGGTTAGGATTGGACCTCTGGTTAGGGTTATGTTGAGGGCTAGGGTTAGAGAGACGGTTAGGGTTAGGATTGGACCTAGGGTTAGGTTTATGTTAAGGGCTAGGGTTAGCGAGACGGTTAGGGTTAGGATTGGACCTAGGGTTAGAGTTATGTTGAGGGCTAGGGTTAGAGAGACGGTTAGGGTTAGGATTGGACCTAGGGTTAGAGTTATGTTGAGGGCTAGCGTTAGGGAGACGGTTAGGGTTAGGATTGGACCTAGGGCTGGGTTTATGTTGAGGGCTAGGGTTAGAGAGACGGTTAGGGTTAGGATTGGACCTAGGGCTAAGGTTATGTTGAAGGCTAGGGTTAGAGAGACAGTTAGGGTTAGGTTTGGACCTAGGGTTAGTGTTATGTTGAGGGGTGGGGTTAGAGAGACGATTTGGGTTAGGATTGGACCTAGGGATAGGGTTAGGTTCAGGGCTAGGGTTAGAGAGACGGTTAAGGTTAGGATTGGACCTAGGGTTAGGGTTATGTTGAGGGCTAGGGTTAGAGAGACGGTTAGGGTTAGGATTGGACCTAGGGTTGGGGTTATGTTGAGGGCTAGGGTTAGAGAGACGGTTAGGGTTAGGATTGGACCTAGGGTTAGGGTTAGGTTGAGGGCTAGTGTTAGAGAGACGGTTAGGTTTAGGATTGGACCTAGGGTTAGGGTTATGTTGAGGGCTAGGGTTAGAGAGACGGTTAGGGTTAGGATTGGACCTAGGGTTAGGGTTATGTTGGGGGCTAGGGTTAGAGAGACGGTTAGGGTTAGGAATGGTCCTAGGGTTACGGTTATGTTGAGGGCTAGTGTTAGAGAGACGGTTTCGGTTAGGATTGGAACTAGGGTTAGGGTTTTATTGAGGACTAGGGTTAGAGAGACGGTTAGGGTGAGGTTGGACCTAGGGTTAGGGTTATGTTGAGGGCTAGGGTTAGAGAGACGGTTAGGGTGAGGATTGGACCTAGGGTTAGGGTTATGTTGAGGGCTAGGGTTAGAGAGACGGTTAGGGTTAGGATTGTACGAAGGGTTAGAGTTATGTTGAGGGCTAGGTTTAGAGAGACGGTTAGGGTTAGGATTGGACCTAGGGTTAGGGTTATGTAGAGGGCTAGGGCTAGAGAGACGGATAGGGTTAGGATTGGACCTAGGGCTAGGGTTAGGTTGAGGGCTATGGTTAGAGTGACAGTTAGGGTTAGGTTTGGACCTAGGGTTAGGGTTATGTTGAGGGCTAGGGTTAGAGGGACGGTTAGGGTTAGGATTGGACCTAGGGTTAGGGTTATGTTGAGGGCTAGGTGTAGAGAGACGGTTAGGGTGAGGATTGGACCTAGGGTTAGGGTTATGTTGAGGGCTAGTGTTAGAGAGACTGTTAGGGTTAGGATTGGACCTAGGGTTAGAGTTATGTTGTGGGCTAGGGTTAGAGAGACTGTTAGGGTTAGGATTGGACCTAGGGTTAGAGTTATGTTGAGGGCTAGGCTTAGAGGGACGGTTAGGGTTAGGATTGGACCTAGGGTTAGGGTTATGTTGAGGGCTAGGGGTAGAGAGACGGTTAGGGTTAGGATTGGACCTAGGGTTAGGGTTATGTTGAGGGCTAGGGTTAGAGAGACGGTTAGTGTTAGGATTGGACCTAGGGTTAGGGTTATGTTGAGGGCTAGGGTTAGAGAGACGGTTAGGGTTAGGATTGGACCTAGGGTTAGGGTTATGTTGAGGGCTAGGGTTAGAGAGACGGTTAGGGTGAGGATTGGACCTAGGGTTAGGGTGATGTTAAGGGCTAGTGTTAGAGAGACTGTTAGGGTTAGGATTGGACCTAGGGTTAGAGTTATGTTGAGGGCTAGGCTTAGAGGGACGGTTAGGGTTAGGATTGGACCTAGGGTTAGGGTTATGTTGAGGGCTAGGATTAGAGAGACGGTTAGGGTTAGGATGGGACCTAGGGTTAGGGTTATGTTGAGGGCTAGGGTTAGAGAGACGGTTAGGGTTAGGATTGGACCTAGGGTTAGGGTTATGTTGAGGTCTAGGGTTAGAGAGACGGTTAGGGTTAGGATTGTACGAAGGGTTAGAGTTATGTTGAGGGCTAGGTTTAGAGAGACGGTTAGGGTTAGGATTGGACCTAGGGTTAGAGTTATGTTGAGGGCTAGGCTTAGAGGGACGGTTAGGGTTAGGATTGGACCTAGGGTTAGGGTTATGTTGAGGGCTAGGATTAGAGAGACGGTTAGGGTGAGGATTGGACCTAGGGTTAGAGTTATGTTGAGGGCTAGGGTTAGAGAGACGGTTAGGGTTAGGATTGGACCTAGGGTTGGGGTTATGTTGAGGGCTAGGGTTAGAGAGACGGTTAGGGTTAGGATTGGACCTAGGGTTAGGGTTAGGTTGAGGGCTAGTGTTAGAGAGACGGTTAGGTTTAGGATTGGACCTAGGGTTAGGGTTATGTTGAGGGCTAGGGTTAGAGAGACGGTTAGGGTTAGGATTGGACCTAGGGTTAGGGTTATGTTGGGGGCTAGGGGTAGAGAGACGGTTAGGGTTAGGAATGGTCCTAGGGTTACGGTTATGTTGAGGGCTAGTGTTAGAGAGACGGTTAGGTTTAGGATTGGACCGAGGGTTAGGGTTATGTAGAGGGCTAGGGCTGGAGAGACGGTTAGGGTTAGGATTGGACCGAGGGTTAGGGTTATGTAGAGGGCTAGGGCTGGAGAGACGGTTAGGGTTAGGATTGGTCCTAGGGTTGGGGTTATGTTGAGGGCTAGGGTTAGAAAGACGGTTAGCGTTAGGATTGGTCCTAGGGTTGGGGTTATGTTGAGGGCTAGGTTTAGAGAGACGGTTAGGGTTAGGATTTGACCTAGGGTTAGGGTTATGTTGAGGGATAGGGTTAGAGAGACGGTTAGGGTTAGGATTGGACCTAAGGTTAGGGTTATGTTGAGGGGTATGGTTAGAGAGACGGTTAGGGTTAGGATTGGACCTAGGATTAGAGTTATGTTGTGGGCTAGGGTTAGAGGGACGGTTAGGGTTAGGATTGGACCTAGGGTTAGGGTTATGTTGAAGGCTAGGGTTAGAGGGACGTTTAGGGGTAGGATTGTCCCTAGGGTTAGGGTTATGTTGAGGGCTAGGGTTAGAGAGACGGTTAGGGTTAGGATTGGACCTAGGATTAGGGTTATGTTGAGGGCTAGGGATAGAGAGACGGTTAGGGTTAGGATTGGACCTAGGGTTAGGTTTATGTTAAGGGCTAGGGTTATAGAGACGGTTAGGGTTAGGATTGGACCTAGGGTTAGAGTTATGTTGAGGGCTAGGGTTAGAGAGACGGTTAGGGTGAGGTTGGACCTAGGGTTAGGGTTATGTTGAGGGCTAGGGTTAGAGAGACGGTTAGGGTGAGGATTGGACCTAGGGTTAGGGTTATGTTGAGGGCTAGGGTTAGAGAGACGGTTAGGGTTAGGATTGTACGAAGGGTTAGAGTTATGTTGAGGGCTAGGTTTAGAGAGACGGTTAGGTTTAGGATTGGACCTAGGGTTAGAGTTATGTTGAGGGCTAGGCTTAGAGGGACGGTTAGGGTTAGGATTGGACCTAGGGTTAGGGTTATGTTGAGGGCTAGGATTAGAGAGACGGTTATGGTGAGGATTGGACCTAGGGTTAGGGTTATGTTGAGGGCTAGGGTTAGAGAGACGGTTAGGGTTAGGATTGGACCTACGGTTGGGGTTATGTTGAGGGCTAGGGTTAGAGAGACGGTTAGGGTTAGGATTGGACCTAGGGTTAGGGTTAGGTTGAGGGCTAGTGTTAGAGAGACGGTTAGGTTTAGGATTGGACCTAGGGTTAGGGTTATGTTGAGGGCTAGGGTTAGAGAGACGGTTAGGGTTAGGATTGGACCGAGGGTTAGGGTTATGTAGAGGGCTAGGGCTGGAGAGACGGTTAGGGTTAGGATTGGTCCTAGGGTTGGGGTTATGTTGAGGGCTAGGGTTAGAAAGACGGTTAGCGTTAGGATTGGTCCTAGGGTTGGGGTTATGTTGAGGGCTAGGTTTAGAGAGACGGTTAGGGTTAGGATTGGACCTAGGGTTAGGGTTATGTTGAGGGATAGGGTTAGAGAGACGGTTAGGGTTAGGATTGGACCTAAGGTTAGGGTTATGTTGAGGGGTATGGTTAGAGAGACGGTTAGGGTTAGGATTGGACCTAGGATTAGAGTTATGTTGTGGGCTAGGGTTAGAGGGACGGTTAGGGTTAGGATTGGACCTAGGGTTAGGGTTATGTTGAGGGCTAGGGTTAGAGGGACGTTTAGGGGTAGGATTGTCCCTAGGGTTAGGGTTATGTTGAGGGCTAGGGTTAGAGAGACGGTTAGGGTTAGGATTGGACCTAGGATTAGGGTTATGTTGAGGGCTAGGGATAGAGAGACGGTTAGGGTTAGGATTGGACCTAGGGTTAGGTTTATGTTAAGGGCTAGGGTTATAGAGACGGTTAGGGTTAGGATTGGACCTAGGGTTAGAGTTATGTTGAGGGCTAGGGTTAGAGAGACGGTTAGGGTGAGGTTGGACCTAGGGTTAGGGTTATGTTGAGGGCTAGGGTTAGAGAGACGGTTAGGGTGAGGTTTGGACCTAGGGTTAGGGTTATGTTGAGGGCTAGGGTTAGAGAGACGGTTAGGGTTAGGATTGTACGAAGGGTTAGAGTTATGTTGAGGGCTAGGTTTAGAGAGACGGTTAGGGTTAGGATTGGACCTAGGGTTAGAGTTATGTTGAGGGCTAGGCTTAGAGGGACGGTTAGGGTTAGGATTGGACCTAGGGTTAGGGTTATGTTGAGGGCTAGGATTAGAGAGACGGTTAGGGTGAGGATTGGACCTAGGGTTAGGGTTATGTTGAGGGCTAGGGTTAGAGAGACGGTTAGGGTTAGGATTGGACCTAGGGTTGGGGTTATGTTGAGGGCTAGGGTTAGAGAGACGGTTAGGGTTAGGATTGGACCTAGGGTTAGGGTTAGGTTGAGGGCTAGTGTTAGAGAGACGGTTAGGTTTAGGATTGGACCTAGGGTTAGGGTTATGTTGAGGGCTAGGGTTAGAGAGACGGTTAGGGTTAGGATTGGACCGAGGGTTAGGGTTATGTAGAGGGCTAGGGCTGGAGAGACGGTTAGGGTTAGGATTGGTCCTAGGGTTGGGGTTATGTTGAGGGCTAGGGTTAGAAAGACGGTTAGCGTTAGGATTGGTCCTAGGGTTGGGGTTATGTTGAGGGCTAGGTTTAGAGAGACGGTTAGGGTTAGGATTGGACCTAGGGTTAGGGTTATGTTGAGGGATAGGGTTAGAGAGACGGTTAGGGTTAGGATTGGACCTAAGGTTAGGGTTATGTTGAGGGGTATGGTTAGAGAGACGGTTAGGGTTAGGATTGGACCTAGGATTAGAGTTATGTTGTGGGCTAGGGTTAGAGGGACGGTTAGGGTTAGGATTGGACCTAGGGTTAGGGTTATGTTGAGGGCTAGGGTTAGAGGGACGTTTAGGGGTAGGATTGTCCCTAGGGTTAGGGTTATGTTGAGGGCTAGGGTTAGAGAGACGGTTAGGGTTAGGATTGGACCTAGGATTAGGGTTATGTTGAGGGCTAGGGATAGAGAGACGGTTAGGGTTAGGATTGGACCTAGGGTTAGGTTTATGTTAAGGGCTAGGGTTATAGAGACGGTTAGGGTTGGATTGGACCTAGGGTTAGAGTTATGTTGAGGGCTAGGGTTAGAGAGACGGTTAGGGTGAGGTTGGACCTAGGGTTAGGGTTATGTTGAGGGCTAGGGTTAGAGAGACGGTTAGGGTTAGGATTGTACGAAGGGTTAGAGTTATGTTGAGGGCTAGGTTTAGAGAGACGGTTAGGGTTAGGATTGGACCTAGGGTTAGAGTTATGTTGAGGGCTAGGCTTAGAGGGACGGTTAGGGTTAGGATTGGACCTAGGGTTAGGGTTATGTTGAGGGCTAGGATTAGAGAGACGGTTAGGGTGAGGATTGGACCTAGGGTTAGGGTTATGTTGAGGGCTAGGGTTAGAGAGACGGTTAGGGTTAGGATTGGACCTAGGGTTGGGGTTATGTTGAGGGCTAGGGTTAGAGAGACGGTTAGGGTTAGGATTGGACCTAGGGTTAGGGTTAGGTTGAGGGCTAGTGTTAGAGAGACGGTTAGGGTTAGGATTGGACCTAGGGTTAGGGTTATGTTGGGGGCTAGGGGTAGAGAGACGGTTAGGGTTAGGAATGGTCCTAGGGTTACGGTTATGTTGAGGGCTAGTGTTAGAGAGACGGTTAGGGTTAGGATTGGACCGAGGGTTAGGGTTATGTAGAGGGCTAGGGCTGGAGAGACGGTTAGGGTTAGGATTGGACCGAGGGTTAGGGTTATGTAGAGGGCTAGGGCTGGAGAGACGGTTAGGGTTAGGATTGGTCCTAGGGTTGGGGTTATGTTGAGGGCTAGGGTTAGAAAGACGGTTAGCGTTAGGATTGGTCCTAGGGTTGGGGTTATGTTGAGGGCTAGGTTTAGAGAGACGGTTAGGGTTAGGATTGGACCTAGGGTTAGGGTTATGTTGAGGGATAGGGTTAGAGAGACGGTTAGGGTTAGGATTGGACCTAAGGTTAGGGTTATGTTGAGGGGTATGGTTAGAGAGACGATTAGGGTTAGGATTGGACCTAGGATTAGAGTTATGTTGTGGGCTAGGGTTAGAGGGACGGTTAGGGTTAGGATTGGACCTAGGGTTAGGGTTATGTTGAGGGCTAGGGTTAGAGGGACGGTTAGGGGTAGGATTGTCCCTAGGATTAGGGTTATGTTGAGGGCTAGGGTTAGAGAGACGGTTAGGGTTAGGATTGGACCTAGGATTAGGGTTATGTTGAGGGCTAGGGATAGAGAGACGGTTAGGGTTAGGATTGGACCTAGGGTTAGGTTTATGTTAAGGGCTAGGGTTATAGAGACGGTTAGGGTTAGGATTGGACCTAGGGTTAGAGTTATGTTGAGGGCTAGGGTTAGAGAGACGGTTAGGTTGAGGTTGGACCTAGGGTTAGGGTTATGTTGAGGGCTAGGGTTAGAGAGACGGTTAGGGTGAGGATTGGACCTAGGGTTAGGGTTATGTTGAGGGCTAGGGTTAGAGAGACGGTTAGGGTTAGGATTGTACGAAGGGTTAGAGTTATGTTGAGGGCTAGGTTTAGAGAGACGGTTAGGGTTAGGATTGGACCTAGGGTTAGAGTTATGTTGAGGGCTAGGCTTAGAGGGACGGTTAGGGTTAGGATTGGACCTAGGGTTAGGGTTATGTTGAGGGCTAGGATTAGAGAGACGGTTAGGGTGAGGATTGGACCTAGGGTTAAGGTTATGTTGAGGGCTAGGGTTAGAGAGACGGTTAGGGTTAGGATTGGACCTAGGGTTGGGGTTATGTTGAGGGCTAGGGTTAGAGAGACGGTTAGGGTTAGGATTGGACCTAGGGTTAGGGTTAGGTTGAGGGCTAGTGTTAGAGAGACGGTTAGGTTTAGGATTGGACCTAGGGTTAGGGTTATGTTGAGGGCTAGGGTTAGAGAGACGGTTAGGGTTAGGATTGGACCGAGGGTTAGGGTTATGTAGAGGGCTAGGGCTGGAGAGACGGTTAGGGTTAGGATTGGTCCTAGGGTTGGGGTTATGTTGAGGGCTAGGGTTAGAAAGACGGTTAGCGTTAGGATTGGTCCTAGGGTTGGGGTTATGTTGAGGGCTAGGTTTAGAGAGACGGTTAGGGTTAGGATTGGACCTAGGGTTAGGGTTATGTTGAGGGATAGGGTTAGAGAGACGGTTAGGGTTAGGATTGGACCTAAGGTTAGGGTTATGTTGAGGGGTATGGTTAGAGAGACGGTTAGGGTTAGGATTGGACCTAGGATTAGAGTTATGTTGTGGGCTAGGGTTAGAGGGACGGTTAGGGTTAGGATTGGACCTAGGGTTAGGGTTATGTTGAGGGCTAGGGTTAGAGGGACGTTTAGGGGTAGGATTGTCCCTAGGGTTAGGGTTATGTTGAGGGCTAGGGTTAGAGAGACGGTTAGGGTTAGGATTGGACCTAGGATTAGGGTTATGTTGAGGGCTAGGGATAGAGAGACGGTTAGGGTTAGGATTGGACCTAGGGTTAGGTTTATGTTAAGGGCTAGGGTTATAGAGACGGTTAGGGTTGGATTGGACCTAGGGTTAGAGTTATGTTGAGGGCTAGGGTTAGAGAGACGGTTAGGGTGAGGTTGGACCTAGGGTTAGGGTTATGTTGAGGGCTAGGGTTAGAGAGACGGTTAGGGTTAGGATTGTACGAAGGGTTAGAGTTATGTTGAGGGCTAGGTTTAGAGAGACGGTTAGGGTTAGGATTGGACCTAGGGTTAGAGTTATGTTGAGGGCTAGGCTTAGAGGGACGGTTAGGGTTAGGATTGGACCTAGGGTTAGGGTTATGTTGAGGGCTAGGATTAGAGAGACGGTTAGGGTGAGGATTGGACCTAGGGTTAGGGTTATGTTGAGGGCTAGGGTTAGAGAGACGGTTAGGGTTAGGATTGGACCTAGGGTTGGGGTTATGTTGAGGGCTAGGGTTAGAGAGACGGTTAGGGTTAGGATTGGACCTAGGGTTAGGGTTAGGTTGAGGGCTAGTGTTAGAGAGACGGTTAGGGTTAGGATTGGACCTAGGGTTAGGGTTATGTTGGGGGCTAGGGGTAGAGAGACGGTTAGGGTTAGGAATGGTCCTAGGGTTACGGTTATGTTGAGGGCTAGTGTTAGAGAGACGGTTAGGGTTAGGATTGGACCGAGGGTTAGGGTTATGTAGAGGGCTAGGGCTGGAGAGACGGTTAGGGTTAGGATTGGACCGAGGGTTAGGGTTATGTAGAGGGCTAGGGCTGGAGAGACGGTTAGGGTTAGGATTGGTCCTAGGGTTGGGGTTATGTTGAGGGCTAGGGTTAGAAAGACGGTTAGCGTTAGGATTGGTCCTAGGGTTGGGGTTATGTTGAGGGCTAGGTTTAGAGAGACGGTTAGGGTTAGGATTGGACCTAGGGTTAGGGTTATGTTGAGGGATAGGGTTAGAGAGACGGTTAGGGTTAGGATTGGACCTAAGGTTAGGGTTATGTTGAGGGGTATGGTTAGAGAGACGATTAGGGTTAGGATTGGACCTAGGATTAGAGTTATGTTGTGGGCTAGGGTTAGAGGGACGGTTAGGGTTAGGATTGGACCTAGGGTTAGGGTTATGTTGAGGGCTAGGGTTAGAGGGACGGTTAGGGGTAGGATTGTCCCTAGGATTAGGGTTATGTTGAGGGCTAGGGTTAGAGAGACGGTTAGGGTTAGGATTGGACCTAGGATTAGGGTTATGTTGAGGGCTAGGGATAGAGAGACGGTTAGGGTTAGGATTGGACCTAGGGTTAGGTTTATGTTAAGGGCTAGGGTTATAGAGACGGTTAGGGTTAGGATTGGACCTAGGGTTAGAGTTATGTTGAGGGCTAGGGTTAGAGAGACGGTTAGGTTGAGGTTGGACCTAGGGTTAGGGTTATGTTGAGGGCTAGGGTTAGAGAGACGGTTAGGGTGAGGATTGGACCTAGGGTTAGGGTTATGTTGAGGGCTAGGGTTAGAGAGACGGTTAGGGTTAGGATTGTACGAAGGGTTAGAGTTATGTTGAGGGCTAGGTTTAGAGAGACGGTTAGGGTTAGGATTGGACCTAGGGTTAGAGTTATGTTGAGGGCTAGGCTTAGAGGGACGGTTAGGGTTAGGATTGGACCTAGGGTTAGGGTTATGTTGAGGGCTAGGATTAGAGAGACGGTTAGGGTGAGGATTGGACCTAGGGTTAAGGTTATGTTGAGGGCTAGGGTTAGAGAGACGGTTAGGGTTAGGATTGGACCTAGGGTTGGGGTTATGTTGAGGGCTAGGGTTAGAGAGACGGTTAGGGTTAGGATTGGACCTAGGGTTAGGGTTATGTAGAGGGCTAGGGCTGGAGAGACGGTTAGGGTTAGGATTGGTCCTAGGGTTGGGGTTATGTTGAGGGCTAGGGTTAGAAAGACCGTTAGCGTTAGGATTGGTCCTAGGGTTGGGGTTATGTTGAGGGCTAGGTTTAGAGAGACGGTTAGGGTTAGGATTGGACCTAGGGTTAGGGTTATGTTGAGGGATAGGGTTAGAGAGACGGTTAGGGTTAGGATTGGACCTAAGGTTAGGGTTATGTTGAGGGGTATGGTTAGAGAGACGGTTAGGGTTAGTATTGGACCTAGGATTAGAGTTATGTTGTGGGCTAGGGTTAGAGGGACGGTTAGGGTTAGGATTGGACCTAGGGTTAGGGTTATGTTGAGGGCTAGGGTTAGAGGGAGGTTTAGGGGTAGGATTGTCCCTAGGGTTAGGGTTATGTTGAGGGCTAGGGTTAGAGAGACGGTTAGGGTTAGGATTGGACCTAGGATTAGGGTTATGTTGAGGGCTAGGGATAGAGAGACGGTTAGGGTTAGGATTGGACCTAGGGTTAGGTTTATGTTAAGGGCTAGGGTTATAGAGACGGTTAGGGTTAGGATTGGACCTAGGGTTAGAGTTATGTTGAGGGCTAGGGTTAGAGAGACGGTTAGGGTGAGGTTGGACCTAGGGTTAGGGTTATGTTGAGGGCTAGGGTTAGAGAGACGGTTAGGGTGAGGATTGGACCTAGGGTTAGGGTTATGTTGAGGGCTAGGGTTAGAGAGACGGTTAGGGTTAGGATTGTACGAAGGGTTAGAGTTATGTTGAGGGCTAGGTTTAGAGAGACGGTTAGGGTTAGGATTGGACCTAGGGTTAGAGTTATGTTGAGGGCTAGGCTTAGAGGGACGGTTAGGGTTAGGATTGGACCTAGGGTTAGGGTTATGTTGAGGGCTAGGATTAGAGAGACGGTTAGGGTGAGGATTGGACCTAGGGTTAGGGTTATGTTGAGGGCTAGGGTTAGAGAGACGGTTAGGGTTAGGATTGGACCTAGGGTTGGGGTTATGTTGAGGGCTAGGGTTAGAGAGACGGTTAGGGTTAGGATTGGACCTAGGGTTAGGGTTAGGTTGAGGGCTAGTGTTAGAGAGACGGTTAGGTTTAGGATTGGACCTAGGGTTAGCGTTATGTTGAGGGCTAGGGTTAGAGAGACGGTTAGGGTTAGGATTGGACCTAGGGTTAGGGTTATGTTGGGGGCTAGGGGTAGAGAGACGGTTAGGGTTAGGAATGGTCCTAGGGTTACGGTTATGTTGAGGGCTAGTGTTAGAGAGACGGTTAGGGTTAGGATTGGACCGAGGGTTAGGGTTATGTAGAGGGCTAGGGCTGGAGAGACGGTTAGGGTTAGGATTGGACCGAGGGTTAGGGTTATGTAGAGGGCTAGGGCTGGAGAGACGGTTAGGGTTAGGATTGGTCCTAGGGTTGGGGTTATGTTGAGGGCTAGGGTTAGAAAGACGGTTAGCGTTAGGATTGGTCCTAGGGTTGGGGTTATGTTGAGGGCTAGGTTTAGAGAGACGGTTAGGGTTAGGATTGGACCTAGGGTTAGGGTTATGTTGAGGGATAGGGTTAGAGAGACGGTTAGGGTTAGGATTGGACCTAAGGTTAGGGTTATGTTGAGGGGTATGGTTAGAGAGACGGTTTGGGTTAGGATTGGACCTAGGATTAGAGTTATGTTGTGGGCTAGGGTTAGAGGGACGGTTAGGGTTAGGATTGGACCTAGGGTTAGGGTTATGTTGAGGGCTAGGGTTAGAGGGACGTTTAGGGGTAGGATTGTCCCTAGGGTTAGGGTTATGTTGAGGGCTAGGGTTAGAGAGACGGTTAGGGTTAGGATTGGACCTAGGATTAGGGTTATGTTGAGGGCTAGGGATAGAGAGACGGTTAGGGTTAGGATTGGACCTAGGGTTAGGTTTATGTTAAGGGCTAGGGTTATAGAGACGGTTAGGGTTAGGATTGGACCTAGGGTTAGAGTTATGTTGAGGGCTAGGGTTAGAGAGACGGTTAGGGTGAGGTTGGACCTAGGGTTAGGGTTATGTTGAGGGCTAGGGTTAGAGAGACGGTTAGGGTGAGGATTGGACCTAGGGGTAGGGTTATGTTGAGGGCTAGGGTTAGAGAGACGGTTAGGGTTAGGATTGTACGAAGGATTAGAGTTATGTTGAGGGCTAGGTTTAGAGAGACGGTTAGGGTTAGGATTGGACCTAGGGTTAGAGTTATGTTGAGGGCTAGGCTTAGAGGGACGGTTAGGGTTAGGATTGGACCTAGGGTTAGGGTTATGTTGAGGGCTAGGATTAGAGAGACGGTTAGGGTGAGGATTGGACCTAGGGTTAGGGTTATGTTGAGGGCTAGGGTTAGAGAGACGGTTAGGGTTAGGATTGGACCTAGGGTTCGGGTTATGTTGAGGGCTAGGGTTAGAGAGACGGTTAGGGTTAGGATTGGACCTAGGGTTAGGGTTAGGTTGAGGGCTAGTGTTAGAGAGACGGTTAGGTTTAGGATTGGACCTAGGGTTAGCGTTATGTTGAGGGCTAGGGTTAGAGAGACGGTTAGGGTTAGGATTGGACCTAGGGTTAGGGTTATGTTGAGGGCTAGGGTTAGAGAGACGGTTAGGGTTAGAATTGTACGAAGGGTTAGGGTTATGTTGAGGGCTAGGGTTAGAGAGACGGTTAGGGTTAGGATTGGACCTAGGGTTAGGGTTATGTAGAGGGCTAGGGCTGGAGAGACGGTTAGGGTTAGGATTGGTCCTAGGGTTGGGGTTATGTAGAGGGCTAGGGCTGGAGAGACGGTTAGGGTTAGGATTGGTCCTAGGGTTGGGGTTATGTTGAGGGCTAGGGTTAGAAAGACGGTTAGCGTTAGGATTGGTCCTAGGGTTGGGGTTATGTTGAGGGCTAGGTTTAGAGAGACGGTTAGGGTTAGGATTGGACCTAGGGTTAGGGTTATGTTGAGGGATAGGGTTAGAGAGACGGTTAGGGTTAGGATTGGACCTAAGGTTAGGGTTATGTTGAGGGGTATGGTTAGAGAGACGGTTAGGGTTAGGATTGGACCTAGGATTAGGGTTATGTTGAGGGCTAGGGTTAGAGGGACGTTTAGGGGTAGGATTGTCCCTAGGGTTAGGGTTATGTTGAGGGCTAGTGTTAGAGAGACGGTTAGGTTTAGGATTGGACCTAGGGTTAGGGTTATGTTGAGGGGTATGGTTAGAGAGACGGTTAGGGTTAGGATTGTACGAAGGGTTAGAGTTATGTTGAGGGCTAGGTTTAGAGAGACGGTTAGGGTTAGGATTGGACCTAGGGTTAGAGTTATGTTGAGGGCTAGGCTTAGAGGGACGGTTAGGGTTAGGATTGGACCTAGGGTTAGGGTTATGTTGAGGGCTAGGATTAGAGAGACGGTTAGGGTGAGGATTGGACCTAGGGTTAGGGTTATGTTGAGGGCTAGGGTTAGAGAGACGGTTAGGGTTAGGATTGGACCTAGGGTTGGGGTTATGTTGAGGGCTAGGGTTAGAGAGACGGTTAGGGTTAGGATTGGACCTAGGGTTAGGGTTAGGTTGAGGGCTAGTGTTAGAGAGACGGTTAGGTTTAGGATTGGACCTAGGGTTAGGGTTATGTTGAGGGCTAGGGTTAGAGAGACGGTTAGGGTTAGGATTGGACCGAGGGTTAGGGTTATGTAGAGGGCTAGGGCTGGAGAGACGGTTAGGGTTAGGATTGGTCCTAGGGTTGGGGTTATGTTGAGGGCTAGGGTTAGAAAGACGGTTAGCGTTAGGATTGGTCCTAGGGTTGGGGTTATGTTGAGGGCTAGGTTTAGAGAGACGGTTAGGGTTAGGATTGGACCTAGGGTTAGGGTTATGTTGAGGGATAGGGTTAGAGAGACGGTTAGGGTTAGGATTGGACCTAAGGTTAGGGTTATGTTGAGGGGTATGGTTAGAGAGACGGTTAGGGTTAGGATTGGACCTAGGATTAGAGCTATGTTGTGGGCTAGAGTTAGAGGGACGGTTAGGGTTAGGATTGGATCTAGGGTTAGGGTTATGTTGAGGGCTAGGGTTAGAGGGACGTTTAGGGGTAGGATTGTCCCTAGGGTTAGGGTTATGTTGAGGGCTAGGGTTAGAGAGACGGTTAGGGTTAGGATTGGTCCTAGGGTTGGGGTTATGTAGAGGGCTAGGGCTGGAGAGACGGTTAGGGTTAGGATTGGTCCTAGGGTTGGGGTTATGTTGAGGGCTAGGGTTAGAAAGACGGTTAGCGTTAGGATTGGTCCTAGGGTTGGGGTTATGTTGAGGGCTAGGTTTAGAGAGACGGTTAGGGTTAGGATTGGACCTAGGGTTAGGGTTATGTTGAGGGATAGGGTTAGAGAGACGGTTAGGGTTAGGATTGGACCTAAGGTTAGGGTTATGTTGAGGGGTATGGTTAGAGAGACGGTTAGGGTTAGGATTGGACCTAGGATTAGGGTTATGTTGAGGGCTAGGGTTAGAGGGACGTTTAGGGGTAGGATTGTCCCTAGGGTTAGGGTTATGTTGAGGGCTAGTGTTAGAGAGACGGTTAGGTTTAGGATTGGACCTAGGGTTAAAGTTATGTTGAGGGCTAGGGTTAGAGAGACGGTTAGGGTTAGGATTGGACCTAGGGTTAGGGTTATGTTGGGGGCTAGGGGTAGAGAGACGGTTAGGGTTAGGAATGGTCCTAGGGTTACGGTTATGTTGAGGGCTAGTGTTAGAGAGACGGTTAGGGTTAGGATTGGACCGAGGGTTAGGGTTATGTAGAGGGCTAGGGCTGGAGAGACGGTTAGGGTTAGGATTGGACCGAGGGTTAGGGTTATGTAGAGGGCTAGGGCTGGAGAGACGGTTAGGGTTAGGATTGGTCCTAGGGTTGGGGTTATGTTGAGGGCTAGGGTTAGAAAGACGGTTAGCGTTAGGATTGGTCCTAGGGTTGGGGTTATGTTGAGGGCTAGGTTTAGAGAGACGGTTAGGGTTAGGATTGGACCTAGGGTTAGGGTTATGTTGAGGGATAGGGTTAGAGAGACGGTTAGGGTTAGGATTGGACCTAAGGTTAGGGTTATGTTGAGGGGTATGGTTAGAGAGACGGTTAGGGTTAGGATTGTACGAAGGGTTAGAGTTATGTTGAGGGCTAGGTTTAGAGAGACGGTTAGGGTTAGGATTGGACCTAGGGTTAGAGTTATGTTGAGGGCTAGGCTTAGAGGGACGGTTAGGGTTAGGATTGGACCTAGGGTTAGGGTTATGTTGAGGGCTAGGATTAGAGAGACGGTTAGGGTGAGGATTGGACCTAGGGTTAGGGTTATGTTGAGGGCTAGGGTTAGAGAGACGGTTAGGGTTAGGATTGGACCTAGGGTTGGGGTTATGTTGAGGGCTAGGGTTAGAGAGACGGTTAGGGTTAGGATTGGACCTAGGGTTAGGGTTAGGTTGAGGGCTAGTGTTAGAGAGACGGTTAGGTTTAGGATTGGACGTAGGGTTAGGGTTATGTTGAGGGCTAGGGTTAGAGAGACGGTTAGGGTTAGGATTGGACCGAGGGTTAGGGTTATGTAGAGGACTAGGGCTGGAGAGACGGTTAGGGTTAGGATTGGTCCTAGGGTTGGGGTTATGTTGAGGGCTAGGGTTAGAAAGACGGTTAGCGTTAGGATTGGTCCTAGGGTTGGGGTTATGTTGAGGGCTAGGTTTAGAGAGACGGTTAGGGTTAGGATTGGACCTAGGGTTAGGATTATGTTGAGGGATAGGGTTAGAGAGACGGTTAGGGTTAGGATTGGACCTAAGGTTAGGGTTATGTTGAGGGGTATGGTTAGAGAGACGGTTAGGGTTAGGATTGAACCTAGGATTAGAGCTATGTTGTGGGCTAGGGTTAGAGGGACGGTTAGGGTTAGGATTGGATCTAGGGTTAGGGTTATGTTGAGGGCTAGGGTTAGAGGGACGTTTAGGGGTAGGATTGTCCCTAGGGTTAGGGTTATGTTGAGGGCTAGGGTTAGAGAGACGGTTAGGGTTAGGATTGGACCTAGGATTAGGGTTATGTTGAGGGCTAGGGATAGAGAGACGGTTAGGGTTAGGATTGGACCTAGGGTTAGGTTTATGTTAAGGGCTAGGGTTATAGAGACGGTTAGGGTTAGGATTGGACCTAGGGTTAGAGTTATGTTGAGGGCTAGGGTTAGAGAGACGGTTAGGGTGAGTTTGGACCTAGGGTTAGGGTTATGTTGAGGGCTAGGGTTAGAGAGACGGTTAGGGTGAGGATTGGACCTAGGGTTAGGGTTATGTTGAGGGCTAGGGTTAGAGAGACGGTTAGGGTTAGGATTGTACGAAGGGTTAGAGTTATGTTGAGGGCTAGGTTTAGAGAGACGGTTAGGGTTAGGATTGGACCTAGGGTTAGAGTTATGTTGAGGGCTAGGCTTAGAGGGACGGTTAGGGTTAGGATTGGACCTAGGGTTAGGGTTATGTTGAGGGCTAGGATTAGAGAGACGGTTAGGGTGAGGATTGGACCTAGGGTTAGGGTTATGTTGAGGGCTAGGGTTAGAGAGACGGTTAGGGTTAGGATTGGACCTAGGGTTGGGGTTATGTTGAGGGCTAGGGTTAGAGAGACGGTTAGGGTTAGGATTGGACCTAGGGTTAGGGTTAGGTTGAGGGCTAGTGTTAGAGAGACGGTTAGGTTTAGGATTGGACCTAGGGTTAGGGTTATGTTGAGGGCTAGGGCTGGAGAGACGGTTAGGGTTAGGATTGGTCCTAGGGTTGGGGTTATGTTGAGGGCTAGGGTTAGAAAGACGGTTAGCGTTAGTTTTGGTCCTAGGGTTGGGGTTATGTTGAGGGCTAGGTTTAGAGAGACGGTTAGGGTTAGGATTGGACCTAGGGTTAGGGTTATGTTGAGGGATAGGGTTAGAGAGACGGTTAGGGTTAGGGTTGGACCTAAGGTTAGGGTTATGTTGAGGGGTATGGTTAGAGGGACGGTTAGGGTTAGGATTGGACCTAGGATTAGAGTTATGTTGTGGGCTAGGGTTAGAGGGACGGTTAGGGTTAGGATTGGACCTAGGGTTAGGGTTATGTTGAGGGCTAGGGTTAGAGGGACGTTTAGGGGTAGGATTGTCCCTAGGGTTAGGGTTATGTTGAGGGCTAGGGTTAGAGAGACGGTTAGGGTTAGGATTGGACCTAGGATTAGGGTTATGTTGAGGGCTAGGGATAGAGAGACGGTTAGGGTTAGGATTGGACCTAGGGTTAGGTTTATGTTAAGGGCTAGGGTTATAGAGACGGTTAGGGTTAGGATTGGACCTAGGGTTAGAGTTATGTTGAGGGCTAGGGTTAGAGAGACGGTTAGGGTGAGGTTGGACCTAGGGTTAGGGTTATGTTGAGGGCTAGGGTTAGAGAGACGGTTAGGGTGAGGATTGGACCTAGGGTTAGGGTTATGTTGAGGGCTAGGGTTAGAGAGACGGTTAGGGTTAGGATTGTACGAAGGGTTAGAGTTATGTTGAGGGCTAGGTTTAGAGAGACGGTTAGGGTTAGGATTGGACCTAGGGTTAGAGTTATGTTGAGGGCTAGGCTTAGAGGGACGGTTAGGGTTAGGATTGGACCTAGGGTTAGGGTTATGTTGAGGGCTAGGATTAGAGAGACGGTTAGGGTGAGGATTGGACCTAGGGTTCGGGTTATGTTGAGGGCTAGGGTTAGAGAGACGGTTAGCGTTAGGATTGGACCTAGGGTTAGGGTTATGTTGGGGGCTAGGGGTAGAGAGACGGTTAGGGTTAGGAATGGTCCTAGGGTTACGGTTATGTTGAGGGCTAGTGTTAGAGAGACGGTTAGGGTTAGGATTGGACCGAGGGTTAGGGTTATGTAGAGGGCTAGGGCTGGAGAGACGGTTAGGGTTAGGATTGGACCGAGGGTTAGGGTTATGTAGAGGGCTAGGGCTGGAGAGACGGTTAGGGTTAGGATTGGTCCTAGGGTTGGGGTTATGTTGAGGGCTAGGGTTAGAAAGACGGTTAGCGTTAGGATTGGTCCTAGGGTTGGGGTTATGTTGAGGGCTAGGTTTAGAGAGACGGTTAGGGTTAGGATTGGACCTAGGGTTAGGGTTATGTTGAGGGATAGGGTTAGAGAGACGGTTAGGGTTAGGATTGGACCTAAGGTTAGGGTTATGTTGAGGGGTATGGTTAGAGAGACGGTTAGGGTTAGGATTGGACCTAGGATTAGAGTTATGTTGTGGGCTAGGGTTAGAGGGACGGTTAGGGTTAGGATTGGACCTAGGGTTAGGGTTATGTTGAGGGCTAGGGTTAGAGGGACGTTTAGGGGTAGGATTGTCCCTAGGGTTAGGGTTATGTTGAGGGCTAGGGTTAGAGAGACGGTTAGGGTTAGGATGGGACCTAGGATTAGGGTTATGTTGAGGGCTAGGGATAGAGAGACGGTTAGGGTTAGGATTGGACCTAGGGTTAGGTTTATGTTAAGGGCTAGGGTTATAGAGACGGTTAGGGTTAGGATTGGACCTAGGGTTAGAGTTATGTTGAGGGCTAGGGTTAGAGAGACGGTTAGGGTGAGGTTGGACCTAGGGTTAGGGTTATGTTGAGGGCTAGGGTTAGAGAGACGGTTAGGGTGAGGATTGGACCTAGGGTTAGGGTTATGTTGAGGGCTAGGGTTAGAGAGACGGTTAGGGTTAGGATTGTACGAAGGGTTAGAGTTATGCTGAGGGCTAGGTTTAGAGAGACGGTTAGGGTTAGGATTGGACCTAGGGTTAGAGTTATGTTGAGGGCTAGGCTTAGAGGGACGGTTAGGGTTAGGATTGGACCTAGGGTTAGGGTTATGTTGAGGGCTAGGATTAGAGAGACGGTTAGGGTGAGGATTGGACCTAGGGTTAGGGTTATGTTGAGGGCTAGGGTTAGAGAGACGGTTAGGGTTAGGATTGGACCTAGGGTTGGGGTTATGTTGAGGGCTAGGGTTAGAGAGACGGTTAGGGTTAGGATTGGACCTAGGGTTAGGGTTAGGTTGAGGGCTAGTGTTAGAGAGACGGTTAGGTTTAGGATTGGACCTAGGGTTAGGGTTATGTTGAGGGCTAGGGTTAGAGAGACGGTTAGGGTTAGGATTGGACCTAGGGTTAGGGTTATGTTGGGGGCTAGGGGTAGAGAGACGGTTAGGGTTAGGAATGGTCCTAGGGTTACGGTTATGTTGAGGGCTAGTGTTAGAGAGACGGTTAGGGTTAGGATTGGACCGAGGGTTAGGGTTATGTAGAGGGCTAGGGCTGGAGAGACGGTTAGGGTTAGGATTGGACCGAGGGTTAGGGTTATGTAGAGGGCTAGGGCTGGAGAGACGGTTAGGGTTAGGATTGGTCCTAGGGTTGGGGTTATGTTGAGGGCTAAGGTTAGAAAGACGGTTAGCGTTAGGATTGGTCCTAGGGTTGGGGTTATGTTGAGGGCTAGGTTTAGAGAGACGGTTAGGGTTAGGATTGGACCTAGGGTTAGGGTTATGTTGAGGGATAGGGTTAGAGAGACGGTTAGGGTTAGGATTGGACCTAAGGTTAGGGTTATGTTGAGGGGTATGGTTAGAGAGACGGTTAGGGTTAGGATTGGACCAAGGGTTAGGTTTATGTTAATGGCTAGGGTTATAGAGACGGTTAGGGTTAGGATTGGACCTAGGGTTAGAGTTATGTTGAGGGCTAGGGTTAGAGAGACGGTTAGGTTAGGATTGGACCTAGGGTTAGAGTTATGTTGAGGGCTAGGACTAGAGAGACGGTTAGGGTTAGGATTAGACCTAGGGCTAGGTTTATGTTGAGGGCTAGGGTTAGAGAGACGGTTAGGGTTAGGTTTGGACCTAAGGCTAAGGTTATGTTGAAGGCTAGGGTTAGAGAGACGGTTAGGGTTAGGATTGGACCTAGGGTTAGGGTTATGTTGAGGGCTAGGGTTAGAGAGACGGTTAGGGTTAGGATTGGACCTAGGGATAGGTTTAGGTTCAGGGCTAGGGTTAGAGAGACGGTTAGGGTTAGGATTGGACCTAGGGTTAGGGTTATGTTGAGGGCTAGGTTTAGAAAGACGGTTAGCGTTAGGATTGGACCGAGGGTTGGGGTTATGTTGAGGGCTAGGGTTAGAGAGACGGTTAGGCTTAGGATTGGACCTAGGGTTGGGGTTATGTTGAGGGCTAGGGTTAGAGAGACGGTTAGGGTTAGGATTGGACCTAAGGTCAGGGTTATGTTGAGGGGTATGGTTAGAGAGACGGTTAGGGTTAGGATTGGACCTAGGATTAGAGTTATGTTGTGGGCTAGGGTTAGAGGGACGGTTAGGGTTAGGATTGGACCTAGGGTTAGGGTTATGTTGAGGGCTAGGGTTAGAGGGACGGTTAGGGGTAGGATTGTCCCTAGGGTTAGGGTTATGTTGAGGGCTAGGGTAAGAGAGACGGTTAGGGTTAGGATTGGACCTAGGATTAGGGTTATGTTGAGGGCTAGGGATAGAGAGACGGTTAGGGTTAGGATTGGACCTAGGGTTAGGTTTATGTTAAGGGCTAGGGTTATAGAGACGGTTAGGGTTAGGATTGGACCTAGGGTTAGAGTTATGTTGAGGGCTAGGGTTAGAGAGACGGTTAGGGTGAGGTTGGACCTAGGGTTAGGGTTAGGTTGAGGGCTAGGGTTAGAGAGACGGTTAGGGTGAGGATTGGACCTAGGGTTAGGGTTATGTTGAGGGCTAGGGTTAGAGAGACGGTTAGGGTTAGGATTGTACGAAGGGTTAGAGTTATGTTGAGGGCTAGGTTTAGAGAGACGGTTAGGGTTAGGATTGGACCTAGGGTTAGAGTTATGTTGAGGGCTAGGCTTAGAGGGACGGTTAGGGTTAGGATTGGACCTAGGGTTAGGGTTATGTTGAGGGCTAGGATTAGAGAGACGGTTAGGGTGAGGATTGGACCTAGGGTTAGGGTTATGTTGAGGGCTAGGGTTAGAGAGACGGATAGGGTTAGGATTGGACCTAGGGTTGGGGTTATGTTGAGGGCTAGGGTTAGAGAGACGGTTAGGGTTAGGATTGGACCTAGGGTTAGGGTTAGGTTGAGGGCTAGTGTTAGAGAGACGGTTAGGTTTAGGATTGGACCTAGGGTTAGGGTTATGTTGAGGGCTAGGGTTAGAGAGACGGTTAGGGTTAGGATTGGACCTAGGGTTAGGGTTATGTAGAGGGCTAGGGCTGGAGAGACGGTTAGGGTTAGGATTGGTCCTAGGGTTGGGGTTATGTTGAGGGGTAGGGTTAGAAAGACGGTTAGCGTTAGGATTGGTCCTAGGGTTGGGGTTATGTTGAGGGCTAGGTTTAGAGAGACGGTTAGGGTTAGGATTGGACCTAGGGTTAGGGTTATGTTGAGGGATAGGGTTAGAGAGACGGTTAGGGTTAGGATTGGACCTAAGGTTAGGGTTATGTTGAGGGGTATGGTTAGAGAGACGGTTAGGGTTAGTATTGGACCTAGGATTAGAGTTATGTTGTGGGCTAGGGTTAGAGGGACGGTTAGGGTTAGGATTGGACCTAGGGTTAGGGTTATGTTGAGGGCTAGGGTTAGAGGGATGTTTAGGGGTAGGATTGTCCCTAGGGTTAGGGTTATGTTGAGGGCTAGGGTTAGAGAGACGGTTAGGGTTAGGATTGGACCTAGGATTAGGGTTATGTTGAGGGCTAGGGATAGACAGACGGTTAGGGTTAGGATTGGACCTAGGGTTAGGTTTATGTTAAGGGCTAGGGTTATAGAGACGGTTAGGGTTAGGATTGGACCTAGGGTTAGAGTTATGTTGAGGGCTAGGGTTAGAGAGACGGTTAGGGTGAGGTTGGACCTAGGGTTAGGATTATGTTGAGGGCTAGGGTTAGAGAGACGGTTAGGGTGAGGATTGGACCTAGGGGTAGGGTTATGTTGAGGGCTAGGGTTAGAGAGACGGTTAGGGTTAGGATTGTACGAAGGGTTAGAGTTATGTTGAGGGCTAGGTTTAGAGAGACGGTTAGGGTTAGGATTGGACCTAGGGTTAGAGTTATGTTGAGGGCTAGGCTTAGAGGGACGGTTAGGGTTAGGATTGGACCTAGGGTTAGGGTTATGTTGAGGGCTAGGATTAGAGAGACGTTTAGGGTGAGGATTGGACCTAGGGTTAGGGTTATGTTGAGGGCTAGGGTTAGAGAGACGGTTAGGGTTAGGATTGGACCTAGGGTTGGGGTTATGTTGAGGGCTAGGGTTAGAGAGACGGTTAGGGTTAGGATTGGACCTAGGGTTAGGGTTAGGTTGAGGGCTAGTGTTAGAGAGACGGTTAGGTTTAGGATTGGACCTAGGGTTAGCGTTATGTTGAGGGCTAGGGTTAGAGAGACGGTTAGGGTTAGGATTGGACCTAGGGTTAGGGTTATGTTGGGGGCTAGGGGTAGAGAGACGGTTAGGGTTAGGAATGGTCCTAGGGTTACGGTTATGTTGAGGGCTAGTGTTAGAGAGACGGTTAGGGTTAGGATTGGACCGAGGGTTAGGGTTATGTAGAGGGCTAGGGCTGGAGAGACGGTTAGGGTTAGCATTGGACCGAGGGTTAGGGTTATGTAGAGGGCTAGGGCTGGAGAGACGGTTAGGGTTAGGATTGGTCCTAGGGTTGGGGTTATGTTGAGGGCTAGGGTTAGAAAGACGGTTATCGTTAGGATTGGTCCTAGGGTTGGGGTTATGTTGAGGGCTAGGTTTAGAGAGACGGTTAGGGTTAGGATTGGACCTAGGGTTAGGGTTATGTTGAGGGATAGGGTTAGAGAGACGGTGAGGGTTAGGATTGGACCTAAGGTTAGGGTTATGTTGAGGGGTATGGTTAGAGAGACGGTTAGGGTTAGGATTGGACCTAGGATTAGAGTTATGTTGTGGGCTAGGGTTAGAGGGACGGTTAGGGTTAGGATTGGACCTAGGGTTAGGGTTATGTTGAGGGCTAGGGTTAGAGGGACGTTTAGGGGTAGGATTGTCCCTAGGGTTAGGGTTATGTTGAGGGCTAGGGTTAGAGAGACGGTTAGGGTTAGGATTGGACCTAGGATTAGGGTTATGTTGAGGGCTAGGGATAGAGAGACGGTTAGGGTTAGGATTGGACCTAGGGTTAGGTTTATGTTAAGGGCTAGGGTTATAGAGACGGTTAGGGTTAGGATTGGACCTAGGGTTAGAGTTATGTTGAGGGCTAGGGTTAGAGAGACGGTTAGGGTGAGGTTGGACCTAGGGTTAGGGTTATGTTGAGGGCTAGGGTTAGAGAGACGGTTAGGGTGAGGATTGGACCTAGGGTTAGGGTTATGTTGAGGGCTAGGGTAGAGAGACGGTTAGGGTTAGTATTGTACGAAGGGTTAGAGTTATGTTGAGGGCTAGGTTTAGAGAGACGGTTAGGGTTAGGATTGGACCTAGGGTTAGGGTTATGTTGAGGGCTAGGGTTAGAGAGACGGTTAGGGTTAGGATTGTACGAAGGGTTAGGGTTATGTTGAGGGCTAGGGTTAGAGAGACGGTTAGGGTTAGGATTGGACCTTGGGTTAGGGTTATGTAGAGGGCTAGGGCTGGAGAGACGCTTAGGGTTAGGATTGGTCCTAGGGTTGGGGTTATGTAGAGGGCTAGGGCTGGAGAGACGGTTAGGGTTAGGATTGGTCCTAGGGTTGGGGTTATGTTGAGGGCTAGGGTTAGAAAGACGGTTAGCGTTAGGATTGGTCCTAGGGTTGGGGTTATGTTGAGGGCTAGGTTTAGAGAGACGGTTAGGGTTAGGATTGGACCTAGGGTTAGGGTTATGTTGAGGGATAGGGTTAGAGAGACGGTTAGGGTTAGGATTGGACCTAAGTTTAGGGTTATGTTGAGGGGTATGGTTAGAGAGACGGTTAGGGTTAGGATTGGACCTAGGATTAGGGTTATGTTGAGGGCTAGGGTTAGAGGGACGTTTAGGGGTAGGATTGTCCCTAGGGTTAGGGTTATGTTGAGGGCTAGTGTTAGAGAGACGGTTAGGTTTAGGATTGGACCTAGGGTTAGGGTTATGTTGAGGGCTAGGGTTAGAGAGACGGTTAGGGTTAGGATTGGACCTAGGGTTAGGGTTATGTTGGGGGCTAGGGGTAGAGAGACGGTTAGGGTTAGGAATGGTCCTAGGGTTACGGTTATGTTGAGGGCTAGTGTTAGAGAGACGGTTAGGGTTAGGATTGGACCGAGGGTTAGGGTTATGTAGAGGGCTAGGGCTGGAGAGACGGTTAGGGTTAGGATTGGACCGAGGGTTAGGTTTATGTAGAGGGCTAGGGCTGGAGAGACGGTTAGGGTTAGGATTGGTCCTAGGGTTGGGGTTATGTTGAGGGCTAGGGTTAGAAAGACGGTTAGCGTTAGGATTGGTCCTAGGGTTGGGGTTATGTTGAGGGCTAGGTTTAGAGAGACGGTTAGGGTTAGGATTGGACCTAGGGTTAGGGTTATGTTGAGGGATAGGGTTAGAGAGACGGTTAGGGTTAGGATTGGACCTAAGGTTAGGGTTATGTTGAGGGGTATGGTTAGAGAGACGGTTAGGGTTAGGATTGTACGAAGGGTTAGAGTTATGTTGAGGGCTAGGTTTAGAGAGACGGTTAGGGTTAGGATTGGACCTAGGGTTAGAGTTATGTTGAGGGCTAGGCTTAGAGGGACGGTTAGGGTTAGGATTGGACCTAGGGTTAGGGTTGTGTTGAGGGCTAGGATTAGAGAGACGGTTAGGGTGAGGATTGGACCTAGGGTTAGGGTTATGTTGAGGGCTAGGGTTAGAGAGACGGTTAGGGTTAGGATTGGACCTAGGGTTGGGGTTATGTTAAGGGCTAGGGTTAGAGAGACGGTTAGGGTTAGGATTGGACCTAGGGTTAGGGTTAGGTTGAGGGCTAGTGTTAGAGAGACGGTTAGGTTTAGGATTGGACCTAGGGTTAGGGTTATGTTGAGGGCTAGGGTTAGAGAGACGGTTAGGGTTAGGATTGGACCGAGGGTTAGGGTTATGTAGAGGGCTAGGGCTGGAGAGACGGTTAGGGTTAGGATTGGTCCTAGGGTTGGGGTTATGTTGAGGGCTAGGGTTAGAAAGACGGTTAGCGTTAGGATTGGTCCTAGGGTTGGGGTTATGTTGAGGGCTAGTTTTAGAGAGACGGTTAGGGTTAGGATTGGACCTAGGGTTAGGGTTATCTTGAGGGATAGGGTTAGAGAGACGGTTAGGGTTAGGATTGGACCTAAGGTTAGGGTTATGTTGAGGGGTATGGTTAGAGAGACGGTTAGGGTTAGGATTGGACCTAGGATTAGAGCTATGTTGTGGGCTAGGGTTAGAGGGACGGTTAGGGTTAGGATTGGATCTAGGGTTAGGGTTATGTTGAGGGCTAGGGTTAGAGGGAAGTTTAGGGGTAGGATTGTCCCTAGGGTTAGGGTTATGTTGAGGGCTAGGGTTAGAGAGACGGTTAGGGTTAGGATTGGACCTAGGATTAGGGTTATGTTGAGGGCTAGGGATAGAGAGACGGTTAGGGTTAGGATTGGACCTAGGGTTAGGTTTATGTTAAGGGCTAGGGTTATAGAGACGGTTAGGGTTAGGATTGGACCTAGGGTTAGAGTTATGTTGAGGGCTAGGGTTAGAGAGACGGTTAGGGTGAGGTTGGACCTAGGGTTAGGGTTATGTTGAGGGCTAGGGTTAGAGAGACGGTTAGGGTGAGGATTGGACCTAGGGTTAGGGTTATGTTGATGGCTAGGGTTAGAGAGACGGTCAGGGTTAGGATTGGACCTAGGGTTAGGGTTATGTTGATGGCTAGGGTTAGAGAGACGGTTAGGGTTAGGATTGGACCTAAGGCTAAGGTTATGTTGAAGGCTAGGGTTAGAGAGACGGTTAGGGTTAGGATTGGACCTAGGGTTAGGGTTATGTTGAGGGCTAGGGTTAGAGAGACGGTTAGGGTTAGGATTGGACCTAGGGATAGGTTTAGGTTCAGGGCTAGGGTTAGAGAGACGGTTAGGGTTAGGATTGGACCTAGGGTTAGGGTTATGTTGAGGGCTAGGTTTAGAAAGACGGTTAGCGTTAGGATTGGACCGAGGGTTGGGGTTATGTTGAGGGCTAGGGTTAGAGAGACGGTTAGGGTTAGGATTGGACCTAGGGTTGGGGTTATGTTGAGGGCTAGGGTTAGAGAGACGGTTAGGGTTAGGATTGGACCTAGGGTTAGGGTTAGGTTGAGGGCTAGTGTTAGAGAGAAGGTTTTGGTTAGGATTGGAACTAGGGTTAGGGGTATATTGAGGGCTAGGGTTAGAGAGACGGTTAGGGGGAGGATTGAACCTAGGGTTAGGGTTAGGTTGAGGGCTAGCGTTAGAGAGACGGTTAGGGTTAGGATTGGACAGAGGGTTAGGGTTATGTTGAGGCTAGGGTTATGTTGAGGGCTAGGGTTAGAGAGACGGTTAGGTTTAGGATTGGACCTAGGGTTAGGGTTATGTTGAGGGCTAGGGTTAGAGAGACGGTTAGGGTTAGGATTGGACCTAGGGTTAGGGTTATGTTGAGGGCTAGGGATAGAGAGACGGTTAGGGTTAGGATTAGACCTAGGGTTTGGGTTATGTTGAGGGCTAGGGTGAGAGAGACGGTTAGGGTTAGGATTGGACCTAGGGTTAGGGTTATGTTGAGGGCTAGGGTTAGAGAGACTGTTAGGGTGAGGATTGGACCTAGGGTTAGAGTTATGTTGAGGGCTAGGGTTAGAGAGACGGTTAGGGTTAGGATTGGACCTAGGGCTAGGGTTATGTTGAGGGCTAGGTTTAGAGAGACGGTTAGAGTTAGGATTGGACCTAGGGTTAGGGTTATGTTGAGGGCTAGTGTTAGGTAAACGGTAGGGTTAGGATGGACCTAGGGTTAGAGTTATGTTGAGGGCTAGGGTTAGAGGGACGGTTAGGGTTAGGATTGGACCTAGGGTTAGGGTTATGTTGAGGGCTAGGGTTAGAGAGACGGTTAGGGTTAGGATTGGACCTAGGGTTAGGGTTATGTTGAGGGCTAGGGTTAGAGAGACGGTTAGGGTTAGGATTGGACTTAGGGTTAGGGTTAGGTTGAGGGCTAGGGTTAGAGAGACGGTTAGGGTTAGGATTGGACCTAGGGTTAGAGTTATGTTGAGGGCTAGGGTTAGAGAGACGGTTAGGGTTAGGATTGGACCTCGGGTTTGGGTTATGTTGAGGGCTAGGGTTAGAGAGACGGTTAGGGTTAGGATTGGGCCTAGGGTTAGGGTTATGTTGAGGGCTAGGGTTAGAGAGACGGTTAGGGTTAGGATTGGACCTAGGGTTAGGGTTATGTTGAGGGCTAGGGTTAGAGAGGCGGTTAGGGTTAGGATTGGACCTAGGATTAGGGTTATGTTGAGGGCTAGGGTTAGAGAGACGGTTAGGGTTAGGATTGGACCTAGGGTTAGGGTTATGTTGAGGGCTAGGGTTAGAGAGACCGTCATGATTAGGATTGGACCTAGGTTTAGGGTTATGTTTAGGGCTAGGGGTAGAGAGACGGTTAGTGTTAGGATTGGACCTAGGGTTAGAGTTATGTTGAGGGCTAGGGTTAGAGAGACGGTTAGGGTTAGGATTGTACCTAGGGCTAGGTTTATGTTGAGGGCTAGGGTTAGAGAGACTGTTAGGGTTAGGATTGGACCTAGGGCTAGGGTTATGTTGAGGGCTAGGGTTAGAGAGACAGTTAGGGTGAGGGTTGGACCTAGGGTTAGGGTTATGTTGAGGGCTAGTGTTAGAGAGACGGTTAGGGTTAGGATTGGACTTGGGGTTAGAGTTATGTTGAGGGTTAGGGTTAGAGGGACGGTAAGGGTTAGGATTGGACCTAGGGTTAGGGTTATGTTGAGGGCTAGGTTTAGAGAGACGGTTAGGGTTAGGAATGGACCTAGGGTTAGGGTTATGTTGAAGGCTAAGGTTAGAGAGACGGTTAGGGTTAGGATTGGACCTAGGGTTAGGGTTATGTTGAGGGCTAGGGTTAGAGAGACGGTTAGGGTGAGGATTGGACCTAGGGTTAGGGTTATGTTGAGGGCTAGTGTTAGAGAGACTGTTACGGTTAGGATTGGACCTAGGGTTAAGGTTATGTTGAGGGCTAGGTTTAGTGGGACGGTTAGGGTTAGGACTGGACCTAGGGTTAGGGTTATGTTAAGGGCTAGGGTTAGAGAGACGGTAAGGGTTAGGATTGGACATAAGGCTAGGGTTAGGTTGAGGGCTAGGGTTAGAGTGACGGTTAGGGTTAGGATTGGACCTAGGGTTAGGGTTATGTTGAGGGCTAGGGTTAGAGAGACGGTTAGGGTTAGAATTGGACCTAGGGTTAGGGTTAGTTTGAGGGCTAGGGTTACAGAGACGGTTAGGGTTAGGATTGGACCTAGGGTTAGGGTTATGTTGAGGGCTAGGGTTAGAAAGACGGTTAGGGTTAAGATTGGCCCTAGGGTTATGGTTATGTTGAGGGCTAGGGTTAGAGAGACGGTTAGGGTGAGGATTGGACGTAGGGTTAGGGTTATGTTGAGGGCTAGGGTTAGAGAGACGGTTAGGGTTAGGATTGGACCTAGGGTTAAGTTTATGTTGAGGGCTAGGGGTAGAGAGACGGTTAGGTTTAGGATTGGACCTAGGGTTAGGGTTATGTTGAGGGCTAGGGTTAGAGAGACGGTTAGGTTTAGGATTGGACCTAGGGTTAGGGTTATGTTGAGGGCTAGTGTTAGAGAGACGTTTAGGGTTAGGATTGGACCTAGGGTTAGAGTTATTTTGAGGGCTAGGGTTAGAGGGACGGTTAGGGTTAGGTTTGGACTTAGGGTTAGGGTTATGTTGAGGGCTAGTGTTAGAGAAACGGTAGGGTTAGGATGGACCTAGGGTTAGAGTTATGTTGAGGGCTAGGGTTAGAGGGACGGTTAGGGTTAGGATTGGACCTAGGGTTAGGGTTATGTTGAGGGCTAGGGTTAGAGAGACGGTTAGGATTAGGATTGGACCTAGGGTTAGGGTTATTTTGAGGGCTAGTGTTAGAGAGACGGTCAGGGTTAGGATTGAGCCTAGGGTTAGGGTTAGGTTGAGGGCTAGGGTTACAGAGACGGTTAGGGTTAGGATTGGACCTAGGGTTAGTGTTATGTTGAGGGTTATGGTTAGAAAGACGGTTAGGGTAAGATTGGCCCTAGGGTTAGGGTTATGTTGAGGGCTAGGGTTAGAGAGACGGTTAGGGTGAGGATTGGACCTAGGGTTAGGGTTATGTTGAGGGTAGGGTTAGAGAGACGGTTAGGGTTAGGATTGGACCTAGGGTTAGGGTTATGTTGATGGCTAGGGATAGAGAGACAGTTAGGGTTAGGATTGGACCTAGGGTTAGGGTTATGTTGAGGGCTAGGGTTAGAGAGACGGTTAGGGTTAGGATTGGACCTAGGGTTAGGGTTATGTTGAGGGCTAGGGTTAGAGAGACGGTTAGGGTTAGGATTGGACTTAGGGTTAGGGTTAGGTTGAGGGCTAGGGTTAGAGAGACGGTTAGGGTTAGGATTGGACCTAGGGTTAGAGTTATGTTGAGGGCTAGGGTTAGAGAGACGGTTAGGGTTAGGATTGGACCTAGGGTTAGGGTTATGTTGATGGCTAGGGTTAGAGAGACAGTTAGGGTTAGGATTGGACCTATGGTTAGGGTTATGTTGAGGGCTAGTGTTAGAGAAACGGTTAGGGTTAGGATGGACCTAGGGTTAGAGTTATGCTGAGGGCTAGGGTTAGAGGGACGGTTAGGGTTAGGATTGGACCTAGGGTTAGGGTTATGTTGAGGGCTAGGGTTAGAGAGACGGTTAGGGTTAGGATTGGACTTAGGGTTAGGGTTATGTTGAGGGCTAGTGTTAGAGAGACGGTCAGGGTTAGGATTGGACCTAGGGTTAGGGTAATGTTGAGGGCTAGGGTTAGAGAGACCGTCATGATTAGGATTGGACCTAGGTTTAGGGTTATGTTGACGGCTAGGGTTAGAGAGACGGTTAGGGTTATGATTTGACCTAGGGTTAGGGTTATGTTGAGGACTAGGTTTGAGAGACGGTTAGGGTGAGGATTGGACCTAGGGGTAGGGTTATGTTGAGGGCTAGGTTTAGAGAGATGGTTAGGGTTAGGATTGGACCTAGGGTTAGGGTTATGTTGAGGGCTAGTGTTAGAGAAACGGTAGGGTTAGGATGGACCTAGGGTTAGAGTTATGTTGAGGGCTAGGGTAGAGGGACGGTTAGGGTTAGGATTGGACCTAGGGTTAGGGTTATGTTGAGGGCTAGGGTTAGAGAACGGTTAGGATTAGGATTGGACCTAGGGTTAGGGTTATTTTGAGGGCTAGTGTTAGAGAGACGGTCAGGGTTAGGATTGAACCTAGGGTTAGGGTTAGGTTGAGGGCTAGGGTTACAGAGACGGTTAGGGTTAGGATTGGACCTAGGGTTAGTGTCATATTGAGGGCTAATGTTAGAAAGACGGTTAGGGTAAGATTGGCCCTAGGGTTAGGGTTATGTTGAGGGCTAGGGTTAGAGAGACGGTTAGGGTGAGGATTGGACCTAGGGTTAGGGTTATGTTGAGGGTAGGGTTAGAGAGACGGTTAGGGTTAGGATTGGACCTAGGGTTAGGGTTATGTTGATGGCTAGGGATAGAGAGACAGTTAGGGTTAGGATTGGACCTAGGGTTAGGGTTATGTTGAGGGCTAGGGTTAGAGAGACGGTTAGGGTTAGGATTGGACCTAGGGTTAGGGTTATGTTGAGGGCTAGGGTTAGAGAGACGGTTAGGGTTAGGATTGGACTGAGGGTTAGGGTTAGATTGAGGGCTAGGGTTAGAGAGACGGTTAGGGTTAGGATTGGACCTAGGGTTAGAGTTATGTTGAGGGCTAGGGTTAGAGAGACGGTTAGGGTTAGGATTGGACCTAGGGTTAGGGTTATGTTGATGGCTAGGGTTAGAGAGACAGTTAGGGTTAGGATTGGACCTAGGGTTAGGGTTATGTTGAGGACTAGGGTTAGAGAGACGGTTAGGGTTAGGATTGGACCTACGGTTAGGGTTATGTTGAGGGCTAGGGTTAGAGAGACGGTTAGGGTTATGATTGGACCTAGGGTGAGGGTTATGTTGAGGGCTAGGGTTAGAAAGACGGTTAGGGTTAGGATTGGACCTAGGGTTAGATTTATGTTGAGGGCTAGGGTTAGAGAGACGGTTAGGGTTAGGATTGGACCTAGGGTTAGAGTTATGTTGAGGGCTAGGGTTAGAGAGACGGTTGGGGTTAGGATTGGACCTAGGGCTAGGTTTATATTGAGGGTTAGGGTTAGAGAGACGGTTAGGGTTAGGATTGGTCCTAGGGCTAGGGTTATGTTGAGGGCTAGGTTTAGAGAGACGGTTAGGGTTAGGATTGGACCTAGGGTTAGGGTTATGTTGAGGGCTAGTGTTAGAGAAACGGTTAGGGTTAGGATGGACCTCTGGTTAGAGTTATGTTGAGGGCTAGGGTTAGAGGGACGGTTAGGGTTAGGATTGGACCTAGGGTTAGGGTTATGTTGAGGGCTAGGGTTAGAGAGACGGTTAGGGTTAGGATTGGACCTAGGGTTAGGGTTATGTTGAGGGCTAGTGTTAGAGAGACGGTCAGGGTTAGGATTGGACCTAGGGTTAGGGTAATGTTGAGGGCTAGGGTTAGAGAGACCGTCATGATTAGGATTGGACCTAGGTTTAGGGTTATGTTGACGGCTAGGGTTAGAGAGACGGTTAGGGTTATGATTTCACCTAGGGTTAGGGTTATGTTGAGGGCTAGTGTTAGATAGACCGTCATGATTAGGATTGGACCTAGGCTTAGGGTTATGTTGACGGCTAGGGTTAGAGAGACGGTTAGGGTTACGATTTGACCAAGGGTTAGGGTTATGTTGAGGACTAGGTTTGAGAGACGGTTAGGGTTAGGATTGGACCTAGGGTTAGGGTTATGTTGAGGGCTAGGGTTAGAAAGAAGGTTAGGGTTAGGATTGGACCTAGGGTTAGGGTTATGTTGACGGCTAGGGTTAGAGAGACGGTTAGGGTTAGGATTCGACCTAGGGTTAGGGTTATGTTGAGGGCTAGGGTTAGAGAGACGGTTAGGTTTAGGATTGGACCTAGGGTTAGGGTTATGTTGAGGGCTAGGGATAGAGAGACGGTTAGGGTGAGGATTGGACATAGGGTTAGGGTTATGTTGAGGGCTAGTGTTAGAGAGACTGTTAGGGTTAGGATTGGGCCTAGGGTTAGAGTTATGTTGAGGGCTAGGGTTAGAGGGACGGTTAGGGTTAGGATTGGACCTCGAGTTTGGGTTATGTTGAGGGCTAGGGTTAGAGAGACGGTTAGGGTTAGGATTGGGCCTAGGGTTAGGGTTATGTTGAGGGCTAGGGTTAGAGGGACGGTTAGGGTTAGGATTGGACCTAGGGTTAGGGTTATGTTGAGGGCTAGGGTTAGAGAGACGGTTAGGGTTAGGATTGGACCTAGGATTAGGGTTATGTTGAGGGCTAGGGTTAGAGAGACGGTTAGGGTTAGGATTGGACCTAGGGTTAGGGTTATGTTGAGGGCTAGGGTTAGAGAGACCGTCATGATTAGGATTGGACCTAGGTTTAGGGTTATGTTGAGGGCTAGGGGTAGAGAGACGGTTAGTGTTAGGATTGGACCTAAGGTTAGAGTTATGTTGAGGGCTAGGGTTAGAGAGACGGTTAGGGTTAGGATTGTACCTAGGGCTAGGTTTATGTTGAGGGCTAGGGTTAGAGAGACTGTTAGGGTTAGGATTGGACCTAGGGCTAGGGTTATGTTGAGGGCTAGGGTTAGAGAGACGGTTAGGGTGAGGGTTGGACCTAGGGTTAGGGTTATGTTGAGGGCTAGGGTTAGAGAGACGGTTAGGTTTAGGATTGGACCTAGGGTTAAGTTTATGTTGAGGGCTAGGGGTAGAGAGACGGTTAGGTTTAGGATTGGACCTAGCGTTAGGGTTATGTTGAGGGCTAGGGTTAGAGAGACGGTTAGGTTTAGGATTGGACCTAGGGTTAGGGTTATGTTGAGGGCTAGTGTTAGAGAGACGTTTAGGGTTAGGATTGGACCTAGGGTTAGAGTTATTTTGAGGGCTAGGGTTAGAGGGACGGTTAGGGTTAGGTTTGGACTTAGGGTTAGGGTTATGTTGAGGGCTAGTGTTAGAGAAACGGTAGGGTTAGGATGGACCTAGGGTTAGAGTTATGTTGAGGGCTAGGGTTAGAGGGACGGTTAGGGTTAGGATTGGACCTAGGGTTAGGGTTATGTTGAGGGCTAGGGTTAGAGAGACGGTTAGGATTAGGATTGGACCTAGGGTTAGGGTTATTTTGAGGGCTAGTGTTAGAGAGACGGTCAGGGTTAGGATTGAACCTAGGGTTAGGGTTAGGTTGAGGGCTAGGGTTACAGAGACGGTTAGGGTTAGGATTGGACCTAGGGTTAGTGTTATGTTGAGGGCTATGGTTAGAAAGACGGTTAGGGTAAGATTGGCCCTAGGGTTAGGGTTATGTTGAGGGCTAGGGTTAGAGAGACGGTTAGGGTGAGGATTGGACCTAGGGTTAGGGTTATGTTGAGGGTAGGGTTAGAGAGACGGTTAGGGTTAGGATTGGACCTAGGGTTAGGGTTATGTTGATGGCTAGGGATAGAAAGACAGTTAGGGTTAGGATTGGACCTAGGGTTAGGGTTATGTTGAGGGCTAGGGTTAGAGAGACGGTTAGGGTTAGGATTGGACCTAGGGTTAGGGTTATGTTGAGGGCTAGGGTTAGAGAGACGGTTAGGGTTAGGATTGGACTTAGGGTTAGGGTTAGGTTGAGGGCTAGGGTTAGAGAGACGGTTAGGGTTAGGATTGGACTTAGGGTTAGGGTTAGGTTGAGGGCTAGGGTTAGAGAGACGGTTAGGGTTAGGATTGGACCTAGGGTTAGGGTTATGTTGATGGCTAGGGTTAGAGAGACAGTTAGGGTTAGGATTGGACCTAGGGTTAGGGTTATGTTGAGGGCTAGTGTTAGAGAAACGGTTAGGGTTAGGATGGACCTAGGGTTAGAGTTATGTTGAGGGCTAGGGTTAGAGGGACGGTTAGGGTTAGGATTGGACCTAGGGTTAGGGTTATGTTGAGGGCTAGGGTTAGAGAGACGGTTAGGGTTAGGATTGGACTTAGGGTTAGGGTTATGTTGAGGGCTAGTGTTAGAGAGACGGTCAGGGTTAGGATTGGACCTAGGGTTAGGGTAATGTTGAGGGCTAGGGTTAGAGAGACCGTCATGATTAGGATTGGACCTAGGTTTAGGGTTATGTTGACGGCTAGGGTTAGAGAGACGGTTAGGGTTATGATTTGACCTAGGGTTAGGGTTATGTTGAGGACTAGGTTTGAGAGACGGTTAGGGTTAGGATTGGACCTAGGGTTAGGGTTATGTTGAGGGCTAGGGTTAGAAAGACGGTTAGGGTTAGGATTGGACCTAGGGTTAGGGTTATGTTGACGGCTAGGGTTAGAGAGACGGTTAGGGTTAGGATTCGACCTAGGGTTAGGGTTATGTTGAGGGCTAGGGTTAGAGAGACGGTTAGGTTTAGGATTGGACCTAGGGTTAGGGTTATGTTGAGGGCTAGGGTTAGAGAGACGGTTAGGGTTAGGATTGGGCCTAGGGTTAGGGTTACGTTGAGGGCTAGGGTTAGAGAGACGGTTAGGGTTAGGATTGGACCTAGGGTTAGGGTTATGTTGAGGGCTAGGGTTAGAGAGACGGTTAGGGTGAGGATTGGACCTAGGGGTAGGGTTATGTTGAGGGCTAGGTTTAGAGAGACGGTTAGGGTTAGGATTGGACCTAGGGTTAGGGTTATGTTGAGGGCTAGTGTTAGAGAAACGGTAGGGTTAGGATGGACCTAGGGTTAGAGTTATGTTGAGGGCTAGGGTAGAGGGACGGTTAGGGTTAGGATTGGACCTAGGGTTAGGGTTATGTTGAGGGCTAGGGTTAGAGAACGGTTAGGATTAGGATTGGACCTAGGGTTAGGGTTATTTTGAGGGCTAGTGTTAGAGAGACGGTCAGGGTTAGGATTGAACCTAGGGTTAGGGTTAGGTTGAGGGCTAGGGTTACAGAGACGGTTAGGGTTAGGATTGGACCTAGGGTTAGTGTCATGTTGAGGGCTAATGTTAGAAAGACGGTTAGGGTAAGATTGGCCCTAGGGTTAGGGTTATGTTGAGGGCTAGGGTTAGAGAGACGGTTAGGGTGAGGATTGGACCTAGGGTTAGGGTTATGTTGAGGGTAGGGTTAGAGAGACAGTTAGGGTTAGGATTGGACCTAGGGTTAGGGTTATGTTGAGGGCTAGGGTTAGAGAGACGGTTAGGGTTAGGATTGGACCTAGGGTTAGGGTTATGTTGAGGGCTAGGGTTAGAGAGACGGTTAGGGTTAGGATTGGACTGAGGGTTAGGGTTAGATTGAGGGCTAGGGTTAGAGAGACGGTTAGGGTTAGGATTGGACCTAGGGTTAGAGTTATGTTGAGGGCTAGGGTTAGAGAGACGGTTAGGGTTAGGATTGGACCTAGGGTTAGGGTTATGTTGATGGCTAGGGTTAGAGAGACAGTTAGGGTTAGGATTGGACCTAGGGTTAGGGTTATGTTGAGGACTAGGGTTAGAGAGACGGTTAGGGTTAGGATTGGACCTACGGTTAGGGTTATGTTGAGGGCTAGGGTTAGAGAGACGGTTAGGGTTATGATTGGACCTAGGGTGAGGGTTATGTTGAGGGCTAGGGTTAGAAAGACGGTTAGGGTTAGGATTGGACCTAGGGTTAGATTTATGTTGAGGGCTAGGGTTAGAGAGACGGTTAGGGTTAGGATTGGACCTAGGGTTAGAGTTATGTTGAGGGCTAGGGTTAGAGAGACGGTTGGGGTTAGGATTGGACCTAGGGCTAGGTTTATGTTGAGGGTTAGGGTTAGAGAGACGGTTAGGGTTAGGATTGGTCCTAGGGCAAGGGTTATGTTGAGGGCTAGGTTTAGAGAGACGGTTAGGGTTAGGATTGGACCTAGGGTTAGGGTTATGTTGAGGGCTAGTGTTAGAGAAACGGTTAGGGTTAGGATGGACCTAGGGTTAGAGTTATGTTGAGGGCTAGGGTTAGAGGGACGGTTAGGGTTAGGATTGGACCTAGGGTTAGGGTTATGTTGAGGGCTAGGGTTAGAGAGACGGTTAGGGTTAGGATTGGACCTAGGGTTAGGGTTATGTTGAGGGCTAGTGTTAGAGAGACGGTCAGGGTTAGGATTGGACCTAGGGTTAGGGTAATGTTGAGGGCTAGGGTTAGAGAGACCGTCATGATTAGGATTGGACCTAGGTTTAGGGTTATGTTGACGGCTAGGGTTAGAGAGACGGTTAGGGTTATGATTTCACCTAGGGTTAGGGTTATGTTGAGGGCTAGTGTTAGATAGACCGTCATGATTAGGATTGGACCTAGGTTTAGGGTTATGTTGACGGCTAGGGTTAGAGAGACGGTTAGGGTTACGATTTGACCAAGGGTTAGGGTTATGTTGAGGACTAGGTTTAGAGAGACGGTTAGGGTTAGGATTGGACCTAGGGTTAGGGTTATGTTGAGGGCTAGGGTTAGAAAGAAGGTTAGGGTTAGGATTGGACTTAGGGTTAGGGTTATGTTGACGGCTAGGGTTAGAGAGACGGTTAGGGTTAGGATTCGACCTAGGGTTAGGGTTATGTTGAGGGCTAGGGTTAGAGAGACGGTTAGGTTTAGGATTGGACCTAGGGTTAGGGTTATGTTGAGGGCTAGGGATAGAGAGACGGTTAGGGTGAGGATTGGACATAGGGTTAGGGTTATGTTGAGGGCTAGTGTTAGAGAGACTGTTAGGGTTAGGATTGGGCCTAGGGTTAGAGTTATGTTGAGGGCTAGGGTTAGAGGGACGGTTAGGGTTAGGATTGGACCTCGGGTTTGGGTTATGTTGAGGGCTAGGGTTAGAGAGACGGTTAGGGTTAGGATTGGGCCTAGGGTTAGGGTTATGTTGAGGGCTAGGGTTAGAGGGACGGTTAGGGTTAGGATTGGACCTAGGGTTAGGGTTATGTTGAGGGCTAGGGTTAGAGAGACGGTTAGGGTTAGGATTGGACCTAGGATTAGGGTTATGTTGAGGGCTAGGGTTAGAGAGACGGTTAGGGTTAGGATTGGACCTAGGGTTAGGGTTATGTTGAGGGCTAGGGTTAGAGAGACCGTCATGATTAGGATTGGACCTAGGTTTAGGGTTATGTTGAGGGCTAGGGGTAGAGAGACGGTTAGTGTTAGGATTGGACCTAGGGTTAGAGTTATGTTGAGGGCTAGGGTTAGAGAGACGGTTAGGGTTAGGATTGTACCTAGGGCTAGGTTTATGTTGAGGGCTAGGGTTAGAGAGACTGTTAGGGTTAGGATTGGACCTAGGGCTAGGGTTATGTTGAGGGCTAGGGTTAGAGAGACGGTTAGGGTGAGGGTTGGACCTAGGGTTAGGGTTATGTTGAGGGCTAGTGTTAGAGAGACGGTTAGGGTTAGGATTGGACTTGGGGTTAGAGTTATGTTGAGGGTTAGGGTTAGAGGGACGGTTAGGGTTAGGATTGGACCTAGGGTTAGGGTTATGTTGAGGGCTAGGTTTAGAGAGACGGTTAGGGTTAGGAATGGACCTAGGGTTAGGGTTATGTTGCGGGCTAAGGTTAGAGAGACGGTTAGGGTTAGGATTGGACCTAGGGTTAGGGTTATGTTGAGGGCTAGGGTTAGAGAGACGGTTAGGGTGAGGATTGGACCTAGGGTTAGGGTTATGTTGAGGGCTAGTGTTAGAGAGACTGTTACGGTTAGGATTGGACCTAGGGTTAGGGTTATGTTGAGGGCTAGGGTTAGTGGGACGGTTAGGGTTAGGACTGGACCTAGGGTTAGGGTTATGTTAAGGGCTAGGGTTAGAGAGACGGTAAGGGTTAGGATTGGACATAGGGCTAGGGTTAGGTTGAGGGCTAGGGTTAGAGTGACGGTTAGGGTTAGGATTGGACCTAGGGTTAGGGTTATGTTGAGGGCTAGGGTTAGAGAGACGGTTAGGGTTAGGATTTGACCTAGGTTTAGGGTTAGGTTGAGGGCTAGGGTTACAGAGACGGTTAGGGTTAGGATTGGACCTAGGGTTAGGGTTATGTTGAGGGCTAGGGTTAGAAAGACGGTTAGGGTTAAGATTGGCCCTAGGGTTATGGTTATGTTGAGGGCTAGGGTTAGAGAGACGGTTAGGGTGAGGATTGGACCTAGGGTTAGGGTTATGTTGAGGGCTAGGGTTAGAGAGACGGTTAGGGTTAGGATTGGACCTAGGGTTAAGTTTATGTTGAGGGCTAGGGTTAGAGAGACGGTTAGGTTTAGGATTGGACCTAGGGTTAGGGTTATGTTGAGGGCTAGGGTTAGAGAGACGGTTAGGTTTAGGATTGGACCTAGGGTTAGGGTTATGTTGAGGGATAGTGTTAGAGAGACGTTTAGGGTTAGGATTGGACCTAGGGTTAGAGTTATTTTGAGGGCTAGGGTTAGAGGGACGGTTAGGGTTAGGTTTGGACTTAGGGTTAGGGTTATGTTGAGGGCTAGGGTTAGAGAGACGGTTAGGGTTAGGATTGGACCTAGGGTTAGATTTATGTTGAGGGCTAGTGTTAGAGAGACGGTCAGGGTTAGGATTGGACCTAGGATTAGGGTTATGTTGAGGGCTAGGATTAGAGAGACCGTCATGATAAGGATTGGACCTAGGTTTAGGGTTATGTTGAGGGCTAGGGTTAGAGAGACAGTTAGGGTTACGATTTGACCTAGGGTTAGGGTTATGTTGAGGGCTAGGGTTAGAGAGACGGTTAGGGTTAGGATTGGACCTAGGGTTAGGGTTATGTTGAGGGCTAGGGTTAGAGAGACGGTTAGGGTTAGGATTGGACCTAGGCTTAGGGTTATGTTGAGGGCTAAGGTTAGAGAGACGGTCAGGGTTTGGATTGGACCTAGGGTTAGGGTTATTTGAGGGCTAGGGTTACAGAGACCGTCAGGGTTAGGATTGGACCTAGGTTTAGGGTTATGTTGAGGGCTAGGTTTAGAGAGACAGTTAGGGTTACGATTTGACCTAGGGTTAGTGTTATGTTGAGGGCTAGGGTTAGAGAGACGGTTAGGGTTAGGATTGGACCTAGGGTTAGGGTTATGTTCAGGGCTAGTGTTAGAGAGACGGTTAGGGTTAGGATTGGACCTAGGGTTGGATTTATGTTGAGGGCTAGGTTTAGAGAGACGGTTATGGTTAGGATTGGACCTAGGGTTAGGGTTATGTTGAGGGCAAGTGTTAGAGAGACGGTCAGGGTTAGGATTGGACCTAGGGTTAGGGTTATTTGAGGGCTAGGGTTAGAGAGACCGTCAGGGTTAGGATTGGACCTAGGTTTTGGGTTATGTTGAGGGCTAGGGTTAGAGAGACAGTTAGGGTTACGATTTGACCTAGGGTTAGGGTTATGTTGAGGGCTAGGGTTAGAGAGACGGTTAGGGTTAGGATTGGACCTAGGGTTAGGGTTATGTTCAGGGCTAGTGTTAGAGAGAAGGTTAGGGTTAGGATTGGACCTAGGGTTAGAGTTATGTTGAGGGCTGGTTTAGAGAGACGGTTAGGGTTAGGATTGGACCTAGGCTTAGGGTTATGTTGAGGGCTAGGTTTAGAGAGACGGTTGGGGTTAGGATTGGACCTAGGCTTAGGGTTATGTTGAGGGCTAGGGTTACAGAGACGGTTAGCGTGAGGATTGGACCTAGGGTTAGAGTTATGTTGAGGGCTAGGGTTAGAGAGACGGTTAGGGTTAGGATTGGACCTAGGGTTAGGGTTATGTTGAGGGCTAGGGTTAGAGAGATAGTTAGGTTTAAGATTGGACCTAGTGTTAGGGTTATGTTGAGGGGTAGGGTTAGAGAGACGGTTAGGTTTAGGATTGGACCTAGGGTTGCTGTTATGTTGAGGGCTAGGGTTAGAGAGACGGTTAGGGTTAGGATTGGACCTAGGGTTAGAGTTATGTTGAGGGCTAGGGTTAGAGAGACGGTTAGTGTTAGGATAGGACCTAGGGTTAGAGTTATGTTGAGGGCTAGGGTTAGAGAGACGGTTAGGGTTAGGATTGTACCTAGGGCTAGGTTTATGTTGAGGGCTAGGGTTAGAGAGACGGTTAGGGTTAGGATTGGACCTAGGGTTAGGGTTATGTTGAGGGCTAGGGTTAGAGAGACGGTTAGGGTGAGGGTTGGACCTAGGCTTAGGCTTTTGTTGAGGGCTAGTGTTAGAGAGACGGTTAGGGTTAGGATTGGACTTGGGGTTAGAGTTATGTTGAGGGTTAGGGTTAGAGGGACGGTTAGGGTTAGGATTGGACCTAGGGTTAGGGTTATGTTGAGGGCTAGGTTTAGAGAGACGGTTAGCGTTAGGATTGGACCTAGGGTTAGGGTTATGTTGAGGGCTAAGCTTAGAGAGACGGTTAGGGTTAGGATTGGACCTAGGGTTAGGGTTATGTTGAGGGCTAGGGTTAGAGAGACTGTTAGGGTGAGGATTGGACCTAGGGTTAGGGTTATGTTGAGTGCTAGTGTTAGAGAGACTGTTAGGGTTAGGATTGGACCTAGGGTTAGGGTTATGTTGAGGGCTAGGTTTAGTGGGACGGTTAGGGTTAGGACTGGACCTAGGGTTAGGGTTATGTTAAGGGCTAGGGTTAGAGAGACGGTTAGGTTTAGGATTGGACCTAGGGCTAGGGTTAGGTTGAGGGCTAGGGTTAGAGTGATGGTTAGGGTTAGGATTGGACCTAGGGTTAGGGTTATGTTGAGGGCTAGGGTTAGAGAGACGGTTAGGGTTAGGATTGGACCTAGGGTTAGGGTTAGGTTGAGGGCTAGGGTTACAGAGACGGTTAGGGTTAGGATTGGACCTAGGGTTAGGGTTATGTTGAGGGCTAGGGTTAGAAGGCGGTTAGGGTTAAGATTGGCCCTAGGGTTAGGGTTATGTTGAGGGCTAGGGTTAGAGAGACGGTTAGGGTGAGGATTGGACCTAGGGTTAGGGTTATGTTGAGGGCTAGGGTTAGAGAGACGGTTAGGGTTAGGATTGGACCTAGGGTTAGGGTTATGTTGAGGGCTAGGTTTAGAGAGACGGTTAGGGTGAGGATTGGACCTAGGGTTAGAGTTATGTTCAGGGCTAGGGTTAGAGAGACGGTTAGGGTTAGGATTGGACCTAGGGTTAGGGTTATGTTGATGGCTAGGGTTAGAGAGACAGTTAGGGTTAGTATTGGACCTAGGGTTAGGGTTATGTTGAGGGCTAGGGTTAGAGAGACGGTTAGGGTTAGGATTGTACCTAGGGTTAGGGTTATGTTGAGGGTTAGGGTTAGAGAGTCGGTTAGGGTTAGGATTGGACTTAGGGTTAGGGTTATGTTGAGGGCTAGGGTTAGAGAGACGGTTAGGGTTAGGATTGGACCTAGGGTTAGAGTTATGTTGAGGGCTAGGTTTAGAGAGACGGTTATGGTTAGGATAGGACCTAGGGTTAGGGTTATGTTGATGTCTAGGGTTAGAGATACAGTTAGGGTTAGGATTGGACCTAGGGTTAGGGTTATGTTCACGGCTAGGGTTAGAGAGACGGTTAGGGTTAGGATTGGACCTAGGGTTAGGGTTATGTTGAGGGCTAGGGTTAGAGAGACGGTTAGGGTTAGCATTGGACCTAGGGCTAGGTTTATGTTGAGGGTTAGGGTTAGAGAGACGGTTAGGGTTAGGATTGGACCTACGGTTAGGGTTATGTTCAGGGCTAGGTTTAGAGAGACGGTTAGGGTGAGGATTGGACCTAGGGTTAGAGTTATGTTGAGGGCTAGGGTTAGAGAGACGGTTATGGTTAGGATAGGACCTAGGGTTAGGGTTATGTTGATGGCTAGGGTTAGAGATACAGTTAGGGTTAGGATTGGACCTAGGGTTAGGGTTATGTTGACGGCTAGGGTTAGAGAGACGGTTAGGGTTAGGATTGGACCTAGGGTTAGATTTATGTTGAGGGCTAGGGTTAGAGAGACGGTTAGAGTTAGCATTGGACCTAGGGCTAGGTTTATGTTGAGGGTTAGGGTTAGAGAGACGGTTAGGGTTAGGATTGGACCTACGGTTAGGGTTATGTTCATGGCTAGGTTTAGAGAGACGGTTAGGGTTTGGATTGGACCTAGGGTTAGGGTTATGTTGAGGGCTAGGGTTAGAGAGACGGTTAGGGTTAGGATTGGACCTAGGGTTAAGTTTATGTTGAGGGCTAGGGTTAGAGAGACGGTTAGGTTTAGGATTGGACCTAGGGTTAGGGTTATGTTGAGGGCTAGTGTTAGAGAGACGTTTAGGGTTAGGATTGGACCTAGGGTTAGAGTTATTTTGAGGGCTAGGGTTAGAGGGACGGTTAGGGTTAGGTTTGGACTTAGGGTTAGGGTTATGTTGAGGGCTAGTGTTAGAGAAACGGTAGGGTTAGGATGGACCTAGGTTTAGAGTTATGTTGAGGGCTAGGGTTAGAGGGACGGTTAGGGTTAGGATTGGACCTAGGGTTAGGGTTATGTTGAGGGCTAGTGTTAGAGAGACGGTCAGGGTTAGGATTGAACCTAGGGTTAGGGTTAGGTTGAGGGCTAGGGTTACAGAGACGGTTAGGGTTAGGATTGGACCTAGGGTTAGTGTTATGTTGTTGGCTATGGTTAGAAAGACGGTTAGGGTAAGATTGGCCCTAGGGTTAGGGTTATGTTGAGGGCTAGGGTTAGAGAGACGGTTAGGGTGAGGATTGGACCTAGGGTTAGGGTTATGTTGAGGGTAGGGTTAGAGAGACGGTTAGGGTTAGGATTGGACCTAGGGTTAGGGTTATGTTGATGGCTAGGGATAGAGAGACAGTTAGGGTTAGGATTGGACCTAGGGTTAGGGTTATGTTGAGGGCTAGGGTTAGAGAGACGGTTAGGGTTAGGATTGGACCTAGGGTTAGGGTTATGTTGAGGGCTAGGGTTAGAGAGACGGTTAGGGTTAGGATTGGACTTAGGGTTAGGGTTAGGTTGAGGGCTAGGGTTAGAGAGACGGTTAGTGTTAGGATTGGACCTAGGGTTAGAGTTATGTTGAGGGCTAGGGTTAGAGAGACGGTTAGGGTTAGGATTGGACCTAGGGTTAGGGTTATGTTGATGGCTAGGGTTAGAGAGACAGTTAGGGTTAGGATTGGACCTAGGGTTAGGGTTATGTTGAGGACTAGGGTTGAGAGACGGTTAGGGTTAGGATTGGACCTAGGGTGAGGGTTATGTTGAGGGCTAGGTTTAGAAAGACGGTTAGGGTTAGGATTGGACCTAGGGTTAGGGTTATGTTGAGGGCTAGTGTTAGAGAGACGGTCAGGGTTAGGATTGGACCTAGGGTTAGGGTAATGTTGAGGGCTAGGGTTAGAGAGACCGTCATGATTAGGATTGGACCTAGGTTTAGGGTTATGTTGACGGCTAGGGTTAGAGAGACTGTTAGGGTTACGATTTGACCTAGGGTTAGGGTTATGTTGAGGACTAGGTTTGAGAGACGGTTAGGGTTAGGATTGGACCTAGGGTTAGGGTTATGTTGAGGGCTAGGGTTAGAAAGACGGTTAGGGTTAGGATTGGACCTAGGGTTAGGGTTATGTTGACGGCTAGGGTTAGAGAGACGGTTAGGGTTAGGATTCGACCTAGGGTTAGGGTATGTTGAGGGCTAGGGTTAGAGAGACGGTTAGGTTTAGGATTGGACCTAGGGTTAGGGTTATGTTGAGGGCTAGGGATAGAGAGACGGTTAGGGTGAGGATTGGACCTAGGGTTAGGGTTATGTTGAGGGCTAGTGTTAGAGAGACTGTTAGGGTTAGGATTGGGCCTAAGGTTAGAGTTATGTTGAGGGCTAGGGTTAGAGGGACGGTTAGGGTTAGGATTGGACCTCGGGTTAGGGTTATGTTGAGGGCTAGGGTTAGAGAGACGGTTAGGGTTAGGATTGGGCCTAGGGTTAGGGTTATGTTGAGGGCTAGGGTTAGAGAGACGGTTAGGGTTAGGATTGGACCTAGGGTTAGGGTTATGTTGAGGGCTAGGGTTAGAGAGACGGTTAGGGTGAGGATTGGACCTAGGGGTAGGGTTATGTTGAGGGCTAGGTTTAGAGAGACGGTTAGGGTTAGGATTGGACCTAGGGTTAGGGTTATGTTGAGGGCTAGTGTTAGAGAAACGGTAGGGTTAGGATGGACCTAGGGTAAGAGTTATGTTGAGGGCTAGGGTAGAGGGACGGTTAGGGTTAGGATTGGACCTAGGGTTAGGGTTATGTTGAGGGCTAGGGTTAGAGAGACGGTTAGGATTAGGATTGGACCTAGGGTTAGGGTTATTTTGAGGGCTAGTGTTAGAGAGACGGTCAGGGTTAGGATTGAACCTAGGGTTAGGGTTCGGTTGAGGGCTAGGGTTACAGAGACGGTTAGGGTTAGGATTGGACCAAGTGTTAGTGTCATGTTGAGGGCTAGGGTTAGAAAGACGGTTAGGGTAAGATTGGACCTAGGGTTAGGGTTATGTTGAGGGTAGGGTTAGAGAGACGGTTAGGGTTAGGATTGGACCTAGGGTTAGGGTTATGTTGATGGCTAGGGATAGAGAGACAGTTAGGGTTAGGATTGGACCTAGGGTTAGGGTTATGTTGAGGGCTAGGGTTAGAGAGACGGTTAGGGTTAGGATTGGACCTAGGGTTAGGGTTATGTTGAGGGCTAGGGTTAGAGAGACGGTTAGGGTTAGGATTGGACCTACGGTTAGGGTTATGTTGAGGGCTAGGGTTAGAGAGACGGTTAGGGTTATGATTGGACCTAGGGTGAGGGTTATGTTGAGGGCTAGGGTTAGAAAGACGGTTAGGGTTAGGATTGGACCTAGGGTTAGATTTATGTTGAGGGCTAGGGTTAGAGAGACGGTTAGGGTTAGGATTGGACCTAGGGTTAGAGTTATGTTGAGGGCTAGGGTTAGAGAGACGGTTGGGGTTAGGATTGGACCTAGGGCTAGGTTTATGTTGAGGGTTAGGGTTAGAGAGACGGTTAGGGTTAGGATTGGACCTAGGGCTAGGGTTATGTTGAGGGCTAGGTTTAGAGAGACGGTTAGGGTTAGGATTGGACCTAGGGTTAGGGTTATGTTGAGGGCTAGTGTTAGAGAAACGGTTAGGGTTAGGATGGACCTAGGGTTAGAGTTATGTTGAGGGCTAGGGTTAGAGGGACTGTTAGGGTTAGGATTGGACCTAGGGTTAGGGTTATGTTGAGGGCTAGGGTTAGAGAGACGGTTAGGGTTAGGATTGGACCTAGGGTTAGGGTTATGTTGAGGGCTAGTGTTAGAGAGACGGTCAGGGTTAGGATTGGACCTAGGGTTAGGGTAATGTTGAGGGCTAGGGTTAGAGAGACCGTCATGATTAGGATTGGACCTAGGTTTAGGGTTATGTTGACGGCTAGGGTTAGAGAGACGGTTAGGGTTATGATTTCACCAGGGTTAGGGTTATGTTGAGGGGTAGTGTTAGATAGACCGTCATGATTAGGATTGGACCTAGGTTTAGGGTTATGTTGACGGCTAGGGTTAGAGAGACGGTTAGGGTTACGATTTGACCTAGGGTTAGGGTTATGTTGAGGACTAGGTTTGAGAGACGGTTAGGGTTAGTATTGGACCTAGGGTTAGGGTTATGTTGAGGGCTAGGGTTAGAAAGAAGGTTAGGGTTAGGATTGGACCTAGGGTTAGGGTTATGTTGACGGCTAGGGTTAGAGAGACGGTTAGGGTTAGGATTCGACCTAGGGTTAGGGTTATGTTGAGGGCTAGGGTTAGAGAGACGGTTAGGTTTAGGATTGGACCTAGGGTTAGGGTTATGTTGAGGGCTAGGGTTAGAGAGACGGTTAGGGTTAGGATTGGACCTAGGGTTAGGGTTATGTTGAGGGCTAGGGTTAGAGAGACGGTTAGGGTTAGGATTGGACCTAGGATTAGGGTTATGTTGAGGGCTAGGGTTAGAGAGACGGTTAGGGTTAGGATTGGACCTAGGGTTAGGGTTATGTTGAGGGCTAGGGTTAGAGAGACCGTCATGATTAGGATTGGACCTAGGTTTAGGGTTATGTTGAGGGCTAGGGGTAGAGAGACGGTTAGTGTTAGGATTGGACCTAGGGTTAGAGTTATGTTGAGGGCTAGGGTTAGAGAGACGGTTAGGGTTAGGATTGTACCTAGGGCTAGGTTTATGTTGAGGGCTAGGGTTAGAGAGACTGTTAGGGTTAGGATTGGACCTAGGGCTAGGGTTATGTTGAGGGCTAGGGTTAGAGAGACGGTTAGGGTGAGGGTTGGACCTAGGGTTAGGGTTATGTTGAGGGCTAGTGTTAGAGAGACGGTTAGGGTTAGGATTGGACTTGGGGTTAGAGTTATGTTGAGGGTTAGGGTTAGAGGGACGGTTAGGGTTAGGATTGGACCTAGGGTTAGGGTTATGTTGAGGGCTAGGTTTAGAGAGACGGTTAGGGTTAGGAATGGACCTAGGGTTAGGGTTATGTTGAGGGCTAAGGTTAGAGAGACGGTTAGGGTTAGGATTGGACCTAGGGTTAGGGTTATGTTGAGGGCTAGGGTTAGAGAGACGGTTAGGGTGAGGATTGGACCTAGGGTTAGGGTTATGTTGAGGGCTAGTGTTAGAGAGACTGTTACGGTTAGGATTGGACCTAGGGTTAGGGTTATGTTGAGGGCTAGGGTTAGTGGGACGGTTAGGGTTAGGACTGGACCTAGGGTTAGGGTTATGTTAAGGGCTAGGGTTAGAGAGACGGTAAGGGTTAGGATTGGACATAGGGCTAGGGTTAGGTTGAGGGCTAGGGTTAGAGTGACGGTTAGGGTTAGGATTGGACCTAGGGTTAGGGTTATGTTGAGGGCTAGGGTTAGAGAGACGGTTAGGGTTAGAATTGGACCTAGGGTTAGGGTTAGGTTGAGGGCTAGGGTTACAGAGACGGTTAGGGTTAGGATTGGACCTAGGGTTAGGGTTATGTTGAGGGCTAGGGTTAGAAAGACGGTTAGGGTAAAGATTGGCCCTAGGGTTATGGTTATGTTGAGGGCTAGGGTTAGAGAGACGGTTAGGGTGAGGATTGGACCTAGGGTTAGGGTTATGTTGAGGGCTAGGGTTAGAGAGACGGTTAGGGTTAGGATTGGACCTAGGGTTAAGTTTATGTTGAGGGCTAGGGTTAGAGAGACGGTTAGGTTTAGGATTGGACCTAGGGTTAGGGTTATGTTGAGGGCTAGGGTTAGAGAGACAGTTAGGGTTAGGATTGGACCTAGGGTTAGGGTTATGTTGAGGGCTAGGGTTAGAGAGACGGTTAGGGTTAGGATTGGACCTAGGGTTAGGGTTATGTTGAGGGCTAGGGTTAGAGAGACGGTTAGGGTTAGGATTGGACCTACGGTTAGGGTTATGTTGAGGGCTAGGGTTAGAGAGACGGTTAGGGTTATGATTGGACCTAGGGTGAGGGTTATGTTGAGGGCTAGGGTTAGAAAGACGGTTAGGGTTAGGATTGGACCTAGGGTTAGATTTATGTTGAGGGCTAGGGTTAGAGAGACGGTTAGGGTTAGGATTGGACCTAGGGTTAGAGTTATGTTGAGGGCTAGGGTTAGAGAGACGGTTGGGGTTAGGATTGGACCTAGGGCTAGGTTTATGTTGAGGGTTAGGGTTAGAGAGACGGTTAGGGTTAGGATTGGACCTAGGGTTAGGGTTATGTTGAGGGCTAGGGTTAGAGAGACCGTCATGATTAGGATTGGACCTAGGTTTAGGGTTATGTTGAGGGCTAGGGGTAGAGAGACGGTTAGTGTTAGGATTGGACCTAGGGTTAGAGTTATGTTGAGGGCTAGGGTTAGAGAGACGTTTAGGGTTAGGATTGTACCTAGGGCTAGGTTTATGTTGAGGGCTAGGGTTAGAGAGACTGTTAGGGTTAGGATTGGACCTAGGGCTAGGGTTATGTTGAGGGCTAGGTTTAGAGAGACGGTTAGGGTGAGGGTTGGACCTAGGGTTAGGGTTATGTTGAGGGCTAGTGTTAGAGAGACGGTTAGGGTTAGGATTGGACTTGGGGTTAGAGTTATGTTGAGGGTTAGGGTTAGAGGGACGGTTAGGGTTAGGATTGGACCTAGGGTTAGGGTTATGTTAAGGGCTAGGGTTAGAGAGACGGTAAGGGTTAGGATTGGACATAGGGCTAGAGTTAGGTTGAGGGCTAGGGTTAGAGTGACGGTTAGGGTTAGGATTGGACCTAGGGTTAGGGTTATGTTGAGGGCTAGGGTTAGAGAGACGGTTAGGGTTAGAATTGGACCTAGGGTTAGGGTTAGGTTGAGGGCTAGGGTTACAGAGACGGTTAGGGTTAGGATTGGACCTAGGGTTAGGGTTATGTTGAGGGCTAGGGTTAGAAAGACGGTTAGGGTTAAGATTGGCCCTAGGGTTATGGTTATGTTGAGGGCTAGGGTTAGAGAGACGGTTAGGGTGAGGATTGGACCTAGGGTTAGGGTTATGTTGAGGGCTAGGGTTAGAGAGACGGTTAGGGTTAGGATTGGACCTAGGGTTAAGTTTATGTTGAGGGCTAGGGTTAGAGAGACGGTTAGGTTTAGGATTGGACCTAGGGTTAGGGTTATGTTGAGGGCTAGGGTTAGAGAGACAGTTAGGGTTAGGATTGGACCTAGGGTTAGGGTTATGTTGAGGGCTAGGGTTAGAGAGACGGTTAGGGTTAGGATTGGACCTAGGGTTAGGGTTATGTTGAGGGCTAGGGTTAGAGAGACGGTTAGGGTTAGGATTGGACCTACGGTTAGGGTTATGTTGAGGGCTAGGGTTAGAGAGACGGTTAGGGTTATGATTGGACCTAGGGTGAGGGTTATGTTGAGGGCTAGGGTTAGAAAGACGGTTAGGGTTAGGATTGGACCTAGGGTTAGATTTATGTTGAGGGCTAGGGTTAGAGAGACGGTTAGGGTTAGGATTGGACCTAGGGTTAGAGTTATGTTGAGGGCTAGGGTTAGAGAGACGGTTGGGGTTAGGATTGGACCTAGGGCTAGGTTTATGTTGAGGGTTAGGGTTAGAGAGACGGTTAGGGTTAGGATTGGACCTAGGGTTAGGGTTATGTTGAGGGCTAGGGTTAGAGAGACCGTCATGATTAGGATTGGACCTAGGTTTAGGGTTATGTTGAGGGCTAGGGGTAGAGAGACGGTTAGTGTTAGGATTGGACCTAGGGTTAGAGTTATGTTGAGGGCTAGGGTTAGAGAGACGGTTAGGGTTAGGATTGTACCTAGGGCTAGGTTTATGTTGAGGGCTAGGGTTAGAGAGACTGTTAGGGTTAGGATTGGACCTAGGGCTAGGGTTATGTTGAGGGCTAGGTTTAGAGAGACGGTTAGGGTGAGGTTTGGACCTAGGGTTAGGGTTATGTTGAGGGCTAGTGTTAGAGAGACGGTTAGGGTTAGGATTGGACTTGGGGTTAGAGTTATGTTGAGGGTTAGGGTTAGAGGGACGGTTAGGGTTAGGATTGGACCTAGGGTTAGGGTTATGTTGAGGGCTAGGTTTAGAGAGACGGTTAGGGTTAGGAATGGACCTAGGGTTAGGGTTATGTTGAGGGCTAAGGTTAGAGAGACGGTTAGGGTTAGGATTGGACCTAGGGTTAGGGTTATGTTGAGGGCTAGGGTTAGAGAGACGGTTAGGGTGAGGATTGGACCTAGGGTTAGGGTTATGTTGAGGGCTAGTGTTAGAGAGACTGTTACGGTTAGGATTGGACCTAGGGTTAGGGTTATGTTGAGGGCTAGGGTTAGTGGGACGGTTAGGGTTAGGACTGGACCTAGGGTTAGGGTTATGTTAAGGGCTAGGGTTAGAGAGACGGTAAGGGTTAGGATTGGACATAGGGCTAGAGTTAGGTTGAGGGCTAGGGTTAGAGTGACGGTTAGGGTTAGGATTGGACCTAGGGTTAGGGTTATGTTGAGGGCTAGGGTTAGAGAGACGGTTAGGGTAAGAATTGGACCTAGGGTTAGGGTTAGGTTGAGGGCTAGGGTTGCAGAGACGGTTAGGGTTAGGATTGGACCTAGGGTTAGGGTTATGTTGAGGGCTAGGGTTAGAAAGACGGTTAGGGTTAAGATTGGCCCTAGGGTTATGGTTATGTTGAGGGCTAGGGTTAGAGAGACGGTTAGGGTGAGGATTGGACCTAGGGTTAGGGTTATGTTGAGGGCTAGGGTTAGAGAGACGGTTAGGGTTAGGATTGGACCTAGGGTTAAGTTTATGTTGAGGGCTAGGGTTAGAGAGACGGTTAGGTTTAGGATTGGACCTAGGGTTAGGGTTATGTTGAGGGCTAGGGTTAGAGAGACAGTTAGGGTTAGGATTGGACCTAGGGTTAGGGTTATGTTGAGGGCTAGGGTTAGAGAGACGGTTAGGGTTAGGATTGGACCTAGGGTTAGGGTTATGTTGAGGGCTAGGGTTAGAGAGACGGTTAGGGTTAGGATTGGACCTACGGTTAGGGTTATGTTGAGGGCTAGGGTTAGAGAGACGGTTAGGGTTATGATTGGACCTAGGGTGAGGGTTATGTTGAGGGCTAGGGTTAGAAAGACGGTTAGGGTTAGGATTGGACCTAGGGTTAGATTTATGTTGAGGGCTAGGGTTAGAGAGACGGTTAGGGTTAGGATTGGACCTAGGGTTAGAGTTATGTTGAGGGCTAGGGTTAGAGAGACGGTTGGGGTTAGGATTGGACCTAGGGCTAGGTTTATGTTGAGGGTTAGGGTTAGAGAGACGGTTAGGGTTAGGATTGGACCTAGGGCTAGGGTTATGTTGAGGGCTAGGTTTAGAGAGACGGTTAGGGTTAGGATTGGACCTAGGGTTAGGGTTATGTTGAGGGCTAGTGTTAGAGAAACGGTTAGGGTTAGGATGGACCTAGGGTTAGAGTTATGTTGAGGGCTAGGGTTAGAGGGACGGTTAGGGTTAGGATTGGACCTAGGGTTAGGGTTATGTTGAGGACTAGGGTTAGAGAGACGGTTAGGGTTAGGATTGGACCTAGGGTTAGGGTTATGTTGAGGGCTAGTGTTAGAGAGACGGTCAGGGTTAGGATTGGACCTAGGGTTAGGGTAATGTTGAGGGCTAGGGTTAGAGAGACCGTCATGATTAGGATTGGACCTAGGTTTAGGGTTATGTTGACGGCTAGGGTTAGAGAGACGGTTAGGGTTATGATTTCACCTAGGGTTAGGGTTATGTTGAGGGCTAGTGTTAGATAGACCGTCATGATTAGGATTGGACCTAGGTTTAGGGTTATGTTGACGGCTAGGGTTAGAGAGACGGTTAGGGTTACGATTTGACCTAGGGTTAGGGTTATGTTGAGGACTAGGTTTGAGAGACGGTTAGGGTTAGTATTGGACCTAGGGTTAGGGTTATGTTGAGGGCTAGGGTTAGAAAGAAGGTTAGGGTTAGGATTGGAGCCAGGGTTAGGGTTATGTTGACGGCTAGGGTTAGAGAGTCGGTTAGGGTTAGGATTCGACCTAGGGTTAGGGTTATGTTGAGGGCTAGGGTTAGAGAGACGGTTAGGTTTAGGATTGGACCTAGGGTTAGGGTTATGTTGAGGGCTAGGGATAGAGAGACGGTTAGGGTGAAAATTGGACATAGGTTTAGGGTTATGTTGAGGGCTAGTGTTAGAGAGACTGTTAGGGTTAGGATTGGGCCTAGGGTTAGAGTTATGTTGAGGGCTAGGGTTAGAGGGACGGTTAGGGTTAGGATTGGACCTCGGGTTTTGGTTATGTTGAGGGCTAGGGTTAGAGAGACGGTTAGGGTTAGGATTGGGCCTAGGGTTAGGGTTATGTTGAGGGCTAAGGTTAGAGAGACGGTTAGGGTTAGGATTGGACCTAGGGTTAGGGTTATGTTGAGGGCTAGGGTTAGAGAGACGGTTAGGGTTAGGATTGGACCTAGGATTAGGGTTATGTTGAGGGCTAGGGTTAGAGAGACGGTTAGGGTTAGGATTGGACCTAGGGTTAGGGTTATGTTGAGGGCTAGGGTTAGAGAGACCGTCATGATTAGGATTGGACCTAGGGTTAGGGTTATGTTGAGGGCTAGGTTTAGAGAGACGGTTAGGGTTAGGATTGTACCTAGGGCTAGGTTTATGTTGAGGGCTAGGGTTAGAGAGACTGTTAGGGTTAGGATTGGACCTAGGGCTAGGGTTATGTTGAGGGCTAGGGTTAGAGAGACTGTTAGGGTTAGGATTGGACCTAGGGCTAGGGTTATGTTGAGGGCTAGGTTTAGAGAGACGGTTAGGGTGAGGGTTGGACCTAGGGTTAGGGTTATGTTGAGGGCTAGTGTTAGAGAGACGGTTAGGGTTAGGATTGGACTTGGGGTTAGAGTTATGTTGAGGGTTAGGGTTAGAGGGACGGTTAGGGTTAGGATTGGACCTAGGGTTAGGGTTATGTTAAGGGCTAGGGTTAGAGAGACGGTAAGGGTTAGGATTGGACATAGGGCTAGAGTTAGGTTGAGGGCTAGGGTTAGAGTGACGGTTAGGGTTAGGATTGGACCTACGGTTAGGGTTATGTTGAGGGCTAGGGTTAGAGAGACGGTTAGGGTTATGATTGGACCTAGGGTGAGGGTTATGTTGAGGGCTAGGGTTAGAAAGACGGTTAGGGTTAGGATTGGACCTAGGGTTAGATTTATGTTGAGGGCTAGGGTTAGAGAGACGGTTAGGGTTAGGATTGGACCTAGGGTTAGAGTTATGTTGAGGGCTAGGGTTAGAGAGACGGTTGGGGTTAGGATTGGACCTAGGGCTAGGTTTATGTTGAGGGTTAGGGTTAGAGAGACGGTTAGGGTTAGGATTGGACCTAGGGTGAGGGTTATGTTGAGGGCTAGGGTTAGAAAGACGGTTAGGGTTAGGATTGGACCTAGGGTTAGATTTATGTTGAGGGCTAGGGTTAGAGAGACGGTTAGGGTTAGGATTGGACCTAGGGTTAGAGTTATGTTGAGGGCTAGGGTTAGAGAGACGGTTGGGGTTAGGATTGGACCTAGGGCTAGGTTTATGTTGAGGGTTAGGGTTAGAGAGACGGTTAGGGTTAGGATTGGACCTAGGGTTAGGGTTATGTTGAGGGCTAGGGTTAGAGAGACCGTCATGATTAGGATTGGACCTAGGTTTAGGGTTATGTTGAGGGCTAGGGGTAGAGAGACGGTTAGTGTTAGGATTGGACCTAGGGTTAGAGTTATGTTGAGGGCTAGGGTTAGAGAGACGGTTAGGGTTAGGATTGTACCTAGGGCTAGGTTTATGTTGAGGGCTAGGGTTAGAGAGACTGTTAGGGTTAGGATTGGACCTAGGGCTAGGGTTATGTTGAGGGCTAGGTTTAGAGAGACGGTTAGGGTGAGGGTTGGACCTAGGGTTAGGGTTATGTTGAGGGCTAGTGTTAGAGAGACGGTTAGGGTTAGGATTGGACTTGGGGTTAGAGTTATGTTGAGGGTTAGGGTTAGAGGGACGGTTAGGGTTAGGATTGGACCTAGGGTTAGGGTTATGTTGAGGGCTAGGTTTAGAGAGACGGTTAGGGTTAGGAATGGACCTAGGGTTAGGGTTATGTTGAGGGCTAAGGTTAGAGAGACGGTTAGGGTTAGGATTGGACCTAGGGTTAGGGTTATGTTGAGGGCTAGGGTTAGAGAGACGGTTAGGGTGAGGATTGGACCTAGGGTTAGGGTTATGTTGAGGGCTAGTGTTAGAGAGACTGTTACGGTTAGGATTGGACCTAGGGTTAGGGTTATGTTGAGGGCTAGGGTTAGTGGGACGGTTAGGGTTAGGACTGGACCTAGGGTTAGGGTTATGTTAAGGGCTAGGGTTAGAGAGACGGTAAGGGTTAGGATTGGACATAGGGCTAGAGTTAGGTTGAGGGCTAGGGTTAGAGTGACGGTTAGGGTTAGGATTGGACCTAGGGTTAAGGTTATGTTGAGGGCTAGGGTTAGAGAGACGGTTAGGGTAAGAATTGGACCTAGGGTTAGGGTTAGGTTGAGGGCTAGGGTTACAGAGACGGTTAGGGTTAGGATTGGACCTAGGGTTAGGGTTATGTTGAGGGCTAGGGTTAGAAAGACGGTTAGGGTTAAGATTGGCCCTAGGGTTATGGTTATGTTGAGGGCTAGGGTTAGAGAGACGGTTAGGGTGAGGATTGGACCTAGGGTTAGGGTTATGTTGAGGGCTAGGGTTAGAGAGACGGTTAGGGTTAGGATTGGACCTAGGGTTAAGTTTATGTTGAGGGCTAGGGTTAGAGAGACGGTTAGGTTTAGGATTGGACCTAGGGTTAGGGTTATGTTGAGGGCTAGGGTTAGAGAGACAGTTAGGGTTAGGATTGGACCTAGGGTTAGGGTTATGTTGAGGGCTAGGGTTAGAGAGACGGTTAGGGTTAGGATTGGACCTAGGGTTAGGGTTATGTTGAGGGCTAGGGTTAGAGAGACGGTTAGGGTTAGGATTGGACCTACGGTTAGGGTTATGTTGAGGGCTAGGGTTAGAGAGACGGTTGGGGTTAGGATTGGACCTAGGGCTAGGTTTATGTTGAGGGTTAGGGTTAGAGAGACGGTTAGGGTTAGGATTGGACCTAGGGCTAGGGTTATGTTGAGGGCTAGGTTTAGAGAGACGGTTAGGGTTAGGATTGGACCTAGGGTTAGGGTTATGTTGAGGGCTAGTGTTAGAGAAACGGTTAGGGTTAGGATGGACCTAGGGTTAGAGTTATGTTGAGGGCTAGGGTTAGAGGGACGGTTAGGGTTAGGATTGGACCTAGGGTTAGGGTTATGTTGAGGACTAGGGTTAGAGAGACGGTTAGGGTTAGGATTGGACCTAGGGTTAGGGTTATGTTGAGGGCTAGTGTTAGAGAGACGGTCAGGGTTAGGATTGGACCTAGGGTTAGGGTAATGTTGAGGGCTAGGGTTAGAGAGACCGTCATGATTAGGATTGGACCTAGGTTTAGGGTTATGTTGACGGCTAGGGTTAGAGAGACGGTTAGGGTTATGATTTCACCTAGGGTTAGGGTTATGTTGAGGGCTAGTGTTAGATAGACCGTCATGATTAGGATTGGACCTAGGTTTAGGGTTATGTTGACGGCTAGGGTTAGAGAGACGGTTAGGGTTACGATTTGACCTAGGGTTAGGGTTATGTTGAGGACTAGGTTTGAGAGACGGTTAGGGTTAGTATTGGACCTAGGGTTAGGGTTATGTTGAGGGCTAGGGTTAGAAAGAAGGTTAGGGTTAGGATTGGAGCCAGGGTTAGGGTTATGTTGACGGCTAGGGTTAGAGAGTCGGTTAGGGTTAGGATTCGACCTAGGGTTAGGGTTATGTTGAGGGCTAGGGTTAGAGAGACGGTTAGGTTTAGGATTGGACCTAGGGTTAGGGTTATGTTGAGGGCTAGGGATAGAGAGACGGTTAGGGTGAAAATTGGACATAGGGTTAGGGTTATGTTGAGGGCTAGTGTTAGAGAGACTGTTAGGGTTAGGATTGGGCCTAGGGTTAGAGTTATGTTGAGGGCTAGGGTTAGAGGGACGGTTAGGGTTAGGATTGGACCTCGGGTTTTGGTTATGTTGAGGGCTAGGGTTAGAGAGACGGTTAGGGTTAGGATTGGGCCTAGGGTTAGGGTTATGTTGAGGGCTAGGGTTAGAGAGACGGTTAGGGTTAGGATTGGACCTAGGGTTAGGGTTATGTTGAGGGCTAGGGTTAGAGAGACGGTTAGGGTTAGGATTGGACCTAGGATTAGGGTTATGTTGAGGGCTAGGGTTAGAGAGACGGTTAGGGTTAGGATTGGACCTAGGGTTAGGGTTATGTTGAGGGCTAGGGTTAGAGAGACCGTCATGATTAGGATTGGACCTAGGGTTAGGGTTATGTTGAGGGCTAGGTTTAGAGAGACGGTTAGGGTTAGGAATGGACCTAGGGTTAGGGTTATGTTGAGGGCTAAGGTTAGAGAGACGGTTAGGGTTAGGATTGGACCTAGGGTTAGGGTTATGTTGAGGGCTAGGGTTAGAGAGACGGTTAGGGTGAGGATTGGACCTAGGGTTAGGGTTATGTTGAGGGCTAGTGTTAGAGAGACTGTTACGGTTAGGATTGGACCTAGGGTTAGGGTTATGTTGAGGGCTAGGGTTAGTGGGACGGTTAGGGTTAGGACTGGACCTAGGGTTAGGGTTATGTTAAGGGCTAGGGTTAGAGAGACGGTAAGGGTTAGGATTGGACATAGGGCTAGGGTTAGGTTGAGGGCTAGGGTTAGAGTGACGGTTAGGGTTAGGATTGGACCTAGGGTTAGGGTTATGTTGAGGGCTAGGGTTAGAGAGACGGTTAGGGTAAGAATTGGACCTAGGGTTAGGGTTAGGTTGAGGGCTAGGGTTACAGAGACGGTTAGGGTTAGGATTGGACCTAGGGTTAGGGTTATGTTGAGGGCTAGGGTTAGAAAGACGGTTAGGGTTAAGATTGGCCCTAGGGTTATGGTTATGTTGAGGGCTAGGGTTAGAGAGACGGTTAGGGTGAGGATTGGACCTAGGGTTAGGGTTATGTTGAGGGCTAGGGTTAGAGAGACGGTTAGGGTTAGGATTGGACCTAGGGTTAAGTTTATGTTGAGGGCTAGGGTTAGAGAGACGGTTAGGTTTAGGATTGGACCTAGGGTTAGGGTTATGTTGAGGGCTAGGGTTAGAGAGACGGTTAGGTTTAGGATTGGACCTAGGGTTAGGGTTATGTTGAGGGCTAGTGTTAGAGAGACGTTTAGGGTTAGGATTGGACCTATGGTTAGAGTTATTTTGAGGGCTAGGGTTAGAGGGACGGTTAGGGTTAGGTTTGGACTTAGGGTTAGGATTATGTTGAGGGCTAGTGTTAGAGAAACGGTAGGGTAGGATGGACCTAGGGTTACAGTTATGTTGAGGGCTAGGGTTAGAGTTACGGTTAGGGTTAGGATTGGACCTATTGTTAGGGTTATGTTGAGGGCTAGGGTTAGAGAGACGGTTAGGATTAGGATTGGACCTAGGGTTAGGGTTATTTTGAGGGCTAGTGTTAGAGAGACGGTCAGGGTTAGGATTGAACCTAGGGTTAGGGTTAGGTTGAGGGCTAGGGTTACAGAGACGGTTAGGGTTAGGATTGGACCTAGGGTTAGTGTTATGTTGAGGGCTAGGGTTAGAAAGACGGTTAGGGTAAGATTGGCCCTAGGGTTAGGGTTATGTTGAGGGCTAGGGTTAGAGAGACGGTTAGGGTGAGGATTGGACCTAGGGTTAGGGTTATGTTGAGGGTAGGGTTAGAGAGACGGTTAAAGTTAGGATTGGACCTAGGGTTAGGGTTATGTTGATGGCTAGGGATAGAGAGACAGTTAGGGTTAGGATTGGACCTAGGGTTAGGGTTATGTTGAGGGCTAGGGTTAGAGAGACGGTTAGGGTTAGGATTGGACCTAGGGTTAGGGTTATGTTGAGGGCTAGGGTTAGAGAGACGGTTAGGGTTAGGATTGGACTTAGGGTTAGGGTTAGGTTGAGGGCTAGGGTTAGAGAGACGGTTAGGGTTAGGATTGGACCTAGGGTTAGAGTTATGTTGAGGGCTAGGGTTAGAGAGACGGTTAGGGTTAGGATTGGACCTAGGGTTAGGGTTATGTTGATGGCTAGGGTTAGAGAGACAGTTAGGGTTAGGATTGGACCTAGGGTTAGGGTTATGTTGAGGACTAGGGTTGAGAGACGGTTAGGGTTAGGATTGGACCTAGGGTTAGGGTTATGTTGAGGGCTAGGGTTAGAGAGACGGTTAGGGTTATGATTGGACCTAGGGTGAGGGTTATGTTGAGGGCTAGGGTTAGAAAGACGGTTAGGGTTAGGATTGGACCTAGGGTTAGATTTATGTTGAGGGCTAGGGTTAGAGAGACGGTTAGGGTTAGGATTGGACCTAGGGTTAGAGTTATGTTGAGGGCTAGGTTTAGAGAGACGGTTGGGGTTAGGATTGGACCTAGGGCTGGGTTTATGTTGAGGGTTAGGGTTAGAGAGACGGTTAGGGTTAGGATTGGACCTAGGGCTAGGGTTATGTTGAGGGCTAGGTTTAGAGAGACGGTTAGGGTTAGGATTGGACCTAGGGTTAGGGTTATGTTGAGGGCTAGTGTTAGAGAAACGGTTAGGGTTAGGATGGACCTAGGGTTAGAGTTATGTTGAGGGCTAGGGTTAGAGGGACGGTTAGGGTTAGGATTGGACCTAGGGTTAGGGTTATGTTGAGGGCTAGGGTTAGAGAGACGGTTAGGGTTAGGATTGGACCTAGGGTTAGGGTTATGTTGAGGGCTAGTGTTAGAGAGACGGTCAGGGTTAGGATTGGACCTAGGGTTAGGGTAATGTTGAGGGCTAGGGTTAGAGAGACCGTCATGATTAGGATTGGACCTAGGTTTAGGGTTATGTTGACGGCTAGGGTTAGAGAGACGGTTAGGGTTATGATTTCACCTAGGGTTAGGGTTATGTTGAGGGCTAGTGTTAGATAGACCGTCATGATTAGGATTGGACCTAGGTTTAGGGTTATGTTGACGGCTAGGGTTAGAGAGACGGTTAGGTTTAGGATTGGACCTAGGGTTAGGGTTATGTTGAGGGCTAGGGATAGAGAGACGGTTAGGGTGAGGATTGGACATAGGGTTAGGGTTATGTTGAGGGCTAGTGTTAGAGAGACTGTTAGGGTTAGGATTGGGCCTAGGGTTAGAGTTATGTTGAGGGCTAGGGTTAGAGGGACGGTTAGGGTTAGGATTGGACCTCGGGTTTGGGTTATGTTGAGGGCTAGGGTTAGAGAGACGGTGAGGGTTAGGATTGGGCCTAGGGTTAGGGTTATGTTGAGGGCTAGGGTTAGAGAGACGGTTAGGGTTAGGATTGGACCTAGGGTTAGGTTTATGTTGAGGGCTAGGGTTAGAGAGACGGTTAGGGTTAGGATTGGACCTAGGATTAGGGTTATGTTGAGGGCTAGGGTTAGAGAGACGGTTAGGGTTAGGATTGGACCTAGGGTTAGGGTTATGTTGAGGGCTAGGGTTAGAGAGACCGTCATGATTAGGATTGGACCTAGGTTTAGGGTTATGTTGAGGGCTAGGGGTAGAGAGACGGTTAGTGTTAGGATTGGACCTAGGGTTAGAGTTATGTTGAGGGCTAGGGTTAGAGAGACGGTTAGGGTTAGGATTGTACCTAGGGCTAGGTTTATGTTGAGGGCTAGGGTTAGAGAGACTGTTAGGGTTAGGATTGGACCTAGGGCTAGGGTTATGTTGAGGGCTAGGGTTAGAGAGACGGTTAGGGTGAGGGTTGGACCTAGGGTTAGGGTTATGTTGAGGGCTAGTGTTAGAGAGACGGTTAGGGTTAGGATTGGAGTTGGGGTTAGAGTTATGTTGAGGGTTAGGGTTAGAGGGACGGTTAGGGTTAGGATTGGACCTAGGGTTAGGGTTATGTTGAGGGCTAGGTTTAGAGAGACGGTTAGGGTTAGGAATGGACCTAGGGTTAGGGTTATGTTGAGGGCTAAGGTTAGAGAGACGGTTAGGGTTAGGATTGGACCTAGGGTTAGGGTTATGTTGAGGGCTAGGGTTAGAGAGACGGTTAGGGTGAGGATTGGACCTAGGGTTAGTGTTATGTTGAGGGCTAGTGTTAGAGAGACTGTTTACGGTTAGGATTGGACCTTGGGTTAGGGTTATGTTGAGGGCTAGGGTTAGTGGGACGGTTAGGGTTAGGACTGGACCTAGGGTTAGGGTTATGTTAAGGGCTAGGGTTAGAGAGACGGTAAGGGTTAGGATTGGACATAGGGCTAGGGTTAGGTTGAGGGCTAGGGTTAGAGTGACGGTTAGGGTTAGGATTGGACCTAGGGTTAGGGTTATGTTGAGGGCTAGGGTTAGAGAGACGGTTAGGGTTAGAATTGGACCTAGGGTTAGGGTTAGGTTGAGGGCTAGGGTTACAGAGACGGTTAGGGTTAGGATTGGACCTAGGGTTAGGGTTATGTTGAGGGCTAGGGTTAGAAAGACGGTTAGGGTTAAGATTGGCCCTAGGGTTATGGTTATGTTGAGGGCTAGGGTTAGAGAGACGGTTAGGGTGAGGATTGGACCTAGGGTTAGGGTATGTTGAGGGCTAGGGTTAGAGAGACGGTTAGGGTTAGGATTGGACCTAGGGTTAAGTTTATGTTGAGGGCTAGGGTTAGAGAGACGGTTAGGTTTAGGATTGGACCTAGGGTTAGGGTTATGTTGAGGGCTAGGGTTAGAGAGACGGTTAGGTTTAGGATTGGACCTAGGGTTAGGGTTATGTTGAGGGCTAGTGTTAGAGAGACGTTTAGGGTTAGGATTGGACCTAGGGTTAGAGTTATTTTGAGGGCTAGGGTTAGAGGGACGGTTAGGGTTAGGTTTGGACTTAGGGTTAGGGTTATGTTGAGGGCTAGTGTTAGAGAAACGGTAGGGTTAGGATGGACCTAGGGTTAGAGATATGTTGAGGGCTAGGGTTAGAGGGACGGTTAGGGTTAGGATTGGACCTAGGGTTAGGGTTATGTTGAGGGCTAGGGTTAGAGAGACGGTTCGGATTAGGATTGGACCTAGGGTTAGGGTTATTTTGAGGGCTAGTGTTAGAGAGACGGTCAGGGTTAGGATTGAACCTAGGGTTAGGGTTAGGTTGAGGGCTAGGGTTACAGAGACGGTTAGGGTTAGGATTGGACCTAGGGTTAGTGTTATGTTGAGGGCTATGGTTAGAAAGACGGTTAGGGTAAGATTGGCCCTAGGGTTAGGGTTATGTTGAGGGCTAGGGTTAGAGAGACGGTTAGGGTGAGGATTGCACCTAGGGTTAGGGTTATGTTGAGGGTAGGGTTAGAGAGACGGTTAGGGTTAGGATTGGACCTAGGGTTAGGGTTATGTTGATGGCTAGGGATAGAGAGACAGTTAGGGTTAGGATTGGACCTAGGGTTAGGGTTATGTTGAGGGCTAGGGTTAGAGAGACGGTTAGGGTTAGGATTGGACCTAGGGTTAGGGTTATGTTGAGGGCTAGGGTTAGAGAGACGGTTAGGGTTAGGATTGGACTTAGGGTTAGGGTTAGGTTGAGGGCTAGGGTTAGAGAGACGGTTAGGGTTAGGATTGGACCTAGGGTTAGAGTTATGTTGAGGGCTAGGGTTAGAGAGACGGTTAGGGTTAGGATTGGACCTAGGGTTAGGGTTATGTTGATGGCTAGGGTTAGAGAGACAGTTAGGGTTAGGATTGGACCTAGGGTTAGGGTTATGTTGAGGACTAGGGTTGAGAGACGGTTAGGGTTAGGATTGGACCTAGGGTGAGGGTTATGTTGAGGGCTAGAGTTAGAAAGACGGTTAGGGTTAGGATTGGACCTAGGGTTAGATTTATGTTGAGGGCTAGGGTTAGAGAGACGGTTAGGGTTAGGATTGGACCTAGGGTTAGGGTTATGTTGACGGCTAGGGTTAGAGAGACGGTTAGGGTTAGGATTCGACCTAGGGTTAGGGTTATGTTGAGGGCTAGGGTTAGAGAGACGGTTAGGTTTAGAATTGGACCTAGGGTTAGGGTTATGTTGAGGGCTAGGGATAGAGAGACGGTTAGGGTTAGGATTGGACCTAGGGTTAGGGTTATGTTTAGGGCTAGTGTTAGAGAGACTGTTAGGGTTAGGATTGGGCCTAGGGTTAGAGTTATGTTGAGGGCTAGGGTTAGAGGGACGGTTAGGGTTAGGATTGGACCTCGGGTTAGGGTTATGTTGAGGGCTAGGGTTAGAGAGACGGTTAGTGTTAGGATTGGGCCTAGGGTTAGGGTTTTGTTGAGGGCTAGGGTTAGAGAGACGGTTAGGGTTAGGATTGGACCTAGGGTTAGGGTTATGTTGAGGGCTAGGGTTAGAGAGACGGTTAGGGTGAGGATTGGACCTAGGGGTAGGGTTATGTTGAGGGCTAGGTTTAGAGAGACGGTTAGGGTTAGGATTGGACCTAGGGTTAGGGTTATGTTGAGGGCTAGGGTTAGAGAAACGGTAGGGTTAGGATGGACCTAGGGTTAGAGTTATGTTGAGGGCTAGGGTAGAGGGACGGTTAGGGTTAGGATTGGACCTAGGGTTAGGGTTATGTTGAGGGCTAGGGTTAGAGAGACAGTTAGGGTTAGGATTGGACCTAGGGTTAGGGTTATGTTGAGGGCTAGTGTTAGAGAGACGGTCAGGGTTAGGATTGGACCTAGGGTTAGGGTAATGTTGAGGGCTAGGGTTAGAGAGACCGTCATGATTAGGATTGGACCTAGGTTTAGGGTTATGTTGACGGCTAGGGTTAGAGAGACGGTTAGGGTTATGATTTCACCTAGGGTTAGGGTTATGTTGAGGGCTAGTGTTAGATAGACCGTCATGATTAGGATTGGACCTAGGTTTAGGGTTATGTTGACGGCTAGGGTTAGAGAGAAGGTTAGGGTTACGATTTGACCTAGGGTTAGGGTTATGTTGAGGACTAGGTTTGAGAGACGGTTAGGGTTAGGATTGACCTAGGGATAGGGTTATGTTGAGGGCTAGGGTTAGAAAGAAGGTTAGGGTTAGGATTGGACCTAGGGTTAGGGTTATGTTGACGGCTAGGGTTAGAGAGACGGTTAGGGTTAGGATTCGACCTAGGGTTAGGGTTATGTTGAGGGCTAGGGTTAGAGAGACGGTTAGGGTTAGGATTGGACCTAGGGTTAGGGTTATGTTGAGGGCTAGGGTTAGAGAGACGGTTAGGGTTAGGATTGGACCTAGGATTAGGGTTATGTTGAGGGCTAGGGTTAGAGAGACGGTTTGGGTTAGGATTGGCCCTAGGGTTAGGGTTATGTTGAGGGCTAGGGTTAGAGAGACCGTCATGATTAGGATTGGACCTAGGTTTAGGGTTATGTTGAGGGCTAGGGGTAGAGAGACGGTTAGTGTTAGGATTGGACCTAGGGTTAGAGTTATGTTGAGGGCTAGGGTTAGAGAGACGGTTAGGTTTAGGATTGTACCTAGGGCTAGGTTTATGTTGAGGGCTAGGGTTAGAGAGACTGTTAGGGTTAGGATTGGACCTAGGGCTAGGGTTATGTTGAGGGCTAGGGTTAGAGAGACGGTTAGGGTGAGGGTTCGACCTAGGGTTAGGGTTATGTTGAGGGCTAGTGTTAGAGAGACGGTTAGGGTTAGGATTGGACTTGGGGTTAGAGTTATGTTGAGGGTTAGGGTTAGAGGGACGGTTAGGGTTAGGATTGGACCTAGGGTTAGGGTTATGTTGAGGGCTAGGTTTAGAGAGACGGTTAGGGTTAGGAATGGACCTAGGGTTAGGGTTATGTTGAGGGCTAAGGTTAGAGAGACGGTTAGGGTTAGGATTGGACCTAGGGTTAGGGTTATGTTGAGGGCTAGGGTTAGAGAGACGGTTAGGGTGAGGATTGGACCTAGGGTTAGGGTTATGTTGAGGGCTAGTGTTAGAGAGACTGTTACGGTTAGGATTGGACCTAGGGATAGGGTTATGTTGAGGGCTAGGGTTAGTGGGACGGTTAGGGTTAGGACTGGACCTAGGGTTAGGGTTATGTTAAGGGCTAGGGTTAGAGAGACGGTAAGGGTTAGGATTGGACATAGGGCTAGGGTTAGGTTGAGGGCTAGGGTTAGAGAGACGGTTAGGGTTAGGATTGGACCTAGGGTTAGGGTTATGTTGAGGGCTAGGGTTAGAGAGACGGTTAGGGTTAGAATTGGACCTAGGGTTAGGGTTAGGTTGAGGGCTAGGGTTACAGAGACGGTTAGGGTTAGGATTGGACCTAAGGTTAAGGTTATGTTGAGGGCTAGGGTTAGAAAGACGGTTAGGGTTAAGATTGGCCCTAGGGTTATGGTTATGTTGAGGGCTAGGGTTAGAGAGACGGTTAGGTTTAGGATTGGACCTAGGGTTAGGGTTATGTTGAGGGCTAGGGTTAGAGAGACGGTTAGGTTTAGGATTGGACCTAGGTTTAGGGTTATGTTGAGGGCTAGTGTTAGAGAGACGTTTAGGGTTAGGATTGGACCTAGGGTTAGAGTTATTTTGAGGGCTAGGGTTAGAGGGACGGTTAGGGTTAGGTTTGGACTTAGGGATAGGGTTATGTTGAGGGCTAGTGTTAGAGAAACGGTAGGGTTAGGATGGACCTAGGGTTAGAGTTATGTTGAGGACTAGGGTTAGAGGGGCGGTTAGGGTTAGGATTGGACCTAGGGTTAGGGTTATGTTGAGGGCTAGGTTTAGAGAGACGGTTAGGATTAGGATTGCACCTAGGGTTAGGGTTATTTTGAGGGCTAGTGTTAGAGAGACGGTTAGGGTTAGGATTGAACCTAGGGTTAGGGTTAGGTTGAGGGCTAGGGTTACAGAGACGGTTAGGGTTAGGATTGGACCTAGGGATAGTGTTATGTTGAGGGCTAGGGTTAGAAAGACGGTTAGGGTAAGATTGGCCCTAGGGTTAGGGTTATGTTGAGGGCTAGGGTTAGAGAGACGGTTAGGGTGAGGATTGGACCTAGGGTTAGGGTTATGTTGAGGGTAGGGTTAGAGAGACGGTTAGGGTTAGGATTGGACCTAGGGTTAGGGTTATGTTGATGGCTAGGGATAGAGAGACAGTTAGGGTTAGGATTGGACCTAGGGTTAGGGTTATGTTGAGGGCTAGGGTTAGAGAGACGGTTAGGGTTAGGATTGGACCTAGGGTTAGGGTTATGTTGAGGGCTAGGGTTAGAGAGACGGTTAGGGTTAGGATTGGACTTAGGGTTAGGGTTAGGTTGAGGGCTAGGGTTAGAGAGACGGTTAGGGTTAGGATTGGACCTAGGGTTAGAGTTATGTTGAGGGCTAGGGTTAGAGAGACGGTTAGGGTTAGGATTGGACCTAGGGTTAGGGTTATGTTGATGGCTAGGGTTAGAGAGACAGTTAGGGTTAGGATTGGACCTAGGGTTAGGGTTATGTTGAGGACTAGGGTTGAGAGACGGTTAGGGTTAGGATTGGACCTAGGGTTAGGGTTATGTTGAGGGCTAGGGTTAGAGAGACGGTTAGGGTTATGATTGGACCTAGGGTGAGGGTTATGTTGAGGGCTAGGGTTAGAAAGACGGTTAGGGTTAGGATTGGACCTAGGGTTAGATTTATGTTGAGGGCTAGGGTTAGAGAGACGGTTAGGGTTAGGATTGGACCTAGGGTTAGAGTTATGTTGAGGGCTAGGGTTAGAGAGACGGTTGGGGTTAGGATTGGACCTAGGGCTAGGTTTATGTTGAGGGTTAGGGTTAGAGAGACGGTTAGGGTTAGGATTGGACCTAGGGCTAGGGTTATGTTGAGGGCTAGGTTTAGAGAGACGGTTAGGGTTAGGATTGGACCTAGGGTTAGGGTTATGTTGAGGGCTAGTGTTAGAGAAACGGTTAGGGTTAGGATGGACCTAGGGTTAGAGTTATGTTGAGGGCTAGGTTTAGAGGGACGGTTAGGGTTAGGATTGGACCTAGGGTTAGGGTTATGTTGAGGGCTAGGGTTAGAGAGACGGTTAGGGTTAGGATTGGACCTAGGGTTAGGGTTATATTGAGGGCTAGTGTTAGAGAGACGGTCAGGGTTAGGATTGGACCTAGGGTTAGGGTAATGTTGAGGGCTAGGGTTAGAGAGACCGTCATGATTAGGATTGGACCTAGGTTTAGGGTTATGTTGACGGCTAGCGTTAGAGAGACGGTTAGGGTTATGATTTCACCTAGGGTTAGGGTTATGTTGAGGGCTAGTGTTAGATAGACCGTCATGATTAGGATTGGACCTAGGTTTAGGGTTATGTTGACGGCTAGGGTTAGAGAGACGGTTAGGGTTACGATTTGACCTAGGGTTAGGGTTATGTTGAGGACTAGGGTTACAAAGACGGTTAGGGTTAGGATTGGACCTAGGGTTAGGGTTATGTTGACGGCTAGGGTTAGAGAGACGGTTAGGGTTAGGATTCGACCTAGGGTTAGGGTTATGTTGAGGGCTAGGGTTAGAGAGACGGTTAGGTTTAGGATTGGACCTAGGGTTAGGGTTATGTTGAGGGCTAGGGATAGAGAGACGGTTAGGGTGAGGATTGGACCTAGGGTTAGGGTTATGTTGAGGGCTAGTGTTAGAGAGACTGTTAGGGTTAGGATTGGGCCTAGGGTTAGAGTTATGTTGAGGGCTAGGGTTAGAGGGACGGTTAGGGTTAGGATTGGACCTCGGGTTAGGGTTATGTTGAGGGCTAGGGTTAGAGAGACGGTTAGGGTTAGGATTGGGCCTAGGGTTAGGGTTATGTTGAGGGCTAGGGTTAGAGAGACGGTTAGGGTTAGGATTGGACCTAGGGTTAGGGTTATGTTGAGGGCTAGGGTTAGAGAGACGGTTAGGGTTAGGATTGGACCTAGGATTAGGGTTATGTTGAGGGCTAGGGTTAGAGAGACGGTTAGGGTTAGGATTGGACCTAGGGTTAGGGTTATGTTCAGGGCTAGGGTTAGAGAGACCGTCATGATTAGGATTGGACCTAGGTTTAGGGTTATGTGGAGGGCTAGGGGTAGAGAGACGGTTAGTGTTAGGATTGGACCTAGGGTTAGAGTTATGTTGAGGGCTAGGGTTAGAGAGACGGTTAGGGTTAGGATTGTACCTAGGGCTAGGTTTATGTTGAGGGCTAGGGTTAGAGAGACTGTTAGGGTTAGGATTGGACCTAGGGCTAGGGTTATGTTGAGGGCTAGGGTTAGAGAGACGGTTAGGGTGAGGGTTGGACCTAGGGTTAAGGTTATGTTGAGGGCTAGTGTTAGAGAGACGGTTAGGGTTAGGATTGGACTTGGGGTTAGAGTTATGTTGAGGGTTAGGGTTAGAGGGACGGTTAGGGTTAGGATTGTACCTAGGGTTAGGGTTATGTTGAGGGCTAGGTTTAGAGAGACGGTTAGGGATAGGAATGGACCTAGGGTTAGGGTTATGTTGCGGGCTAAGGTTAGAGAGACGGTTAGGGTTAGGATTGGACCTAGGGTTAGGGTTATGTTGAGGGCTAGGGTTAGAGAGACGGTTAGGGTGAGGATTGGACCTAGGGTTAGGGTTATGTTGAGGGCTAGTGTTAGAGAGACTGTTACGGTTAGGATTGGACCTAGGGTTAGGGTTATGTTGAGGGCTAGGGTTAGTGGGACGGTTAGGGTTAGGACTGGACCTAGGGTTAGGGTTATGTTAAGGGCTAGGGTTAGAGAGACGGTAAGGGTTAGGATTGGACATAGGGCTAGGGTTAGGTTGAGGGCTAGGGTTAGAGTGACGGTTAGGGTTAGGATTGGACCTAGGGTTAGGGTTATGTTGAGGGCTAGGGTTAGAGAGACGGTTAGGGTTAGGATTTGACCTAGGTTAAGGGTTAGGTTGAGGGCTAGGGTTACAGAGACGGTTAGGGTTAGGATTGGACCTAGGGTTAGGGTTATGTTGAGGGCTAGGGTTAGAAAGACGGTTAGGGTTAAGATTGGCCCTAGGGTTATGGTTATGTTGAGAGCTAGGGTTAGAGAGACGGTTAGGGTGAGGATTGGACCTAGGGTTAGGGTTATGTTGAGGGCTAGGGTTAGAGAGACGGTTAGGGTTAGGATTGGACCTAGGGTTATGTTTATGTTGAGGGCTAGGGTTAGAGAGACGGTTAGGTTTAGGATTGGACCTAGGGTTAGGGTTATGTTGAGGGCTAGGGTTAGAGAGACGGTTAGGTTTAGGATTGGACCTAGGGTTAGGGTTATGTTGAGGGCTAGTGTTAGAGAGACGTTTAGGGTTAGGATTGGACCTAGGGTTAGAGTTATTTTGAGGGCTAGGGTTAGAGGGACGGTTAGGGTTAGGTTTGGACTTAGGGTTAGGGTTATGTTGAGGGCTAGGGTTAGAGAGACGGTTAGGGTTAGGATTGGACCTAGGGTTAGGGTTATGTTGAGGGCTAGTGTTAGAGAGACGGTCAGGGTTAGGATTGGACCTAGGATTAGGGTTATGTTGAGGGCTAGGATTAGAGAGACCGTCATGATTAGGATTGGACCTAGGTTTAGGGTTATGTTGAGGGCTAGGGTTAGAGAGACGGTTAGGGTTAGGATTGGACCTAGGGTTAGGGTTATGTTGAGGGCTAGGGTTAGAGAGACGGTTAGGGTTAGGATTGGACCTAGGCTTAGGGTTATGTTGAGGGCTAGGGTTAGAGAGACGGTCAGGGTTTGGATTGGACCTAGGGTTAGGGTTATTTGAGGGCTAGGGTTACAGAGACCGTCAGGATTAGGATTGGACCTAGGTTTAGGGTTATGTTGAGGGCTAGGTTTAGAGAGACAGTTAGGGTTACGATTTGACCTAGGGTTAGTGTTATGTTGAGGGCTAGGGTTAGAGAGACGGTTAGGGTTAGGATTGGACCTAGGGTTAGGGTTATGTTCAGGGCTAGTGTTAGAGAGACGGTTAGGGTTAGGATTGGACCTAGGGTTGGATTTATGTTGAGGGCTAGGTTTAGAGAGACGGTTATGGTTAGGATTTGACCTAGGGTTAGGGTTATGTTGAGGGCAAGTGTTAGAGAGACGGTCAGGGTTAGGATTGGACCTAGGGTTAGGGTTATTTGAGGGCTAGGGTTAGAGAGACCGTCAGGGTTAGGATTGGACCTAGGTTTAGGGTTATGTTGAGGGCTAGGGTTAGAGAGACAGTTAGGGTTACGATTTGACCTAGGGTTAGGGTTATGTTGAGGGCTAGGGTTAGAGAGACGGTTAGGATTAGGATTGGACCTAGGGTTAGGGTTATGTTCAGGGCTAGTGTTAGAGAGAAGGTTAGGGTTAGGATTGGACCTAGGGTTAGAGTTATGTTGAGGGCTGGTTTAGAGAGACGGTTAGGGTTAGGATTGGACCTAGGGTTAGGGTTATGTTGAGGGGTAGGTTTAGAGAGACGGTTGGGGTTAGGATTGGACCTAGGCTTAGGGTTATGTTGAGGGCTAGGGTTACAGAGACGATTAGCGTGAGGATTGGACCTAGGGTTAGAGTTATGTTGAGGGCTAGGGTTAGAGAGACGGTTAGGGTTAGGATTGGACCTAGGGTTAGGGTTATGTTGAGGGCTAGGGTTAGAGAGACGGTTAGGGTTAGGATTGGACCTAGGGTTAGGGTTATGTTGAGGGCTAGGGTTAGAGAGACGGTTAGGGTTAGGATTGGACTTAGGGTTAGGGTTAGGTTGAGGGCTAGGGTTAGAGAGACGGTTAGGGTTAGGATTGGACCTAGGGTTAGAGTTATGTTGAGGGCTAGGGTTAGAGAGACGGTTAGGGTTAGGATTGGACCTAGGGTTAGGGTTATGTTGATGGCTAGGGTTAGAGAGACAGTTAGGGTTAGGATTGGACCTAGGGTTAGGGTTATGTTGAGGACTAGGGTTGAGAGACGGTTAGGGTTAGGATTGGACCTAGGGTTAGGGTTATGTTGAGGGCTAGGGTTAGAGAGACGGTTAGGGTTATGATTGGACCTAGGGTGAGGGTTATGTTGAGGGCTAGGGTTAGAAAGACGGTTAGGGTTAGGATTGGACCTAGGGTTAGATTTATGTTGAGGGCTAGGGTTAGAGAGACGGTTAGGGTTAGGATTGGACCTAGGGCTAGGGTTATGTTGAGGGCTAGGTTTAGAGAGACGGTTAGGGTTAGGATTGGACCTAGGGTTAGGGTTATGTTGAGGGCTAGTGTTAGAGAAACGGTTAGGGTTAGGATGGACCTAGGGTTAGAGTTATGTTGAGGGCTAGGTTTAGAGGGACGGTTAGGGTTAGGATTGGACCTAGGGTTAGGGTTATGTTGAGGGCTAGGGTTAGAGAGACGGTTAGGGTTAGGATTGGACCTAGGGTTAGGGTTATGTTGAGGGCTAGTGTTAGAGAGACGGTCAGGGTTAGGATTGGACCTAGGGTTAGGGTAATGTTGAGGGCTAGGGTTAGAGAGACCGTCATGATTAGGATTGGACCTAGGTTTAGGGTTATGTTGACGGCTAGCGTTAGAGAGACGGTTAGGGTTATGATTTCACCTAGGGTTAGGGTTATGTTGAGGGCTAGTGTTAGATAGACCGTCATGATTAGGATTGGACCTAGGTTTAGGGTTATGTTGACGGCTAGGGTTAGAGAGACGGTTAGGGTTACGATTTGACCTAGGGTTAGGGTTATGTTGAGGACTAGGTTTGAGAGACGGTTAGGGTTAGGATTCGACCTAGGGTTAGGGTTATGTTGAGGGCTAGGGTTACAAAGACGGTTAGGGTTAGGATTGGACCTAGGGTTAGGGTTATGTTGACGGCTAGGGTTAGAGAGACGGTTAGGGTTAGGATTCGACCTAGGGTTAGGGTTATGTTGAGGGCTAGGGTTAGAGAGACGGTTAGGTTTAGGATTGGACCTAGGGTTAGGGTTATGTTGAGGGCTAGGGATAGAGAGACGGTTAGGGTGAGGATTGGACCTAGGGTTAGGGTTATGTTGAGGGCTAGTGTTAGAGAGACTGTTAGGGTTAGGATTGGGCCTAGGGTTAGAGTTATGTTGAGGGCTAGGGTTAGAGGGACGGTTAGGGTTAGGATTGGACCTCGGGTTAGGGTTATGTTGAGGGCTAGGGTTAGAGAGACGGTTAGGGTTAGGTTTGGGCCTAGGGTTATGGTTATGTTGAGGGCTAGGGTTAGAGAGACGGTTAGGGTTAGGATTGGACCTAGGGTTAGGGTTATGTTGAGGGCTAGGGTTAGAGAGACGGTTAGGGTTAGGATTGGACCTAGGATTAGGGTTATGTTGAGGGCTAGGGTTAGAGAGACGGTTAGGGTTAGGATTGGACCTAGGGTTAGGGTTATGTTCAGGGCTAGGGTTAGAGAGACCGTCATGATTAGGATTGGACCTAGGTTTAGGGTTATGTTGAGGGCTAGGGGTAGAGAGACGGTTAGTGTTAGGATTGGACCTAGGGTTAGAGTTATGTTGAGGGCTAGGGTTAGAGAGACGGTTAGGGTTAGGATTGTACCTAGGGCTAGGTTTATGTTGAGGGCTAGGGTTAGAGAGACTGTTAGGGTTAGGATTGGACCTAGGGCTAGGGTTATGTTGAGGGCTAGGGTTAGAGAGACGGTTAGGGTGAGGGTTGGACCTAGGGTTAGGGTTATGTTGAGGGCTAGTGTTAGAGAGACGGTTAGGGTTAGGATTGGACTTGGGGTTAGAGTTATGTTGAGGGTTAGGGTTAGAGGGACGGTTAGGGTTAGGATTGTACCTAGGGTTAGGGTTATGTTGAGGGCTAGGTTTAGAGAGACGGTTAGGGATAGGAATGGACCTAGGGTTAGGGTTATGTTGCGGGCTAAGGTTAGAGAGACGGTTAGGGTTAGGATTGGACCTAGGGTTAGGGTTATGTTGAGGGCTAGGGTTAGAGAGACGGTTAGGGTGAGGATTGGACCTAGGGTTAGGGTTATGTTGAGGGCTAGTGTTAGAGAGACTGTTACGGTTAGGATTGGACCTAGGGTTAGGGTTATGTTGAGGGCTAGGGTTAGTGGGACGGTTAGGGTTAGGACTGGACCTAGGGTTAGGGTTATGTTAAGGGCTAGGGTTAGAGAGACGGTAAGGGTTAGGATTGGACATAGGGCTAGGGTTAGGTTGAGGGCTAGGGTTAGAGTGACGGTTAGGGTTAGGATTGGACCTAGGGTTAGGGTTATGTTGAGGGCTAGGGTTAGAGGGACGGTTAGGGTTAGGATTTGACCTAGGTTTAGGGTTAGGTTGAGGGCTAGGGTTACAGAGACGGTTAGGGTTAGGATTGGACCTAGGGTTAGGGTTATGTTGAGGGCTAGGGTTAGAAAGACGGTTAGGGTTAAGATTGGCCCTAGGGTTATGGTTATGTTGAGGGCTAGGGTTAGAGAGACGGTTAGGGTGAGGATTGGACCTAGGGTTAGGGTTATGTTGAGGGCTAGGGTTAGAGAGACGGTTAGGGTTAGGATTGGACCTAGGGTTAAGTTTATGTTGAGGGCTAGGGTTAGAGAGACGGTTAGGTTTAGGATTGGACCTAGGGTTAGGGTTATGTTGAGGGCTAGGGTTAGAGAGACGGTTAGGTTTAGGATTGGACCTAGGGTTAGGGTTATGTTGAGGGCTAGTGTTAGAGAGACGTTTAGGGTTAGGATTGGACCTAGGGTTAGAGTTATTTTGAGGGCTAGGGTTAGAGGGACGGTTAGGGTTAGGTTTGGACTTAGGGTTAGGGTTATGTTGAGGGCTAGGGTTAGAGAGACGGTTAGGGTTAGGATTGGACCTAGGGTTAGGGTTATGTTGAGGGCTAGTGTTAGAGAGACGGTCAGGGTTAGGATTGGACCTAGGATTAGGGTTATGTTGAGGGCTAGGATTAGAGAGACCGTCATGATTAGGATTGGACCTAGGTTTAGGGTTATGTTGAGGGCTAGGGTTAGAGAGACAGTTAGGGTTACGATTTGACCTAGGGTTAGGGTTATGTTGAGGGCTAGGGTTAGAGAGACGGTTAGGGTTAGGATTGGACCTAGGGTTAGGGTTATGTTGAGGGCTAGGGTTAGAGAGACGGTTAGGGTTAGGATTGGACCTAGGCTTAGGGTTATGTTGAGGGCTAGGGTTAGAGAGACGGTCAGGGTTTGGATTGGACCTAGGGTTAGGGTTATTTGAGGGCTAGGGTTACAGAGACCGTCAGGGTTAGGATTGGACCTAGGTTTAGGGTTATGTTGAGGGCTAGGTTTAGAGAGACAGTTAGGGTTACGATTTGACCTAGGGTTAGTGTTATGTTGAGGGCTAGGGTTAGAGAGACGGTTAGGGTTAGGATTGGACCTAGGGTTAGGGTTATGTTCAGGGCTAGTGTTAGAGAGACGGTTAGGGTTAGGATTGGACCTAGGGTTGGATTTATGTTGAGGGCTAGGTTTAGAGAGACGGTTATGGTTAGGATTTGACCTAGGGTTAGGGTTATGTTGAGGGCAAGTGTTAGAGAGACGGTCAGGGTTAGGATTGGACCTAGGGTTAGGGTTATTTGAGGGCTAGGGTTAGAGAGACCGTCAGGGTTAGGATTGGACCTAGGTTTAGGGTTATGTTGAGGGCTAGGGTTAGAGAGACAGTTAGGGTTACGATTTGACCTAGGGTTAGGGTTATGTTGAGGGCTAGGGTTAGAGAGACGGTTAGGATTAGGATTGGACCTAGGGTTAGGGTTATGTTCAGGGCTAGTGTTAGAGAGAAGGTTAGGGTTAGGATTGGACCTAGGGTTAGAGTTATGTTGAGGGCTGGTTTAGAGAGACGGTTAGGGTTAGGATTGGACCTAGGGTTAGGGTTATGTTGAGGGGTAGGTTTAGAGAGACGGTTGGGGTTAGGATTGGACCTAGGCTTAGGGTTATGTTGAGGGCTAGGGTTACAGAGACGATTAGCGTGAGGATTGGACCTAGGGTTAGAGTTATGTTGAGGGCTAGGGTTAGAGAGACGGTTAGGGTTAGGATTGGACCTAGGGTTAGGGTTATGTTGAGGGCTAGGGTTAGAGAGATAGTTAGGTTTAGGATTGGACCTAGTGTTAGGGTTATGTTGAGGGGTAGGGTTAGAGAGACGGTTAAGTTTAGGATTGGACCTAGGGTTGCTGTTATGTTGAGGGCTAGGGTTAGAGAGACGGTTAGGGTTAGGATTGGACCTAGGGTTAGAGTTATGTTGAGGGCTAGGGTTAGAGAGACGGTTAGTGTTAGGATAGGACCTAGGGTTAGAGTTATGTTGAGGGCTAGGGTTAGAGAGACGGTTAGGGTTAGGATTGTACCTAGGGCTAGGTTTATGTTGAGGGCTAGGGTTAGAGAGACGGTTAGGGTTAGGATTGGACCTAGGGTTAGGGTTATGTTGAGGGCTAGGGTTAGAGACGGTTAGGGTGAGGGTTGGACCTAGGGTTAGGCTTTTGTGAGGGCTAGTGTTAGAGAGACGGTTAGGGTTAGGATTGGACTTGGGGTTAGAGTTATGTTGAGGGTTAGGGTTAGAGGGACGGTTAGGGTTAGGATTGGACCTAGGGTTAGGGTTATGTTGAGGGCTAGGTTTAAAGAGACGGTTAGCGTTAGGATTGGACCTAGGGTTAGGGTTATGTTGAGGGCTAAGTTTAGAGAGATGGTTAGGGTTAGGATTGGACCTAGGGTTAGGGTTATGTTGAGGGCTAGGGTTAGAGAGATGGTTAGGGTGAGGATTGGACCTACGGTTAGGGTTATGTTGAGTGCTAGTGTTAGAGAGACTGTTAGGGTTAGGATTGGACCTACGGTTAGGGTTATGTTGAGGGCTAGGTTTAGTGGGACGGTTAGGGTTAGGACTGGACCTAGGGTTAGGGTTATGTTAAGGGCTAGGGTTAGAGAGACGGTTAGGTTTAGGATTGGACCTAGGGCTAGGGTTAGGTTGAGGGCTAGGGTTAGAGTGATGGTTAGGGTTAGGATTGGACCTAGGGTTAGGGTTATGTTGAGGGCTTGGGTTAGAGAGACGGTTAGGGTTAGGATTGGACCTAGGGTTAGGGTTAGGTTGAGGGCTAGGGTTAGAGAGACGGTTAGGGTTAGGATTGGACCTAGGGTTAGTGTTATGTTGAGGGCTAGGGTTAGAAGGCGGTTAGGGTTAAGATTGGCCCTAGGGTTAGGGTTATGTTGAGGGCTAGGGTTAGAGAGACGGTTAGGGTGAGGATTGGACCTAGGGTTAGGGTTATGTTGAGGGCTAGGGTTAGAGAGACGGTTAGGGTTAGGATTGGACCTAGGGTTAGGGTTATGTTGAGGGCTAGGTTTAGAGAGACGGTTAGGGTGAGGATTGGACCTAGGGTTAGAGTTATGTTCAGGGCTAGGGTTAGAGAGACGGTTAGGGTTAGGATTGGACCTAGGGTTAGGGTTATGTTGATGGCTAGGGTTAGAGAGACAGTTAGGGGTATGATTGGACCTAGGGTTAGGGTTATGTTGAGGGCTAGGGTTAGAGAGACGGTTAGGGTTAGGATTGTACCTAGGGTTAGGGTTATGTTGAGGGTTAGGGTTAGAGAGTCGGTTAGGGTTAGGATTGGACTTAGGGTTAGGGTTATGTTGAGGGCTAGGGTTAGAGAGACGGTTAGGGTTAGGATTGGACCTAGGGTTAGAGTTATGTTGAGGGCTAGGTTTAGAGAGACGGTTATGGTTAGGATAGGACCTAGGGTTAGGGTTATGTTGATGGCTAGCGTTAGAGATACCGTTAGGGTTAGGATTGGACCTAGGGTTAGGGTTATGTTGAGGGCTAGGTTTAGAGAGACAGTTAGGGTTACGATTTGACCTAGGGTTAGTGTTATGTTGAGGGCTAGGGTTAGAGAGACGGTTAGGGTTAGGATTGGACCTAGGGTTAGGGTTATGTTCAGGGCTAGTGTTAGAGAGACGGTTAGGGTTAGGATTGGACCTAGGGTTGGATTTATGTTGAGGGCTAGGTTTAGAGAGACGGTTATGGTTAGGATTTGACCTAGGGTTAGGGTTATGTTGAGGGCAAGTGTTAGAGAGACGGTCAGGGTTAGGATTGGACCTAGGGTTAGGGTTATTTGAGGGCTAGGGTTAGAGAGACCGTCAGGGTTAGGATTGGACCTAGGTTTAGGGTTATGTTGAGGGCTAGGGTTAGAGAGACAGTTATGGTTACGATTTGACCTAGGGTTAGGGTTATGTTGAGGGCTAGGGTTAGAGAGACGGTTAGGATTAGGATTGGACCTAGGGTTAGGGTTATGTTCAGGGCTAGTGTTAGAGAGAAGGTTAGGGTTAGGATTGGACCTAGGGTTAGAGTTATGTTGAGGGCTGGTTTAGAGAGACGGTTAGGGTTAGGATTGGACCTAGGGTTAGGGTTATGTTGATGGGTAGGTTTAGAGAGACGGTTGGGGTTAGGATTGGACCTAGGCTTAGGGTTATGTTGAGGGCTAGGGTTACAGAGACGATTAGCGTGAGGATTGGACCTAGGGTTAGAGTTATGTTGAGGGCTAGGGTTAGAGAGACGGTTAGGGTTAGGATTGGACCTAGGGTTAGGGTTATGTTGAGGGCTAGGGTTAGAGAGATAGTTAGGTTTAGGATTGGACCTAGTGTTAGGGTTATGTTGAGGGGTATTGTTAGAGAGACGGTTAGGTTTAGGATTGGACCTAGGGTTGCTGTTATGTTGAGGGCTAGGGTTAGAGAGACGGTTAGGGTTAGGATTGGACCTAGGGTTAGAGTTATGTTGAGGGCTAGGGTTAGAGAGACGGTTAGTGTTAGGATAGGACCTAGGGTTAGAGTTATGTTGAGGGCTAGGGTTAGAGAGACGGTTAGGGTTAGGATTGTACCTAGGGCTAGGTTTATGTTGAGGGCTAGGGTTAGAGAAACGGTTAGGGTTAGGATTGGACCTAGGGTTAGGGTTATGTTGAGGGCTAGGGTTAGAGAGACGGTTAGGGTGAGGGTTGGACCTAGGGTTAGGCTTTTGTTGAGGGCTAGTGTTAGAGAGACGGTTAGGGTTAGGATTGGACTTGGGGTTAGAGTTATGTTGAGGGTTAGGGTTAGAGGGACGGTTAGGGTTAGGATTGGACCTAGGTTTAGGGTTATGTTGAGGGCTAGGTTTAGAGAGACGGTTAGCGTTAGGATTGGACCTAGGGTTAGGGTTATGTTGAGGGCTAAGTTTAGAGAGATGGTTAGGGTTAGGATTGGACCTAGGGTTAGGGTTATGTTGAGGGCTAGGGTTAGAGAGATGGTTAGGGTGAGGATTGGACCTAGGGTTAGGGTTATGTTGAGTGCTAGTGTTAGAGAGACTGTTAGGGTTAGGATTGGACCTACGGTTAGGGTTATGTTGAGGGCTAGGTTTAGTGGGACGGTTAGGGTTAGGACTGGACCTAGGGTTAGGGTTATGTTAAGGGCTAGGGTTAGAGAGACGGTTAGGTTTAGGATTGGACCTAGGGCTAGGGTTAGGTTGAGGGCTAGGGTTAGAGTGATGGTTAGGGTTAGGATTGGACCTAGGGTTAGGGTTATGTTGAGGGCTAGGGTTAGAGAGACGGTTAGGGTTAGGATTGGACCTAGGGTTAGGGTTAGGTTGAGGGCTAGGGTTACAGAGACGGTTAGGGTTAGGATTGGACCTAGGGTTAGGGTTATGTTGAGGGCTAGGGTTAGAAGGCGGTTAGGGTTAAGATTGGCCCTAGGGTTAGGGTTATGTTGAGGGCTAGGGTTAGAGAGACGGTTAGGGTGAGGATTGGACCTAGGGTTAGGGTTATGTTGAGGGCTAGGGTTAGAGAGACGGTTAGGGTTAGGATTGGACCTAGGGTTAGGGTTATGTTGAGGGTTAGGGTTAGAGAGTCGGTTAGGGTTAGGATTGGACTTAGGGTTAGGGTTATGTTGAGGGCTAGGGTTAGAGAGACGGTTAGGGTTAGGATTGGACCTAGGGTTAGAGTTATGTTGAGGGCTAGGTTTAGAGAGACGGTTATGGTTAGGATAGGACCTAGGGTTAGGGTTATGTTGATGGCTAGGGTTAGAGATACCGTTAGGGTTAGGATTGGACCTAGGGTTAGGGTTATGTTGACGGCTAGGGTTAGAGAGACGGTTAGGGTTAGGATTGGACCTAGGGTTAGGGTTATGTTGAGGGCTAGGGTTAGAGAGACGGTTAGGGTTAGCATTGGACCTAGGGCTAGGTTTATGTTGAGGGTTAGGGTTAGAGAGACGGTTAGGGTTAGGATTGGACCTACGGTTAGGGTTATGTTCAGGGCTAGGTTTAGAGAGACGGTTAGGGTGAGGATTGGACCTAGGGTTAGAGTTATGTTGAGGGCTAGGGTTAGAGAGACGGTTATGGTTAGGATAGGACCTAGGGTTAGGGTTATGTTGATGGCTAGGGTTAGAGATACAGTTAGGGTTAGGATTGGACCTAGGGTTAGGGTTATGTTGACGGCTAGGGTTAGAGAGACGGTTAGGGTTAGGATTGGACCTAGGGTTAGATTTATGTTGAGGGCTAGGGTTAGAGAGACGGTTAGAGTTAGCATTGGACCTAGGGCTAGGTTTATGTTGAGGGTTAGGGTTAGAGAGACGGTTAGGGTTAGGATTGGACCTAGGGTTAGGGTTATGTTGAGGGGTAGGGTTAGAGAGACGGTTAGGGTGAGGATTGGACCTAGGGTTAGGGTTATGTTGAGGGCTAGGGTTAGAGAGACGGTTAGGGTTAGGATTGGACCTAGGGTTAAGTTTATGTTGAGGGCTAGGGTTAGAGAGACGGTTAGGTTTAGGATTGGACCTAGGGTTAGGGTTATGTTGAGGGCTAGGGTTAGAAAGACGGTTAGGGTTAAGATTGGCCCTAGGGTTATGTTTATGTTGAGGACTAGGGTTAGAGAGACGGTTAGGGTGAGGATTGGACCTAGGGTTAGGGTTATGTTGAGGGCTAGGGTTAGAGAGACGGTTAGGGTTAGGATTGGACCTAGGGTTAAGTTTATGTTGAGGGCTAGGGTTAGAGAGACGGTTAGGTTTAGGATTGGACCTAGGGTTAGGGTTATGTTGAGGGCTAGGGTTAGAGAGACGGTTAGGTTTAGGATTGGACCTAGGGTTAGGGTTATGTTGAGGGCTGGTGTTAGAGAGACGTTTAGGGTTAGGATTGGACCTAGGGTTAGAGTTATTTTGAGGGCTAGGGTTAGAGGGACGGTTAGGGTTAGGTTTGGACTTAGGGTTAGGGTTATGTTGAGGGCTAGTGTTAGAGAAACGGTAGGGTTAGGATGGACCTAGGGTTAGAGTTATGTTGAGGGCTAGGGTTAGAGGGACGGTTAGGGTTAGGATTGGACCTAGGGTTAGGGTTATGTTGAGGGCTAGGGTTAGAGAGACGGTTAGGATTAGGATTGGACCTAGGGTTAGGGTTATTTTGAGGGCTAGTGTTAGAGAGACGGTCAGGGTTAGGATTGAACCTAGGGTTAGGGTTAGGTTGAGGGCTAGGGTTACAGAGACGGTTAGGGTTAGGATTGGACCTAGGGTTAGTGTTATGTTGAGGGCTATGGTTAGAAAGACGGTTAGGGTAAGATTGGCCCTAGGGTTAGGGTTATGTTGAGGGCTAGGGTTAGAGAGACGGTTAGGGTGAGGATTGGACCTAGGGTTAGGGTTATGTTGAGGGTAGGGTTAGAGAGACGGTTAGGGTTAGGATTGGACCTAGGGTTAGGGTTATGTTGATGGCTAGGGATAGAGAGACAGTTAGGGTTAGGATTGGACCTAGGGTTAGGGTTATGTTGAGGGCTAGGGTTAGAGAGACGGTTAGGGATAGGATTGGACCTAGGGTTAGGGTTATGTTGAGGGCTAGGGTTAGAGAGACGGTTAGGGTTAGGATTGGACTTAGGGTTAGGGTTAGGTTGAGGGCTAGGGTTAGAGAGACGGTTAGGGTTAGTATTGGACCTAGGGTTAGAGTTATGTTGAGGGCTAGGGTTAGAGAGACGGTTAGGGTTAGGATTGGACCTAGGGTTAGGGTTATGTTGATGGCTAGGGTTAGAGAGACAGTTAGGGTTAGGATTGGACCTAGGGTTAGGGTTATGTTGAGGACTAGGGTTGAGAGACGGTTAGGGTTAGGATTGGACCTAGGGTTAGGGTTATGTTGATGGCTAGGGTTAGAGAGACAGTTAGGGTTAGGATTGGACCTAGGGTTAGGGTTATGTTGAGGACTAGGGTTGAGAGACGGTTAGGGTTAGGATTGGACCTAGGGTGAAGGTTATGTTGAGGGCTAGGGTTAGAAAGACGGTTAGGGTTAGGATTGGACCTAGGGTTAGATTTATGTTGAGGGCTAGGGTTAGAGAGACGGTTAGGGTTAGGATTGGACCTAGGGTTAGAGTTATGTTGAGGGCTAGGGTTAGAGAGACGGTTGGGGTTAGGATTGGACCTAGGGCTAGGTTTATGTTGAGGGTTAGGGTTAGAGAGACGTTTAGGGTTAGGATTGGACCTAGGGCTAGGGTTATGTTGAGGGCTAGGTTTAGAGAGACGGTTAGGGTTAGGATTGGACCTAGGGTTAGGGTTATGTTGAGGGCTAGTGTTAGAGAAACGGTTAGGGTTAGGATGGACCTAGGGTTAGAGTTATGTTGAGGGCTAGGGTTAGAGGGACGGTTAGGATTAGGATTGGACCTAGGGTTAGGGTTATGTTGAGGGCTAGGGTTAGAGAGACGGTTAGGGTTAGGATTGGACCTAGGGTTAGGGTTATGTTGAGGGCTAGTGTTAGAGAGACGGTCAGGGTTAGGATTGGACCTAGGGTTAGGGTAATGTTGAGGGCTAGGGTTAGAGAGACGGTCATGATTAGGATTGGACCTAGGTTTAGGGTTACGTTGACGGCTAGGGTTAGAGAGACGGTTAGGGTTATGATTTCACCTAGGGTTAGGGTTATGTTGAGGGCTAGTGTTAGATAGACCGTCATGATTAGGATTGGACCTAGGTTTAGTGTTATGTTGACGGCTAGGGTTAGAGAGAAGGTTAGGGTTACGATTTGACCTAGGGTTAGGGTTATGTTGAGGACTAGGTTTGAGAGACGGTTAGGGTTAGGATTGGACCTAGGGTTAGGGTTATGTTGAGGGCTAGGGTTAGAAAGACGGTTAGGGTTAGGATTGGACCTAGGGTTAGGGTTATGTTGACGGCTAGGGTTAGAGAGACGGTTAGGGTTAGGATTCGACCTAGGGTTAGGGTTATGTTGAGGGCTAGGGTTAGAGAGACGGTTAGGTTTAGGATTGGACCTAGGGTTAGGGTTATGTTGAGGGCTAGGGATAGAGAGACGGTTAGGGTGAGGATTGGACCTAGGGTTAGGGTTATGTTGAGGGCTAGTGTTAGAGAGACTGTTAGGGTTAGGATTTGGCCTAGGGTTAGAGTTATGTTGAGGGCTATGGTTAGAGGGACGGTTAGGGTTAGGATTGGACCTCGGGTTAGGGTTATGTTGAGGGCTAGGGTTAGAGAGACGGTTAGGATTAGGATTGGACCTAGGGTTAGGGTTATTTTGAGGGCTAGTGTTAGAGAGACGGTCAGGGTTAGGATTGAACCTAGGGTTAGAGTTAGGTTGAGGGCTAGGGTTACAGAGACGGTTAGGGTTAGGATTGGACCTAGGGTTAGTGTTATGTTGAGGGCTATGGTTAGAAAGACGGTTAGGGTAAGATTGGCCCTAGGGTTAGGGTTATGTTGAGGGCTAGGGTTAGAGAGACGGTTAGGGTGAGGATTGGACCTAGGGTTAGGGTTATGTTGAGGGTAGGGTTAGAGAGACGGTTAGGGTTAGGATTGGACCTAGGGTTAGGGTTATGTTGATGGCTAGGGATAGAGAGACAGTTAGGGTTAGGATTGGACCTAGGGTTAGGGTTATGTTAAGGGCTAGGGTTAGAGAGACGGTTAGGGTTAGGATTGGACCTAGGGTTAGGGTTATGTTGAGGGCTAGGGTTAGAGAGACGGTTAGGGTTAGGATTGGACTTAGGGTTAGGGTTAGGTTGAGGGCTAGGGTTAGAGAGACGGTTAGGGTTAGGATTGGACCTAGGGTTAGAGTTATGTTGAGGGCTAGGGTTAGAGAGACGGTTAGGGTTAGGATTGGACCTAGGGTTAGGGTTATGTTGATGGCTAGGGTTAGAGAGACAGTTAGGGTTAGGATTGGACCTAGGGTTAGGGTTATGTTGAGGACTAGGGTTGAGAGACGGTTAGGGTTAGGATTGGACCTAGGGTGAGGGTTATGTTGAGGGCTAGGGTTAGAAAGACGGTTAGGGTTAGGATTGGACCTAGGGTTAGATTTATGTTGAGGGCTAGGGTTAGAGAGACGGTTAGAGTTAGGATTGGACCTAGGGTTAGAGTTATGTTGAGGGCTAGGGTTAGAGAGACGGTTGGGGTTAGGATTGGACCTAGGGCTAGGTTTATATTGAGGGTTAGGGTTAGAGAGACGTTTAGGGTTAGGATTGGACCTAGGGCTAGGGTTATGTTGAGGGCTAGGTTTAGAGAGACGGTTAGGGTTAGGATTGGACCTAGGGTTAGGGTTATGTTGAGGGCTAGTGTTAGAGAAACGGTTAGGGTTAGGATGGACCTAGGGTTAGAGTTATGTTGAGGGCTAGGGTTAGAGGGACGGTTAGGGTTAGGATTGGACCTAGGGTTAGGGTTATGTTGAGGGCTAGTGTTAGAGAGACGGTCAGGGTTAGGATTGGACCTAGGGTTAGGGTAATGTTGAGGGCTAGGGTTAGAGAGACCGTCATGATTAGGATTGGACCTAGGTTTAGGGTTATGTTGACGGCTAGGGTTAGAGAGACGGTTAGGGTTATGATTTCACCTAGGGTTAGGGTTATGTTGAGGGCTAGTGTTAGATAGACCGTCATGATTAGGATTGGACCTAGGTTTAGGGTTATGTTGACGGCTAGGGTTAGAGAGACGGTTAGGGTTACGATTTGACCTAGGGTTAGGGTTATGTTGAGGACTAGGTTTGAGAGACGGTTAGGGTTAGGATTGGACCTAGGGTTAGGGTTATGTTGAGGGCTAGGGTTAGAAAGACGGTTAGGGTTAGGATTGGACCTAGGGTTAGGGTTATGTTGACGGCTAGGGTTAGAGAGACGGTTAGGGTTAGGATTCGACCTAGGGTTAGGGTTATGTTGAGGGCTAGGGTTAGAGAGACGGTTAGGTTTAGGATTGGACCTAGGGTTAGGGTTATGTTGAGTGCTAGGGATAGAGAGACGGTTAGGGTGAGGATTGGACCTAGGGTTAGGGTTATGTTGAGGGCTAGTGTTAGAGAGACTGTTAGGGTTAGGATTGGGCCTAGGGTTAGAGTTATGTTGAGGGCTAGGGTTAGAGGGACGGTTAGGGTTAGGATTGGACCTCGGGTTAGGGTTATGTTGAGGGCTAGGGTTAGAGAGACGGTTAGGGTTAGGATTGGGCCTAGGGTTAGGGTTATGTTGAGGGCTAGGGTTAGAGAGACGGTTAGGGTTAGGATTGGACCTAGGGTTAGGGTTATGTTGAGGGCTAGGGTTAGAGAGACGGTTAGGGTGAGGATTGGACCTAGGGGTAGGGTTATGTTGAGGGCTAGGTTTAGAGAGACGGTTAGGGTTAGGATTGGACCTAGGGTTAGGGTTATGTTGAGGGCTAGTGTTAGAGAAACGGTAGGGTTAGGATGGACCTAGGGTTAGAGTTATGTTGAGGGCTAGGGTAGAGGGACGGTTAGGGTTAGGATTGGACCTAGGGTTAGGGTTATGTTGAGGGCTAGGGTTAGAGAGACGGTTAGGATTAGGATTGGACCTAGGGTTAGGGTTATTTTGAGGGCTAGTGTTAGAGAGACGGTCAGGGTTAGGATTGAACCTAGGGTTAGGGTTAGGTTGAGTGCTAGGGTTACACAGACGGTTAGGGTTAGGATTCGACCTAGGGTTAGTGTCATGTTGAGGGCTAGGGTTAGAAAGACGGTTAGGGTAAGATTGGCCCTAGGGTTAGGGTTATGTTGAGGGCTAGGGTTAGAGAGACGGTTAGGGTGAGGATTGGACCTAGGGTTAGGGTTATGTTGAGGGTAGGGTTAGAGAGACGGTTAGGGTTAGGATTGGACCTAGGGTTAGGGTTATGTTGATGGCTAGGGATAGAGAGACAGTTAGGGTTAGGATTGGACCTAGGGTTAGGGTTATGTTGAGGGCTAGGGTTAGAGAGACGGTTAGGGTTAGGATGGGACCTAGGGTTAGGGTTATGTTGAGGGCTAGGGTTAGAGAGACGGTTAGGGTTAGGATTGGACTTAGGGTTAGGGTTAGATTGAGGGCTAGGGTTAGAGAGACGGTTAGGGTTAGGATTGGACCTAGGGTTAGAGTTATGTTGAGGGCTAGGGTTAGAGAGACGGTTAGGGTTAGGATTGGACCTAGGGTTAGGGTTATGTTGAGGGCTAGGGTTAGAGAGACGGTTAGGGTGAGGATTGGACCTAGGGTTAGGGTTATGTTGAGGGTAGGGTTAGAGAGACGGTTAGGGTTAGGATTGGACCTAGGGTTAGGGTTATGTTGATGGCTAGGGATAGAGAGACAGTTAGGGTTAGGATTGGACCTAGGGTTAGGGTTATGTTAAGGGCTAGGGTTAGAGAGACGGTTAGGGTTAGGATTGGACCTAGGGTTAGGGTTATGTTGAGGGCTAGGGTTAGAGAGACGGTTAGGGTTAGGATTGGACTTAGGGTTAGGGTTAGGTTGAGGGCTAGGTTTAGAGAGACGGTTAGGGTTAGGATTGGACCTAGGGTTAGAGTTATGTTGAGGGCTAGGGTTAGAGAGACGGTTAGGGTTAGGATTGGACCTAGGGTTAGGGTTATGTTGATGGCTAGGGTTAGAGAGACAGTTAGGGTTAGGATTGGACCTAGGGTTAGGGTTATGTTGAGGACTAGGGTTGAGAGACGGTTAGGGTTAGGATTGGACCTAGGGTGAGGGTTATGTTGAGGGCTAGGGTTAGAAAGACGGTTAGGGTTAGGATTGGACCTAGGGTTAGATTTATGTTGAGGGCTAGGGTTAGAGAGACGGTTAGGGTTAGGATTGGACCTAGGGTTAGAGTTATGTTGAGGGCTAGGGTTAGAGAGACGGTTGGGGTTAGGATTGGACCTAGGGCTAGGTTTATATTGAGGGTTAGGGTTAGAGAGACGTTTAGGGTTAGGATTGGACCTAGGGCTAGGGTTATGTTGAGGGCTAGGTTTAGAGAGACGGTTAGGGTTAGGATTGGACCTAGGGTTAGGGTTATGTTGAGGGCTAGTGTTAGAGAAACGGTTAGGGTTAGGATGGACCTAGGGTTAGAGTTATGTTGAGGGCTAGGGTTAGAGGGACGGTTAGGGTTAGGATTGGACCTAGGGTTAGGGTTATGTTGAGGGCTAGTGTTAGAGAGACGGTCAGGGTTAGGATTGGACCTAGGGTTAGGGTAATGTTGAGGGCTAGGGTTAGAGAGACCGTCATGATTAGGATTGGACCTAGGTTTAGGGTTATGTTGACGGCTAGGGTTAGAGAGACGGTTAGGGTTATGATTTCACCTAGGGTTAGGGTTATGTTGAGGGCTAGTGTTAGATAGACCGTCATGATTAGGATTGGACCTAGGTTTAGGGTTATGTTGACGGCTAGGGTTAGAGAGACGGTTAGGGTTACGATTTGACCTAGGGTTAGGGTTATGTTGAGGACTAGGTTTGAGAGACGGTTAGGGTTAGGATTGGACCTAGGGTTAGGGTTATGTTGAGGGCTAGGGTTAGAAAGACGGTTAGGGTTAGGATTGGACCTAGGGTTAGGGTTATGTTGACGGCTAGGGTTAGAGAGACGGTTAGGGTTAGGATTCGACCTAGGGTTAGGGTTATGTTGAGGGCTAGGGTTAGAGAGACGGTTAGGTTTAGGATTGGACCTAGGGTTAGGGTTATGTTGAGTGCTAGGGATAGAGAGACGGTTAGGGTGAGGATTGGACCTAGGGTTAGGGTTATGTTGAGGGCTAGTGTTAGAGAGACTGTTAGGGTTAGGATTGGGCCTAGGGTTAGAGTTATGTTGAGGGCTAGGGTTAGAGGGACGGTTAGGGTTAGGATTGGACCTCGGGTTAGGGTTATGTTGAGGGCTAGGGTTAGAGAGACGGTTAGGGTTAGGATTGGGCCTAGGGTTAGGGTTATGTTGAGGGCTAGGGTTAGAGAGACGGTTAGGGTTAGGATTGGACCTAGGGTTAGGGTTATGTTGAGGGCTAGGGTTAGAGAGACGGTTAGGGTGAGGATTGGACCTAGGGGTAGGGTTATGTTGAGGGCTAGGTTTAGAGAGACGGTTAGGGTTAGGATTGGACCTAGGGTTAGGGTTATGTTGAGGGCTAGTGTTAGAGAAACGGTAGGGTTAGGATGGACCTAGGGTTAGAGTTATGTTGAGGGCTAGGGTAGAGGGACGGTTAGGGTTAGGATTGGACCTAGGGTTAGGGTTATGTTGAGGGCTAGGGTTAGAGAGACGGTTAGGATTAGGATTGGACCTAGGGTTAGGGTTATTTTGAGGGCTAGTGTTAGAGAGACGGTCAGGGTTAGGATTGAACCTAGGGTTAGGGTTAGGTTGAGTGCTAGGGTTACACAGAAGGTTAGGGTTAGGATTCGACCTAGGGTTAGTGTCATGTTGAGGGCTAGGGTTAGAAAGACGGTTAGGGTAAGATTGGCCCTAGGGTTAGGGTTATGTTGAGGGCTAGGGTTAGAGAGACGGTTAGGGTGAGGATTGGACCTAGGGTTAGGGTTATGTTGAGGGTAGGGTTAGAGAGACGGTTAGGGTTAGGATTGGACCTAGGGTTAGGGTTATGTTGATGGCTAGGGATAGAGAGACAGTTAGGGTTAGGATTGGACCTAGGGTTAGGGTTATGTTGAGGGCTAGGGTTAGAGAGACGGTTAGGGTTAGGATGGGACCTAGGGTTAGGGTTATGTTGAGGGCTAGGGTTAGAGAGACGGTTAGGGTTAGGATTGGACTTAGGGTTAGGGTTAGATTGAGGGCTAGGGTTAGAGAGACGGTTAGGGTTAGGATTGGACCTAGGGTTAGAGTTATGTTGAGGGCTAGGGTTAGAGAGACGGTTAGGGTTAGGATTGGACCTAGGGTTAGGGTTATGTTGATGGCTAGGGTTAGAGAGACAGTTAGGGTTAGGATTGGACCTAGGGTTAGGGTTATGTTGAGGACTAGGGTTAGAGAGACGGTTAGGGTTAGGATTGGACCTACGGTTAGGGTTGTGTTGAGGGCTAGGGTTAGAGAGACGGTTAGGGTTATGATTGGACCTAGGGTGAGGGTTATGTTGAGGGCTAGGGTTAGAAAGACGGTTAGGGTTAGGATTGGACCTAGGGTTAGATTTATGTTGAGGGCTAGGGTTAGAGAGACGGTTAGGGTTAGGATTGGACGTAGGGTTAGCGTTATGTTGAGGGCTAGGGTTAGAGGGACGGTTAGGGTTAGGTTTGGACTTAGGGTTAGGGTTATGTTGAGGGCTAGTGTTAGAGAAACGGTAGGGTTAGGATGGACCTAGGGTTAGAGTTATGTTGAGGGCTAGGGTTAGAGGGACGGTTAGGGTTAGGATTGGACCTAGGGTTAGGGTTATGTTGAGGGCTAGGGTTAGAGAGACGGTTAGGATTAGGATTGGACCTAGGGTTAGGGTTATTTTGAGGGCTAGTGTTAGAGAGACGGTCAGGGTTAGGATTGAACCTAGGGTTAGGGTTAGGTTGAGGGCTAGGGTTACAGAGACGGTTAGGGTTAGGATTGGACCTAGGGTTAGTGTTATGTTGAGGGCTATGGTTAGAAAGACGGTTAGGGTAAGATTGGCCCTAGGGTTAGGGTTATGTTGAGGGCTAGGGTTAGAGAGACGGTTAGGGTGAGGATTGGACCTAGGGTTAGGGTTATGTTGAGGGTAGGGTTAGAGAGACGGTTAGGGTTAGGATTGGACCTAGGGTTAGGGTTATGTTGATGGCTAGGGATAGAGAGACAGTTAGGGTTAGGATTGGACCTAGGGTTAGGGTTATGTTGAGGGCTAGGGTTAGAGAGACGGTTAGGGATAGGATTGGACCTAGGGTTAGGGTTATGTTGAGGGCTAGGGTTACAGAGACGGTTAGGGTTAGGATTGGACTTAGGGTTAGGGTTAGGTTGAGGGCTAGGGTTAGAGAGACGGTTAGGGTTAGGATTGGACCTAGGGTTAGAGTTATGTTGAGGGCTAGGGTTAGAGAGACCGTTAGGGTTAGGATTGGACCTAGGGTTAGGGTTATGTTGATGGCTAGGGTTAGAGAGACAGTTAGGGTTAGGATTGGACCTAGGGTTAGGGTTATGTTGAGGACTAGGGTTGAGAGACGGTTAGGGTTAGGATTGGACCTAGGGTGAAGGTTATGTTGAGGGCTAGGGTTAGAAAGACGGTTAGGGTTAGGATTGGACCTAGGGTTAGATTTATGTTGAGGGCTAGGGTTAGAGAGACGGTTAGGGTTAGGATTGGACCTAGGGTTAGAGTTATGTTGAGGGCTAGGGTTAGAGAGACGGTTGGGGTTAGGATTGGACCTAGGGCTAGGTTTATGTTGAGGGTTAGGGTTAGAGAGACGTTTAGGGTTAGGATTGGACCTAGGGCTAGGGTTATGTTGAGGGCTAGGTTTAGAGAGACGGTTAGGGTTAGGATTGGACCTAGGGTTAGGGTTATGTTGAGGGCTAGTGTTAGAGAAACGGTTAGGGTTAGGATGGACCTAGGGTTAGAGTTATGTTGAGGGCTAGGGTTAGAGGGACGGTTAGGGTTAGGATTGGACCTAGGGTTAGGGTTATGTTGAGGGCTAGGGTTAGAGAGACGGTTAGGGTTAGGATTGGACCTAGGGTTAGGGTTATGTTGAGGGCTAGTGTTAGAGAGACGGTCAGGGTTAGGATTGGACCTAGGGTTAGGGTAATGTTGAGGGCTAGGGTTAGAGAGACGGTCATGATTAGGATTGGACCTAGGTTTAGGGTTATGTTGACGGCTAGGGTTAGAGAGACGGTTAGGGTTATGATTTCACCTAGGGTTAGGGTTATGTTGAGGGCTAGTGTTAGATAGACCGTCATGATTAGGATTGGACCTAGGTTTAGGGTTATGTTGACGGCTAGGGTTAGAGAGAAGGTTAGGGTTACGATTTGACCTAGGGTTAGGGTTATGTTGAGGACTAGGATTGAGAGACGGTTAGGGTTAGGATTGGACCTAGGGTTAGGGTTATGTTGACGGCTAGGGTTAGAGAGACGGTTAGGGTTAGGATTCGACCTAGGGTTAGGGTTATGTTGAGGGCTAGGGTTAGAGAGACGGTTAGGTTTAGGATTGGACCTAGGGTTAGGGTTATGTTGAGGGCTAGGGATAGAGAGACGGTTAGGGTGAGGATTGGACCTAGGGTTAGGGTTATGTTTGGGGCTAGTGTTAGAGAGACTGTTAGGGTTAGGATTTGGCCTAGGGTTAGAGTTATGTTGAGGGTTAGGGTTAGAGGGACGGTTAGGGTTAGGATTGGACCTCGGGTTAGGGTTATGTTGAGGGCTAGGGTTAGAGAGACGGTTAGGATTAGGATTGGACCTAGGGTTAGGGTTATTTTGAGGGCTAGTGTTAGAGAGACGGTCAGGGTTAGGATTGAACCTAGGGTTAGAGTTAGGTTGAGGGCTAGGGTTACAGAGACGGTTAGGGTTAGGATTGGACCTAGGGTTAGTGTTATGTTGAGGGCTATGGTTAGAAAGACGGTTAGGGTAAGATTGGCCCTAGGGTTAGGGTTATGTTGAGGGCTAGGGTTAGAGAGACGGTTAGGGTGAGGATTGGACCTAGGGTTAGGGTTATGTTGAGGGTAGGGTTAGAGAGACGGTTAGGGTTAGGATTGGACCTAGGGTTAGGGTTATGTTGATGGCTAGGGATAGAGAGACAGTTAGGGTTAGGATTGGACCTAGGGTTAGGGTTATGTTAAGGGCTAGGGTTAGAGAGACGGTTAGGGTTAGGATTGGACCTAGGGTTAGGATTATGTTGAGGGCTAGGGTTAGAGAGACGGTTAGGGTTAGGATTGGACTTAGGGTTAGGGTTAGGTTGAGGGCTAGGGTTAGAGAGACGGTTAGGGTTAGGATTGGACCTAGGGTTAGAGTTATGTTGAGGGCTAGGGTTAGAGAGACGGTTAGGGTTAGGATTGGACCTAGGGTTAGGGTTATGTTGATGGCTAGGGTTAGAGAGACAGTTAGGGTTAGGATTGGACCTAGGGTTAGGGTTATGTTGAGGACTAGGGTTGAGAGACGGTTAGGGTTAGGATTGGACCTAGGGTGAGGGTTATGTTGAGGGCTAGGGTTAGAAAGACGGTTAGGGTTAGGATTGGACCTAGGGTTAGATTTATGTTGAGGGCTAGGGTTAGAGAGACGGTTAGAGTTAGGATTGGACCTAGGGTTAGAGTTATGTTGAGGGCTAGGGTTAGAGAGACGTTTGGGGTTAGGATTGGACCTAGGGCTAGGTTTATATTGAGGGTTAGGGTTAGAGAGACGTTTAGGGTTAGGATTGGACCTAGGGCTAGGGTTATGTTGAGGGCTAGGTTTAGAGAGACGGTTAGGGTTAGGATTGGACCTAGGGTTAGGGTTATGTTGAGGGCTAGTGTTAGAGAAACGGTTAGGGTTAGGATGGACCTAGGGTTAGAGTTATGTTGAGGGCTAGGGTTAGAGGGACGGTTAGGGTTAGGATTGGACCTAGGGTTAGGGTTATGTTGAGGGCTAGGGTTAGAGAGACGGTTAGGGTTAGGATTGGACCTAGGGTTAGGGTTATGTTGAGGGCTAGTGTTAGAGAGACGGTCAGGGTTAGGATTGGACCTAGGGTTAGGGTAATGTTGAGGGCTAGGGTTAGAGAGACCGTCATGATTAGGATTGGACCTCGGTTTAGGGTTATGTTGACGGCTAGGGTTAGAGAGACGGTTAGGGTTATGATTTCACCTAGGGTTAGGGTTATGTTGAGGGCTAGTGTTAGATAGACCGTCATGATTAGGATTGGACCTAGGTTTAGGGTTATGTTGACGGCTAGGGTTAGAGAGACGGTTAGGGTTACGATTTGACCTAGGGTTAGGGTTATGTTGAGGACTAGGTTTGAGAGACGGTTAGGGTTAGGATTGGACCTAGGGTTAGGGTTATGTTGAGGGCTAGGGTTAGAAAGACGGTTAGGGTTAGGATTGGACCTAGGGTTAGGGTTATGTTGACGGCTAGGGTTAGAGAGACGGTTAGGGTTAGGATTCGACCTAGGGTTAGGGTTATGTTGAGGGCTAGGGTTAGAGAGACGGTTAGGTTTAGGATTGGACCTAGGGTTAGGGTTATGTTGAGGGCTAGGGATAGAGAGACGGTTAGGGTAAGGATTGGACCTAGGGTTAGGGTTATGTTGAGGGCTAGTGTTAGAGAGACTGTTAGGGTTAGGATTGGGCCTAGGGTTAGAGTTATGTTGAGGGCTAGGGTTAGAGGGACGGTTAGGGTTAGGATTGGACCTCGGGTTAGGGTTATGTTGAGGGCTAGGGTTAGAGAGACGGTTAGGGTTAGGATTGGGCCTAGGGTTAGGGTTATGTTGAGGGCTAGGGTTAGAGAGACGGTTAGGGTTAGGATTGGACCTAGGGTTAGGGTTATGTTGAGGGCTAGGGTTAGAGAGACGGTTAGGGTGAGGATTGGACCTAGGGGTAGGGTTATGTTGAGGGCTAGGTTTAGAGAGACGGTTAGGGTTAGGATTGGACCTAGGGTTAGGGTTATGTTGAGGGCTAGTGTTAGAGAAACGGTAGGGTTAGGATGGACCTAGGGTTAGAGTTATGTTGAGGGCTAGGGTAGAGGGACGGTTAGGGTTAGGATTGGACCTAGGGTTAGGGTTATGTTGAGGGCTAGGGTTAGAGAGACGGTTAGGATTAGGATTGGACCTAGGGTTAGGGTTATTTTGAGGGCTAGTGTTAGAGAGACGGTCAGGGTTAGGATTGAACCTAGGGTTAGGGTTAGGTTGAGGGCTAGGGTTACAGAGACGGTTAGGGTTAGGATTGGACCTAGGGTTAGTGTCATGTTGAGGGCTAGGGTTAGAAAGACGGTTAGGGTAAGATTGGCCCTAGGGTTAGGGTTATGTTGAGGGCTAGGGTTAGAGAGACGGTTAGGGTGAGGATTGGACCTAGGGTTAGGGTTATGTTGAGGGTAGGGTTAGAGAGACGGTTAGGGTTAGGATTGGACCTAGGGTTAGGGTTATGTTGATGGCTAGGGATAGAGAGACAGTTAGGGTTAGGATTGGACCTAGGGTTAGGGTTATGTTGTGGGCTAGGGTTAGAGAGACGGTTAGGGTTAGGATTGGACCTAGGGTTAGGGTTATGTTGAGGGCTAGGGTTAGAGAGACGGTTAGTGTTAGGATTGGACTTAGGGTTAGGGTTAGATTGAGGGCTAGGGTTAGAGAGACGGTTAGGGTTAGGATTGGACCTAGGGTTAGAGTTATGTTGAGGGCTAGGGTTAGAGAGACGGTTAGGGTTAGGATTGGACCTAGGGTTAGGGTTATGTTGATGGCTAGGGTTAGAGAGACAGTTAGGGTTAGGATTGGACCTAGGGTTAGGGTTATGTTGAGGACTAGGGTTAGAGAGACGGTTAGGGTTAGGATTGGACCTAGGATTAGGGTTGTGTTGAGGGCTACGGTTAGAGAGACGGTTAGGGTTAGGATTGGACCTAGGGTTAGGGTTATGTTGAGGGCTAGGGTTAGAGAGACCGTCATGATTAGGATTGGACCTAGGTTTAGGGTTATGTTGAGGGCTAGGGGTAGAGAGACGGTTAGTGTTAGGATTGGACCTAGGGTTAGAGTTATGTTGAGGGCTAGGGTTAGAGAGACGGTTAGGGTTAGGATTGTACCTAGGGCTAGGTTTATGTTGAGGGCTAGGGTTAGAGAGACTGTTAGGGTTAGGATTGGACCTAGGGCTAGGGTTATGTTGAGGGCTAGGGTTAGAGAGACGGTTAGGGTGAGGGTTGGACCTAGGGTTAGGGTTATGTTGAGGGCTAGTGTTAGAGAGACGGTTAGGGTTAGGATTGGACTTGGGGTTAGAGTTATGTTGAGGGTTAGGGTTAGAGGGACGGTTAGGGTTAGGATTGGACCTAGGGTTAGGGTTATGTTGAGGGCTAGGTTTAGAGAGACGGTTAGGGTTAGGAATGGACCTAGGGTTAGGGTTATGTTGAGGGCTAAGGTTAGAGACACGGTTAGGGTTAGGATTGGACCTAGGGTTAGGGTTATTTTGAGGGCTAGGGTTAGAGAGACGGTTAGGGTGAGGATTGGACCTAGGGTTAGGGTTATGTTGAGGGCTAGTGTTAGAGAGACTGTTACGGTTAGGATTGGACCTAGGGTTAGGGTTATGTTGAGGGCTAGGGTTAGTGGGACGGTTAGGGTTAGGACTGGACCTAGGGTTAGGGTTATGTTAAGGGCTAGGGTTAGAGAGACGGTAAGGGTTAGGATTGGACATAGGGCTAGGGTTAGGTTGAGGGCTAGGGTTAGAGTGACGGTTAGGGTTAGGATTGGACCTAGGGTTAGGGTTATGTTGAGGGCTAGGGTTAGAGAGACGGTTAGGGTTAGAATTGGACCTAGGGTTAGGGTTAGGTTGAGGGCTAGGGTTACAGAGACGGTTAGGTTAGGATTGGACCTAGGGTTAGGGTTATGTTGAAGGCTAGGGTTAGAAAGACGGTTAGGGTTAAGATTGGCCCTAGGGTTATGGTTATGTTGAGGGCTAGGGTTAGAGAGACGGTTAGGGTGAGGATTGGACCTAGGGTTAGGGTTATGTTGAGGGCTAGGGTTAGAGAGACGGTTAGGGTTAGGATTGGACCTAGGGTTAAGTTTATGTTGAGGGCTAGGGTTAGAGAGACGGTTAGGTTTAGGATTGGACCTAGGGTTAGGGTTATGTTGAGGGCTAGGGTTAGAGAGACGGTTAGGTTTAGGATTGGACCTAGGGTTAGGGTTATGTTGAGGGCTAGTGTTAGAGAGACGTTTAGGGTTAGGATTGGACCTAGGGTTAGAGTTATTTTGAGGGCTAGGGTTAGAGGGACGGTTAGGGTTAGGTTTGTACTTAGGGTTAGGGTTATGTTGAGGGCTAGTGTTAGAGAAACGGTAGGGTTAGGATGGACCTAGGGTTAGAGTTATGTTGAGGGCTAGGGTTGGAGTTACGGTTAGGGTTAGGATTGGACCTAGGGTTAGGGTTATGTTGAGGGCTAGGGTTAGAGAGACGGTTAGGATTAGGATTGGACCTAGGGTTAGGGTTATTTTGAGGGCTAGTGTTAGAGAGACGGTCAGGGTTAGGATTGAACCTAGGGTTAGGGTTAGGTTGAGGGCTAGGGTTACAGAGACGGTTAGGGTTAGGATTGGACCTAGGGTTAGTGTTATGTTGAGGGCTAGGGTTAGAAAGACGGTTAGGGTAAGATTGGCCCTAGGGTTAGGGTTATGTTGAGGGCTAGGGTTAGAGAGACGGTTAGGGTGAGGATTGGACCTAGGGTTAGGGTTATGTTGAGGGTAGGGTTAGAGAGACGGTTAGGGTTAGGATTGGACCTAGGGTTAGGGTTATGTTAATGGCTAGGGATAGAGAGACAGTTAGGGTTAGGATTGGACCTAGGGTTAGGGTTATGTTGAGGGCTAGGGTTAGAGAGACGGTTAGGGTTAGGATTGGACCTAGGGTTAGGGTTATGTTGAGGGCTAGGTTTAGAGAGACGGTTAGGGTTAGGAATGGACCTAGGGTTAGGGTTATGTTGAGGGCTAAGGTTAGAGAGACGGTTAGGGTTAGGATTGGACCTAGGGTTAGGGTTAGGTTCAGGGCTAGGGTTAGAGAGACGGTTAGGGTTAGGATTGGACCTAGGGTTAGGGTTATGTTGAGGGCTAGTGTTAGAGAGACTGTTACGGTTAGGATTGGACCTAGGGTTAGGGTTATGTTGAGGGCTAGGGTTAGTGGGACGGTTAGGGTTAGGACTGGACCTAGGGTTAGGGTTATGTTAAGGGCTAGGGTTAGAGAGACGGTAAGGGTTAGGATTGGACATAGGGCTAGGGTTAGGTTGAGGGCTAGGGTTAGAGTGACGGTTAGGGTTAGGATTGGACCTAGGGTTAGGGTTATGTTGAGGGCTAGGGTTAGAGAGACGGTTAGGGTTAGAATTGGACCTAGGGTTAGGGTTAGGTTGAGGGCTAGGGTTACAGAGACGGTTAGGTTAGGATTGGACCTAGGGTTAGGGTTATGTTGAAGGCTAGGGTTAGAAAGACGGTTAGGGTTAAGATTGGCCTTAGGGTTATGGTTATGTTGAGGGCTAGGGTTAGAGAGACGGTTAGGGTGAGGATTGGACCTAGGGTTAGAGTTATGTTGAGGGCTAGGGTTAGAGTTACGGTTAGGGTTAGGATTGGACCTAGGGTTAGGGTTATGTTGAGGGCTAGGGTTAGAGAGACGGTTAGGATTAGGATTGGACCTAGGGTTAGGGTTATTTTGAGGGCTAGTGTTAGAGAGACGGTCAGGGTTGGGATTGAACCTAGGGTTAGGGTTAGGTTGAGGGCTAGGGTTACAGAGACGGTTAGGGTTAGGATTGGACCTAGGGTTAGTGTTATGTTGAGGGCTAGGGTTAGAAAGACGGTTAGGGTAAGATTGGCCCTAGGGTTAGGGTTATGTTGAGGGCTAGGGTTAGAGAGACGGTTAGCTTGAGGATTGGACCTAGGGTTAGGGTTATGTTGAGGGTAGGGTTAGAGAGACGGTTAGGGTTAGGATTGGACCTAGGGTTAGGGCTATGTTAATGGCTAGGGATAGAGAGACAGTTAGGGTTAGGATTGGACCTAGGGTTAGGGTTATGTTGAGGGCTAGGGTTAGAGAGACGGTTAGGGTTAGGATTGGACCTAGGGTTAGGGTTATGTTGAGGGCTAGGGTTAGAGAGACGGTTAGGGTTAGGATTGGACTTAGGGTTAGGGTTAGGTTGAGGGCTATTGTTAGAGAGACGGTTAGGGTTAGGGTTGGACCTAGGGTTAGAGTTATGTTGAGGGCTAGGGTTAGAGAGACAGTTAGGGTTAGGATTGGACCTAGGGTTAGGGTTATGTTGAGGACTAGGGTTGAGAGACGGTTAGGGTTAGGATTGGACCTAGGGTTAGGGTTATGTTGAGGGCTAGGGTTAGAGAGACGGTTAGGGTTATGATTGGACCTAGGGTGAGGGTTATGTTGAGGGCTAGGGTTAGAAAGACGGTTAGGGTTAGGATTGGATCTAGGGTTAGATTTATGTTGAGGGCTAGGGTTAGAGAGACGGTTAGGGTTAGGATTGGACCTAGGGTTAGAGTTATGTTGAGGGCTAGGGTTAGAGAGACGGTTGGGGTTAGGATTGGACCTAGGGCTAGGTTTATGTTGAGGGTTAGGGTTAGAGAGACGGTTAGGGTTAGGATTGGACCTAGGGCTAGGGTTATGTTGAGGGCTAGTGTTAGAGAGACGGTCAGGGTTAGGATTGGACCTAGGGTTAGGGTAATGTTGAGGGCTAGGGTTAGAGAGACCGTCATGATTAGGATTGGACCTAGGTTTAGGGTTATGTTGACGGCTAGGGTTAGAGAGACGGTTAGGGTTATGATTTCACCTAGGGTTAGGGTTATGTTGAGGGCTAGTGTTAGATAGACCGTCATGATTAGGATTGGACCCAGGTTTAGGGTTATGTTGACGGCTAGGGTTAGAGAGACGGTTAGGGTTACGATTTGACCTAGGGTTAGGGTTATGTTGAGGACTAGGTTTGAGAGACGGTTAGGGTTAGTATTGGACCTAGGGTTAGGGTTATGTTGAGGGCTAGGGTTAGAAAGAAGGTTAGGGTTAGGATTGGACCTAGGGTTAGGGTTATGTTGACGGCTAGGGTTAGAGAGACGGTTAGGGTTAGGATTCGACCTAGGGTTAGGGTTATGTTGAGGGCTAGGGTTAGAGAGACGGTTAGGTTTAGGATTGGACCTAGGGTTAGGGTTATGTTGAGGGCTAGGGATAGAGAGACGGTTAGGGTGAGGATTGGACATAGGGTTAGGGTTATGTTGAGGGCTAGTGTTAGAGAGACTGTTAGGTTTAGGATTGGGCCTAGGGTTAGAGTTATGTTGAGGGCTAGGGTTAGAGGGACGGTTAGGGTTAGGATTGGACCTCGGGTTTGGGTTATGTTGAGGGCTAGGGTTAGAGAGACAGTTAGGGTTAGGATTGGGCCTAGGGTTAGGGTTATGTTGAGGGCTAGGGTTAGAGAGACGGTTAGGGTTAGGATTGGACCTAGGGTTAGGGTTATGTTGAGGGCTAGGGTTAGAGAGACGGTTAGGGTTAGGATTGGACCTAGGGTTAGGGTTATGTTGAGGGCTAGGGTTAGAGAGACCGTCATGATTAGGATTGGACCTAGGTTTAGGGTTATGTTGAGGGCTAGGGGTAGAGAGACGGTTAGTGTTAGGATTGGACCTAGGGTTAGAGTTATGTTGAGGGCTAGGGTTAGAGAGACGGTTAGGGTTAGGATTGTACCTAGGGCTAGGTTTATGTTGAGGGCTAGGGTTAGAGAGACTGTTAGGGTTAGGATTGGACCTAGGGCTAGGGTTATGTTGAGGGCTAGGGTTAGAGAGACGGTTAGGGTGAGGGTTGGACCTAGGTTTAGGGTTATGTTGAGGGCTAGTGTTAGAGAGGAGGTTAGGGTTAGGATTGGACTTGGGGTTAGAGTTATGTTGAGGGTTAGGGTTAGAGGGACGGTTAGGGTTAGGATTGGACCTAGGGTTAGGGTTATGTTGAGGGCTAGTGTTAGAGAGACTGTTACGGTTAGGATTGGACCTAGGGTTAGGGTTATGTTGAGGGCTAGGGTTAGTGGGACGGTTAGGGTTAGGATTGGACCTAGGGTTAGGGTTAGGTTGAGGGCTAGGGTTACAGAGACGGTTAGGGTTAGGATTGGACCTAGGGTTAGGGTTATGTTGAGGGCTAGGGTTAGAAAGACGGTTAGGGTTAAGATTGGCCCTAGGGTTATGGTTATGTTGAGGGCTAGGGTTAGAGAGACGGTTAGGGTGAGGATTGGACCTAGGGTTAGGGTTATGTTGAGGGCTAGGGTTAGAGAGACGGTTAGGGTTAGGATTGGACCTAGGGTTAAGTTTATGTTGAGGGCTAGGGTTAGAGAGACGGTTAGGTTTAGGATTGGACCTAGGGTTAGGGTTATGTTGAGGGCTAGTGTTAGAGAGACGTTTAGGGTTAGGATTGGACCTAGGGTTAGAGTTATTTTGAGGGCTAGGGTTAGAGGGACGGTTAGGGTTAGGTTTGGACTTAGGGTTAGGGTTATGTTGAGGGCTAGTGTTAGAGAAACGGTAGGGTTAGGATGGACCTAGGGTTAGAGTTATGTTGAGGGCTAGGGTTAGAGTTACGGTTAGGGTTAGGATTGGACCTAGGGTTAGGGTTATGTTGAAGGCTAGGGTTAGAGAGACGGTTAGGATTAGGATTGGACCTAGGGTTAGGGTTATTTTGAGGGCTAGTGTTAGAGAGACGGTCAGGGTTAGGATTGAACCTAGGGTTAGGGTTAGGTTGATGGCTAGGGTTACAGAGACGGTTAGGGTTAGGATTGGACCTAGGGTTAGTGTTATGTTGAGGGCTAGGGTTAGAAAGACGGTTAGGGTAAGATTGGCCCTAGGGTTAGGGTTATGTTGAGGGCTAGGGTTAGAGAGACGGTTAGGGTGAGGATTGGACCTAGGGTTAGGGTTATGTTGAGGGTAGGGTTAGAGAGACGGTTAGGGTTAGGATTGGACCTAGGGTTAGGATTATGTTGATGGCTAGGGATAGAGAGACAGTTAGGGTTAGGATTGGACCTAGGGTTAGGATTATGTTGAGGGCTAGGGTTAGAGAGACGGTTAGGGTTAGGATTGGACGTAGGGTTAGGGTTATGTTCAGGGCTAGGGTTAGAGAGACGGTTAGGGTTAGGATTGGACTTAGGGTTAGGGTTAGGTTGAGGGCTAGGGTTAGAGAGACGGTTAGGGTTAGGATTGGACCTAGGGTTAGAGTTATGTTGAGGGCTAGGGTTAGAGAGACGGTTAGGGTTAGGATTGGACCTAGGGTTAGGGTTATGTTGATGGCTAGGGTTAGAGAGACAGTTAGGGTTAGGATTGGACCTAGGGTTAGGGTTATGTTGAGGACTAGGGTTGAGAGACGGTTAGGGTTAGGATTGGACCTAGGGTTAGGGTTATGTTGAGGGCTAGTGTTAGAGAGACGGTTAGGGTTATGATTGGACCTAGGGTGAGGGTTATGTTGAGGGCTAGGGTTAGAAAGACGGTTAGGGATAGGATTGGACCTAGGGTTAGATTTATGTTGAGGGCTAGGGTTAGAGAGACGGTTAGGGTTAGGATTGGACCTAGGGTTAGAGTTATGTTGAGGGCTAGGGTTAGAGAGACGGTTGGGGTTAGGATTGGACCTAGGGCTAGGTTTATGTTGAGGGTTAGGGTTAGAGAGACGGTTAGGGTTAGGATTGGACCTAGGGCTAGGGTTATGTTGAGGGCTAGGTTTAGAGAGACGGTTAGGGTTAGGATTGGACCTAGGGTTAGGGTTATGTTGAGGGCTAGTGTTAGAGAAACGGTTAGGGTTAGGATGGACCTAGGGTTAGAGTTATGTTGAGGGCTAGGGTTAGAGGGACGGTTAGGGTTAGGATTGGACCTAGGGTTAGGGTTATGTTGAGGGCTAGGGTTAGAGAGACGGTTAGGGTTAGGATTGGACCTAGGGTTAGGGTTATGTTGAGGGCTAGTGTTAGAGAGACGGTCAGGGTTAGGATTGGACCTAGGGTTAGGGTAATGTTGAGGGCTAGGGTTAGAGAGACCGTCATGATTAGGATTGGACCTAGGTTTAGGGTTATGTTGACGGCTAGGGTTAGAGAGACGGTTAGGGTTATGATTTCACCTAGGGTTAGGGTTATGTTGAGGGCTAGTGTTAGATAGACCGTCATGATTAGGATTGGACCTAGGTTTAGGGTTAGGTTGATGGCTAGGGTTAGAGAGACGGTTAGGGTTACGATTTGACCTAGGGTTAGGGTTATGTTGAGGACTAGGTTTGAGAGACGGTTAGGGTTAGGATTGAACCTAGGGTTAGGGTTATGTTGAGGGCTAGGGTTAGAAAGACGGTTAGGGTTAGGATTGGACCTAGGGTTAGGGTTATGTTGACGGCTAGGGTTAGAGAGACGGTTAGGGTTAGGATTCGACCTAGGGTTAGGGTTATGTTGAGGGCTAGGGTTAGAGAGACGGTTAGGTTTAGGATTGGACCTAGGGTTAGGGTTATGTTGAGGGCTAGGGATAGAGAGACGGTTAGGGTGAGGATTGGACCTAGGGTTAGGGTTATGTTGAGGGCTAGTGTTAGAGAGACTGTTAGGGTTAGGATTGGGCCTAGGGTTAGAGTTATGTTGAGGGCTAGGGTTAGAGGGACGGTTAGGGTTAGGATTGGACCTCGGGTTAGGGTTATGTTGAGGGCTAGGGTTAGAGAGACGGTTGGGGTTAGGATTGGACCTAGGGCTAGGTTTATGTTGAGGGTTAGGGTTAGAGAGACTGTTAGGGTTAGGATTGGACCTAGGGCTAGGGTTATGTTGAGGGCTAGGGTTAGAGAGACGGTTAGGGTGAGGGTTGGACCTAGGGTTAGGGTTATGTTGAGGGCTAGTGTTAGAGAGACGGTTAGGGTTAGGATTGGACTTGGGGTTAGAGTTATGTTGAGGGTTAGGGTTAGAGGGACGGTTAGGGTTAGGATTGGACCTAGGGTTAGGGTTATGTTGAGGGCTAGGTTTAGAGAGACGGTTAGGGTTAGGAATGGACCTAGGGTTAGGGTTATGTTGCGGGCTAAGGTTAGAGACGGTTAGGGTTAGGATTGGACCTAGGGTTAGGGTTATGTTGAGGGCTAGGGTTAGAGAGACGGTTAGGGTGAGGATTGGACCTAGGGTTAGGGTTATGTTGAGGGCTAGTGTTAGAGAGACTGTTACGGTTAGGATTGGACCTAGGGTTAGGGTTATGTTGAGGGCTAGGGTTAGTGGGACGGTTAGGGTTAGGACTGGACCTAGGGTTAGGGTTATGTTAAGGGCTAGGGTTAAAGAGACGGTAAGGGTTAGGATTGGACATAGGGCTAGGGTTAGGTTGAGGGCTAGGGTTAGAGTGACGGTTAGGGTTAGGATTGGACCTAGGGTTAGGGTTATGTTGAGGGCTAGGGTTAGAGAGACGGTTAGGTTTAGGATTGGACCTAGGGTTAGGGTTATGTTGAGGGCTAGGGATAGAGAGACGGTTAGGGTGAGGATTGGACCTAGGGTTAGGGTTATGTTGAGGGCTAGTGTTAGAGAGACTGTTAGGGTTAGGATTGGGCCTAGGGTTAGAGTTATGTTGAGGGCTAGGGTTAGAGGGACGGTTAGGGTTAGGATTGGACCTCGGGTTAGGGTTATGTTGAGGGCTAGGGTTAGAGAGACGGTTAGGGTTAGGATTGGGCCTAGGGTTAGGGTTATGTTGAGGGCTAGGGTTAGAGAGACGGTTAGGGTTAGGATTGGACCTAGGGTTAGGGTTATGTTGAGGGCTAGGGTTAGAGAGACGGTTAGGGTTAGGATTGGACCTAGGATTAGGGTTATGTTGAGGGCTAGGGTTAGAGAGACCGTCATGATTAGGATTGGACCTAGGTTTAGGGTTATGTTGAGGGCTAGGGGTAGAGAGACGGTTAGTGTTAGGATTGGACCTAGGGTTAGAGTTATGTTGAGGGCTAGGGTTAGAGAGACGGTTAGGGTTAGGATTGTACCTAGGGCTAGGTTTATGTTGAGGGCTAGGGTTAGAGAGACTGTTAGGGTTAGGATTGGACCTAGGGCTAGGGTTATGTTGAGGGCTAGGGTTAGAGAGACGGTTAGGGTGAGGGTTGGACCTAGGGTTAGGGTTATGTTGAGGGCTAGGTTTAGAGAGACGGTTAGGGTTAGGAATGGACCTAGGGTTAGGGTTATGTTGCGGGCTAAGGTTAGAGAGACGGTTAGGGTTAGGATTGGACCTAGGGTTAGGGTTATGTTGAGGGCTAGGGTTAGAGAGACGGTTAGGGTGAGGATTGGACCTAGGGTTAGGGTTATGTTGAGGGCTAGTGTTAGAGAGACTGTTACGGTTAGGATTGGACCTAGGGTTAGGGTTATGTTGAGGGCTAGGATTAGTGGGACGGTTAGGGTTAGGACTGGACCTAGGGTTAGGGTTATTTTAAGGGCTAGGGTTAGAGAGACGGTAAGGGTTAGGATTGGACATAGGGCTAGGGTTAGGTTGAGGGCTAGGGTTACAGAGACGGTTAGGGTTAGGATTGGACCTAGGGTTAGGGTTATGTTGAGGGCTAGGGTTAGAAAGACGGTTAGGGTTAAGATTGGTCCTAGGGTTATGGTTATGTTGAGGGCTAGGGTTAGAGAGACCGTCATGATTAGGATTGGACCTAGGTTTAGGGTTATGTTGACGGCTAGGGTTAGAGAGACGGTTAGGGTTATGATTTCACCTAGGGTTAGGGTTATGTTGAGGGCTAGTGTTAGATAGACCGTCATGATTAGGATTGGACCTAGGTTTAGGGTTAGGTTGATGGCTAGGGTTAGAGAGACGGTTAGGGTTACGATTGGACCTAGGGTTAGGGTTATGTTGAGGACTAGGTTTGAGAGACGGTTAGGGTTAGGACTGGACCTAGGGTTAGGGTTATGTTGAGGGCTAGGGTTAGAAAGACGGTTAGGGTTAGGATTGGACATAGGGCTAGGGTTATGTTGACGGCTAGGGTTAGAGAGACGGTTAGGGTTAGGATTCGACCTAGGGTTAGGGTTATGTTGAGGGCTAGGGTTAGAGAGACGGTTAGGTTTAGGATTGGACCTAGGGTTAGGGTTATGTTGAGGGCTAGGGATAGAGAGACGGTTAGGGTGAGGATTGGACCTAGGGTTAGGGTTATGTTGAGGGCTAGTGTTAGAGAGACTGTTAGGGTTAGGATTGGGCCTAGGGTTAGAGTTATGTTGAGGGCTAGGGTTAGAGGGACGGTTAGGGTTAGGATTGGACCTCGGGTTAGGGTTATGTTGAGGGCTAGGGTTAGAGAGACGGTTAGGGTTAGGATTGGGCCTAGGGTTAGGGTTATGTTGAGGGCTAGGGTTAGAGAGACGGTTAGGGTTAGGATTGGACCTAGGGTTAGGGTTATGTTGAGGGCTAGGGTTAGAGAGACGGTTAGGGTTAGGATTGGACCTAGGATTAGGGTTATGTTGAGGGCTAGGGTTAGAGAGACCGTCATGATTAGGATTGGACCTAGGTTTAGGGTTATGTTGAGGGCTAGGGGTAGAGAGACGGTTAGTGTTAGGATTGGACCTAGGGTTAGAGTTATGTTGAGGGCTAGGGTTAGAGAGACGGTTAGGGTTAGGATTGTACCTAGGGCTAGGTTTATGTTGAGGGCTAGGGTTAGAGAGACTGTTAGGGTTAGGATTGGACCTAGGGCTAGGGTTATGTTGAGGGCTAGGGTTAGAGAGACGGTTAGGGTGAGGGTTGGACCTAGGGTTAGGGTTATGTTGAGGGCTAGGTTTAGAGAGACGGTTAGGGTTAGGAATGGACCTAGGGTTAGGGTTATGTTGCGGGCTAAGGTTAGAGAGACGGTTAGGGTTAGGATTGGACCTAGGGTTAGGGTTATGTTGAGGGCTAGGGTTAGAGAGACGGTTAGGGTGAGGATTGGACCTAGGGTTAGGGTTATGTTGAGGGCTAGTGTTAGAGAGACTGTTACGGTTAGGATTGGACCTAGGGTTAGGGTTATGTTGAGGGCTAGGATTAGTGGGACGGTTAGGGTTAGGACTGGACCTAGGGTTAGGGTTATTTTAAGGGCTAGGGTTAGAGAGACGGTAAGGGTTAGGATTGGACATAGGGCTAGGGTTAGGTTGAGGGCTAGGGTTAGAGTGACGGTTAGGGTTAGGATTGGACCTAGGGTTAGGGTTATGTTGAGGGCCAGGGTTAGAGAGATGGTTAGGGTTAGGATTGGACCTAGGTTTAGGGTTAGGTTGAGGGCTAGGGTTACAGAGACGGTTAGGGTTAGGATTGGACCTAGGGTTAGGGTTATGTTGAGGGCTAGGGTTAGAAAGACGGTTAGGGTTAAGATTGGTCCTAGGGTTATGGTTATGTTGAGGGCTAGGGTTAGAGAGACGATTAGGGTGAGGATTGGACCTAGGGTTAGGGTTATGTTGGGGGCTAGGGTTAGAGAGACGGTTAGGGTTAGGATTGGACCTAGGGTTAAGTTTATGTTGAGGGCTAGGGTTAGAGAGACGTTTAGGTTTAGGATTGGACCTAGGGTTAGGGTTATGTTGAGGGCTAGGGTTAGAAAGACGGTTAGGGTTAAGATTGGCCCTAGGGTTATGGTTATGTTGAGGGCTAGGGTTAGAGAGACGGTTAGGGTTAGGATTGGAACTAGGGCTAAGGTTATGTTGAAGGCTAGGGTTAGAGAGACAGTTAGGGTTAGGATTGGACCTAGGGTTAGTGTTATGTTGAGGGGTAGGGTTAGAGAGACGATTTGGGTTAGGATTGGACCTAGGGTTAGGGTTAGGTTCAGGGCTAGGGTTAGAGAGACGGTTAGGGTTAGGATTGGACCTAGGGTTAGGGTTATGTTGAGGGCTAGGGTTAGAGAGACGGTTAGGGTTAGGATTGGACCTAGGGTTGGGGTTATGTTGAGGGCTAGGGTTAGAGAGACGGTTAGGGTTAGGATTGGACCTAGGGTTAGGGTTAGGTTGAGGGCTAGTGTTAGAGAGACGGTTAGGTTTTGGAGTGGACCTAGGGTTAGGGTTTTGTTGAGGGCTAGGGTTAGAGAGACGGTTAGGGTTAGGATTGGACCTAGGGTTAGGGTTATGTTGGGGGCTAGTGTTAGAGAGACGGTTAGGTTTTGGAGTGGACCTAGGGTTAGGGTTTTGTTGAGGGCTAGGGTTAGAGAGACGGTTAGGGTTAGGAATGGTCCTAGGGTTACGGTTATGTTGAGGGCTAGTGTTAGAGAGACGGTTTCGGTTAGGATTGGAACTAGGGTTAGGGTTTTATTGAGGGCTAGGGTTAGAGAGACGGTTAGGGTGAGGTTGGACCTAGGGTTAGGGTTATGTTGAGGGCTAGGGTTAGAGAGACGGTTAGGGTGAGGATTGGACCTAGGGTTAGGGTTATGTTGAGGGCTAGGGTTAGAGAGACGGTTAGGGTTAGGATTGGACGAAGGGTTAGAGTTATGTTGAGGGCTAGGTTTAGAGAGACGGTTAGGGTTAGGATTGGACCTAGGGTTAGGGTTATGTAGAGGGCTAGGGCTAGAGAGACGGTTAGGGTTAGGATTGGACCTAGGGCTAGGGTTAGGTTGAGGGCTATGGTTAGAGTGACAGTTAGGGTTAGGTTTGGACCTAGGGTTAGGGTTATGTTGAGGGCTAGGTGTAGAGAGACGGTTAGGGTGAGGATTGGACCTAGGGTTAGGGTTATGTTGAGGGCTAGTGTTAGAGAGACTGTTAGGGTTAGGATTGAACCTAGGGTTAGAGTTATGTTGTGGGTTAGGGTTAGAGGGACGGTTAGGGTTAGGATTGGACCTAGGGTTAGGGTTTTGTTGAGGGCTAGGGGTAGAGAGACGGTTAGGGTTAGGATTGGACCTAGGGTTAGGGTTATGTTGAGGGCTAGGGTTAGAGAGACGGTTAGGGTGAGGATTGGACCTAGGGTTAGGGTTATGTTGAGGGCTAGTGTTAGAGAGACTGTTAGGGATAGGATTGGACCTAGGGTTAGGGTTATGTTGAGGGCTAGGGTTAGAGAGACGGTTAGGGTGAGGATTGGACCTAGGGTTAGGGTTATGTTGAGGGCTAGTGTTAGAGAGACTGTTACGGTTAGGATTGGACCTAGGGTTAGGTTTATGTTGAGGGCTAGGGTTAGTGGGACGGTTAGGGTTAGGACTGGACCTAGGGTTAGGGTTATGTTAAGGGCTAGGGTTAGAGAGACGGTAAGGGTTAGGATTGGACATAGGGCTAGGGTTAGGTTGAGGGCTAGGGTTACAGTGACGGTTAGGGTTAGGATTGGACCTAGGGTTAGGGTTATGTTGAGGGCTAGGGTTAGAGAGATGGTTAGGGTTAGGATTGGACCTAGGTTTAGGGTTAGGTTGAGGGCTAGGGTTACAGAGACGGTTAGGGTTAGGATTGGACCTAGGGTTAGGGTTATGTTGAGGGCTAGGGTTAGAAAGACGGTTAGGGTTAAGATTGGCCCTAGGGTTATGGTTATGTTGAGGGCTAGGGTTAGAGAGACGGTTAGGGTTAGGATTGGACCTAGGGCTAAGGTTATGTTGAAGGCTAGGGTTAGAGAGACAGTTAGGGTTAGGATTGGACCTAGGGTTAGTGTTATGTTGAGGGGTAGGGTTAGAGAGACGATTTGGGTTAGGATAGGACCTAGGGTTAGGGTTAGGTTCAGGGCTAGGGTTAGAGAGACGGTTAGGGTTAGGATTGGACCTAGGGTTAGGGTTATGTTGAGGGCTAGGGTTAGAGAGACGGTTAGGGTTAGGATTGGACCTAGGGTTGGGGTTATGTTGAGGGCTAGGGTTAGAGAGACGGTTAGGGTTAGGATTGGACCTAGGGTTAGGGTTAGGTTGAGGGCTAGTGTTAGAGAGACGGTTAGGTTTTGGAGTGGACCTAGGGTTAGGGTTTTGTTGAGGGCTAGGGTTAGAGAGACGGTTAGGGTTAGGATTGGACCTAGGGTTAGGGTTATGTTGGGGGCTAGGGTTAGAGAGACGGTTAGGGTTAGGAATGGTCCTAGGGTTATGGTTATGTTGAGGGCTAGTGTTAGAGAGACGGTTTCGGTTAGGATTGGAACTAGGGTTAGGGTTTTATTGAGGGCTAGGGTTAGAGAGACGGTTAGGGTGAGGTTGGACCTAGGGTTAGGGTTATGTTGAGGGCTAGGGTTAGAGAGACGGTTAGGGTGAGGATTGGACCTAGGGTTAGGGTTATGTTGAGGGCTAGGGTTAGAGAGACGGTTAGGGTTAGGATTGGACGAAGGGTTAGAGTTATGTTGAGGGCTAGGTTTAGAGAGACGGTTAGGGTTAGGATTGGACCTAGGGTTAGGGTTATGTAGAGGGCTAGGGCTAGAGAGACGGTTAGGGTTAGGATTGGACCTAGGGCTAGGGTTAGGTTGAGGGCTATGGTTAGAGTGACAGTTAGGGTTAGGTTTGGACCTAGGGTTAGGGTTATGTTGAGGGCTAGGGTTAGAGGGACGGTTAGGGTTAGGATTGGACCTAGGGTTAGGGTTATGTTGAGGGCTAGGTGTAGAGAGACGGTTAGGGTGAGGATTGGACCTAGGGTTAGTGTTATGTTGAGGGCTAGTGTTAGAGAGACTGTTAGGGTTAGGATTGGACCTAGGGTTAGAGTTATGTTGTGGGTTAGGGTTAGAGGGACGGTTAGGGTTAGGATTGGACCTAGGGTTAGGGTTTTGTTGAGGGCTAGGGGTAGAGAGACGGTTAGGGTTAGGATTGGACCTAGGGTTAGGGTTATGTTGAGGGCTAGTGTTAGAGAGACGGTTAGCGTTAGGATTGGACCTAGGGTTAGGGTTATGTTGAGGGCTAGTGTTAGAGAGACGGTTAGGGTGAGGATTGGACCTAGGGTTAGGGTTATGTTGAGGGCTAGTGTTAGAGAGACTGTTAGGGTTAGGATTGGACCTAGGGTTAGGGTTATGTTGAGGGCTAGGGTTAGAGAGACGGTTAGGGTTAGGATTGGACCTAGGGTTAGGGTTATGTAGAGGGCTAGGGCTGGAGAGACGGTTAGGGTTAGGATTGGTCCTAGGGTTGGGGTTATGTTGAGGGCTAGGGTTAGAAAGACGGTTAGCGTTAGGATTCGTCCTAGGGTTGGGGTTATGTTGAGGGCTAGGTTTAGAGAGACGGTTAGGGTTAGGATTGGACCTAGGGTTAGGGTTAGGTTGGGGGCTAGTGTTAGAGAGACGGTTAGGTTTTGGATTGGACCTAGGGTTAGGGTTATGTTGAGGGCTAGGGTTAGAGAGACGGTTAGGGTTAGGATTGGACCTAAGGTTAGGGTTATGTTGAGGGGTATGGTTAGAGAGACGGTTAGGGTTAGGATTGGACCTAGGATTAGAGTTATGTTGTGGGCTAGGGTTAGAGGGACGGTTAGGGTTAGGATTGGACCTAGGGTTAGGGTTATGTTGAGGGCTAGGGTTAGAGGGACGTTTAGGGGTAGGATTGGACCTAGGGTTAGGGTTATGTTGAGGGCTAGGGTTAGAGAGACGGTTAGGGTTAGGATTGGACCTAGGATTAGGGTTATGTTGAGGGCTAGGGATAGAGAGACGGTTAGGGTTAGGATTGGACCTAGGGTTAGGTTTATGTTAAGGGCTAGGGGAATAGAGACGGTTAGGGTTAGGATTGGACCTAGGGTTAGAGTTATGTTGAGGGCTAGGGTTAGAGAGACGGTTAGGTTAGGATTGGACCTAGGGTTAGAGTTATGTTGAGGGCTAGGGTTAGAGAGACGGTTAGGGTTAGGATATGACCTAGGGCTAGGTTTATGTTGAGGGCTAGGGTTAGAGAGACGGTTAGGGTTAGGATTGGACCTAAGGCTATGGCTATGTTGAAGGCTAGGGTTAGAGAGACGGTTAGGGTTAGGATTGGACCTAGGGTTAGGGTTATGTTGAGGGCTAGGGTTAGAGAGACGGTTACGGTTAGGATTGGACCTAGAGATAGGGTTAGGTTCAGGGCTAGGGTTAGAGAGACGGTTAGGGTTAGGATTGGACCTAGGGTTAGGGTTATGTTGAGGGCTAGGGATAGAAAGATGGTTAGCGTTAGGATTGGACCTAGGGTTGGGGTTATGTTGAGGGCTAGTGTTAGAGAGACGGTTAGGGTTAGGATTGGACCTAGGTTTAGGGTTAGGTTGAGGGCTAGTGTTAGAGAGACGGTTAGGTTTAGGATTGGACCTAGGGTTAGGGTTATGTTGAGGGCTAGGATTAGAGAGACGGTTAGGGTTAGGATTGGACCTAGCGTTAGGTTTATGTTAATGGCTAGGTTTATAGAGACGGTTAGGGTTAGGATTGGACCTAGGGTTAGAGTTATGTTGAGGGCTAGGGTTAGAGAGACGCTTAGGTTAGGATTGGACCTAGGGTTAGAGTTATGTTGAGGGCTAGGGTTAGAGAGACGGTTAGGGTTAGGATTAGACCTAGGGCTAGGTTTATGTTGAGGGCTAGGGTTAGAGAGACGGTTAGGGTTAGGATTGGACCTAAGGCTAAGGTTATGTTGAAGGCTAGGGTTAGAGAGACGGTTAGGGTTAGGATTGGACCTAGGGATAGGGTTATGTTGAGGGATAGGTTTAGAGAGACGGTTAGGGTTAGGATTGGACCTAGGGATAGGTTTAGGTTCAGGGCTAGGGTTAGAGAGACGGTTAGGGTTAGGATTGGACCTAGGGTTAGGGTTATGTTGAGGGCTAGGTTTAGAAAGACGGTTAGCGTTAGGATTGGGCCTACGGTTGGGGTTATGTTGAGGGCTAGGGTTAGAGAGACGGTTAGGGTTAGGATTGGACCTAGGGTTAGGGTTAGGTTGAGGGCTAGTGTTAGAGAGACGGTTAGGTTTTGGAGTGGACCTAGGGTTAGGGTTTTGTTGAGGGCTAGGATTAGAGAGACGGTTAGGGTTAGGATTGGACCTAGGGTTAGGGTTATGATGGGGGCTAGGGTTAGAGAGACGGTTAGGGTTAGGAATGGTCCTAGGGTTACGGTTATGTTGAGGGCTAGTGTTAGAGAGACGGTTTCGGTTAGGATTGGAACTAGGGTTAGGGTTTTATTGAGGGCTAGGGTTAGAGAGACGGTTAGGGTGAGGTTGGACCTAGGGTTAGGGTTATGTTGAGGGCTAGGGTTAGAGAGACGGTTAGGGTGAGGATTGGACCTAGGGTTAGGGTTATGTTGAGGGGTAGGGTTAGAGAGACGGTTAGGGTTAGGATTGGACGAAGGGTTAGAGTTATGTTGAGGGCTAGGTTTAGAGAGATGGTTAGGGTTAGGATTGGACCTAGGGTTAGGGTTATGTAGAGGGCTAGGGCTAGAGAGACGGTTAGGGTTAGGATTGGACCTAGGGCTCGGGTTAGGTTGAGGGCTATGGTTAGAGTGACAGTTAGGGTTAGGTTTGGACCTAGGGTTAGGGTTATGTTGAGGGCTAGGGTTAGAGGGACGGTTAGGGTTAGGATTGGACCTAGGGTTAGTGTTATGTTGAGGGCTAGGTGTAGAGAGACGGTTAGGGTGAGGATTGGACCTAGGGTTAGGGTTATGTTGAGGGCTAGTGTTAGAGAGACTGTTAGGGTTAGGATTGGACCTAGGGTTAGAGTTATGTTGTGGGTTAGGGTTAGAGGGACGGTTAGGGTTAGGATTGGACCTAGGGTTAGGGTTATGTTGAGGGCTAGGGGTAGAGAGACGGTTAGGGTTAGGATTGGACCTAGGGTTAGATTTATGTTGAGGGCTAGGGTTAGAGAGACGGTTAGCGTTAGGATTGGACCTAGGGTTAGGGTTATGTTGAGGGCTAGGTTTAGAGAGACGGTTAGGGTTAGGATTGGACCTAGGGTTAGGGTTATGTTGAGGGCTAGGGTTAGAGAGACGGTTAGGGTGAGGATTGGACCTAGGGTTAGGGTTATGTTGAGGGCTAGTGTTAGAGAGACTGTTAGGGTTAGGATTGGACCTAGGGTTAGGGTTATGTTGAGGGCTAGGGTTAGAGAGACGGTTAGGGTTAGGATTGGACCTAGGGTTAGCGTTATGTAGAGGGCAAGGGCTGGAGAGACGGTTAGGGTTAGGATTGGTCCTAGGGTTGGGGTTATGTTGAGGGCTAGGGTTAGAAAGACGGTTAGCGTTAGGATTGGTCCTAGGGTTGGGGTTATGTTGAGGGCTAGGTTTAGAGAGACGGTTAGGGTTAGGATTGGACCTAGGGTTAGGGTTAGGTTGGGGGCTAGTGTTAGAGAGACGGTTAGGTTTAGGATTGGTCCTAGGGTTAGGGTTATGTTGAGGGCTAGGGTTAGAGAGACGGTTAGGGTTAGGATTGGACGAAGGTTTAGAGTTATGTTGAGGGCTAGGTTTAGAGAGACGGTTAGGGTTAGGATTGGACCTAGCGTTAGGTTTATGTTAATGGCTAGGTTTATAGAGACGGTTAGGGTTAGGATTGGACCTAGGTTTAGAGTTATGTTGAGGGCTAGGGTTAGAGAGACGCTTAGGTTAGGATTGGACCTAGGGTTAGAGTTATGTTGAGGGCTAGGGTTAGAGAGACGGTTAGGGTTAGGATTAGACCTAGGGCTAGGTTTATGTTGAGGGCTAGGGTTAGAGAGACGGTTAGGGTTAGGATTGGACCTAAGGCTAAGGTTATGTTGAAGGCTAGGGTTAGAGAGACGGTTAGGGTTAGGATTGGACCTAGGGATAGGGTTATGTTGAGGGATAGGGTTAGAGAGACGGTTAGGGTTAGGATTGGACCTAGGGATAGGTTTAGGTTCAGGGCTAGGGTTAGAGAGACGGTTAGGGTTAGGATTGGACCTAGGGTTAGGGTTATGTTGAGGGCTATGTTTAGAAAGACGGTTAGCGTTAGGATTGGGCCTACGGTTGGGGTTATGTTGAGGGCTAGGTTTAGAGAGACGGTTAGGGTTAGAATTGGACCTAGGGTTGGGGTTATGTTGAGGGCTAGGGTTAGAGAGACGGTTAGGGTTAGGATTGGACCTAGGGTTAGAGTTATGTTGAGGGCTAGGCTTAGAGGGAGGGTTAGGGTGAGGATTGGACCTAGGGTTAGGGTTATGTTGAGGGCTAGTGTTAGAGAGACTGTTAGGGTTAGGATTGGACCTAGGATTAGAGTTATGTTGAGGGCTAGGCTTAGAGGGACGGTTAGGGTTAGGGTTGGACCTAGGGTTAGGGTTATGTTGAGGGCTAGGGTTAGAGAGACGGTTAGGGTTAGGATTGGACCTAGGGTTAGGGTTATGTTGAGGGCTAGGGTTAGAGAGACGGTTAGGGTTAGGATTGGACCTCTGGTTAGGGTTATGTTGAGGGCTAGGGTTAGAGAGACGGTTAGGGTTAGGATTGGACCTAGGGTTAGGTTTATGTTAAGGGCTAGGGTTAGCGAGACGGTTAGGGTTAGGATTGGACCTAGGGTTAGAGTTATGTTGAGGGCTAGGGTTAGAGAGACGGTTAGGGTTAGGATTGGACCTAGGGTTAGAGTTATGTTGAGGGCTAGGGTTAGGGAGACGGTTAGGGTTAGGATTGGACCTAGGGCTGGGTTTATGTTGAGGGCTAGGGTTAGAGACGGTTAGGGTTAGGATTGGACCTAGGGCTAAGGTTATGTTGAAGGCTAGGGTTAGAGAGACAGTTAGGGTTAGGTTTGGACCTAGGGTTAGTGTTATGTTGAGGGGTGGGGTTAGAGAGACGATTTGGGTTAGGATTGGACCTAGGGATAGGGTTAGGTTCAGGGCTAGGGTTAGAGAGACGGTTAAGGTTAGGATTGGACCTAGGGTTAGGGTTATGTTGAGGGCTAGGGTTAGAGAGACGGTTAGGGTTAGGATTGGACCTAGGGTTGGGGTTATGTTGAGGGCTAGGGTTAGAGAGACGGTTAGGGTTAGGATTGGACCTAGGGTTAGGGTTAGGTTGAGGGCTAGTGTTAGAGAGACGGTTAGGTTTACGATTGGACCTAGGGTTAGGGTTATGTTGAGGGCTAGGGTTAGAGAGACGGTTAGGGTTAGGATTGGACCTAGGGTTAGGGTTATGTTGGGGGCTAGGGTTAGAGAGACGGTTAGGGTTAGGAATGGTCCTAGGGTTACGGTTATGTTGAGGGCTAGTGTTAGAGAGACGGTTTCGGTTAGGATTGGAACTAGGGTTAGGGTTTTATTGAGGGCTAGGGTTAGAGAGACGGTTAGGGTGAGGTTGGACCTAGGGTTAGGGTTATGTTGAGGGCTAGGGTTAGAGAGACGGTTACGGTGAGGATTGGACCTAGGGTTAGGGTTATGTTGAGGGCTAGGGTTAGAGAGACGGTTAGGGTTAGGATTGTACGAAGGGTTAGAGTTATGTTGAGGGCTAGGTTTAGAGAGACGGTTAGGGTTAGGATTGGACCTAGGGTTAGGGTTATGTAGAGGGCTAGGGCTAGAGAGACGGATAGGGTTAGGATTGGACCTAGGGCTAGGGTTAGGTTGAGGGCTATGGTTAGAGTGACAGTTAGGGTTAGGTTTGGACCTAGGGTTAGGGTTATGTTGAGGGCTAGGGTTAGAGGGACGGTTAGGGTTAGGATTGGACCTAGGGTTAGGGTTATGTTGAGGGCTAGGTGTAGAGAGACGGTTAGGGTGAGGATTGGACCTAGGGTGAGGGTTATGTTGAGGGCTAGTGTTAGAGAGACTGTTAGGGTTAGGATTGGACCTAGGGTTAGAGTTATGTTGTGGGCTAGGGTTAGAGGGACGGTTAGGGTTAGGATTGGACCTAGGGTTAGGGTTATGTTGAGGGCTAGGGGTAGAGAGACGGTTAGGGTTAGGATTGGACCTAGGGTTAGGGTTATGTTGAGGGCTAGGGTTAGAGAGACGGTTAGTGTTAGGATTGGACCTAGGGTTAAGGTTATGTTGAGGGCTAGGGTTAGAGAGACGGTTAGGGTTAGGATTGGAACTAGGGTTAGGGTTATGTTGAGGGCTAGGGTTAGAGAGACGGTTAGGGTGAGGATTGGACCTAGGGTTAGGGTTATGTTGAGGGCTAGTGTTAGAGAGACTGTTAGGGTTAGGATTGGACCTAGGGTTAGAGTTATGTTGAGGGCTAGGCTTAGAGGGACGGTTAGGGTTAGGATTGGACCTAGGGTTAGGGTTATGTTGAGGGCTAGGGGTAGAGAGACGGTTAGGGTTAGGATTGGACCTAGGGTTAGGGTTATGTTGAGGGCTAGGGTTAGAGAGACGGTTAGTGTTAGGATTGGACCTAGGGTTAGGGTTATGTTGAGGGCTAGGGTTAGAGAGACGGTTAGGGTTAGGATTGGACCTAGGGTTAGGGTTATGTTGAGGGCTAGGGTTAGAGAGACGGTTAGGGTGAGGATTGGACCTAGGGTTAGGGTTATGTTAAGGGCTAGTGTTAGAGAGACTGTTAGGGTTAGGATTGGACCTAGGGTTAGAGTTATGTTGAGGGCTAGGCTTAGAGGGACGGTTAGGGTTAGGATTGGACCTAGGGCTAGGGTTATGTTGAGGGCTAGGGTTAGAGAGACGGTTAGGGTGAGGGTTGGACCTAGGGTTAGGGTTATGTTGAGGGCTAGTGTTAGAGAGACGGTTAGGGTTAGGATTGGACTTGGGGTTAGAGTTATGTTGAGGGTTAGGGTTAGAGGGACGGTTAGGGTTAGGATTGGACCTAGGGTTAGGGTTATGTTGAGGGCTAGGTTTAGAGAGACGGTTAGGGTTAGGAATGGACCTAGGGTTAGGGTTATGTTGCGGGCTAAGGTTAGAGAGACGGTTAGGGTTAGGATTGGACCTAGGGTTAGGGTTATGTTGAGGGCTAGGGTTAGAGAGACGGTTAGGGTGAGGATTGGACCTAGGGTTAGGGTTATGTTGAGGGCTAGTGTTAGAGAGACTGTTACAGTTAGGATTGGACCTAGGGTTAGGGTTATGTTGAGGGCTAGGATTAGTGGGACGGTTAGGGTTAGGACTGGACCTAGGGTTAGGGTTATTTTAAGGGCTAGGGTTAGAGAGACGGTAAGGGTTAGGATTGGACATAGGGCTAGGGTTAGGTTGAGGGCTAGGGTTAGAGTGACGGTTAGGGTTAGGATTGGACCTAGGGTTAGGGTTATGTTGAGGGCTAGGGTTAGAGAGATGGTTAGGGTTAGGATTGGACCTAGGTTTAGGGTTAGGTTGAGGGCTAGGGTTACAGAGACGGTTAGGGTTAGGATTGGACCTAGGGTTAGGGTTATGTTGAGGGCTAGGGTTAGAAAGACGGTTAGGGTTAAGATTGGTCCTAGGGTTATGGTTATGTTGAGGGCTAGGGTTAGAGAGACGATTAGGGTGAGGATTGGACCTAGGGTTAGGGTTATGTTGGGGGCTAGGGTTAGAGAGACGGTTAGGGTTAGGATTGGACCTAGGGTTAAGTTTATGTTGAGGGCTAGGGTTAGAGAGACGGTTAGGTTTAGGATTGGACCTAGGGTTAGTGTTATGTTGAGGGCTAGGGTTAGAAAGACGGTTAGGGTTAAGATTGGCCCTAGGGTTATGGTTATGTTGAGGGCTAGGGTTAGAGAGACGGTTAGGGTTAGGATTGGAACTAGGGCTAAGGTTATGTTGAAGGCTAGGGTTAGAGAGACAGTTAGGGTTAGGATTGGACCTAGGGTTAGTGTTATGTTGAGGGGTAGGGTTAGAGAGACGATTTGGGTTAGGATTGGACCTAGGGTTAGGGTTAGGTTCAGGGCTAGGGTTAGAGAGACGGTTAGGGTTAGGATTGGACCTAGGGTTAGGGTTATGTTGAGGGCTAGGGTTAGAGAGACGGTTAGGGTTAGGATTGGACCTAGGGTTGGGGTTTTGTTGAGGGCTAGGTTTAGAGAGACGGTTAGGGTTAGGATTGGACCTAGGGTTAGGGTTAGGTTGAGGGCTAGTGTTAGAGAGACGGTTAGGTTTTGGAGTGGACCTAGGGTTAGGGTTTTGTTGAGGGCTAGGGTTAGAGAGACGGTTAGGGTTAGGATTGGACCTAGGGTTAGGGTTATGTTGGGGGCTAGGGTTAGAGAGACGGTTAGGGTTAGGAATGGTCCTAGGGTTACGGTTATGTTCAAGGCTAGTGTTAGAGAGACGGTTTCGGTTAGGATTGGAACTAGGGTTAGGGTTTTATTGAGGGCTAGGGTTAGAGAGACGGTTAGGGTGAGGTTGGACCTAGGGTTAGGGTTATGTTGAGGGCTAGGGTTAGAGAGACGGTTAGGGTGAGGATTGGACCTAGGGTTAGGGTTATGTTGAGGGCTAGGGTTAGAGAGACGGTTAGGGTTAGGATTGGATGAAGGGTTAGAGTTATGTTGAGGGCTAGGTTTAGAGAGACGGTTAGGGTTAGGATTGGACCTAGGGTTAGGGTTATGTAGAGGGCTAGGGCTAGAGAGACGGTTAGGGTTAGGATTGGACCTAGGGCTAGGGTTAGGTTGAGGGCTATGGTTAGAGTGACAGTTAGGGTTAGGTTTGGACCTAGGGTTAGGGTTATGTTGAGGGCTAGGGTTAGAGGGACGGTTAGGGTTAGGATTGGATCTAGGGTTAGGGTTATGTTGAGGGCTAGGTGTAGAGAGACGGTTAGGGTGAGGATTGGACCTAGGGTTAGGGTTATGTTGAGGGCTAGTGTTAGAGAGACTGTTAGGGTTAGGATTGGACCTAGGGTTAGAGTTATGTTGTGGGTTAGGGTTAGAGGGACGGTTAGGGTTAGGATTGGACCTAGGGTTAGGGTTTTGTTGAGGGCTAGGGGTAGAGAGACGGTTAGGGTTAGGATTGGACCTAGGGTTAGGGTTATGTTGAGGGCTAGGGTTAGAGAGACGGTTAGGGTGAGGATTGGACCTAGGGTTAGGGTTATGTTGAGGGCTAGTGTTAGAGAGACTGTTAGGGTTAGGATTGGACCTAGGGTTAGGGTTATGTTGAGGGCTAGGGTTAGAGAGACGGTTAGGGTGAGGATTGGACCTAGGGTTAGGGTTATGTTGAGGGCTAGTGTTAGAGAGACTGTTACGGTTAGGATTGGACCTAGGGTTAGGGTTATGTTGAGGGCTAGGGTTAGTGGGACGGTTAGGGTTAGGACTGGACCTAGGCTTAGGGTTATGTTAAGGGCTAGGGTTAGAGAGACGGTAAGGGTTAGGATTGGACATAGGGCTAGGGTTAGGTTGAGGGCTAGGGTTACAGTGACGGTTAGGGTTAGGATTGGACCTAGGGTTAGGGTTATGTTGAGGGCTAGGGTTAGAGAGATGGTTAGGGTTAGGATTGGACCTAGGTTTAGGGTTAGGTTGAGGGCTAGGGTTACAGAGACGGTTAGGGTTAGGATTGGACCTAGGGTTAGGGTTATGTTGAGGGCTAGGGTTAGAAAGACGGTTAGGGTTAAGATTGGCCCTAGGGTTATGGTTATGTTGAGGGCTAGGGTTAGAGAGACGGTTAGGGTTAGGATTGGACCTAGGGCTAAGGTTATGTTGAAGGCTAGGGTTAGAGAGACAGTTAGGGTTAGGATTGGACCTAGGGTTAGTGTTATGTTGAGGGGTAGGGTTAGAGAGACGATTTGGGTTAGGATTGGACCTAGGGTTAGGGTTAGGTTCAGGGCTAGGGTTAGAGAGACGGTTAGGGTTAGGATTGGACCTAGGGTTAGGGTTATGTTGAGGGCTAGGGTTAGAGAGACGGTTAGGGTTAGGATTGGACCTAGGGTTGGGGTTATGTTGAGGGCTAGGGTTAGAGAGACGGTTAGGGTTAGGATTGGACCTAGGGTTAGGGTTAGGTTGAGGGCTAGTGTTAGAGAGACGGTTAGGGTTAGGAATGGTCCTAGGGTTATGGTTATGTTGAGGGCTAGTGTTAGAGAGACGGTTTCGGTTAGGATTGGAACTAGGGTTAGGGTTTTATTGAGGGCTAGGGTTAGAGAGACGGTTAGGGTGAGGTTGGACCTAGGGTTAGGGTTATGTTGAGGGCTAGGGTTAGAGAGACGGTTAGGGTGAGGATTGGACCTAGGGTTAGGGTTATGTTGAGGGCTAGGGTTAGAGAGACGGTTAGGGTTAGGATTGGACGAAGGGTTAGAGTTATGTTGAGGGCTAGGTTTAGAGAGACGGTTAGGGTTAGGATTGGACCTAGGGTTAGGGTTATGTTGAGGGCTAGGATTAGAGAGACGGTTAGGGTTAGGATTGGACCTAGGTTTAGGGTTAGGTTGAGGGCTAGTGTAGAGAGACGGTTAGGTTTAGGATTGGACCTAGGGTTAGGGTTATGTTGAGGGCTAGGATTAGAGAGACGGTTAGGGTTAGGATTGGACCTAGCGTTAGGTTTATGTTAATGGCTAGGTTTATAGAGACGGTTAGGGTTAGGATTGGACCTAGGGTTAGAGTTATGTTGAGGGCTAGGGTTAGAGAGACGCTTAGGTTAGGATTGGACCTAGGGTTAGAGTTATGTTGAGGGCTAGGGTTAGAGAGACGGTTAGGGTTAGGATTAGACCTAGGGCTAGGTTTATGTTGAGGGCTAGGGTTAGAGAGACGGTTAGGGTTAGGATTGGACCTAAGGCTAAGGTTATGTTGAAGGCTAGGGTTAGAGAGACGGTTAGGGTTAGGATTGGACCTAGGGATAGGGTTATGTTGAGGGATAGGTTTAGAGAGACGGTTAGGGTTAGGATTGGACCTAGGGATAGGTTTAGGTTCAGGGCTAGGGTTAGAGAGACGGTTAGGGTTAGGATTGGACCTAGGGTTAGGGTTATGTTGAGGGCTAGGTTTAGAAAGACGGTTAGCGTTAGGATTGGGCCTACGGTTGGGGTTATGTTGAGGGCTAGGGTTAGAGAGACGGTTAGGGTTAGGATTGGACCTAGGGTTAGGGTTAGGTTGAGGGCTAGTGTTAGAGAGACGGTTAGGTTTTGGAGTGGACCTAGGGTTAGGGTTTTGTTGAGGGCTAGGATTAGAGAGACGGTTAGGGTTAGGATTGGACCTAGGGTTAGGGTTATGATGGGGGCTAGGGTTAGAGAGACGGTTAGAGTTAGGAATGGTCCTAGGGTTACGGTTATGTTGAGGGCTAGTGTTAGAGAGACGGTTTCGGTTAGGATTGGAACTAGGGTTAGGGTTTTATTGAGGGCTAGGGTTAGAGAGACGGTTAGGGTGAGGTTGGACCTAGGGTTAGGGTTATGTTGAGGGCTAGGGTTAGAGAGACGGTTAGGGTGAGGATTGGACCTAGGGTTAGGGTTATGTTGAGGGGTAGGGTTAGAGAGACGGTTAGGGTTAGGATTGGACGAAGGGTTAGAGTTATGTTGAGGGCTAGGTTTAGAGAGATGGTTAGGGTTAGGATTGGACCTAGGGTTAGGGTTATGTAGAGGGCTAGGGCTAGAGAGACGGTTAGGGTTAGGATTGGACCTAGGGCTCGGGTTAGGTTGAGGGCTATGGTTAGAGTGACAGTTAGGGTTAGGTTTGGACCTAGGGTTAGGGTTATGTTGAGGGCTAGGGTTAGAGGGACGGTTAGGGTTAGGATTGGACCTAGGGTTAGTGTTATGTTGAGGGCTAGGTGTAGAGAGACGGTTAGGGTGAGGATTGGACCTAGGGTTAGGGTTATGTTGAGGGCTAGTGTTAGAGAGACTGTTAGGGTTAGGATTGGACCTAGGGTTAGAGTTATGTTGTGGGTTAGGGTTAGAGGGACGGTTAGGGTTAGGATTGGACCTAGGGTTAGGGTTATGTTGAGGGCTAGGGGTAGAGAGACGGTTAGGGTTAGGATTGGACCTAGGGTTAGAGTTATGTTGAGGGCTAGGGTTAGAGAGACGGTTAGCGTTAGGATTGGACCTAGGGTTAGGGTTATGTTGAGGGCTAGGTTTAGAGAGACGGTTAGGGTTAGGATTGGACCTAGGGTTAGGGTTATGTTGAGGGCTAGGGTTAGAGAGACGGTTAGGGTGAGGATTGGACCTAGGGTTAGGGTTATGTTGAGGGCTAGTGTTAGAGAGACTGTTAGGGTTAGGATTGGACCTAGGGTTAGGGTTATGTTGAGGGCTAGGGTTAGAGAGACGGTTAGGGTTAGGATTGGACCTAGGGTTAGCGTTATGTAGAGGGCAAGGGCTGGAGAGACGGTTAGGGTTAGGATTGGTCCTAGGGTTGGGGTTATGTTGAGGGCTAGGGTTAGAAAGACGGTTAGCGTTAGGATTGGTCCTAGGGTTGGGGTTATGTTGAGGGCTAGGTTTAGAGAGACGGTTAGGGTTAGGATTGGACCTAGGGTTAGGGTTAGGTTGGGGGCTAGTGTTAGAGAGACGGTTAGGTTTAGGATTGGACCTAGGGTTAGGGTTATGTTGAGGGCTAGGGTTAGAGAGACGGTTAGGGTTAGGATTGGACGAAGGGTTAGAGTTATGTTGAGGGCTAGGTTTAGAGAGACGGTTAGGGTTAGGATTGGACCTAGGGTTGGGGTTATGTTGAGGGCTAGGATTAGAGAGACGGTTAGGGTTAGGATTGGACCTAGCGTTAGGTTTATGTTAATGGCTAGGTTTATAGAGACGGTTAGGGTTAGGATTGGACCTAGGTTTAGAGTTATGTTGAGGGCTAGGGTTAGAGAGACGCTTAGGTTAGGATTGGACCTAGGGTTAGAGTTATGTTGAGGGCTAGGGTTAGAGAGACGGTTAGGGTTAGGATTAGACCTAGGGCTAGGTTTATGTTGAGGGCTAGGGTTAGAGAGACGGTTAGGGTTAGGATTGGACCTAAGGCTAAGGTTATGTTGAAGGCTAGGGTTAGAGAGACGGTTAGGGTTAGGATTGGACCTAGGGATAGGGTTATGTTGAGGGATAGGGTTAGAGAGACGGTTAGGGTTAGGATTGGACCTAGGGATAGGTTTAGGTTCAGGGCTAGGGTTAGAGAGACGGTTAGGGTTAGGATTGGACCTAGGGTTAGGGTTATGTTGAGGGCTATGTTTAGAAAGACGGTTAGCGTTAGGATTGGGCCTACGGTTGGGGTTATGTTGAGGGCTAGGGTTAGAGAGACGGTTAGGGTTAGAATTGGACCTAGGGGTGGGGTTATGTTGAGGGCTAGGGTTAGAGAGACGGTTAGGGTTAGGATTGGACCTAGGGTTAGAGTTATGTTGAGGGCTAGGCTTAGAGGGAGGGTTAGGGTGAGGATTGGACCTAGGGTTAGGGTTATGTTGAGGGCTAGTGTTAGAGAGACTGTTAGGGTTAGGATTGGACCTAGGATTAGAGTTATGTTGAGGGCTAGGCTTAGAGGGACGGTTAGGGTTAGGGTTGGACCTAGGGTTAGGGTTATGTTGAGGGCTAGGGTTAGAGAGATGGTTAGGGTTAGGATTGGACCTAGGGTTAGGGTTATGTTGAGGGCTAGGGTTAGAGAGACGGTTAGGGTTAGGATTGGACCTCTGGTTAGGGTTATGTTGAGGGCTAGGGTTAGAGAGACGGTTAGGGTTAGGATTGGACCTAGGGTTAGGTTTATGTTAAGGGCTAGGGTTAGCGAGACGGTTAGGGTTAGGATTGGACCTAGGGTTAGAGTTATGTTGAGGGCTAGGGTTAGAGAGACGGTTAGGGTTAGGATTGGACCTAGGGTTAGAGTTATGTTGAGGGCTAGCGTTAGGGAGACGGTTAGGGTTAGGATTGGACCTAGGAGTGGGTTTATGTTGAGGGCTAGGGTTAGAGAGACGGTTAGGGTTAGGATTGGACCTAGGGCTAAGGTTATGTTGAAGGCTAGGGTTAGAGAGACAGTTAGGGTTAGGTTTGGACCTAGGGTTAGTGTTATGTTGAGGGGTGGGGTTAGAGAGACGATTTGGGTTAGGATTGGACCTAGGGATAGGGTTAGGTTCAGGGCTAGGGTTAGAGAGACGGTTAAGGTTAGGATTGGACCTAGGGTTAGGGTTATGTTGAGGGCTAGGGTTAGAGAGACGGTTAGGGTTAGGATTGGACCTAGGGTTGGGGTTATGTTGAGGGCTAGGGTTAGAGAGACGGTTAGGGTTAGGATTGGACCTAGGGTTAGGGTTAGGTTGAGGGCTAGTGTTAGAGAGACGGTTAGGTTTAGGATTGGACCTAGGGTTAGGGTTATGTTGAGGGCTAGGGTTAGAGAGACGGTTAGGGTTAGGATTGGACCTAGGGTTAGGGTTATGTTGGGGGCTAGGGTTAGAGAGACGGTTAGGGTTAGGAATGGTCCTAGGGATACGGTTATGTTGAGGGCTAGTGTTAGAGAGACGGTTTCGGTTAGGATTGGAACTAGGGTTAGGGTTTTATTGAGGGCTAGGGTTAGAGAGACGGTTAGGGTGAGGTTGGACCTAGGGTTAGGGTTATGTTGAGGGCTAGGGTTAGAGAGACGGTTAGGGTGAGGATTGGACCTAGGGTTAGGGTTATGTTGAGGGCTAGGGTTAGAGAGACGGTTAGGGTTAGGATTGTACGAAGGGTTAGAGTTATGTTGAGGGCTAGGTTTAGAGAGACGGTTAGGGTTAGGATTGGACCTAGGGTTAGGGTTATGTAGAGGGCTAGGGCTAGAGAGACGGATAGGGTTAGGATTGGACCTAGGGCTAGGGTTAGGTTGAGGGCTATGGTTAGAGTGACAGTTAGGGTTAGGTTTGGACCTAGGGTTAGGGTTATGTTGAGGGCTAGGGTTAGAGGGACGGTTAGGGTTAGGATTGGACCTAGGGTTAGGGTTATGTTGAGGGCTAGGTGTAGAGAGACGGTTAGGGTGAGGATTGGACCTAGGGTTAGGGTTATGTTGAGGGCTAGTGTTAGAGAGACTGTTAGGGTTAGGATTGGACCTAGGGTTAGAGTTATGTTGTGGGCTAGGGTTAGAGGGACGGTTAGGGTTAGGATTGGACCTAGGGTTAGGGTTATGTTGAGGGCTAGGGGTAGAGAGACGGTTAGGGTTAGGATTGGACCTAGGGTTAGGGTTATGTTGAGGGCTAGGGTTAGAGAGACGGTTAGTGTTAGGATTGGACCTAGGGTTAAGGTTATGTTGAGGGCTAGGGTTAGAGAGACGGTTAGGGTTAGGATTGGAACTAGGGTTAGGGTTATGTTGAGGGCTAGGGTTAGAGAGACTGTTAGGGTTAGGATTGGACCTAGGGTTAGAGTTATGTTGAGGGCTAGGCTTAGAGGGACGGTTAGGGTTAGGATTGGACCTAGGGTTAGGGTTATGTTGAGGGCTAGGGGTAGAGAGACGGTTAGGGTTAGGATTGGACCTAGGGTTAGGGTTATGTTGAGGGCTAGGGTTAGAGAGACGGTTAGTGTTAGGATTGGACCTAGGGTTAGGGTTATGTTGAGGGCTAGGGTTAGAGAGACGGTTAGGGTTAGGATTGGACCTAGGGTTAGGGTTATGTTGAGGGCTAGGGTTAGAGAGACGGTTAGGGTGAGGATTGGACCTAGGGTTAGGGTTATGTTAAGGGCTAGTGTTAGAGAGACTGTTAGGGTTAGGATTGGACCTAGGGTTAGAGTTATGTTGAGGGCTAGGCTTAGAGGGACGGTTAGGGTTAGGATTGGACCTAGGGTTAGGGTTATGTTGAGGGCTAGGATTAGAGAGACGGTTAGGGTTAGGATGGGACCTAGGGTTAGGGTTATGTTGAGGGCTAGGGTTAGAGAGACGGTTAGGGTTAGGATTGGACCTAGGGTTAGGGTTATGTTGAGGTCTAGGGTTAGAGAGACGGTTAGGGTTAGGATTGTACGAAGGGTTAGAGTTATGTTGAGGGCTAGGTTTAGAGAGACGGTTAGGGTTAGGATTGGACCTAGGGTTAGAGTTATGTTGAGGGCTAGGCTTAGAGGGACGGTTAGGGTTAGGATTGGACCTAGGGTTAGGGTTATGTTGAGGGCTAGGATTAGAGAGACGGTTAGGGTGAGGATTGGACCTAGGGTTAGAGTTATGTTGAGGGCTAGGGTTAGAGAGACGGTTAGGGTTAGGATTGGACCTAGGGTTGGGGTTATGTTGAGGGCTAGGGTTAGAGAGACGGTTAGGGTTAGGATTGGACCTAGGGTTAGGGTTAGGTTGAGGGCTAGTGTTAGAGAGACGGTTAGGTTTAGGATTGGACCTAGGGTTAGGGTTATGTTGAGGGCTAGGGTTAGAGAGACGGTTAGGGTTAGGATTGGACCTAGGGTTAGGGTTATGTTGGGGGCTAGGGGTAGAGAGACGGTTAGGGTTAGGAATGGTCCTAGGGTTACGGTTATGTTGAGGGCTAGTGTTAGAGAGACGGTTAGGTTTAGGATTGGACCGAGGGTTAGGGTTATGTAGAGGGCTAGGGCTGGAGAGACGGTTAGGGTTAGGATTGGACCGAGGGTTAGGGTTATGTAGAGGGCTAGGGCTGGAGAGACGGTTAGGGTTAGGATTGGTCCTAGGGTTGGGGTTATGTTGAGGGCTAGGGTTAGAAAGACGGTTAGCGTTAGGATTGGTCCTAGGGTTGGGGTTATGTTGAGGGCTAGGTTTAGAGAGACGGTTAGGGTTAGGATTTGACCTAGGGTTAGGGTTATGTTGAGGGATAGGGTTAGAGAGACGGTTAGGGTTAGGATTGGACCTAAGGTTAGGGTTATGTTGAGGGGTATGGTTAGAGAGACGGTTAGGGTTAGGATTGGACCTAGGATTAGAGTTATGTTGTGGGCTAGGGTTAGAGGGACGGTTAGGGTTAGGATTGGACCTAGGGTTAGGGTTATGTTGAAGGCTAGGGTTAGAGGGACGTTTAGGGGTAGGATTGTCCCTAGGGTTAGGGTTATGTTGAGGGCTAGGGTTAGAGAGACGGTTAGGGTTAGGATTGGACCTAGGATTAGGGTTATGTTGAGGGCTAGGGATAGAGAGACGGTTAGGGTTAGGATTGGACCTAGGGTTAGGTTTATGTTAAGGGCTAGGGTTATAGAGACGGTTAGGGTTAGGATTGGACCTAGGGTTAGAGTTATGTTGAGGGCTAGGGTTAGAGAGACGGTTAGGGTGAGGTTGGACCTAGGGTTAGGGTTATGTTGAGGGCTAGGGTTAGAGAGACGGTTAGGGTGAGGATTGGACCTAGGGTTAGGGTTATGTTGAGGGCTAGGGTTAGAGAGACGGTTAGGGTTAGGATTGTACGAAGGGTTAGAGTTATGTTGAGGGCTAGGTTTAGAGAGACGGTTAGGGTTAGGATTGGACCTAGGGTTAGGGTTATGTTGAGGGCTAGGGTTAGAGAGACGGTTAGGGTTAGGATTGTACGAAGGGTTAGGGTTATGTTGAGGGCTAGGGTTAGAGAGACGGTTAGGGTTAGGATTGGACCTTGGGTTAGGGTTATGTAGAGGGCTAGGGCTGGAGAGACGGTTAGGGTTAGGATTGGTCCTAGGGTTGGGGTTATGTAGAGGGCTAGGGCTGGAGAGACGGTTAGGGTTAGGATTGGTCCTAGGGTTGGGGTTATGTTGAGGGCTAGGGTTAGAAAGACGGTTAGCGTTAGGATTGGTCCTAGGGTTGGGGTTATGTTGAGGGCTAGGTTTAGAGAGACGGTTAGGGTTAGGATTGGACCTAGGGTTAGGGTTATGTTGAGGGATAGGGTTAGAGAGACGGTTAGGGTTAGGATTGGACCTAAGTTTAGGGTTATGTTGAGGGGTATGGTTAGAGAGACGGTTAGGGTTAGGATTGGACCTAGGATTAGGGTTATGTTGAGGGCTAGGGTTAGAGGGACGTTTAGGGGTAGGATTGTCCCTAGGGTTAGGGTTATGTTGAGGGCTAGTGTTAGAGAGACGGTTAGGTTTAGGATTGGACCTAGGGTTAGGGTTATGTTGAGGGCTAGGGTTAGAGAGACGGTTAGGGTTAGGATTGGACCTAGGGTTAGGGTTATGTTGGGGGCTAGGGGTAGAGAGACGGTTAGGGTTAGGAATGGTCCTAGGGTTACGGTTATGTTGAGGGCTAGTGTTAGAGAGACGGTTAGGGTTAGGATTGGACCGAGGGTTAGGGTTATGTAGAGGGCTAGGGCTGGAGAGACGGTTAGGGTTAGGATTGGACCGAGGGTTAGGTTTATGTAGAGGGCTAGGGCTGGAGAGACGGTTAGGGTTAGGATTGGTCCTAGGGTTGGGGTTATGTTGAGGGCTAGGGTTAGAAAGACGGTTAGCGTTAGGATTGGTCCTAGGGTTGGGGTTATGTTGAGGGCTAGGTTTAGAGAGACGGTTAGGGTTAGGATTGGACCTAGGGTTAGGGTTATGTTGAGGGATAGGGTTAGAGAGACGGTTAGGGTTAGGATTGGACCTAAGGTTAGGGTTATGTTGAGGGGTATGGTTAGAGAGACGGTTAGGGTTAGGATTGTACGAAGGGTTAGAGTTATGTTGAGGGCTAGGTTTAGAGAGACGGTTAGGGTTAGGATTGGACCTAGGGTTAGAGTTATGTTGAGGGCTAGGCTTAGAGGGACGGTTAGGGTTAGGATTGGACCTAGGGTTAGGGTTGTGTTGACGGCTAGGATTAGAGAGACGGTTAGGGTGAGGATTGGACCTAGGGTTAGGGTTATGTTGAGGGCTAGGGTTAGAGAGACGGTTAGGGTTAGGATTGGACCTAGGGTTGGGGTTATGTTGAGGGCTAGGGTTAGAGAGACGGTTAGGGTTAGGATTGGACCTAGGGTTAGGGTTAGGTTGAGGGCTAGTGTTAGAGAGACGGTTAGGTTTAGGATTGGACCTAGGGTTAGGGTTATGTTGAGGGCTAGGGTTAGAGAGACGGTTAGGGTTAGGATTGGACCGAGGGTTAGGGTTATGTAGAGGGCTAGGGCTGGAGAGACGGTTAGGGTTAGGATTGGTCCTAGGGTTGGGGTTATGTTGAGGGCTAGGGTTAGAAAGACGGTTAGCGTTAGGATTGGTCCTAGGGTTGGGGTTATGTTGAGGGCTAGTTTTAGAGAGACGGTTAGGGTTAGGATTGGACCTAGGGTTAGGGTTATCTTGAGGGATAGGGTTAGAGAGACGGTTAGGGTTAGGATTGGACCTAAGGTTAGAGTTATGTTGAGGGGTATGGTTAGAGAGACGGTTAGGGTTAGGATTGGACCTAGGATTAGAGCTATGTTGTGGGCTAGGGTTAGAGGGACGGTTAGGGTTAGGATTGGATCTAGGGTTAGGGTTATGTTGAGGGCTAGGGTTAGAGGGAAGTTTAGGGGTAGGATTGTCCCTAGGGTTAGGGTTATGTTGAGGGCTAGGGTTAGAGAGACGGTTAGGGTTAGGATTGGACCTAGGATTAGGGTTATGTTGAGGGCTAGGGATAGAGAGACGGTTAGGGTTAGGATTGGACCTAGGGTTAGGTTTATGTTAAGGGCTAGGGTTATAGAGACGGTTAGGGTTAGGATTGGACCTAGGGTTAGAGTTATGTTGAGGGCTAGGGTTAGAGAGACGGTTAGGGTGAGGTTGGACCTAGGGTTAGGGTTATGTTGAGGGCTAGGGTTAGAGAGACGGTTAGGGTGAGGATTGGACCTAGGGTTAGGGTTATGTTGATGGCTAGGGTTAGAGAGACGGTTAGGGTTAGGATTGTACGAAGGGTTAGAGTTATGTTGAGGGCTAGGTTTAGAGAGACGGTTAGGGTTAGGATTGGACCTAGGGTTAGGGTTATGTTGAGGGCTAGGATTAGAGAGACGGTTAGGGTGAGGATTGGACCTAGGGTTAGGGTTATGTTGAGGGCTAGGGTTAGAGAGACGGTTAGGGTTAGGATTGGACCTAGGGTGGGGTTATGTTGAGGGCTAGGGTTAGAGAGACGGTTAGGGTTAGGATTGGACCTAGGGTTAGGGTTAGGTTGAGGGCTAGTGTTAGAGAGACGGTTAGGTTTAGGATTGGACCTAGGGTTAGGGTTATGTTGAGGGCTAGGGTTAGAGAGACGGTTAGGGTTAGGATTGGACCGAGGGTTAGGGTTATGTAGAGGGCTAGGGCTGGAGAGACGGTTAGGGTTAGGATTGGTCCTAGGGTTGGGGTTATGTTGAGGGCTAGGGTTAGAAAGACGGTTAGCGTTAGTTTTGGTCCTAGGGTTGGGGTTATGTTGAGGGCTAGGTTTAGAGAGACGGTTAGGGTTAGGATTGGACCTAGGGTTAGGGTTATGTTGAGGGATAGGGTTAGAGAGACGGTTAGGGTTAGGTTTGGACCTAAGGTTAGGGTTATGTTGAGGGGTATGGTTAGAGAGACGGTTAGGGTTAGGATTGGACCTAGGATTAGAGTTATGTTGTGGGCTAGGGTTAGAGGGACGGTTAGGGTTAGGATTGGACCTAGGGTTAGGGTTATGTTGAGGGCTAGGGTTAGAGGGACGTTTAGGGGTAGGATTGTCCCTAGGGTTAGGGTTATGTTGAGGGCTAGGGTTAGAGAGACGGTTAGGGTTAGGATTGGACCTAGGATTAGGGTTATGTTGAGGGCTAGGGATAGAGAGACGGTTAGGGTTAGGATTGGACCTAGGGTTAGGTTTATGTTAAGGGCTAGGGTTATAGAGACGGTTAGGGTTAGGATTGGACCTAGGGTTAGAGTTATGGTGAGGGCTAGGGTTAGAGAGACGGTTAGGGTGAGGTTGGACCTAGGGTTAGGGTTATGTTGAGGGCTAGGGTTAGAGAGACGGTTAGGGTGAGGATTGGACCTAGGGTTAGGGTTATGTTGAGGGCTAGGGTTAGAGAGACGGTTAGGGTTAGGATTGTACGAAGGGTTAGAGTTATGTTGAGGGCTAGGTTTAGAGAGACGGTTAGGGTTAGGATTGGACCTAGGGTTAGAGTTATGTTGAGGGCTAGGCTTAGAGGGACGGTTAGGGTTAGGATTGGACCTAGGGTTAGGGTTATGTTGAGGGCTAGGATTAGAGAGACGGTTAGGGTTAGGATTGGACCTAGGGTTAGGGTTATATTGAGGGCTAGGGTTAGAGAGACGGTTAGGGTTAGGATTGGACCTAGGGTTGGGGTTATGTTGAGGGCTAGGGTTAGAGAGACGGTTAGGGTTAGGATTGGACCTAGGGTTAGGGTTAGGTTGAGGGCTAGTGTTAGAGAGACGGTTAGGTTTAGGATTGGACCTAGGGTTAGGGTTATGTTGAGGGCTAGGGTTAGAGAGACGGTTAGGGTTAGGATTGGACCTAGGGTTAGGGTTATGTTGGGGGCTAGGGGTAGAGAGACGGTTAGGGTTAGGAATGGTCCTAGGGTTACGGTTATGTTGAGGGCTAGTGTTAGAGAGACGGTTAGGGTTAGGATTGGACCGAGGGTTAGGGTTATGTAGAGGGCTAGGGCTGGAGAGACGGTTAGGGTTAGGATTGGACCGAGGGTTAGGGTTATGTAGAGGGCTAGGGCTGGAGAGACGGTTAGGGTTAGGATTTGTCCTAGGGTTGGGGTTATGTTGAGGGCTAGGGTTAGAAAGACGGTTAGCGTTAGGATTGGTCCTAGGGTTGGGGTTATGTTGAGGGCTAGGTTTAGAGAGACGGTTAGGGTTAGGATTGGACCTAGGGTTAGGGTTATGTTGAGGGATAGGGTTAGAGAGACGGTTAGGGTTAGGATTGGACCTAAGGTTAGGGTTATGTTGAGGGGTATGGTTAGAGAGACGGTTAGGGTTAGGATTGGACCTAGGATTAGAGTTATGTTGTGGGCTAGGGTTAGAGGGACGGTTAGGGTTAGGATTGGACCTAGGGTTAGGGTTATGTTGAGGGCTAGGGTTAGAGGGACGTTTAGGGGTAGGATTGTCCCTAGGGTTAGGGTTATGTTGAGGGCTAGGGTTAGAGAGACGGTTAGGGTTAGGATTGGACCTAGGATTAGGGTTATGTTGAGGGCTAGGGATAGAGAGACGGTTAGGGTTAGGATTGGACCTAGGGTTAGGTTTATGTTAAGGGCTAGGGTTATAGAGACGGTTAGGGTTAGGATTGGACCTAGGGTTAGAGTTATGTTGAGGGCTAGGGTTAGAGAGACGGTTAGGGTGAGGTTGGACCTAGGGTTAGGGTTATGTTGAGGGCTAGGGTTAGAGAGACGGTTAGGGTGAGGATTGGACCTAGGGTTAGGGTTATGTTGAGGGCTAGGGTTAGAGAGACGGTTAGGGTTAGGATTGTACGAAGGGTTAGAGTTATGCTGAGGGCTAGGTTTAGAGAGACGGTTAGGGTTAGGATTGGACCTAGGGTTAGAGTTATGTTGAGGGCTAGGCTTAGAGGGACGGTTAGGGTTAGGATTGGACCTAGGGTTAGGGTTATGTTGAGGGCTAGGATTAGAGAGACGGTTAGGGTGAGGATTGGACCTAGGGTTAGGGTTATGTTGAGGGCTAGGGTTAGAGAGACGGTTAGGGTTAGGATTGGACCTAGGGTTGGGGTTATGTTGAGGGCTAGGGTTAGAGAGACGGTTAGGGTTAGGATTGGACCTAGGGTTAGGGTTAGGTTGAGGGCTAGTGTTAGAGAGACGGTTAGGTTTAGGATTGGACCTAGGGTTAGGGTTATGTTGAGGGCTAGGGTTAGAGAGACGGTTAGGGTTAGGATTGGACCTAGGGTTAGGGTTATGTTGGGGGCTAGGGGTAGAGAGACGGTTAGGGTTAGGAATGGTCCTAGGGTTACGTTATGTTGAGGGCTAGTGTTAGAGAGACGGTTAGGGTTAGGATTGGACCGAGGGTTAGGGTTATGTAGAGGGCTAGGGCTGGAGAGACGGTTAGGGTTAGGATTGGACCGAGGGTTAGGGTTATGTAGAGGGCTAGGGCTGGAGAGACGGTTAGGGTTAGGATTGGTCCTAGGGTTGGGGTTATGTTGAGGGCTAGGGTTAGAAAGACGGTTAGCGTTAGGATTGGTCCTAGGGTTGGGGTTATGTTGAGGGCTAGGTTTAGAGAGACGGTTAGGGTTAGGATTGGACCTAGGGTTAGGGTTATGTTGAGGGATAGGGTTAGAGAGACGGTTAGGGTTAGGATTGGACCTAAGGTTAGGGTTATGTTGAGGGGTATGGTTAGAGAGACGGTTAGGGTTAGGATTGGACCAAGGGTTAGGTTTATGTTAATGGCTAGGATTATAGAGACGGTTAGGGTTAGGATTGGACCTAGGGTTAGAGTTATGTTGAGGGCTAGGGTTAGAGAGACGGTTAGGTTAGGATTGGACCTAGGGTTAGAGTTATGTTGAGGGCTAGGGTTAGAGAGACGGTTAGGGTTAGGATTAGACCTAGGGCTAGGTTTATGTTGAGGGCTAGGGTTAGAGAGACGGTTAGGGTTAGGATTGGACCTAAGGCTAAGGTTATGTTGAAGGCTAGGGTTAGAGAGACGGTTAGGGTTAGGATTGGACCTAGGGTTAGGGTTATGTTGAGGGCTAGGGTTAGAGAGACGGTTAGGGTTAGGATTGGACCTAGGGATAGGTTTAGGTTCAGGGCTAGGGTTAGAGAGACGGTTAGGGTTAGGATTGGACCTAGGGTTAGGGTTATGTTGAGGGCTAGGTTTAGAAAGACGGTTAGCGTTAGGATTGGACCGAGGGTTGGGGTTATGTTGAGGGCTAGGGTTAGAGAGACGGTTAGGGTTAGGATTGGACCTAGGGTTGGGGTTATGTTGAGGGCTAGGGTTAGAGAGACGGTTAGGGTTAGGATTGGACCTAGGGTTAGGGTTAGGTTGAGGGCTAGTGTTAGAGAGAAGGTTTTGGTTAGGATTGGAACTAGGGTTAGGGGTATATTGAGGGCTAGGGTTAGAGAGACGGTTAGGGGGAGGATTGAACCTAGGGTTAGGGTTAGGTTGAGGGCTAGCGTTAGAGAGACGGTTAGGGTTAGGATTGGACAGAGGGTTAGGGTTATGTTGAGGCTAGGGTTATGTTGAGGGCTAGGGTTAGAGAGACGGTTAGGTTTAGGATTGGACCTAGGGTTAGGGTTATGTTGAGGGCTAGGGTTAGAGAGACGGTTAGGGTTAGGATTGGACCTAGGGTTAGGGTTATGTTGAGGGCTAGGGATAGAGAGACGGTTAGGGTTAGGATTAGACCTAGGGTTTGGGTTATGTTGAGGGCTAGGGTGAGAGAGACGGTTAGGGTTAGGATTGGACCTAGGGTTAGGGTTATGTTGAGGGCTAGGGTTAGAGAGACTGTTAGGGTGAGGATTGGACCTAGGGTTAGAGTTATGTTGAGGGCTAGGGTTAGAGAGACGGTTAGGGTTAGGATTGGACCTAGGGCTAGGGTTATGTTGAGGGCTAGGTTTAGAGAGACGGTTAGAGTTAGGATTGGACCTAGGGTTAGGGTTATGTTGAGGGCTAGTGTTAGGTAAACGGTAGGGTTAGGATGGACCTAGGGTTAGAGTTATGTTGAGGGCTAGGGTTAGAGGGACGGTTAGGGTTAGGATTGGACCTAGGGTTAGGGTTATGTTGAGGGCTAGGGTTAGAGAGACGGTTAGGGTTAGGATTGGACCTAGGGTTAGGGTTATGTTGAGGGCTAGGGTTAGAGAGACGGTTAGGGTTAGGATTGGACTTAGGGTTAGGGTTAGGTTGAGGGCTAGGGTTAGAGAGACGGTTAGGGTTAGGATTGGACCTAGGGTTAGAGTTATGTTGAGGGCTAGGGTTAGAGAGACGGTTAGGGTTAGGATTGGACCTCGGGTTTGGGTTATGTTGAGGGCTAGGGTTAGAGAGACGGTTAGGGTTAGGATTGGGCCTAGGGTTAGGGTTATGTTGAGGGCTAGGGTTAGAGAGACGGTTAGGGTTAGGATTGGACCTAGGGTTAGGGTTATGTTGCGGGCTAGGGTTAGAGAGGCGGTTAGGGTTAGGATTGGACCTAGGATTAGGGTTATGTTGAGGGCTAGGGTTAGAGAGACGGTTAGGGTTAGGATTGGACCTAGGGTTAGGGTTATGTTGAGGGCTAGGGTTAGAGAGACCGTCATGATTAGGATTGGACCTAGGTTTAGGGTTATGTTGAGGGCTAGGGGTAGAGAGACGGTTAGTGTTAGGATTGGACCTAGGGTTAGAGTTATGTTGAGGGCTAGGGTTAGAGAGACGGTTAGGGTTAGGATTGTACCTAGGGCTAGGTTTATGTTGAGGGCTAGGGTTAGAGAGACTGTTAGGGTTAGGATTGGACCTAGGGCTAGGGTTATGTTGAGGGCTAGGGTTAGAGAGACAGTTAGGGTGAGGGTTGGACCTAGGGTTAGGGTTATGTTGAGGGCTAGTGTTAGAGAGACGGTTAGGGTTAGGATTGGACTTGGGGTTAGAGTTATGTTGAGGGTTAGGGTTAGAGGGACGGTTAGGGTTAGGATTGGACCTAGGGTTAGGGTTATGTTGAGGGCTAGGTTTAGAGAGACGGTTAGGGTTAGGAATGGACCTAGGGTTAGGGTTATGTTGAAGGCTAAGGTTAGAGAGACGGTTAGGGTTAGGATTGGACCTAGGGTTAGGGTTATGTTGAGGGCTAGGGTTAGAGAGACGGTTAGGGTGAGGATTGGACCTAGGGTTAGGGTTATGTTGAGGGCTAGTGTTAGAGAGACTGTTACGGTTAGGATTGGACCTAGGGTTAAGGTTATGTTGAGGGCTAGGGTTAGTGGGACGGTTAGGGTTAGGACTGGACCTAGGGTTAGGGTTATGTTAAGGGCTAGGGTTAGAGAGACGGTAAGGGTTAGGATTGGACATAAGGCTAGGGTTAGGTTGAGGGCTAGGGTTAGAGTGACGGTTAGGGTTAGGATTGGACCTAGGGTTAGGGTTATGTTGAGGGCTAGGGTTAGAGAGACGGTTAGGGTTAGAATTGGACCTAGGGTTAGGGTTAGTTTGAGGGCTAGGGTTACAGAGACGGTTAGGGTTAGGATTGGACCTAGGGTTAGGGTTATGTTGAGGGCTAGGGTTAGAAAGACGGTTAGGGTTAAGATTGGCCCTAGGGTTATGGTTATGTTGAGGGCTAGGGTTAGAGAGACGGTTAGGGTGAGGATTGGACCTAGGGTTAGGGTTATGTTGAGGGCTAGGGTTAGAGAGACGGTTAGGGTTAGGATTGGACCTAGGGTTAAGTTTATGTTGAGGGCTAGGGGTAGAGAGACGGTTAGGTTTAGGATTGGACCTAGGGTTAGGGTTATGTTGAGGGCTAGGGTTAGAGAGACGGTTAGGTTTAGGATTGGACCTAGGGTTAGGGTTATGTTGAGGGCTAGTGTTAGAGAGACGTTTAGGGTTAGGATTGGACCTAGGGTTAGAGTTATTTTGAGGGCTAGGGTTAGAGGGACGGTTAGGGTTAGGTTTGGACTTAGGGTTAGGGTTATGTTGAGGGCTAGTGTTAGAGAAACGGTAGGGTTAGGATGGACCTAGGGTTAGAGTTATGTTGAGGGCTAGGGTTAGAGGGACGGTTAGGGTTAGGATTGGACCTAGGGTTAGGGTTATGTTGAGGGCTAGGGTTAGAGAGACGGTTAGGATTAGGATTGGACCTAGGGTTAGGGTTATTTTGAGGGCTAGTGTTAGAGAGACGGTCAGGGTTAGGATTGAGCCTAGGGTTAGGGTTAGGTTGAGGGCTAGGGTTACAGAGACGGTTAGGGTTAGGATTGGACCTAGGGTTAGTGTTATGTTGAGGGCTAGGGTTAGAGAGACGGTTAGGGTGAGGATTGGACCTAGGGTTAGGGTTATGTTGAGGGTAGGGTTAGAGAGACGGTTAGGGTTAGGATTGGACCTAGGGTTAGGGTTATGTTGATGGCTAGGGATAGAGAGACAGTTAGGGTTAGGATTGGACCTAGGGTTAGGGTTATGTTGAGGGCTAGGGTTAGAGAGACGGTTAGGGTTAGGATTGGACCTAGGGTTAGGGTTATGTTGAGGGCTAGGGTTAGAGAGACGGTTAGGGTTAGGATTGGACTTAGGGTTAGGGTTAGGTTGAGGGCTAGGGTTAGAGAGACGGTTAGGGTTAGGATTGGACCTAGGGTTAGAGTTATGTTGAGGGCTAGGGTTAGAGAGACGGTTAGGGTTAGGATTGGACCTAGGGTTAGGGTTATGTTGATGGCTAGGGTTAGAGAGACAGTTAGGGTTAGGATTGGACCTATGGTTAGGGTTATGTTGAGGGCTAGTGTTAGAGAAACGGTTAGGGTTAGGATGGACCTAGGGTTAGAGTTATGCTGAGGGCTAGGGTTAGAGGGACGGTTAGGGTTAGGATTGGACCTAGGGTTAGGGTTATGTTGAGGGCTAGGGTTAGAGAGACGGTTAGGGTTAGGATTGGACTTAGGGTTAGGGTTATGTTGAGGGCTAGTGTTAGAGAGACGGTCAGGGTTAGGATTGGACCTAGGGTTAGGGTAATGTTGAGGGCTAGGGTTAGAGAGACCGTCATGATTAGGATTGGACCTAGGTTTAGGGTTATGTTGACGGCTAGGGTTAGAGAGACGGTTAGGGTTATGATTTGACCTAGGGTTAGGGTTATGTTGAGGACTAGGTTTGAGAGACGGTTAGGGTGAGGATTGGACCTAGGGGTAGGGTTATGTTGAGGGCTAGGTTTAGAGAGATGGTTAGGGTTAGGATTGGACCTAGGGTTAGGGTTATGTTGAGGGCTAGTGTTAGAGAAACGGTAGGGTTAGGATGGACCTAGGGTTAGAGTTATGTTGAGGGCTAGGGTAGAGGGACGGTTAGGGTTAGGATTGGACCTAGGGTTAGGGTTATGTTGAGGGCTAGGGTTAGAGAACGGTTAGGATTAGGATTGGACCTAGGGTTAGGGTTATTTTGAGGGCTAGTGTTAGAGAGACGGTCAGGGTTAGGATTGAACCTAGGGTTAGGGTTAGGTTGAGGGCTAGGGTTACAGAGACGGTTAGGGTTAGGATTGGACCTAGGGTTAGTGTCATATTGAGGGCTAATGTTAGAAAGACGGTTAGGGTAAGATTGGCCCTAGGGTTAGGGTTATGTTGAGGGCTAGGGTTAGAGAGACGGTTAGGGTGAGGATTGGACCTAGGGTTAGGGTTATGTTGAGGGTAGGGTTAGAGAGACGGTTAGGGTTAGGATTGGACCTAGGGTTAGGGTTATGTTGATGGCTAGGGATAGAGAGACAGTTAGGGTTAGGATTGGACCTAGGGTTAGGGTTATGTTGAGGGCTAGGGTTAGAGAGACGGTTAGGGTTAGGATTGGACCTAGGGTTAGGGTTATGTTGAGGGCTAGGGTTAGAGAGACGGTTAGGGTTAGGATTGGACTGAGGGTTAGGGTTAGATTGAGGGCTAGGGTTAGAGAGACGGTTAGGGTTAGGATTGGACCTAGGGTTAGAGTTATGTTGAGGGCTAGGGTTAGAGAGACGGTTAGGGTTAGGATTGGACCTAGGGTTAGGGTTATGTTGATGGCTAGGGTTAGAGAGACAGTTAGGGTTAGGATTGGACCTAGGGTTAGGGTTATGTTGAGGACTAGGGTTAGAGAGACGGTTAGGGTTAGGATTGGACCTACGGTTAGGGTTATGTTGAGGGCTAGGGTTAGAGAGACGGTTAGGGTTATGATTGGACCTAGGGTGAGGGTTATGTTGAGGGCTAGGGTTAGAAAGACGGTTAGGGTTAGGATTGGACCTAGGGTTAGATTTATGTTGAGGGCTAGGGTTAGAGAGACGGTTAGGGTTAGGATTGGACCTAGGGTTAGAGTTATGTTGAGGGCTAGGGTTAGAGAGACGGTTGGGGTTAGGATTGGACCTAGGGCTAGGTTTATATTGAGGGTTAGGGTTAGAGAGACGGTTAGGGTTAGGATTGGTCCTAGGGCTAGGGTTATGTTGAGGGCTAGGTTTAGAGAGACGGTTAGGGTTAGGATTGGACCTAGGGTTAGGGTTATGTTGAGGGCTAGTGTTAGAGAAACGGTTAGGGTTAGGATGGACCTAGGGTTAGAGTTATGTTGAGGGCTAGGGTTAGAGGGACGGTTAGGGTTAGGATTGGACCTAGGGTTAGGGTTATGTTGAGGGCTAGGGTTAGAGAGACGGTTAGGGTTAGGATTGGACCTAGGGTTAGGGTTATGTTGAGGGCTAGTGTTAGAGAGACGGTCAGGGTTAGGATTGGACCTAGGGTTAGGGTAATGTTGAGGGCTAGGGTTAGAGAGACCGTCATGATTAGGATTGGACCTAGGTTTAGGGTTATGTTGACGGCTAGGGTTAGAGAGACGGTTAGGGTTATGATTTCACCTAGGGTTAGGGTTATGTTGAGGGCTAGTGTTAGATAGACCGTCATGATTAGGATTGGACCTAGGCTTAGGGTTATGTTGACGGCTAGGGTTAGAGAGACGGTTAGGGTTACGATTTGACCAAGGGTTAGGGTTATGTTGAGGACTAGGTTTGAGAGACGGTTAGGGTTAGGATTGGACCTAGGGTTAGGGTTATGTTGAGGGCTAGGGTTAGAAAGAAGGTTAGGGTTAGGATTGGACCTAGGGTTAGGGTTATGTTGACGGCTAGGGTTAGAGAGACGGTTAGGGTTAGGATTCGACCTAGGGTTAGGGTTATGTTGAGGGCTAGGGTTAGAGAGACGGTTAGGTTTAGGATTGGACCTAGGGTTAGGGTTATGTTGAGGGCTAGGGATAGAGAGACGGTTAGGGTGAGGATTGGACATAGGGTTAGGGTTATGTTGAGGGCTAGTGTTAGAGAGACTGTTAGGGTTAGGATTGGGCCTAGGGTTAGAGTTATGTTGAGGGCTAGGGTTAGAGGGACGGTTAGGGTTAGGATTGGACCTCGAGTTTGGGTTATGTTGAGGGCTAGGGTTAGAGAGACGGTTAGGGTTAGGATTGGGCCTAGGGTTAGGGTTATGTTGAGGGCTAGGGTTAGAGGGACGGTTAGGGTTAGGATTGGACCTAGGGTTAGGGTTATGTTGAGGGCTAGGGTTAGAGAGACGGTTAGGGTTAGGATTGGACCTAGGATTAGGGTTATGTTGAGGGCTAGGGTTAGAGAGACGGTTAGGGTTAGGATTGGACCTAGGGTTAGGGTTATGTTGAGGGCTAGGGTTAGAGAGACCGTCATGATTAGGATTGGACCTAGGTTTAGGGTTATGTTGAGGGCTAGGGGTAGAGAGACGGTTAGTGTTAGGATTGGACCTAGGGTTAGAGTTATGTTGAGGGCTAGGGTTAGAGAGACGGTTAGGGTTAGGATTGTACCTAGGGCTAGGTTTATGTTGAGGGCTAGGGTTAGAGAGACTGTTAGGGTTAGGATTGGACCTAGGGCTAGGGTTATGTTGAGGGCTAGGGTTAGAGAGACGGTTAGGGTGAGGGTTGGACCTAGGGTTAGGGTTATGTTGAGGGCTAGGGTTAGAGAGACGGTTAGGGTTAGGATTGGACCTAGGGTTAAGTTTATGTTGAGGGCTAGGGGTAGAGAGACGGTTAGGTTTAGGATTGGACCTAGGGTTAGGGTTATGTTGAGGGCTAGGGTTAGAGAGACGGTTAGGTTTAGGATTGGACCTAGGGTTAGGGTTATGTTGAGGGCTAGTGTTAGAGAGACGTTTAGGGTTAGGATTGGACCTAGGGTTAGAGTTATTTTGAGGGCTAGGGTTAGAGGGACGGTTAGGGTTAGGTTTGGACTTAGGGTTAGGGTTATGTTGAGGGCTAGTGTTAGAGAAACGGTAGGGTTAGGATGGACCTAGGGTTAGAGTTATGTTGAGGGCTAGGGTTAGAGGGACGGTTAGGGTTAGGATTGGACCTAGGGTTAGGGTTATGTTGAGGGCTAGGGTTAGAGAGACGGTCAGGGTTAGGATTGGACCTAGGGTTAGGGTTATTTTGAGGGCTAGTGTTAGAGAGACGGTCAGGGTTAGGATTGAACCTAGGGTTAGGGTTAGGTTGAGGGCTAGGGTTACAGAGACGGTTAGGGTTAGGATTGGACCTAGGGTTAGTGTTATGTTGAGGGCTATGGTTAGAAAGACGGTTAGGGTAAGATTGGCCCTAGGGTTAGGGTTATGTTGAGGGCTAGGGTTAGAGAGACGGTTAGGGTGAGGATTGGACCTAGGGTTAGGGTTATGTTGAGGGTAGGGTTAGAGAGACGGTTAGGGTTAGGATTGGACCTAGGGTTAGGGTTATGTTGATGGCTAGGGATAGAGAGACAGTTAGGGTTAGGATTGGACCTAGGGTTAGGGTTATTTGAGGGCTAGGGTTAGAGAGACGGTTAGGGTTAGGATTGGACCTAGGGTTAGGGTTATGTTGAGGGCTAGGTTTAGAGAGACGGTTAGGGTTAGGATTGGACTTAGGGTTAGGGTTAGGTTGAGGGCTAGGGTTAGAGAGACGGTTAGGGTTAGGATTGGACTTAGGGTTAGGGTTAGGTTGAGGGCTAGGGTTAGAGAGACGGTTAGGGTTAGGATTGGACCTAGGGTTAGGGTTATGTTGATGGCTAGGGTTAGAGAGACAGTTAGGGTTAGGATTGGACCTAGGGTTAGGGTTATGTTGAGGGCTAGTGTTAGAGAAACGGTTAGGGTTAGGATGGACCTAGGGTTAGAGTTATGTTGAGGGCTAGGGTTAGAGGGACGGTTAGGGTTAGGATTGGACCTAGGGTTAGGGTTATGTTGAGGGCTAGGGTTAGAGAGACGGTTAGGGTTAGGATTGGACTTAGGGTTAGGGTTATGTTGAGGGCTAGTGTTAGAGAGACGGTCAGGGTTAGGATTGGACCTAGGGTTAGGGTAATGTTGAGGGCTAGGGTTAGAGAGACCGTCATGATTAGGATTGGACCTAGGTTTAGGGTTATGTTGACGGCTAGGGTTAGAGAGACGGTTAGGGTTATGATTTGACCTAGGGTTAGGGTTATGTTGAGGACTAGGTTTGAGAGACGGTTAGGGTTAGGATTGGACCTAGGGTTAGGGTTATGTTGAGGGCTAGGGTTAGAAAGACGGTTAGGGTTAGGATTGGACCTAGGGTTAGGGTTATGTTGACGGCTAGGGTTAGAGAGACGGTTAGGGTTAGGATTCGACCTAGGGTTAGGGTTATGTTGAGGGCTAGGGTTAGAGAGACGGTTAGGTTTAGGATTGGACCTAGGGTTAGGGTTATGTTGAGGGCTAGGGTTAGAGAGACGGTTAGGGTTAGGATTGGGCCTAGGGTTAGGGTTACGTTGAGGGCTAGGGTTAGAGAGACGGTTAGGGTTAGGATTGGACCTAGGGTTAGGGTTATGTTGAGGGCTAGGGTTAGAGAGACGGTTAGGGTGAGGATTGGACCTAGGGGTAGGGTTATGTTGAGGGCTAGGTTTAGAGAGACGGTTAGGGTTAGGATTGGACCTAGGGTTAGGGTTATGTTGAGGGCTAGTGTTAGAGAAACGGTAGGGTTAGGATGGACCTAGGGTTAGAGTTATGTTGAGGGCTAGGGTAGAGGGACGGTTAGGGTTAGGATTGGACCTAGGGTTAGGGTTATGTTGAGGGCTAGGGTTAGAGAACGGTTAGGATTAGGATTGGACCTAGGGTTAGGGTTATTTTGAGGGCTAGTGTTAGAGAGACGGTCAGGGTTAGGATTGAACCTAGGGTTAGGGTTAGGTTGAGGGCTAGGGTTACAGAGACGGTTAGGGTTAGGATTGGACCTAGGGTTAGTGTCATGTTGAGGGCTAATGTTAGAAAGACGGTTAGGGTAAGATTGGCCCTAGGGTTAGGGTTATGTTGAGGGCTAGGGTTAGAGAGACGGTTAGGGTGAGGATTGGACCTAGGGTTAGGGTTATGTTGAGGGTAGGGTTAGAGAGACGGTTAGGGTTAGGATTGGACCTAGGGTTAGGGTTATGTTGATGGCTAGGGATAGAGAGACAGTTAGGGTTAGGATTGGACCTAGGGTTAGGGTTATGTTGAGGGCTAGGGTTAGAGAGACGGTTAGGGTTAGGATTGGACCTAGGGTTAGGGTTATGTTGAGGGCTAGGGTTAGAGAGACGGTTAGGGTTAGGATTGGACTGAGGGGTAGGGTTAGATTGAGGGCTAGGGTTAGAGAGACGGTTAGGGTTAGGATTGGACCTAGGGTTAGAGTTATGTTGAGGGCTAGGGTTAGAGAGACGGTTAGGGTTAGGATTGGACCTAGGGTTAGGGTTATGTTGATGGCTAGGGTTAGAGAGACAGTTAGGGTTAGGATTGGACCTAGGGTTAGGGTTATGTTGAGGACTAGGGTTAGAGAGACGGTTAGGGTTAGGATTGGACCTACGGTTAGGGTTATGTTGAGGGCTAGGGTTAGAGAGACGGTTAGGGTTATGATTGGACCTAGGGTGAGGGTTATTTTGAGGGCTAGGGTTAGAAAGACGGTTAGGGTTAGGATTGGACCTAGGGTTAGATTTATGTTGAGGGCTAGGGTTAGAGAGACGGTTAGGGTTAGGATTGGACCTAGGGTTAGAGTTATGTTGAGGGCTAGGGTTAGAGAGACGGTTGGGGTTAGGATTGGACCTAGGGCTAGGTTTATGTTGAGGGTTAGGGTTAGAGAGACGGTTAGGGTTAGGATTGGTCCTAGGGCTAGGGTTATGTTGAGGGCTAGGTTTAGAGAGACGGTTAGGGTTAGGATTGGACCTAGGGTTAGGGTTATGTTGAGGGCTAGTGTTAGAGAGACGGTTTGGGTTAGGATGGACCTAGGGTTAGAGTTATGTTGAGGGCTAGGGTTAGAGGGACGGTTAGGGTTAGGATTGGACCTAGGGTTAGGGTTATGTTGAGGGCTAGGGTTAGAGAGACGGTTAGGGTTAGGATTGGACCTAGGGTTAGGGTTATGTTGAGGGCTAGTGTTAGAGAGACGGTCAGGGTTAGGATTGGACCTAGGGTTAGGGTAATGTTGAGGGCTAGGGTTAGAGAGACCGTCATGATTAGGATTGGACCTAGGTTTAGGGTTATGTTGACGGCTAGGGTTAGAGAGACGGTTAGGGTTATGATTTCACCTAGGGTTAGGGTTATGTTGAGGGCTAGTGTTAGATAGACCGTCATGATTAGGACTGGACCTAGGTTTAGGGTTATGTTGACGGCTAGGGTTAGAGAGACGGTTAGGGTTACGATTTGACCAAGGGTTAGGGTTATGTTGAGGACTAGGTTTGAGAGACGGTTAGGGTTAGGATTGGACCTAGGGTTAGGGTTATGTTGAGGGCTAGGGTTAGAAAGAAGGTTAGGGTTAGGATTGGACTTAGGGTTAGGGTTATGTTGACGGCTAGGGTTAGAGAGACGGTTAGGGTTAGGATTCGACCTAGGGTTAGGGTTATGTTGAGGGCTAGGGTTAGAGAGACGGTTAGGTTTAGGATTGGACCTAGGGTTAGGGTTATGTTGAGGGCTAGGGATAGAGAGACGGTTAGGGTGAGGATTGGACATAGGGTTAGGGTTATGTTGAGGGCTAGTGTTAGAGAGACTGTTAGGGTTAGGATTGGGCCTAGGGTTAGAGTTATGTTGAGGGCTAGGGTTAGAGGGACGGTTAGGGTTAGGATTGGACCTCGGGTTTGGGTTATGTTGAGGGCTAGGGTTAGAGAGACGGTTAGGGTTAGGATTGGGCCTAGGGTTAGGGTTATGTTGAGGGCTAGGGTTAGAGGGACGGTTAGGGTTAGGATTGGACCTAGGGTTAGGGTTATGTTGAGGGCTAGGGTTAGAGAGACGGTTAGGGTTAGGATTGGACCTAGGATTAGGGTTATGTTGAGGGCTAGGGTTAGAGAGACGGTTAGGGTTAGGATTGGACCTAGGGTTAGGGTTATGTTGAGGGCTAGGGTTAGAGAGACCGTCATGATTAGGATTGGACCTAGGTTTAGGGTTATGTTGAGGGCTAGGGGTAGAGAGACGGTTAGTGTTAGGATTGGACCTAGGGTTAGAGTTATGTTGAGGGCTAGGGTTAGAGAGACGGTTAGGGTTAGGATTGTACCTAGGGCTAGGTTTATGTTGAGGGCTAGGGTTAGAGAGACTGTTAGGGTTAGGATTGGACCTAGGGCTAGGGTTATGTTGAGGGCTAGGGTTAGAGAGACGGTTAGGGTGAGGGTTGGACCTAGGGTTAGGGTTATGTTGAGGGCTAGTGTTAGAGAGACGGTTAGGGTTAGGATTGGACTTGGGGTTAGAGTTATGTTGAGGGTTAGGGTTAGAGGGACGGTTAGGGTTAGGATTGGACCTAGGGTTAGGGTTATGTTGAGGGCTAGGTTTAGAGAGACGGTTAGGGTTAGGAATGGACCTAGGGTTAGGGTTATGTTGCGGGCTAAGGTTAGAGAGACGGTTAGGGTTAGGATTGGACCTAGGGTTAGGGTTATGTTGAGGGCTAGGGTTAGAGAGACGGTTAGGGTGAGGATTGGACCTAGGGTTAGGGTTATGTTGAGGGCTAGTGTTAGAGAGACTGTTACGGTTAGGATTGGACCTAGGGTTAGGGTTATGTTGAGGGCTAGGGTTAGTGGGACGGTTAGGGTTAGGACTGGACCTAGGGTTATTGTTATGTTAAGGGCTAGGGTTAGAGAGACGGTAAGGGTTAGGATTGGACATAGGGCTAGGGTTAGGTTGAGGGCTAGGGTTAGAGTGACGGTTAGGGTTAGGATTGGACCTAGGGTTAGGGTTATGTTGAGGGCTAGGGTTAGAGAGACGGTTAGGGTTAGGATTTGACCTAGGTTTAGGGTTAGGTTGAGGGCTAGGGTTACAGAGACGGTTAGGGTTAGGATTGGACCTAGGGTTAGGGTTATGTTGAGGGCTAGGGTTAGAAAGACGGTTAGGGTTAAGATTGGCCCTAGGGTTATGGTTATGTTGAGGGCTAGGGTTAGAGAGACGGTTAGGGTGAGGATTGGACCTAGGGTTAGGGTTATGTTGAGGGCTAGGGTTAGAGAGACGGTTAGGGTTAGGATTGGACCTAGGGTTAAGTTTATGTTGAGGGCTAGGGTTAGAGAGACGGTTAGGTTTAGGATTGGACCTAGGGTTAGGGTTATGTTGAGGGCTAGGGTTAGAGAGACGGTTAGGTTTAGGATTGGACCTAGGGTTAGGGTTATGTTGAGGGCTAGTGTTAGAGAGACGTTTAGGGTTAGGATTGGACCTAGGGTTAGAGTTATTTTGAGGGCTAGGGTTAGAGGGACGGTTAGGGTTAGGTTTGGACTTAGGGTTAGGGTTATGTTGAGGGCTAGGGTTAGAGAGACGGTTAGGGTTAGGATTGGACCTAGGGTTAGGGTTATGTTGAGGGCTAGTGTTAGAGAGACGGTCAGGGTTAGGATTGGACCTAGGATTAGGGTTATGTTGAGGGCTAGGATTAGAGAGACCGTCATGATAAGGATTGGACCTAGGTTTAGGGTTATGTTGAGGGCTAGGGTTAGAGAGACAGTTAGGGTTACGATTTGACCTAGGGTTAGGGTTATGTTGAGGGCTAGGGTTAGAGAGACGGTTAGGGTTAGGATTGGACCTAGGGTTAGGGTTATGTTGAGGGCTAGGGTTAGAGAGACGGTTAGGGTTAGGATTGGACCTAGGCTTAGGGTTATGTTGAGGGCTAGGGTTAGAGAGACGGTCAGGGTTTGGATTGGACCTAGGGTTAGGGTTATTTGAGGGCTAGGGTTACAGAGACCGTCAGGGTTAGGATTGGACCTAGGTTTAGGGTTATGTTGAGGGCTAGGTTTAGAGAGACAGTTAGGGTTACGATTTGACCTAGGGTTAGTGTTATGTTGAGGGCTAGGGTTAGAGAGACGGTTAGGGTTAGGATTGGACCTAGGGTTAGGGTTATGTTCAGGGCTAGTGTTAGAGAGACGGTTAGGGTTAGGATTGGACCTAGGGTTGGATTTATGTTGAGGGCTAGGTTTAGAGAGACGGTTATGGTTAGGATTGGACCTAGGGTTAGGGTTATGTTGAGGGCAAGTGTTAGAGAGACGGTCAGGGTTAGGATTGGACCTAGGGTTAGGGTTATTTGAGGGCTAGGGTTAGAGAGACCGTCAGGGTTAGGATTGGACCTAGGTTTTGGGTTATGTTGAGGGCTAGGGTTAGAGAGACAGTTAGGGTTACGATTTGACCTAGGGTTAGGGTTATGTTGAGGGCTAGGGTTAGAGAGACGGTTAGGGTTAGGATTGGACCTAGGGTTAGGGTTATGTTCAGGGCTAGTGTTAGAGAGAAGGTTAGGGTTAGGATTGGACCTAGGGTTAGAGTTATGTTGAGGGCTGGTTTAGAGAGACGGTTAGGGTTAGGATTGGACCTAGGGTTAGGGTTATGTTGAGGGCTAGGTTTAGAGAGACGGTTGGGGTTAGGATTGGACCTAGGCTTAGGGTTATGTTGAGGGCTAGGGTTACAGAGACGGTTAGCGTGAGGATTGGACCTAGGGTTAGAGTTATGTTGAGGGCTAGGGTTAGAGAGACGGTTAGGGTTAGGATTGGACCTAGGGTTAGGGTTATGTTGAGGGCTAGGGTTAGAGAGATAGTTAGGTTTAAGATTGGACCTAGTGTTAGGGTTATGTTGAGGGGTAGGGTTAGAGAGACGGTTAGGTTTAGGATTGGACCTAGGGTTGCTGTTATGTTGAGGGCTAGGGTTAGAGAGACGGTTAGGGTTAGGATTGGACCTAGGGTTAGAGTTATGTTGAGGGCTAGGGTTAGAGAGACGGTTAGTGTTAGGATAGGACCTAGGGTTAGAGTTATGTTGAGGGCTAGGGTTAGAGAGACGGTTAGGGTTAGGATTGTACCTAGGGCTAGGTTTATGTTGAGGGCTAGGGTTAGAGAGACGGTTAGGGTTAGGATTGGACCTAGGGTTAGGGTTATGTTGAGGGCTAGGGTTAGAGAGACGGTTAGGGTGAGGGTTGGACCTAGGGTTAGGCTTTTGTTGAGGGCTAGTGTTAGAGAGACGGTTAGGGTTAGGATTGGACTTGGGGTTAGAGTTATGTTGAGGGTTAGGGTTAGAGGGACGGTTAGGGTTAGGATTGGACCTAGGGTTAGGGTTATGTTGAGGGCTAGGTTTAGAGAGACGGTTAGCGTTAGGATTGGACCTAGGGTTAGGGTTATGTTGAGGGCTAAGCTTAGAGAGACGGTTAGGGTTAGGATTGGACCTAGGGTTAGGGTTATGTTGAGGGCTAGGGTTAGAGAGACTGTTAGGGTGAGGATTGGACCTAGGGTTAGGGTTATGTTGAGTGCTAGTGTTAGAGAGACTGTTAGGGTTAGGATTGGACCTAGGGTTAGGGTTATGTTGAGGGCTAGGTTTAGTGGGACGGTTAGGGTTAGGACTGGACCTAGGGTTAGGGTTATGTTAAGGGCTAGGGTTAGAGAGACGGTTAGGTTTAGGATTGGACCTAGGGCTAGGGTTAGGTTGAGGGCTAGGGTTAGAGTGATGGTTAGGGTTAGGATTGGACCTAGGGTTAGGGTTATGTTGAGGGCTAGGATTAGAGAGACGGTTAGGGTTAGGATTGGACCTAGGGTTAGGGTTAGGTTGAGGGCTAGGGTTACAGAGACGGTTAGGGTTAGGATTGGACCTAGGGTTAGGGTTATGTTGAGGGCTAGGGTTAGAAGGCGGTTAGGGTTAAGATTGGCCCTAGGGTTAGGGTTATGTTGAGGGCTAGGGTTAGAGAGACGGTTAGGGTGAGGATTGGACCTAGGGTTAGGGTTATGTTGAGGGCTAGGGTTAGAGAGACGGTTAGGGTTAGGATTGGACCTAGGGTTAGGGTTATGTTGAGGGCTAGGTTTAGAGAGACGGTTAGGGTGAGGATTGGACCTAGGGTTAGAGTTATGTTCAGGGCTAGGGTTAGAGAGACGGTTAGGGTTAGGATTGGACCTAGGGTTAGGGTTATGTTGATGGCTAGGGTTAGAGAGACAGTTAGGGTTAGTATTGGACCTAGGGTTAGGGTTATGTTGAGGGCTAGGGTTAGAGAGACGGTTAGGGTTAGGATTGTACCTAGGGTTAGGGTTATGTTGAGGGTTAGGGTTAGAGAGTCGGTTAGGGTTAGGATTGGACTTAGGGTTAGGGTTATGTTGAGGGCTAGGGTTAGAGAGACGGTTAGGGTTAGGATTGGACCTAGGGTTAGAGTTATGTTGAGGGCTAGGTTTAGAGAGACGGTTATGGTTAGGATAGGACCTAGGGTTAGGGTTATGTTGATGTCTAGGGTTAGAGATACAGTTAGGGTTAGGATTGGACCTAGGGTTAGGGTTATGTTCACGGCTAGGGTTAGAGAGACGGTTAGGGTTAGGATTGGACCTAGGGTTAGGGTTATGTTGAGGGCTAGGGTTAGAGAGACGGTTAGGGTTAGCATTGGACCTAGGGCTAGGTTTATGTTGAGGGTTAGGGTTAGAGAGACGGTTAGGGTTAGGATTGGACCTACGGTTAGGGTTATGTTCAGGGCTAGGTTTAGAGAGACGGTTAGGGTGAGGATTGGACCTAGGGTTAGAGTTATGTTGAGGGCTAGGGTTAGAGAGACGGTTATGGTTAGGATAGGACCTAGGGTTAGGGTTATGTTGATGGCTAGGGTTAGAGATACAGTTAGGGTTAGGATTGGACCTAGGGTTAGGGTTATGTTGACGGCTAGGGTTAGAGAGACGGTTAGGGTTAGGATTGGACCTAGGGTTAGATTTATGTTGAGGGCTAGGGTTAGAGAGACGGTTAGAGTTAGCATTGGACCTAGGGCTAGGTTTATGTTGAGGGTTAGGGTTAGAGAGACGGTTAGGGTTAGGATTGGACCTACGGTTAGGGTTATGTTCATGGCTAGGTTTAGAGAGACGGTTAGGGTTTGGATTGGACCTAGGGTTAGGGTTATGTTGAGGGCTAGGGTTAGAGAGACGGTTAGGGTTAGGATTGGACCTAGGGTTAAGTTTATGTTGAGGGCTAGGGTTAGAGAGACGGTTAGGTTTAGGATTGGACCTAGGGTTAGGGTTATGTTGAGGGCTAGTGTTAGAGAGACGTTTAGGGTTAGGATTGGACCTAGGGTTAGAGTTATTTTGAGGGCTAGGGTTAGAGGGACGGTTAGGGTTAGGTTTGGACTTAGGGTTAGGGTTATGTTGAGGGCTAGTGTTAGAGAAACGGGAGGGTTAGGATGGACCTAGGGTTAGAGTTATGTTGAGGGCTAGGGTTAGAGGGACGGTTAGGGTTAGGATTGGACCTAGGGTTAGGGTTATGTTGAGGGCTAGTGTTAGAGAGACGGTCAGGGTTAGGATTGAACCTAGGGTTAGGGTTAGGTTGAGGGCTAGGGTTACAGAGACGGTTAGGGTTAGGATTGGACCTAGGGTTAGTGTTATGTTGTTGGCTATGGTTAGAAAGACGGTTAGGGTAAGATTGGCCCTAGGGTTAGGGTTATGTTGAGGGCTAGGGTTAGAGAGACGGTTAGGGTGAGGATTGGACCTAGGGTTAGGGTTATGTTGAGGGTAGGGTTAGAGAGACGGTTAGGGTTAGGATTGGACCTAGGGTTAGGGTTATGTTGATGGCTAGGGATAGAGAGACAGTTAGGGTTAGGATTGGACCTAGGGTTAGGGTTATGTTGAGGGCTAGGGTTAGAGAGACGGTTAGGGTTAGGATTGGACCTAGGGTTAGGGTTATGTTGAGGGCTGGGGTTAGAGAGACGGTTAGGGTTAGGATTGGACTTAGGGTTAGGGTTAGGTTGAGGGCTAGGGTTAGAGAGACGGTTAGTGTTAGGATTGGACCTAGGGTTAGAGTTATGTTGAGGGCTAGGGTTAGAGAGACGGTTAGGGTTAGGATTGGACCTAGGGTTAGGGTTATGTTGATGGCTAGGGTTAGAGAGACAGTTAGGGTTAGGATTGGACCTAGGGTTAGGGTTATGTTGAGGACTAGGGTTGAGAGACGGTTAGGGTTAGGATTGGACCTAGGGTGAGGGTTATGTTGAGGGCTAGGTTTAGAAAGACGGTTAGGGTTAGGATTGGACCTAGGGTTAGGGTTATGTTGAGGGCTAGTGTTAGAGAGACGGTCAGGGTTAGGATTGGACCTAGGGTTAGGGTAATGTTGAGGGCTAGGGTTAGAGAGACCGTCATGATTAGGATTGGACCTAGGTTTAGGGTTATGTTGACGGCTAGGGTTAGAGAGACTGTTAGGGTTACGATTTGACCTAGGGTTAGGGTTATGTTGAGGACTAGGTTTGAGAGACGGTTAGGGTTAGGATTGGACCTAGGGTTAGGGTTATGTTGAGGGCTAGGGTTAGAAAGACGGTTAGGGTTAGGATTGGACCTAGGGTTAGGGTTATGTTGACGGCTAGGGTTAGAGAGACGGTTAGGGTTAGGATTCGACCTAGGGTTAGGGTATGTTGAGGGCTAGGGTTAGAGAGACGGTTAGGTTTAGGATTGGACCTAGGGTTAGGGTTATGTTGAGGGCTAGGGATAGAGAGACGGTTAGGGTGAGGATTGGACCTAGGGTTAGGGTTATGTTGAGGGCTAGTGTTAGAGAGACTGTTAGGGTTAGGATTGGGCCTAAGGTTAGAGTTATGTTGAGGGCTAGGGTTAGAGGGACGGTTAGGGTTAGGATTGGACCTCGGGTTAGGGTTATGTTGAGGGCTAGGGTTAGAGAGACGGTTAGGGTTAGGATTGGGCCTAGGGTTAGGGTTATGTTGAGGGCTAGGGTTAGAGAGACGGTTAGGGTTAGGATTGGACCTAGGGTTAGGGTTATGTTGAGGGCTAGGGTTAGAGAGACGGTTAGGGTGAGGATTGGACCTAGGGGTAGGGTTATGTTGAGGGCTAGGTTTAGAGAGACGGTTAGGGTTAGGATTGGACCTAGGGTTAGGGTTATGTTGAGGGCTAGTGTTAGAGAAACGGTAGGGTTAGGATGGACCTAGGGTTAGAGTTATGTTGAGGGCTAGGGTAGAGGGACGGTTAGGGTTAGGATTGGACCTAGGGTTAGGGTTATGTTGAGGGCTAGGGTTAGAGAGACGGTTAGGATTAGGATTGGACCTAGGGTTAGGGTTATTTTGAGGGCTAGTGTTAGAGAGACGGTCAGGGTTAGGATTGAACCTAGGGTTAGGGTTAGGTTGAGGGCTAGGGTTACAGAGACGGTTAGGGTTAGGATTGGACCAAGTGTTAGTGTCATGTTGAGGGCTAGGGTTAGAAAGACGGTTAGGGTAAGATTGGACCTAGGGTTAGGGTTATGTTGAGGGTAGGGTTAGAGAGACGGTTAGGGTTAGGATTGGACCTAGGGTTAGGGTTATGTTGATGGCTAGGGATAGAGAGACAGTTAGGGTTAGGATTGGACCTAGGGTTAGGGTTATGTTGAGGGCTAGGGTTAGAGAGACGGTTAGGGTTAGGATTGGACCTAGGGTTAGGGTTATGTTGAGGGCTAGGGTTAGAGAGACGGTTAGGGTTAGGATTGGACCTACGGTTAGGGTTATGTTGAGGGCTAGGGTTAGAGAGACGGTTAGGGTTATGATTGGACCTAGGGTGAGGGTTATGTTGAGGGCTAGGGTTAGAAAGACGGTTAGGGTTAGGATTGGACCTAGGGTTAGATTTATGTTGAGGGCTAGGGTTAGAGAGACGGTTAGGGTTAGGATTGGACCTAGGGTTAGAGTTATGTTGAGGGCTAGGGTTAGAGAGACGGTTGGGGTTAGGATTGGACCTAGGGCTAGGTTTATGTTGAGGGTTAGGGTTAGAGAGACGGTTAGGGTTAGGATTGGACCTAGGGCTAGGGTTATGTTGAGGGCTAGGTTTAGAGAGACGGTTAGGGTTAGGATTGGACCTAGGGTTAGGGTTATGTTGAGGGCTAGTGTTAGAGAAACGGTTAGGGTTAGGATGGACCTAGGGTTAGAGTTATGTTGAGGGCTAGGGTTAGAGGGACTGTTAGGGTTAGGATTGGACCTAGGGTTAGGGTTATGTTGAGGGCTAGGGTTAGAGAGACGGTTAGGGTTAGGATTGGACCTAGGGTTAGGGTTATGTTGAGGGCTAGTGTTAGAGAGACGGTCAGGGTTAGGATTGGACCTAGGGTTAGGGTAATGTTGAGGGCTAGGGTTAGAGAGACCGTCATGATTAGGATTGGACCTAGGTTTAGGGTTATGTTGACGGCTAGGGTTAGAGAGACGGTTAGGGTTATGATTTCACCAGGGTTAGGGTTATGTTGAGGGCTAGTGTTAGATAGACCGTCATGATTAGGATTGGACCTAGGTTTAGGGTTATGTTGACGGCTAGGGTTAGAGAGACGGTTAGGGTTACGATTTGACCTAGGGTTAGGGTTATGTTGAGGACTAGGTTTGAGAGACGGTTAGGGTTAGTATTGGACCTAGGGTTAGGGTTATGTTGAGGGCTAGGGTTAGAAAGAAGGTTAGGGTTAGGATTGGACCTAGGGTTAGGGTTATGTTGACGGCTAGGGTTAGAGAGACGGTTAGGGTTAGGATTCGACCTAGGGTTAGGGTTATGTTGAGGGCTAGGGTTAGAGAGACGGTTAGGTTTAGGATTGGACCTAGGGTTAGGGTTATGTTGAGGGCTAGGGATAGAGAGACGGTTAGGGTGAAAATTGGACATAGGGTTAGGGTTATGTTGAGGGCTAGTGTTAGAGAGACTGTTAGGGTTAGGATTGGGCCTAGGGTTAGAGTTATGTTGAGGGCTAGGGTTAGAGGGACGGTTAGGGTTAGGATTGGACCTCGGGTTTGGGTTATGTTGAGGGCTAGGGTTAGAGAGACGGTTAGGGTTAGGATTGGGCCTAGGGTTAGGGTTATGTTGAGGGCTAGGGTTAGAGAGACGGTTAGGGTTAGGATTGGACCTAGGGTTAGGGTTATGTTGAGGGCTAGGGTTAGAGAGACGGTTAGGGTTAGGATTGGACCTAGGATTAGGGTTATGTTGAGGGCTAGGGTTAGAGAGACGGTTAGGGTTAGGATTGGACCTAGGGTTAGGGTTATGTTGAGGGCTAGGGTTAGAGAGACCGTCATGATTAGGATTGGACCTAGGTTTAGGGTTATGTTGAGGGCTAGGGGTAGAGAGACGGTTAGTGTTAGGATTGGACCTAGGGTTAGAGTTATGTTGAGGGCTAGGGTTAGAGAGACGGTTAGGGTTAGGATTGTACCTAGGGCTAGGTTTATGTTGAGGGCTAGGGTTAGAGAGACTGTTAGGGTTAGGATTGGACCTAGGGCTAGGGTTATGTTGAGGGCTAGGGTTAGAGAGACGGTTAGGGTGAGGGTTGGACCTAGGGTTAGGGTTATGTTGAGGGCTAGTGTTAGAGAGACGGTTAGGGTTAGGATTGGACTTGGGGTTAGAGTTATGTTGAGGGTTAGGGTTAGAGGGACGGTTAGGGTTAGGATTGGACCTAGGGTTAGGGTTATGTTGAGGGCTAGGTTTAGAGAGACGGTTAGGGTTAGGAATGGACCTAGGGTTAGGGTTATGTTGAGGGCTAAGGTTAGAGAGACGGTTAGGGTTAGGATTGGACCTAGGGTTAGGGTTATGTTGAGGGCTAGGGTTAGAGAGACGGTTAGGGTGAGGATTGGACCTAGGGTTAGGGTTATGTTGAGGGCTAGTGTTAGAGAGACTGTTACGGTTAGGATTGGACCTAGGGTTAGGGTTATGTTGAGGGCTAGGGTTAGTGGGACGGTTAGGGTTAGGACTGGACCTAGGGTTAGGGTTATGTTAAGGGCTAGGGTTAGAGAGACGGTAAGGGTTAGGATTGGACATAGGGCTAGGGTTAGGTTGAGGGCTAGGGTTAGAGTGACGGTTAGGGTTAGGATTGGACCTAGGGTTAGGGTTATGTTGAGGGCTAGGGTTAGAGAGACGGTTAGGGTTAGAATTGGACCTAGGGTTAGGGTTAGGTTGAGGGCTAGGGTTACAGAGACGGTTAGGGTTAGGATTGGACCTAGGGTTAGGGTTATGTTGAGGGCTAGGGTTAGAAAGACGGTTAGGGTAAAGATTGGCCCTAGGGTTATGGTTATGTTGAGGGCTAGGGTTAGAGAGACGGTTAGGGTGAGGATTGGACCTAGGGTTAGGGTTATGTTGAGGGCTAGGGTTAGAGAGACGGTTAGGGTTAGGATTGGACCTAGGGTTAAGTTTATGTTGAGGGCTAGGGTTAGAGAGACGGTTAGGTTTAGGATTGGACCTAGGGTTAGGGTTATGTTGAGGGCTAGGGTTAGAGAGACAGTTAGGGTTAGGATTGGACCTAGGGTTAGGGTTATGTTGAGGGCTAGGGTTAGAGAGACGGTTAGGGTTAGGATTGGACCTAGGGTTAGGGTTATGTTGAGGGCTAGGGTTAGAGAGACGGTTAGGGTTAGGATTGGACCTACGGTTAGGGTTATGTTGAGGGCTAGGGTTAGAGAGACGGTTAGGGTTATGATTGGACCTAGGGTGAGGGTTATGTTGAGGGCTAGGGTTAGAAAGACGGTTAGGGTTAGGATTGGACCTAGGGTTAGATTTATGTTGAGGGCTAGGGTTAGAGAGACGGTTAGGGTTAGGATTGGACCTAGGGTTAGAGTTATGTTGAGGGCTAGGGTTAGAGAGACGGTTGGGGTTAGGATTGGACCTAGGGCTAGGTTTATGTTGAGGGTTAGGGTTAGAGAGACGGTTAGGGTTAGGATTGGACCTAGGGTTAGGGTTATGTTGAGGGCTAGGGTTAGAGAGACCGTCATGATTAGGATTGGACCTAGGTTTAGGGTTATGTTGAGGGCTATGGGTAGAGAGACGGTTAGTGTTAGGATTGGACCTAGGGTTAGAGTTATGTTGAGGGCTAGGGTTAGAGAGACGGTTAGGGTTAGGATTGTACCTAGGGCTAGGTTTATGTTGAGGGCTAGGGTTAGAGAGACTGTTAGGGTTAGGATTGGACCTAGGGCTAGGGTTATGTTGAGGGCTAGGTTTAGAGAGACGGTTAGGGTGAGGGTTGGACCTAGGGTTAGGGTTATGTTGAGGGCTAGTGTTAGAGAGACGGTTAGGGTTAGGATTGGACTTGGGGTTAGAGTTATGTTGAGGGTTAGGGTTAGAGGGACGGTTAGGGTTAGGATTGGACCTAGGGTTAGGGTTATGTTAAGGGCTAGGGTTAGAGAGACGGTAAGGGTTAGGATTGGACATAGGGCTAGAGTTAGGTTGAGGGCTAGGGTTAGAGTGACGGTTAGGGTTAGGATTGGACCTAGGGTTAGGGTTATGTTGAGGGCTAGGGTTAGAGAGACGGTTAGGGTTAGAATTGGACCTAGGGTTAGGGTTAGGTTGAGGGCTAGGGTTACAGAGACGGTTAGGGTTAGGATTGGACCTAGGGTTAGGGTTATGTTGAGGGCTAGGGTTAGAAAGACGGTTAGGGTTAAGATTGGCCCTAGGGTTATGGTTATGTTGAGGGCTAGGGTTAGAGAGACGGTTAGGGTGAGGATTGGACCTAGGGTTAGGGTTATGTTGAGGGCTAGGGTTAGAGAGACGGTTAGGGTTAGGATTGGACCTAGGGTTAAGTTTATGTTGAGGGCTAGGGTTAGAGAGACGGTTAGGTTTAGGATTGGACCTCGGGTTAGGGTTATGTTGAGGGCTAGGGTTAGAGAGACGGTTAGGGTTAGGATTGGGCCTAGGGTTAGGGTTATGTTGAGGGCTAGGGTTAGAGAGACGGTTAGGGTTAGGATTGGACCTAGGGTTAGGGTTATGTTGAGGGCTAGGGTTAGAGAGACGGTTAGGGTGAGGATTGGACCTAGGGGTAGGGTTATGTTGAGGGCTAGGTTTAGAGAGACGGTTAGGGTTAGGATTGGACCTAGGGTTAGGGTTATGTTGAGGGCTAGTGTTAGAGAAACGGTAGGGTTAGGATGGACCTAGGGTTAGAGTTATGTTGAGGGCTAGGGTAGAGGGACGGTTAGGGTTAGGATTGGACCTAGGGTTAGGGTTATGTTGAGGGCTAGGGTTAGAGAGACGGTTAGGATTAGGATTGGACCTAGGGTTAGGGTTATTTTGAGGGCTAGTGTTAGAGAGACGGTCAGGGTTAGGATTGAACCTAGGGTTAGGGTTAGGTTGAGGGCTAGGGTTACAGAGACGGTTAGGGTTAGGATTGGACCAAGTGTTAGTGTCATGTTGAGGGCTAGGGTTAGAAAGACGGTTAGGGTAAGATTGGACCTAGGGTTAGGGTTATGTTGAGGGTAGGGTTAGAGAGACGGTTAGGGTTAGGATTGGACCTAGGGTTAGGGTTATGTTGATGGCTAGGGATAGAGAGACAGTTAGGGTTAGGATTGGACCTAGGGTTAGGGTTATGTTGAGGGCTAGGGTTAGAGAGACGGTTAGGGTTAGGATTGGACCTAGGGTTAGGGTTATGTTGAGGGCTAGGGTTAGAGAGACGGTTAGGGTTAGGATTGGACCTACGGTTAGGGTTATGTTGAGGGCTAGGGTTAGAGAGACGGTTAGGGTTATGATTGGACCTAGGGTGAGGGTTATGTTGAGGGCTAGGGTTAGAAAGACGGTTAGGGTTAGGATTGGACCTAGGGTTAGATTTATGTTGAGGGCTAGGGTTAGAGAGACGGTTAGGGTTAGGATTGGACCTAGGGTTAGAGTTATGTTGAGGGCTAGGGTTAGAGAGACGGTTGGGGTTAGGATTGGACCTAGGGCTAGGTTTATGTTGAGGGTTAGGGTTAGAGAGACGGTTAGGGTTAGGATTGGACCTAGGGCTAGGGTTATGTTGAGGGCTAGGTTTAGAGAGACGGTTAGGGTTAGGATTGGACCTAGGGTTAGGGTTATGTTGAGGGCTAGTGTTAGAGAAACGGTTAGGGTTAGGATGGACCTAGGGTTAGAGTTATGTTGAGGGCTAGGGTTAGAGGGACTGTTAGGGTTAGGATTGGACCTAGGGTTAGGGTTATGTTGAGGGCTAGGGTTAGAGAGACGGTTAGGGTTAGGATTGGACCTAGGGTTAGGGTTATGTTGAGGGCTAGTGTTAGAGAGACGGTCAGGGTTAGGATTGGACCTAGGGTTAGGGTAATGTTGAGGGCTAGGGTTAGAGAGACCGTCATGATTAGGATTGGACCTAGGTTTAGGGTTATGTTGACGGCTAGGGTTAGAGAGACGGTTAGGGTTATGATTTCACCAGGGTTAGGGTTATGTTGAGGGCTAGTGTTAGATAGACCGTCATGATTAGGATTGGACCTAGGTTTAGGGTTATGTTGACGGCTAGGGTTAGAGAGACGGTTAGGGTTACGATTTGACCTAGGGTTAGGGTTATGTTGAGGACTAGGTTTGAGAGACGGTTAGGGTTAGTATTGGACCTAGGGTTAGGGTTATGTTGAGGGCTAGGGTTAGAAAGAAGGTTAGGGTTAGGATTGGACCTAGGGTTAGGGTTATGTTGACGGCTAGGGTTAGAGAGACGGTTAGGGTTAGGATTCGACCTAGGGTTAGGGTTATGTTGAGGGCTAGGGTTAGAGAGACGGTTAGGTTTAGGATTGGACCTAGGGTTAGGGTTATGTTGAGGGCTAGGGATAGAGAGACGGTTAGGGTGAAAATTGGACATAGGGTTAGGGTTATGTTGAGGGCTAGTGTTAGAGAGACTGTTAGGGTTAGGATTGGGCCTAGGGTTAGAGTTATGTTGAGGGCTAGGGTTAGAGGGACGGTTAGGGTTAGGATTGGACCTCGGGTTTGGGTTATGTTGAGGGCTAGGGTTAGAGAGACGGTTAGGGTTAGGATTGGGCCTAGGGTTAGGGTTATGTTGAGGGCTAGGGTTAGAGAGACGGTTAGGGTTAGGATTGGACCTAGGGTTAGGGTTATGTTGAGGGCTAGGGTTAGAGAGACGGTTAGGGTTAGGATTGGACCTAGGATTAGGGTTATGTTGAGGGCTAGGGTTAGAGAGACGGTTAGGGTTAGGATTGGACCTAGGGTTAGGGTTATGTTGAGGGCTAGGGTTAGAGAGACCGTCATGATTAGGATTGGACCTAGGTTTAGGGTTATGTTGAGGGCTAGGGGTAGAGAGACGGTTAGTGTTAGGATTGGACCTAGGGTTAGAGTTATGTTGAGGGCTAGGGTTAGAGAGACGGTTAGGGTTAGGATTGTACCTAGGGCTAGGTTTATGTTGAGGGCTAGGGTTAGAGAGACTGTTAGGGTTAGGATTGGACCTAGGGCTAGGGTTATGTTGAGGGCTAGGGTTAGAGAGACGGTTAGGGTGAGGGTTGGACCTAGGGTTAGGGTTATGTTGAGGGCTAGTGTTAGAGAGACGGTTAGGGTTAGGATTGGACTTGGGGTTAGAGTTATGTTGAGGGTTAGGGTTAGAGGGACGGTTAGGGTTAGGATTGGACCTAGGGTTAGGGTTATGTTGAGGGCTAGGTTTAGAGAGACGGTTAGGGTTAGGAATGGACCTAGGGTTAGGGTTATGTTGAGGGCTAAGGTTAGAGAGACGGTTAGGGTTAGGATTGGACCTAGGGTTAGGGTTATGTTGAGGGCTAGGGTTAGAGAGACGGTTAGGGTGAGGATTGGACCTAGGGTTAGGGTTATGTTGAGGGCTAGTGTTAGAGAGACTGTTACGGTTAGGATTGGACCTAGGGTTAGGGTTATGTTGAGGGCTAGGGTTAGTGGGACGGTTAGGGTTAGGACTGGACCTAGGGTTAGGGTTATGTTAAGGGCTAGGGTTAGAGAGACGGTAAGGGTTAGGATTGGACATAGGGCTAGGGTTAGGTTGAGGGCTAGGGTTAGAGTGATGGTTAGGGTTAGGATTGGACCTAGGGTTAGGGTTATGTTGAGGGCTAGGGTTAGAGAGACGGTTAGGGTTAGAATTGGACCTAGGGTTAGGGTTAGGTTGAGGGCTAGGGTTACAGAGACGGTTAGGGTTAGGATTGGACCTAGGGTTAGGGTTATGTTGAGGGCTAGGGTTAGAAAGACGGTTAGGGTAAAGATTGGCCCTAGGGTTATGGTTATGTTGAGGGCTAGGGTTAGAGAGACGGTTAGGGTGAGGATTGGACCTAGGGTTAGGGTTATGTTGAGGGCTAGGGTTAGAGAGATGGTTAGGGTTAGGATTGGACCTAGGGTTAAGTTTATGTTGAGGGCTAGGGTTAGAGAGACGGTTAGGTTTAGGATTGGACCTAGGGTTAGGGTTATGTTGAGGGCTAGGGTTAGAGAGACAGTTAGGGTTAGGATTGGACCTAGGGTTAGGGTTATGTTGAGGGCTAGGGTTAGAGAGACGGTTAGGGTTAGGATTGGACCTAGGGTTAGGGTTATGTTGAGGGCTAGTGTTAGAGAAACGGTAGGGTTAGGATGGACCTAGGGTTAGAGTTATGTTGAGGGCTAGGGTAGAGGGACGGTTAGGGTTAGGATTGGACCTAGGGTTAGGGTTATGTTGAGGGCTAGGGTTAGAGAGACGGTTAGGATTAGGATTGGACCTAGGGTTAGGGTTATTTTGAGGGCTAGTGTTAGAGAGACGGTCAGGGTTAGGATTGAACCTAGGGTTAGGGTTAGGTTGAGGGCTAGGGTTACAGAGACGGTTAGGGTTAGGATTGGACCAAGTGTTAGTGTCATGTTGAGGGCTAGGGTTAGAAAGACGGTTAGGGTAAGATTGGACCTAGGGTTAGGGTTATGTTGAGGGTAGGGTTAGAGAGACGGTTAGGGTTAGGATTGGACCTAGGGTTAGGGTTATGTTGATGGCTAGGGATAGAGAGACAGTTAGGGTTAGGATTGGACCTAGGGTTAGGGTTATGTTGAGGGCTAGGGTTAGAGAGACGGTTAGGGTTAGGATTGGACCTAGGGTTAGGGTTATGTTGAGGGCTAGGGTTAGAGAGACGGTTAGGGTTAGGATTGGACCTACGGTTAGGGTTATGTTGAGGGCTAGGGTTAGAGAGACGGTTAGGGTTATGATTGGACCTAGGGTGAGGGTTATGTTGAGGGCTAGGGTTAGAAAGACGGTTAGGGTTAGGATTGGACCTAGGGTTAGATTTATGTTGAGGGCTAGGGTTAGAGAGACGGTTAGGGTTAGGATTGGACCTAGGGTTAGAGTTATGTTGAGGGCTAGGGTTAGAGAGACGGTTGGGGTTAGGATTGGACCTAGGGCTAGGTTTATGTTGAGGGTTAGGGTTAGAGAGACGGTTAGGGTTAGGATTGGACCTAGGGCTAGGGTTATGTTGAGGGCTAGGTTTAGAGAGACGGTTAGGGTTAGGATTGGACCTAGGGTTAGGGTTATGTTGAGGGCTAGTGTTAGAGAAACGGTTAGGGTTAGGATGGACCTAGGGTTAGAGTTATGTTGAGGGCTAGGGTTAGAGGGACTGTTAGGGTTAGGATTGGACCTAGGGTTAGGGTTATGTTGAGGGCTAGGGTTAGAGAGACGGTTAGGGTTAGGATTGGACCTAGGGTTAGGGTTATGTTGAGGGCTAGTGTTAGAGAGACGGTCAGGGTTAGGATTGGACCTAGGGTTAGGGTAATGTTGAGGGCTAGGGTTAGAGAGACCGTCATGATTAGGATTGGACCTAGGTTTAGGGTTATGTTGACGGCTAGGGTTAGAGAGACGGTTAGGGTTATGATTTCACCAGGGTTAGGGTTATGTTGAGGGCTAGTGTTAGATAGACCGTCATGATTAGGATTGGACCTAGGTTTAGGGTTATGTTGACGGCTAGGGTTAGAGAGACGGTTAGGGTTACGATTTGACCTAGGGTTAGGGTTATGTTGAGGACTAGGTTTGAGAGACGGTTAGGGTTAGTATTGGACCTAGGGTTAGGGTTATGTTGAGGGCTAGGGTTAGAAAGAAGGTTAGGGTTAGGATTGGACCTAGGGTTAGGGTTATGTTGACGGCTAGGGTTAGAGAGACGGTTAGGGTTAGGATTCGACCTAGGGTTAGGGTTATGTTGAGGGCTAGGGTTAGAGAGACGGTTAGGTTTAGGATTGGACCTAGGGTTAGGGTTATGTTGAGGGCTAGGGATAGAGAGACGGTTAGGGTGAAAATTGGACATAGGGTTAGGGTTATGTTGAGGGCTAGTGTTAGAGAGACTGTTAGGGTTAGGATTGGGCCTAGGGTTAGAGTTATGTTGAGGGCTAGGGTTAGAGGGACGGTTAGGGTTAGGATTGGACCTCGGGTTTGGGTTATGTTGAGGGCTAGGGTTAGAGAGACGGTTAGGGTTAGGATTGGGCCTAGGGTTAGGGTTATGTTGAGGGCTAGGGTTAGAGAGACGGTTAGGGTTAGGATTGGACCTAGGGTTAGGGTTATGTTGAGGGCTAGGGTTAGAGAGACGGTTAGGGTTAGGATTGGACCTAGGATTAGGGTTATGTTGAGGGCTAGGGTTAGAGAGACGGTTAGGGTTAGGATTGGACCTAGGGTTAGGGTTATGTTGAGGGCTAGGGTTAGAGAGACCGTCATGATTAGGATTGGACCTAGGTTTAGGGTTATGTTGAGGGCTAGGGGTAGAGAGACGGTTAGTGTTAGGATTGGACCTAGGGTTAGAGTTATGTTGAGGGCTAGGGTTAGAGAGACGGTTAGGGTTAGGATTGTACCTAGGGCTAGGTTTATGTTGAGGGCTAGGGTTAGAGAGACTGTTAGGGTTAGGATTGGACCTAGGGCTAGGGTTATGTTGAGGGCTAGGGTTAGAGAGACGGTTAGGGTGAGGGTTGGACCTAGGGTTAGGGTTATGTTGAGGGCTAGTGTTAGAGAGACGGTTAGGGTTAGGATTGGACTTGGGGTTAGAGTTATGTTGAGGGTTAGGGTTAGAGGGACGGTTAGGGTTAGGATTGGACCTAGGGTTAGGGTTATGTTGAGGGCTAGGTTTAGAGAGACGGTTAGGGTTAGGAATGGACCTAGGGTTAGGGTTATGTTGAGGGCTAAGGTTAGAGAGACGGTTAGGGTTAGGATTGGACCTAGGGTTAGGGTTATGTTGAGGGCTAGGGTTAGAGAGACGGTTAGGGTGAGGATTGGACCTAGGGTTAGGGTTATGTTGAGGGCTAGTGTTAGAGAGACTGTTACGGTTAGGATTGGACCTAGGGTTAGGGTTATGTTGAGGGCTAGGGTTAGTGGGACGGTTAGGGTTAGGACTGGACCTAGGGTTAGGGTTATGTTAAGGGCTAGGGTTAGAGAGACGGTAAGGGTTAGGATTGGACATAGGGCTAGGGTTAGGTTGAGGGCTAGGGTTAGAGTGATGGTTAGGGTTAGGATTGGACCTAGGGTTAGGGTTATGTTGAGGGCTAGGGTTAGAGAGACGGTTAGGGTTAGAATTGGACCTAGGGTTAGGGTTAGGTTGAGGGCTAGGGTTACAGAGACGGTTAGGGTTAGGATTGGACCTAGGGTTAGGGTTATGTTGAGGGCTAGGGTTAGAAAGACGGTTAGGGTAAAGATTGGCCCTAGGGTTATGGTTATGTTGAGGGCTAGGGTTAGAGAGACGGTTAGGGTGAGGATTGGACCTAGGGTTAGGGTTATGTTGAGGGCTAGGGTTAGAGAGATGGTTAGGGTTAGGATTGGACCTAGGGTTAAGTTTATGTTGAGGGCTAGGGTTAGAGAGACGGTTAGGTTTAGGATTGGACCTAGGGTTAGGGTTATGTTGAGGGCTAGGGTTAGAGAGACAGTTAGGGTTAGGATTGGACCTAGGGTTAGGGTTATGTTGAGGGCTAGGGTTAGAGAGACGGTTAGGGTTAGGATTGGACCTAGGGTTAGGGTTATGTTGAGGGCTAGGGTTAGAGAGACGGTTAGGGTTAGGATTGGACCTACGGTTAGGGTTATGTTGAGGGCTAGGGTTAGAGAGACGGTTAGGGTTATGATTGGACCTAGGGTGAGGGTTATGTTGAGGGCTAGGGTTACAAAGACGGTTAGGGTTAGGATTGGACCTAGGGTTAGATTTATGTTGAGGGCTAGGGTTAGAGAGACGGTTAGTGTTAGGATTGGACCTAGGGTTAGAGTTATGTTGAGGGCTAGGGTTAGAGAGACGGTTGGGGTTAGGATTGGACCTAGGGCTAGGTTTATGTTGAGGGTTAGGGTTAGAGAGACGGTTAGGGTTAGGATTGGACCTAGGGTTAGGTTTATGTTGAGGGCTAGGGTTAGAGAGACCGTCATGATTAGGATTGGACCTAGGTTTAGGGTTATGTTGAGGGCTAGGGGTAGAGAGACGGTTAGTGTTAGGATTGGACCTAGGGTTAGAGTTATGTTGAGGGCTAGTGTTAGAGAGACGGTCAGGGTTAGGATTGGACCTAGGGTTAGGGTAATGTTGAGGGCTAGGGTTAGAGAGACCGTCATGATTAGGATTGGACCTAGGTTTAGGGTTATGTTGACGGCTAGGGTTAGAGAGACGGTTAGGGTTATGATTTCACCAGGGTTAGGGTTATGTTGAGGGCTAGTGTTAGATAGACCGTCATGATTAGGATTGGACCTAGGTTTAGGGTTATGTTGACGGCTAGGGTTAGAGAGACGGTTAGGGTTACGATTTGACCTAGGGTTAGGGTTATGTTGAGGACTAGGTTTGAGAGACGGTTAGGGTTAGTATTGGACCTAGGGTTAGGGTTATGTTGAGGGCTAGGGTTAGAAAGAAGGTTAGGGTTAGGATTGGACCTAGGGTTAGGGTTATGTTGACGGCTAGGGTTAGAGAGACGGTTAGGGTTAGGATTCGACCTAGGGTTAGGGTTATGTTGAGGGCTAGGGTTAGAGAGACGGTTAGGTTTAGGATTGGACCTAGGGTTAGGGTTATGTTGAGGGCTAGGGATAGAGAGACGGTTAGGGTGAAAATTGGACATAGGGTTAGGGTTATGTTGAGGGCTAGTGTTAGAGAGACTGTTAGGGTTAGGATTGGGCCTAGGGTTAGAGTTATGTTGAGGGCTAGGGTTAGAGGGACGGTTAGGGTTAGGATTGGACCTCGGGTTTGGGTTATGTTGAGGGCTAGGGTTAGAGAGACGGTTAGGGTTAGGATTGGGCCTAGGGTTAGGGTTATGTTGAGGGCTAGGGTTAGAGAGACGGTTAGGGTTAGGATTGGACCTAGGGTTAGGGTTATGTTGAGGGCTAGGGTTAGAGAGACGGTTAGGGTTAGGATTGGACCTAGGATTAGGGTTATGTTGAGGGCTAGGGTTAGAGAGACGGTTAGGGTTAGGATTGGACCTAGGGTTAGGGTTATGTTGAGGGCTAGGGTTAGAGAGACCGTCATGATTAGGATTGGACCTAGGTTTAGGGTTATGTTGAGGGCTAGGGGTAGAGAGACGGTTAGTGTTAGGATTGGACCTAGGGTTAGAGTTATGTTGAGGGCTAGGGTTAGAGAGACGGTTAGGGTTAGGATTGTACCTAGGGCTAGGTTTATGTTGAGGGCTAGGGTTAGAGAGACAGTTAGGGTTAGGATTGGACCTAGGGCTAGGGTTATGTTGAGGGCTAGGGTTAGAGAGACGGTTAGGGTGAGGGTTGGACCTAGGGTTAGGGTTATGTTGAGGGCTAGTGTTAGAGAGACGGTTAGGGTTAGGATTGGACTTGGGGTTAGAGTTATGTTGAGGGTTAGGGTTAGAGGGACGGTTAGGGTTAGGATTGGACCTAGGGTTAGGGTTATGTTGAGGGCTAGGTTTAGAGAGACGGTTAGGGTTAGGAATGGACCTAGGGTTAGGGTTATGTTGAGGGCTAAGGTTAGAGAGACGGTTAGGGTTAGGATTGGACCTAGGGTTAGGGTTATGTTGAGGGCTAGGGTTAGAGAGACGGTTAGGGTGAGGATTGGACCTAGGGTTAGGGTTATGTTGAGGGCTAGTGTTAGAGAGACTGTTACGGTTAGGATTGGACCTAGGGTTAGGGTTATGTTGAGGGCTAGGGTTAGTGGGACGGTTAGGGTTAGGACTGGACCTAGGGTTAGGGTTATGTTAAGGGCTAGGGTTAGAGAGACGGTAAGGGTTAGGATTGGACATAGGGCTAGGGTTAGGTTGAGGGCTAGGGTTAGAGTGACGGTTAGGGTTAGGATTGGACCTAGGGTTAGGGTTATGTTGAGGGCTAGGGTTAGAGAGACGGTTAGGGTTAGAATTGGACCTAGGGTTAGGGTTAGGTTGAGGGCTAGGGTTACAGAGACGGTTAGGGTTAGGATTGGACCTAGGGTTAGGGTTATGTTGAGGGCTAGGGTTAGAAAGACGGTTAGGGTAAAGATTGGCCCTAGGGTTATGGTTATGTTGAGGGCTAGGGTTAGAGAGACGGTTAGGGTGAGGATTGGACCTAGGGTTAGGGTTATGTTGAGGGCTAGGGTTAGAGAGACGGTTAGGGTTAGGATTGGACCTAGGGTTAAGTTTATGTTGAGGGCTAGGGTTAGAGAGACGGTTAGGTTTAGGATTGGACCTAGGGTTAGGGTTATGTTGAGGGCTAGGGTTAGAGAGACAGTTAGGGTTAGGATTGGACCTAGGGTTAGGGTTATGTTGAGGGCTAGGGTTAGAGAGACGGTTAGGGTTAGGATTGGACCTAGGGTTAGGGTTATGTTGAGGGCTAGGGTTAGAGAGACGGTTAGGGTTAGGATTGGACCTACGGTTAGGGTTATGTTGAGGGCTAGGGTTAGAGAGACGGTTAGGGTTATGATTGGACCTAGGGTGAGGGTTATGTTGAGGGCTAGGGTTAGAAAGACGGTTAGGGTTAGGATTGGACCTAGGGTTAGATTTATGTTGAGGGCTAGGGTTAGAGAGACGGTTAGGGTTAGGATTGGACCTAGGGTTAGAGTTATGTTGAGGGCTAGGGTTAGAGAGACGGTTGGGGTTAGGATTGGACCTAGGGCTAGGTTTATGTTGAGGGTTAGGGTTAGAGAGACGGTTAGGGTTAGGATTGGACCTAGGGTTAGGGTTATGTTGAGGGCTAGGGTTAGAGAGACCGTCATGATTAGGATTGGACCTAGGTTTAGGGTTATGTTGAGGGCTAGGGGTAGAGAGACGGTTAGTGTTAGGATTGGACCTAGGGTTAGAGTTATGTTGAGGGCTAGGGTTAGAGAGACGGTTAGGGTTAGGATTGTACCTAGGGCTAGGTTTATGTTGAGGGCTAGGGTTAGAGAGACTGTTAGGGTTAGGATTGGACCTAGGGCTAGGGTTATGTTGAGGGCTAGGTTTAGAGAGACGGTTAGGGTGAGGGTTGGACCTAGGGTTAGGGTTATGTTGAGGGCTAGTGTTAGAGAGACGGTTAGGGTTAGGATTGGACTTGGGGTTAGAGTTATGTTGAGGGTTAGGGTTAGAGGGACGGTTAGGGTTAGGATTGGACCTAGGGTTAGGGTTATGTTAAGGGCTAGGGTTAGAGAGACGGTAAGGGTTAGGATTGGACATAGGGCTAGAGTTAGGTTGAGGGCTAGGGTTAGAGTGACGGTTAGGGTTAGGATTGGACCTAGGGTTAGGGTTATGTTGAGGGCTAGGGTTAGAGAGACGGTTAGGGTTAGAATTGGACCTAGGGTTAGGGTTAGGTTGAGGGCTAGGGTTACAGAGACGGTTAGGGTTAGGATTGGACCTAGGGTTAGGGTTATGTTGAGGGCTAGTGTTAGAGAGACTGTTACGGTTAGGATTGGACCTAGGGTTAGGGTTATGTTGAGGGCTAGGGTTAGTGGGACGGTTAGGGTTAGGACTGGACCTAGGGTTAGGGTTATGTTAAGGGCTAGGGTTAGAGAGACGGTAAGGGTTAGGATTGGACATAGGGCTAGGGTTAGGTTGAGGGCTAGGGTTAGAGTGATGGTTAGGGTTAGGATTGGACCTAGGGTTAGGGTTATGTTGAGGGCTAGGGTTAGAGAGACGGTTAGGGTTAGAATTGGACCTAGGGTTAGGGTTAGGTTGAGGGCTAGGGTTACAGAGACGGTTAGGGTTAGGATTGGACCTAGGGTTAGGGTTATGTTGAGGGCTAGGGTTAGAAAGACGGTTAGGGTAAAGATTGGCCCTAGGGTTATGGTTATGTTGAGGGCTAGGGTTAGAGAGACGGTTAGGGTGAGGATTGGACCTAGGGTTAGGGTTATGTTGAGGGCTAGGGTTAGAGAGACGGTTAGGGTTAGGATTGGACCTAGGGTTAAGTTTATGTTGAGGGCTAGGGTTAGAGAGACGGTTAGGTTTAGGATTGGACCTAGGGTTAGGGTTATGTTGAGGGCTAGGGTTAGAGAGACAGTTAGGGTTAGGATTGGACCTAGGGTTAGGGTTATGTTGAGGGCTAGGGTTAGAGAGACGGTTAGGGTTAGGATTGGACCTAGGGTTAGGGTTATGTTGAGGGCTAGGGTTAGAGAGACGGTTAGGGTTAGGATTGGACCTACGGTTAGGGTTATGTTGAGGGCTAGGGTTAGAGAGACGGTTAGGGTTATGATTGGACCTAGGGTGAGGGTTATGTTGAGGGCTAGGGTTAGAAAGACGGTTAGGGTTAGGATTGGACCTAGGGTTAGATTTATGTTGAGGGCTAGGGTTAGAGAGACGGTTAGTGTTAGGATTGGACCTAGGGTTAGAGTTATGTTGAGGGCTAGGGTTAGAGAGACGGTTGGGGTTAGGATTGGACCTAGGGCTAGGTTTATGTTGAGGGTTAGGGTTAGAGAGACGGTTAGGGTTAGGATTGGACCTAGGGTTAGGGTTATGTTGAGGGCTAGGGTTAGAGAGACCGTCATGATTAGGATTGGACCTAGGTTTAGGGTTATGTTGAGGGCTAGGGGTAGAGAGACGGTTAGTGTTAGGATTGGACCTAGGGTTAGAGTTATGTTGAGGGCTAGTGTTAGAGAGACGGTCAGGGTTAGGATTGGACCTAGGGTTAGGGTAATGTTGAGGGCTAGGGTTAGAGAGACCGTCATGATTAGGATTGGACCTAGGTTTAGGGTTATGTTGACGGCTAGGGTTAGAGAGACGGTTAGGGTTATGATTTCACCAGGGTTAGGGTTATGTTGAGGGCTAGTGTTAGATAGACCGTCATGATTAGGATTGGACCTAGGTTTAGGGTTATGTTGACGGCTAGGGTTAGAGAGACGGTTAGGGTTACGATTTGACCTAGGGTTAGGGTTATGTTGAGGACTAGGTTTGAGAGACGGTTAGGGTTAGTATTGGACCTAGGGTTAGGGTTATGTTGAGGGCTAGGGTTAGAAAGAAGGTTAGGGTTAGGATTGGACCTAGGGTTAGGGTTATGTTGACGGCTAGGGTTAGAGAGACGGTTAGGGTTAGGATTCGACCTAGGGTTAGGGTTATGTTGAGGGCTAGGGTTAGAGAGACGGTTAGGTTTAGGATTGGACCTAGGGTTAGGGTTATGTTGAGGGCTAGGGATAGAGAGACGGTTAGGGTGAAAATTGGACATAGGTTTAGGGTTATGTTGAGGGCTAGTGTTAGAGAGACTGTTAGGGTTAGGATTGGGCCTAGGGTTAGAGTTATGTTGAGGGCTAGGGTTAGAGGGACGGTTAGGGTTAGGATTGGACCTCGGGTTTGGGTTATGTTGAGGGCTAGGGTTAGAGAGACGGTTAGGGTTAGGATTGGGCCTAGGGTTAGGGTTATGTTGAGGGCTAGGGTTAGAGAGACGGTTAGGGTTAGGATTGGACCTAGGGTTAGGGTTATGTTGAGGGCTAGGGTTAGAGAGACGGTTAGGGTTAGGATTGGACCTAGGATTAGGGTTATGTTGAGGGCTAGGGTTAGAGAGACGGTTAGGGTTAGGATTGGACCTAGGGTTAGGGTTATGTTGAGGGCTAGGGTTAGAGAGACCGTCATGATTAGGATTGGACCTAGGTTTAGGGTTATGTTGAGGGCTAGGGGTAGAGAGACGGTTAGTGTTAGGATTGGACCTAGGGTTAGAGTTATGTTGAGGGCTAGGGTTAGAGAGACGGTTAGGGTTAGGATTGTACCTAGGGCTAGGTTTATGTTGAGGGCTAGGGTTAGAGAGACTGTTAGGGTTAGGATTGGACCTAGGGCTAGGGTTATGTTGAGGGCTAGGGTTAGAGAGACGGTTAGGGTGAGGGTTGGACCTAGGGTTAGGGTTATGTTGAGGGCTAGTGTTAGAGAGACGGTTAGGGTTAGGATTGGACTTGGGGTTAGAGTTATGTTGAGGGTTAGGGTTAGAGGGACGGTTAGGGTTAGGATTGGACCTAGGGTTAGGGTTATGTTGAGGGCTAGGTTTAGAGAGACGGTTAGGGTTAGGAATGGACCTAGGGTTAGGGTTATGTTGAGGGCTAAGGTTAGAGAGACGGTTAGGGTTAGGATTGGACCTAGGGTTAGGGTTATGTTGAGGGCTAGGGTTAGAGAGACGGTTAGGGTGAGGATTGGACCTAGGGTTAGGGTTATGTTGAGGGCTAGTTTTAGAGAGACTGTTACGGTTAGGATTGGACCTAGGGTTAGGGTTATGTTGAGGGCTAGGGTTAGTGGGACGGTTAGGGTTAGGACTGGACCTAGGGTTAGGGTTATGTTAAGGGCTAGGGTTAGAGAGACGGTAAGGGTTAGGATTGGACATAGGGCTAGGGTTAGGTTGAGGGCTAGGGTTAGAGTGACGGTTAGGGTTAGGATTGGACCTAGGGTTAGGGTTATGTTGAGGGCTAGGGTTAGAGAGACGGTTAGGGTTAGAATTGGACCTAGGGTTAGGGTTAGGTTGAGGGCTAGGGTTACAGAGACGGTTAGGGTTAGGATTGGACCTAGGGTTAGGGTTATGTTGAGGGCTAGGGTTAGAAAGACGGTTAGGGTAAAGATTGGCCCTAGGGTTATGGTTATGTTGAGGGCTAGGGTTAGAGAGACGGTTAGGGTGAGGATTGGACCTAGGGTTAGGGTTATGTTGAGGGCTAGGGTTAGAGAGACGGTTAGGGTTAGGATTGGACCTAGGGTTAAGTTTATGTTGAGGGCTAGGGTTAGAGAGACGGTTAGGTTTAGGATTGGACCTAGGGTTAGGGTTATGTTGAGGGCTAGGGTTAGAGAGACAGTTAGGGTTAGGATTGGACCTAGGGTTAGGGTTATGTTGAGGGCTAGGGTTAGAGAGACGGTTAGGGTTAGGATTGGACCTAGGGTTAGGGTTATGTTGAGGGCTAGGGTTAGAGAGACGGTTAGGGTTAGGATTGGACCTACGGTTAGGGTTATGTTGAGGGCTAGGGTTAGAGAGACGGTTAGGGTTATGATTGGACCTAGGGTGAGGGTTATGTTGAGGGCTAGGGTTAGAAAGACGGTTAGGGTTAGGATTGGACCTAGGGTTAGATTTATGTTGAGGGCTAGGGTTAGAGAGACGGTTAGCGTTAGGATTGGACCTAGGGTTAGAGTTATGTTGAGGGCTAGGGTTAGAGAGACGGTTGGGGTTAGGATTGGACCTAGGGCTAGGTTTATCTTGAGGGTTAGGGTTAGAGAGACGGTTAGGGTTAGGATTGGACCTAGGGTTAGGGTTATGTTGAGGGCTAGGGTTAGAGAGACCGTCATGATTAGGATTGGACCTAGGTTTAGGGTTATGTTGAGGGCTAGGGGTAGAGAGACGGTTAGTGTTAGGATTGGACCTAGGGTTAGAGTTATGTTGAGGGCTAGGGTTAGAGAGACGGTTAGGGTTAGGATTGTACCTAGGGCTAGGTTTATGTTGAGGGCTAGGGTTAGAGAGACTGTTAGGGTTAGGATTGGACCTAGGGCTAGGGTTATGTTGAGGGCTAGGTTTAGAGAGACGGTTAGGGTGAGGGTTGGACCTAGGGTTAGGGTTATGTTGAGGGCTAGTGTTAGAGAGACGGTTAGGGTTAGGATTGGACTTGGGGTTAGAGTTATGTTGAGGGTTAGGGTTAGAGGGACGGTTAGGGTTAGGATTGGACCTAGGGTTAGGGTTATGTTAAGGGCTAGGGTTAGAGAGACGGTAAGGGTTAGGATTGGACATAGGGCTAGAGTTAGGTTGAGGGCTAGGGTTAGAGTGACGGTTAGGGTTAGGATTGGACCTAGGGTTAGGGTTATGTTGAGGGCTAGGGTTAGAGAGACGGTTAGGGTTAGAATTGGACCTAGGGTTAGGGTTAGGTTGAGGGCTAGGGTTAAAGAGACGGTTAGGGTTAGGATTGGACCTAGGGTTAGGGTTATGTTGAGGGCTAGGGTTAGAAAGACGGTTAGGGTTAAGATTGGCCCTAGGGTTATGGTTATGTTGAGGGCTAGGGTTAGAGAGACGGTTAGGGTGAGGATTGGACCTAGGGTTAGGGTTATGTTGAGGGCTAGGGTTAGAGAGACGGTTAGGGTTAGGATTGGACCTAGGGTTAAGTTTATGTTGAGGGCTAGGGTTAGAGAGACGGTTAGGTTTAGGATTGGACCTAGGGTTAGGGTTATGTTGAGGGCTAGGGTTAGAGAGACAGTTAGGGTTAGGATTGGACCTAGGGTTAGGGTTATGTTGAGGGCTAGGGTTAGAGAGACGGTTAGGGTTAGGATTGGACCTAGGGTTAGGGTTATGTTGAGGGCTAGGGTTAGAGAGACGGTTAGGGTTAGGATTGGACCTACGGTTAGGGTTATGTTGAGGGCTAGGGTTAGAGAGACGGTTAGGGTTATGATTGGACCTAGGGTGAGGGTTATGTTGAGGGCTAGGGTTAGAAAGACGGTTAGGGTTAGGATTGGACCTAGGGTTAGATTTATGTTGAGGGCTAGGGTTAGAGAGACGGTTAGGGTTAGGATTGGACCTAGGGTTAGAGTTATGTTGAGGGCTAGGGTTAGAGAGACGGTTGGGGTTAGGATTGGACCTAGGGCTAGGTTTATGTTGAGGGTTAGGGTTAGAGAGACGGTTAGGGTTAGGATTGGACCTAGGGTTAGGGTTATGTTGAGGGCTAGGGTTAGAGAGACCGTCATGATTAGGATTGGACCTAGGTTTAGGGTTATGTTGAGGGCTAGGGGTAGAGAGACGGTTAGTGTTAGGATTGGACCTAGGGTTAGAGTTATGTTCAGGGCTAGGGTTAGAGAGACGGTTAGGGTTAGGATTGTACCTAGGGCTAGGTTTATGTTGAGGGCTAGGGTTAGAGAGACTGTTAGGGTTAGGATTGGACCTAGGGCTAGGGTTATGTTGAGGGCTAGGTTTAGAGAGACGGTTAGGGTGAGGGTTGGACCTAGGGTTAGGGTTATGTTGAGGGCTAGTGTTAGAGAGACGGTTAGGGTTAGGATTGGACTTGGGGTTAGAGTTATGTTGAGGGTTAGGGTTAGAGGGACGGTTAGGGTTAGGATTGGACCTAGGGTTAGGGTTATGTTGAGGGCTAGGTTTAGAGAGACGGTTAGGGTTAGGAATGGACCTAGGGTTAGGGTTATGTTGAGGGCTAAGGTTAGAGAGACGGTTAGGGTTAGGATTGGACCTAGGGTTAGGGTTATGTTGAGGGCTAGGGTTAGAGAGACGGTTAGGGTGAGGATTGGACCTAGGGTTAGGGTTATGTTGAGGGCTAGTGTTAGAGAGACTGTTACGGTTAGGATTGGACCTAGGGTTAGGGTTATGTTGAGGGCTAGGGTTAGTGGGACGGTTAGGGTTAGGACTGGACCTAGGGTTAGGGTTATGTTAAGGGCTAGGGTTAGAGAGACGGTAAGGGTTAGGATTGGACATAGGGCTAGAGTTAGGTTGAGGGCTAGGGTTAGAGTGACGGTTAGGGTTAGGATTGGACCTAGGGTTAGGGTTATGTTGAGGGCTAGGGTTAGAGAGACGGTTAGGGTAAGAATTGGACCTAGGGTTAGGGTTAGGTTGAGGGCTAGGGTTACAGAGACGGTTAGGGTTAGGATTGGACCTAGGGTTAGGGTTATGTTGAGGGCTAGGGTTAGAAAGACGGTTAGGGTTAAGATTGGCCCTAGGGTTATGGTTATGTTGAGGGCTAGGGTTAGAGAGACGGTTAGGGTGAGGATTGGACCTAGGGTTAGGGTTATGTTGAGGGCTAGGGTTAGAGAGACGGTTAGGGTTAGGATTGGACCTAGGGTTAAGTTTATGTTGAGGGCTAGGGTTAGAGAGACGGTTAGGTTTAGGATTGGACCTAGGGTTAGGGTTATGTTGAGGGCTAGGGTTAGAGAGACAGTTAGGGTTAGGATTGGACCTAGGGTTAGGGTTATGTTGAGGGCTAGGGTTAGAGAGACGGTTAGGGTTAGGATTGGACCTAGGGTTAGGGTTATGTTGAGGGCTAGGGTTAGAGAGACGGTTAGGGTTAGGATTGGACCTACGGTTAGGGTTATGTTGAGGGCTAGGGTTAGAGAGACGGTTAGGGTTATGATTGGACCTAGGGTGAGGGTTATGTTGAGGGCTAGGGTTAGAAAGACGGTTAGGGTTAGGATTGGAACTAGGGTTAGATTTATGTTGAGGGCTAGGGTTAGAGAGACGGTTAGGGTTAGGATTGGACCTAGGGTTAGAGTTATGTTGAGGGCTAGGGTTAGAGAGACGGTTGGGGTTAGGATTGGACCTAGGGCTAGGTTTATGTTGAGGGTTAGGGTTAGAGAGACGGTTAGGGTTAGGATTGGACCTAGGGCTAGGGTTATGTTGAGGGCTAGGTTTAGAGAGACGGTTAGGGTTAGGATTGGACCTAGGGTTAGGGTTATGTTGAGGGCTAGTGTTAGAGAAACGGTTAGGGTTAGGATGGACCTAGGGTTAGAGTTATGTTGAGGGCTAGGGTTAGAGGGACGGTTAGGGTTAGGATTGGACCTAGGGTTAGGGTTATGTTGAGGACTAGGGTTAGAGAGACGGTTAGGGTTAGGATTGGACCTAGGGTTAGGGTTATGTTGAGGGCTAGTGTTAGAGAGACGGTCAGGGTTAGGATTGGACCTAGGGTTAGGGTAATGTTGAGGGCTAGGGTTAGAGAGACCGTCATGATTAGGATTGGAACTAGGTTTAGGGTTATGTTGACGGCTAGGGTTAGAGAGACGGTTAGGGTTATGATTTCACCTAGGGTTAGGGTTATGTTGAGGGCTAGTGTTAGATAGACCGTCATGATTAGGATTGGACCTAGGTTTAGGGTTATGTTGACGGCTAGGGTTAGAGAGACGGTTAGGGTTACGATTTGACCTAGGGTTAGGGTTATGTTGAGGACTAGGTTTGAGAGACGGTTAGGGTTAGTATTGGACCTAGGGTTAGGGTTATGTTGAGGGCTAGGGTTAGAAAGAAGGTTAGGGTTAGGATTGGAGCCAGGGTTAGGGTTATGTTGACGGCTAGGGTTAGAGAGTCGGTTAGGGTTAGGATTCGACCTAGGGTTAGGGTTATGTTGAGGGCTAGGGTTAGAGAGACGGTTAGGTTTAGGATTGGACCTAGGGTTAGGGTTATGTTGAGGGCTAGGGATAGAGAGACGGTTAGGGTGAAAATTGGACATAGGGTTAGGGTTATGTTGAGGGCTAGTGTTAGAGAGACTGTTAGGGTTAGGATTGGGCCTAGGGTTAGAGTTATGTTGAGGGCTAGGGTTAGAGGGACGGTTAGGGTTAGGATTGGACCTCGGGTTTTGGTTATGTTGAGGGCTAGGGTTAGAGAGACGGTTAGGGTTAGGATTGGGCCTAGGGTTAGGGTTATGTTGAGGGCTAGGGTTAGAGAGACGGTTGGGGTTAGGATTGGACCTAGGGCTGGGTTTATGTTGAGGGTTAGGGTTAGAGAGACGGTTAGGGTTAGGATTGGACCTAGGGCTAGGGTTATGTTGAGGGCTAGGTTTAGAGAGACGGTTAGGGTTAGGATTGGACCTAGGGTTAGGGTTATGTTGAGGGCTAGTGTTAGAGAAACGGTTAGGGTTAGGATGGACCTAGGGTTAGAGTTATGTTGAGGGCTAGGGTTAGAGGGACGGTTAGGGTTAGGATTGGACCTAGGGTTAGGGTTATGTTGAGGGCTAGGGTTAGAGAGACGGTTAGGGTTAGGATTGGACCTAGGGTTAGGGTTATGTTGAGGGCTAGTGTTAGAGAGACGGTCAGGGTTAGGATTGGACCTAGGGTTAGGGTAATGTTGAGGGCTAGGGTTAGAGAGACCGTCATGATTAGGATTGGACCTAGGTTTAGGGTTATGTTGACGGCTAGGGTTAGAGAGACGGTTAGGGTTATGATTTCACCTAGGGTTAGGGTTATGTTGAGGGCTAGTGTTAGATAGACCGTCATGATTAGGATTGGACCTAGGTTTAGGGTTATGTTGACGGCTAGGGTTAGAGAGACGGTTAGGTTTAGGATTGGACCTAGGGTTAGGGTTATGTTGAGGGCTAGGGATAGAGAGACGGTTAGGGTGAGGATTGGACATAGGGTTAGGGTTATGTTGAGGGCTAGTGTTAGAGAGACTGTTAGGGTTAGGATTGGGCCTAGGGTTAGAGTTATGTTGAGGGCTAGGGTTAGAGGGACGGTTAGGGTTAGGATTGGACCTCGGGTTTGGGTTATGTTGAGGGCTAGGGTTAGAGAGACGGTGAGGGTTAGGATTGGGCCTAGGGTTAGGGTTATGTTGAGGGCTAGGGTTAGAGAGACGGTTAGGGTTAGGATTGGACCTAGGGTTAGGTTTATGTTGAGGGCTAGGGTTAGAGAGACGGTTAGGGTTAGGATTGGACCTAGGATTAGGGTTATGTTGAGGGCTAGGGTTAGAGAGACGGTTAGGGTTAGGATTGGACCTAGGGTTAGGGTTATGTTGAGGGCTAGGGTTAGAGAGACCGTCATGATTAGGATTGGACCTAGGTTTAGGGTTATGTTGAGGGCTAGGGGTAGAGAGACGGTTAGTGTTAGGATTGGACCTAGGGTTAGAGTTATGTTGAGGGCTAGGGTTAGAGAGACGGTTAGGGTTAGGATTGTACCTAGGGCTAGGTTTATGTTGAGGGCTAGGGTTAGAGAGACTGTTAGGGTTAGGATTGGACCTAGGGCTAGGGTTATGTTGAGGGCTAGGGTTAGAGAGACGGTTAGGGTGAGGGTTGGACCTAGGGTTAGGGTTATGTTGAGGGCTAGTGTTAGAGAGACGGTTAGGGTTAGGATTGGACTTGGGGTTAGAGTTATGTTGAGGGTTAGGGTTAGAGGGACGGTTAGGGTTAGGATTGGACCTAGGGTTAGGGTTATGTTGAGGGCTAGGTTTAGAGAGACGGTTAGGGTTAGGAATGGACCTAGGGTTAGGGTTATGTTGAGGGCTAAGGTTAGAGAGACGGTTAGGGTTAGGATTGGACCTAGGGTTAGGGTTATGTTGAGGGCTAGGGTTAGAGAGACGGTTAGGGTGAGGATTGGACCTAGGGTTAGTGTTATGTTGAGGGCTAGTGTTAGAGAGACTGTTTACGGTTAGGATTGGACCTAGGGTTAGGGTTATGTTGAGGGCTAGGGTTAGTGGGACGGTTAGGGTTAGGACTGGACCTAGGGTTAGGGTTATGTTAAGGGCTAGGGTTAGAGAGACGGTAAGGGTTAGGATTGGACATAGGGCTAGGGTTAGGTTGAGGGCTAGGGTTAGAGTGACGGTTAGGGTTAGGATTGGACCTAGGGTTAGGGTTATGTTGAGGGCTAGGGTTAGAGAGACGGTTAGGGTTAGAATTGGACCTAGGGTTAGGGTTAGGTTGAGGGCTAGGGTTACAGAGACGGTTAGGGTTAGGATTGGACCTAGGGTTAGGGTTATGTTGAGGGCTAGGGTTAGAAAGACGGTTAGGGTTAAGATTGGCCCTAGGGTTATGGTTATGTTGAGGGCTAGGGTTAGAGAGACGGTTAGGGTGAGGATTGGACCTAGGGTTAGGGTATGTTGAGGGCTAGGGTTAGAGAGACGGTTAGGGTTAGGATTGGACCTAGGGTTAAGTTTATGTTGAGGGCTAGGGTTAGAGAGACGGTTAGGTTTAGGATTGGACCTAGGGTTAGGGTTATGTTGAGGGCTAGGGTTAGAGAGACGGTTAGGTTTAGGATTGGACCTAGGGTTAGGGTTATGTTGAGGGCTAGTGTTAGAGAGACGTTTAGGGTTAGGATTGGACCTAGGGTTAGAGTTATTTTGAGGGCTAGGGTTAGAGGGACGGTTAGGGTTAGGTTTGGACTTAGGGTTAGGGTTATGTTGAGGGCTAGTGTTAGAGAAACGGTAGGGTTAGGATGGACCTAGGGTTAGAGTTATGTTGAGGGCTAGGGTTAGAGTTACGGTTAGGGTTAGGATTGGACCTAGGGTTAGGGTTATGTTGAGGGCTAGGGTTAGAGAGACGGTTAGGATTAGGATTGGACCTAGGGTTAGGGTTATTTTGAGGGCTAGTGTTAGAGAGACGGTCAGGGTTAGGATTGAACCTAGGGTTAGGGTTAGGTTGAGGGCTAGGGTTACAGAGACGGTTAGGGTTAGGATTGGACCTAGGGTTAGTGTTATGTTGAGGGCTAGGGTTAGAAAGACGGTTAGGGTAAGATTGGCCCTAGGGTTAGGGTTATGTTGAGGGCTAGGGTTAGAGAGACGGTTAGGGTGAGGATTGGACCTAGGGTTAGGGTTATGTTGAGGGTAGGGTTAGAGAGACGGTTAGGGTTAGGATTGGACCTAGGGTTAGGGTTATGTTGATGGCTAGGGATAGAGAGACAGTTAGGGTTAGGATTGGACCTAGGGTTAGGGTTATGTTGAGGGCTAGGGTTAGAGAGACGGTTAGGGTTAGGATTGGACCTAGGGTTAGGGTTATGTTGAGGGCTAGGGTTAGAGAGACGGTTAGGGTTAGGATTGGACTTAGGGTTAGGGTTAGGTTTAGGGCTAGGGTTAGAGAGACGGTTAGGGTTAGGATTGGACCTAGGGTTAGAGTTATGTTGAGGGCTAGGGTTAGAGAGACGGTTAGGGTTAGGATTGGACCTAGGGTTAGGGTTATGTTGATGGCTAGGGTTAGAGAGACAGTTAGGGTTAGGATTGGACCTAGGGTTAGGGTTATGTTGAGGACTAGGGTTGAGAGACGGTTAGGGTTAGGATTGGACCTAGGGTTAGGGTTATGTTGAGGGCTAGGGTTAGAGAGACGGTTAGGGTTATGATTGGACCTAGGGTGAGGGTTAGGTTGAGGGCTAGGGTTAGAAAGACGGTTAGGGTTAGGATTGGACCTAGGGTTAGATTTATGTTGAGGGCTAGGGTTAGAGAGACGGTTAGGGTTAGGATTGGACCTAGGGTTAGAGTTATGTTGAGGGCTAGGGTTAGAGAGACGGTTGGGGTTAGGATTGGACCTAGGGCTAGGTTTATGTTGAGGGTTAGGGTTAGAGAGACGGTAAGGGTTAGGATTGGACCTAGGGCTAGGGTTATGTTGAGGGCTAGGTTTAGAGAGACGGTTAGGGTTAGGATTGGACCTAGGGTTAGGGTTATGTTGAGGGCTAGTGTTAGAGAAACGGTTAGGGTTAGGATGGACCTAGGGTTAGAGTTATGTTGAGGGCTAGGGTTAGAGGGACGGTTAGGGTTAGGATTGGACCTAGGGTTAGGGTTATGTTGAGGGCTAGGGTTAGAGAGACGGTTAGGGTTAGGATTGGACCTAGGGTTAGGGTAATGTTGAGGGCTAGGGTTAGAGAGACCGTCATGATTAGGATTGGACCTAGGTTTAGGGTTATGTTGACGGCTAGGGTTAGAGAGACGGTTAGGGTTATGATTTCACCTAGGGTTAGGGTTATGTTGAGGGCTAGTGTTAGATAGACCGTCATGATTAGGATTGGACCTAGGTTTAGGGTTATGTTGACGGCTAGGGTTAGAGAGACGGTTAGGGTTACGATTCGACCTAGGGTTAGGGTTATGTTGAGGACTAGGTTTGAGAGACGGTTAGGGTTAGTATTGGACCTAGGGTTAGGGTTATGTTGAGGGCTAGGGTTAGAAAGAAGGTTAGGGTTAGGATTGGAGCTAGGGTTAGGGTTATGTTGACGGCTAGGGTTAGAGAGACGGTTAGGGTTAGGATTCGACCTAGGGTTAGGGTTATGTTGAGGGCTAGGGTTAGAGAGACGGTTAGGTTTAGGATTGGACCTAGGGTTAGGGTTATGTTGAGGGCTAGGGATAGAGAGACGGTTAGGGTGAAAATTGGACATAGGGTTAGGGTTATGTTGAGGGCTAGTGTTAGAGAGACTGTTAGGGTTAGGATTGGGCCTAGGGTTAGAGTTATGTTGAGGGCTAGGGTTAGAGGGACGGTTAGGGTTAGGATTGGACCTCGGGTTTGGGTTATGTTGAGGGCTAGGGTTAGAGAGACGGTTAGGGTTAGGATTGGGCCTAGGGTTAGGGTTATGTTGAGGGCTAGGGTTAGAGAGACGGTTAGGGTTAGGATTGGACCTAGGGTTAGGGTTATGTTGAGGGCTAGGGTTAGAGAGACGGTTATGGTTAGGATTGGACCTAGGATTAGGGTTATGTTGAGGGCTAGGGTTAGAGAGACGGTTAGGGTTAGGATTGGACCTAGGGTTAGGGTTATGTTGAGGGCTAGGGTTAGAGAGACCGTCATGATTAGGATTGGACCTAGGTTTAGGGTTATGTTGAGGGCTAGGGGTAGAGAGACGGTTAGTGTTAGGATTAGACCTAGGGTTAGAGTTATGTTGAGGGCTAGGGTTAGAGAGACGGTTAGGGTTAGGATTGTACCTAGGGCTAGGTTTATGTTGAGGGCTAGGGTTAGAGAGACTGTTAGGGTTAGGATTGGACCTAGGGCTAGGGTTATGTTGAGGGCTAGGGTTAGAGAGACGGTTAGGGTGAGGGTTGGACCTAGGGTTAGGGTTATGTTGAGGGCTAGTGTTAGAGAGACGGTTAGGGTTAGGATTGGACTTGGGGTTAGAGTTATGTTGAGGGTTAGGGTTAGAGGGACGGTTAGGGTTAGGATTGGACCTAGGGTTAGGGTTATGTTGAGGGCTAGGTTTAGAGAGACGGTTAGGGTTAGGAATGGACCTAGGGTTAGGGTTATGTTGAGGGCTAAGGTTAGAGAGACTGTTAGGGTTAGGATTGGACCTAGGGTTAGGGTTATGTTGAGGGCTAGGGTTAGAGAGACGGTTAGGGTGAGGATTGGACCTAGGGTTAGGGTTATGTTGAGGGCTAGTGTTAGAGAGACTGTTACGGTTAGGATTGGACCTAGGGTTAGGGTTATGTTGAGGGCTAGGGTTAGTGGGACGGTTAGGGTTAGGACTGGACCTAGGGTTAGGGTTATGTTAAGGGCTAGGGTTAGAGAGACGGTAAGGGTTAGGATTGGACATAGGGCTAGGGTTAGGTTGAGGGCTAGGGTTAGAGTGACGGTTAGGGTTAGGATTGGACCTAGGGTTAGGGTTATGTTGAGGGCTAGGGTTAGAGAGACGGTTAGGGTAAGAATTGGACCTAGGGTTAGGGTTAGGTTGAGGGCTAGGGTTACAGAGACGGTTAGGGTTAGGATTGGACCTAGGGTTAGGGTTATGTTGAGGGCTAGGGTTAGAAAGACGGTTAGGGTTAAGATTGGCCCTAGGGTTATGGTTATGTTGAGGGCTAGGGTTAGAGAGACGGTTAGGGTGAGGATTGGACCTAGGGTTAGGGTTATGTTGAGGGCTAGGGTTAGAGAGACGGTTAGGGTTAGGATTGGACCTAGGGTTAAGTTTATGTTGAGGGCTAGGGTTAGAGAGACGGTTAGGTTTAGGATTGGACCTAGGGTTAGGGTTATGTTGAGGGCTAGGGTTAGAGAGACGGTTAGGTTTAGGATTGGACCTAGGGTTAGGGTTATGTTGAGGGCTAGTGTTAGAGAGACGGTCAGGGTTAGGATTGAACCTAGGGTTAGGGTTAGGTTGAGGGCTAGGGTTACAGAGACGGTTAGGGTTAGGATTGGACCTAGGGTTAGTGTTATGTTGAGGGCTAGGGTTAGAAAGACGGTTAGGGTAAGATTGGCCCTAGGGTTAGGGTTATGTTGAGGGCTAGGGTTAGAGAGACGGTTAGGGTGAGGATTGGACCTAGGGTTAGGGTTATGTTGAGGGTAGGGTTAGAGAGACGGTTAGGGTTAGGATTGGACCTAGGGTTAGGGTTATGTTGATGGCTAGGGATAGAGAGACAGTTAGGGTTAGGATTGGACCTAGGGTTAGGGTTATGTTGAGGGCTAGGGTTAGAGAGACGGTTAGGGTTAGGATTGGACCTAGGGTTAGGGTTATGTTGAGGGCTAGGGTTAGAGAGACGGTTAGGGTTAGGATTGGACTTAGGGTTAGGGTTAGGTTGAGGGCTAGGGTTAGAGAGACGGTTAGGGTTAGGATTGGACCTAGGGTTAGAGTTATGTTGAGGGCTAGGGTTAGAGAGACGGTTAGGGTTAGGATTGGACCTAGGGTTAGGGTTATGTTGATGGCTAGGGTTAGAGAGACAGTTAGGGTTAGGATTGGACCTAGGGTTAGGGTTATGTTGAGGACTAGGGTTGAGAGACGGTTAGGGTTAGGATTGGACCTAGGGTTAGGGTTATGTTGAGGGCTAGGGTTAGAGAGACGGTTAGGGTTATGATTGGACCTAGGGTGAGGGTTATGTTGAGGGCTAGGGTTAGAAAGACGGTTAGGGTTAGGATTGGACCTAGGGTTAGATTTATGTTGAGGGCTAGGGTTAGAGAGACGGTTAGGGTTAGGATTGGACCTAGGGTTAGAGTTATGTTGAGGGCTAGGGTTAGAGAGACGGTTGGGGTTAGGATTGGACCTAGGGCTAGGTTTATGTTGAGGGTTAGGGTTAGAGAGACGGTTAGGGTTAGGATTGGACCTAGGGCTAGGGTTATGTTGAGGGCTAGGGTTAGAGAGACGGTTAGGGTTAGGATTGGACCTACGGTTAGGGTTATGTTGAGGGCTAGGGTTAGAGAGACGGTTAGGGTTATGATTGGACCTAGGGTGAGGGTTATGTTGAGGGCTAGGGTTAGAAAGACGGTTAGGGTTAGGATTGGACCTAGGGTTAGATTTATGTTGAGGGCTAGGGTTAGAGAGACGGTTAGGGTTAGGATTGGACCTAGGGTTAGAGTTATGTTGAGGGCTAGGGTTAGAGAGACGGTTAGGGTTAGGATTGGACCTAGGGTTAGGGTTATGTTGATGGCTAGGGTTAGAGAGACAGTTAGGGTTAGGATTGGACCTAGGGTTAGGGTTATGTTGAGGACTAGGGTTGAGAGACGGTTAGGGTTAGGATTGGACCTAGGGTTAGGGTTATGTTGAGGGCTAGGGTTAGAGAGACGGTTAGGGTTATGATTGGACCTAGGGTGAGGGTTATGTTGAGGGCTAGGGTTAGAAAGACGGTTAGGGTTAGGATTGGACCTAGGGTTAGATTTATGTTGAGGGCTAGGGTTAGAGAGACGGTTAGGGTTAGGATTGGACCTAGGGTTAGAGTTATGTTGAGGGCTAGGGTTAGAGAGACGGTTGGGGTTAGGATTGGACCTAGGGCTAGGTTTATGTTGAGGGTTAGGGTTAGAGAGACGGTAAGGGTTAGGATTGGACCTAGGGCTAGGGTTATGTTGAGGGCTAGGTTTAGAGAGACGGTTAGGGTTAGGATTGGACCTAGGGTTAGGGTTATGTTGAGGGGTAGTGTTAGAGAAACGGTTAGGGTTAGGATGGACCTAGGGTTAGAGTTATGTTGAGGGCTAGGGTTAGAGGGACGGTTAGGGTTAGGATTGGACCTAGGGTTAGGGTTATGTTGAGGGCTAGGGTTAGAGAGACGGTTAGGGTTAGGATTGGACCTAGGGTTAGGGTAATGTTGAGGGCTAGGGTTAGAGAGACCGTCATGATTAGGATTGGACCTAGGTTTAGGGTTATGTTGACGGCTAGGGTTAGAGAGACGGTTAGGGTTACGATTTGACCTAGGGTTAGGGTTATGTTGAGGACTAGGTTTGAGAGACGGTTAGGGTTAGTATTGGACCTAGGGTTAGGGTTATGTTGAGGGCTAGGGTTAGAAAGAAGGTTAGGGTTAGGATTGGAGCTAGGGTTAGGGTTATGTTGACGGCTAGGGTTAGAGAGACGGTTAGGGTTAGGATTCGACCTAGGGTTAGGGTTATGTTGAGGGCTAGGGTTAGAGAGACGGTTAGGTTTAGGATTGGACCTAGGGTTAGGGTTATGTTGAGGGCTAGGGATAGAGAGACGGTTAGGGTGAAAATTGGACATAGGGTTAGGGTTATGTTGAGGGCTAGTGTTAGAGAGACTGTTAGGGTTAGGATTGGGCCTAGGGTTAGAGTTATGTTGAGGGCTAGGGTTAGAGGGACGGTTAGGGTTAGGATTGGACTTCGGGTTTGGGTTATGTTGAGGGCTAGGGTTAGAGAGACGGTTAGGGTTAGGATTGGGCCTAGGGTTAGGGTTATGTTGAGGGCTAGGGTTAGAGAGACGGTTAGGGTTAGGATTGGACCTAGGGTTAGGGTTATGTTGAGGGCTAGGGTTAGAGAGACGGTTAGGGTTAGGATTGGACCTAGGATTAGGGTTATGTTGAGGGCTAGGGTTAGAGAGACGGTTAGGGTTAGGATTGGACCTAGGGTTAGGGTTATGTTGAGGGCTAGGGTTAGAGAGACCGTCATGATTAGGATTGGACCTAGGTTTAGGGTTATGTTGAGGGCTAGGGGTAGAGAGACGGTTAGTGTTAGGATTAGACCTAGGGTTAGAGTTATGTTGAGGGCTAGGGTTAGAGAGACGGTTAGGGTTAGGATTGTACCTAGGGCTAGGTTTATGTTGAGGGCTAGGGTTAGAGAGACTGTTAGGGTTAGGATTGGACCTAGGGCTAGGGTTATGTTGAGGGCTAGGGTTAGAGAGACGGTTAGGGTGAGGGTTGGACCTAGGGTTAGGGTTATGTTGAGGGCTAGTGTTAGAGAGACGGTTAGGGTTAGGATTGGACTTGGGGTTAGAGTTATGTTGAGGGTTAGGGTTAGAGGGACGGTTAGGGTTAGGATTGGACCTAGGGTTAGGGTTATGTTGAGGGCTAGGTTTAGAGAGACGGTTAGGGTTAGGAATGGACCTAGGGTTAGGGTTATGTTGAGGGCTAAGGTTAGAGAGACTGTTAGGGTTAGGATTGGACCTAGGGTTAGGGTTATGTTGAGGGCTAGGGTTAGAGAGAAAGTTAGGGTGAGGATTGGACCTAGGGTTAGGGTTATGTTGAGGGCTAGTGTTAGAGAGACTGTTACGGTTAGGATTGGACCTAGGGTTAGGGTTATGTTGAGGGCTAGGGTTAGTGGGACGGTTAGGGTTAGGACTGGACCTAGGGTTAGGGTTATGTTAAGGGCTAGGGTTAGAGAGACGGTAAGGGTTAGGATTGGACATAGGGCTAGGGTTAGGTTGAGGGCTAGGGTTAGAGTGACGGTTAGGGTTAGGATTGGACCTAGGGTTAGGGTTATGTTGAGGGCTAGGGTTAGAGAGACGGTTAGGGTAAGAATTGGACCTAGGGTTAGGGTTAGGTTGAGGGCTAGGGTTACAGAGACGGTTAGGGTTAGGATTGGACCTAGGGTTAGGGTTATGTTGAGGGCTAGGGTTAGAAAGACGGTTAGGGTTAAGATTGGCCCTAGGGTTATGGTTATGTTGAGGGCTAGGGTTAGAGAGACGGTTAGGGTGAGGATTGGACCTAGGGTTAGGGTTATGTTGAGGGCTAGGGTTAGAGAGACGGTTAGGGTTAGGATTGGACCTAGGGTTAAGTTTATGTTGAGGGCTAGGGTTAGAGAGACGGTTAGGTTTAGGATTGGACCTAGGGTTAGGGTTATGTTGAGGGCTAGGGTTAGAGAGACGGTTAGGTTTAGGATTGGACCTAGGGTTAGGGTTATGTTGAGGGCTAGTGTTAGAGAGACGGTCAGGGTTAGGATTGAACCTAGGGTTAGGGTTAGGTTGAGGGCTAGGGTTACAGAGACGGTTAGAGTTAGGATTGGACCTAGGGTTAGTGTTATGTTGAGGGCTAGGGTTAGAAAGACGGTTAGGGTAAGATTGGCCCTAGGGTTAGGGTTATGTTGAGGGCTAGGGTTAGAGAGACGGTTAGGGTGAGGATTGGACCTAGGGTTAGGGTTATGTTGAGGGTAGGGTTAGAGAGACGGTTAGGGTTAGGATTGGACCTAGGGTTAGGGTTATGTTGAGGGCTAGGGTTAGAGAGACGGTTAGGGTTAGGATTGGACCTAGGGTTAGGGTTATGTTGAGGGCTAGGGTTAGAGAGACGGTTAGGGTTAGGATTGGACTTAGGGTTAGGGTTAGGTTGAGGGCTAGGGTTAGAGAGACGGTTAGGGTTAGGATTGGACCTAGGGTTAGAGTTATGTTGAGGGCTAGGGTTAGAGAGACGGTTAGGGTTAGGATTGGACCTAGGGTTAGGGTTATGTTGATGGCTAGGGTTAGAGAGACAGTTAGGGTTAGGATTGGACCTAGGGTTAGGGTTATGTTGAGGACTAGGGTTGAGAGACGGTTAGGGTTAGGATTGGACCTAGGGTTAGGGTTATGTTGAGGGCTAGGGTTAGAGAGACGGTTAGGGTTATGATTGGACCTAGGGTGAGGGTTATGTTGAGGGCTAGGGTTAGAAAGACGGTTAGGGTTAGGATTGGACCTAGGGTTAGATTTATGTTGAGGGCTAGGGTTAGAGAGACGGTTAGGGTTAGGATTGGACCTAGGGTTAGAGTTATGTTGAGGGCTAGGGTTAGAGAGACGGTTGGGGTTAGGATTGGACCTAGGGCTAGGTTTATGTTGAGGGTTAGGGTTAGAGAGACGGTTAGGGTTAGGATTGGACCTAGGGCTAGGGTTATGTTGAGGGCTAGGGTTAGAGAGACGGTTAGGGTTAGGATTGGACCTACGGTTAGGGTTATGTTGAGGGCTAGGGTTAGAGAGACGGTTAGGGTTATGATTGGACCTAGGGTGAGGGTTATGTTGAGGGCTAGGGTTAGAAAGACGGTTAGGGTTAGGATTGGACCTAGGGTTAGATTTATGTTGAGGGCTAGGGTTAGAGAGACGGTTAGGGTTAGGATTGGACCTAGGGTTAGAGTTATGTTGAGGGCTAGGGTTAGAGAGACGGTTGGGGTTAGGATTGGACCTAGGGCTAGGTTTATGTTGAGGGTTAGGGTTAGAGAGACGGTTAGGGTTAGGATTGGACCTAGGGCTAGGGTTATGTTGAGGGCTAGGTTTAGAGAGACGGTTAGGGTTAGGATTGGACCTAGGGTTAGGGTTATGTTGAGGGCTAGTGTTAGAGAAACGGTTAGGGTTAGGATGGACCTAGGGTTAGAGTTATGTTGAGGGCTAGGGTTAGAGGGACGGTTAGGGTTAGGATTGGACCTAGGGTTAGGGTTATGTTGAGGGCTAGGGTTAGAGAGACGGTTAGCGTTAGGATTGGACCTAGGGTTAGGGTTATGTTGAGGGCTAGTGTTAGAGAGACGGTCAGGGTTAGGATTGGACCTAGGGTTAGGGTAATGTTGAGGGCTAGGTTTAGAGAGACCGTCATGATTAGGATTGGACCTAGGTTTAGGGTTACGTTGACGGCTAGGGTTAGAGAGACGGTTAGGGTTATGATTTCACCTAGGGTTAGGGTTATGTTGAGGGCTAGTGTTAGATAGACCGTCATGATTAGGATTGGACCTAGGTTTAGGGTTATGTTGACGGCTAGGGTTAGAGAGACGGTTAGGGTTACGATTTGACCTAGGGTTAGGGTTATGTTGAGGACTAGGTTTGAGAGACGGTTAGGGTTAGTATTGGACCTAGGGTTAGGGTTATGTTGAGGGCTAGGGTTACAAAGAAGGTTAGGGTTAGGATTGGACCTAGGGTTAGGGTTATGTTGACGGCTAGGGTTAGAGAGACGGTTAGGGTTAGGATTCGACCTAGGGTTAGGGTTATGTTGAGGGCTAGGGTTAGAGAGACGGTTAGGTTTAGGATTGGACCTAGGGTTAGGGTTATGTTGAGGGCTAGGGATAGAGAGACGGTTAGGGTGAGGATTGGACATAGGGTTAGGGTTATGTTGAGGGCTAGTGTTAGAGAGACTGTTAGGGTTAGGATTGGGCCTAGGGTTAGAGTTATGTTGAGGGCTAGGGTTAGAGGGACGGTTAGGGTTAGGATTGGACCTCGGGTTTGGGTTATGTTGAGGGCTAGGGTTAGAGAGACGGTGAGGGTTAGGATTGGGCCTAGGGTTAGGGTTATGTTGAGGGCTAGGGTTAGAGAGACGGTTAGGGTTAGGATTGGACCTAGGGTTAGGGTTATGTTGAGGGCTAGGGTTAGAGAGACGGTTAGGGTTAGGATTGGACCTAGGATTAGGGTTATGTTGAGGGCTAGGGTTAGAGAGACGGTTAGGGTTAGGATTGGACCTAGGGTTAGGGTTATGTTGAGGGCTAGGGTTAGAGAGACCGTCATGATTAGGATTGGACCTAGGTTTAGGGTTATGTTGAGGGCTAGGGGTAGAGAGACGGTTAGTGTTAGGATTGGACCTAGGGTTAGAGTTATGTTGAGGGCTAGGGTTAGAGAGACGGTTAGGGTTAGGATTGTACCTAGGGCTAGGTTTATGTTGAGGGCTAGGGTTAGAGAGACTGTTAGGGTTAGGATTGGACCTAGGGCTAGGGTTATGTTGAGGGCTAGGGTTAGAGAGACGGTTACGGTGAGGGTTGGACCTAGGGTTAGGGTTATGTTGAGGGCTAGTGTTAGAGAGACGGTTAGGGTTAGGATTGGACTTGGGGTTAGAGTTATGTTGAGGGTTAGGGTTAGAGGGACGGTTAGGGTTAGGATTGGACCTAGGGTTAGGGTTATGTTGAGGGCTAGGTTTAGAGAGACGGTTAGGGTTAGGAATGGACCTAGGGTTAGGGTTATGTTGAGGGCTAAGATTAGAGAGACGGTTAAGGTTAGGATTGGACCTAGGGTTAGGGTTATGTTGAGGGCTAGGGTTAGAGAGACGGTTAGGGTGAGGATTGGACCTAGGGTTAGTGTTATGTTGAGGGCTAGTGTTAGAGAGACTGTTACGGTTAGGATTGGACCTAGGGTTAGGGTTATGTTGAGGGCTAGGGTTAGTGGGACGGTTAGGGTTAGGACTGGACCTAGGGTTAGGGTTATGTTAAGGGCTAGGGTTAGAGAGACGGTAAGGGTTAGGATTGGACATAGGGCTAGGGTTAGGTTGAGGGCTAGGGTTAGAGTGACGGTTAGGGTTAGGATTGGACCTAGGGTTAGGGTTATGTTGAGGGCTAGGGTTAGAGAGACGGTTAGGGTTAGAATTGGACCTAGGGTTAGGGTTAGGTTGAGGGCTAGGGTTACAGAGACGGTTAGGGTTAGGATTGGACCTAGGGTTAGGGTTATGTTGAGGGCTAGGGTTAGAAAGACGGTTAGGGTTAAGATTGGCCTTAGGGTTATGGTTATGTTGAGGGCTAGGGTTAGAGAGACGGTTAGGGTGAGGATTGGACCTAGGGTTAGGGTATGTTGAGGGCTAGGGTTAGAGAGACGGTTAGGGTTAGGATTGGACCTAGGGTTAAGTTTATGTTGAGGGCTAGGGTTAGAGAGACGGTTAGGTTTAGGATTGGACCTAGGGTTAGGGTTATGTTGAGGGCTAGGGTTAGAGAGACGGTTAGGTTTAGGATTGGACCTAGGGTTAGGGTTATGTTGAGGGCTAGTGTTAGAGAGACGTTTAGGGTTAGGATTGGACCTAGGGTTAGAGTTATTTTGAGGGCTAGGGTTAGAGGG